>NC_060112.1:1250000-1875000 GCF_021155765.1 Diprion similis | reverse complement strand
TTTATAATATGGTCGATTCGTAGCTTGAGAAATGAATGAATAAATGAATGAAGGAATCAATGAACGTCGAATATTATTATCTCAATAAACAATTCCCAGGATCTGTTAATTGCGACGACTGCGACTTAATATTATGGTAGTTTCATAGTAGACTAATAAATACTGAAAGCTTCGTACATATTGTTAATTGTCAGCTTATAGTATATGTATGAATAGATTGTGGGGTGACATTGATTTATCATCCGATTAATATTGCGGAAAGAAAAGAAAAACTCATCTTAACAACACTTACTTCATGCTTTCATCACAAAAGAAATCATGCATACTTGTATAATTGTCCCTTTTAATTTTCTATCATTGATAATTAAAATATTCAATGCTTTTTTTATACTGCCATCTTACCCTCGTCTTTCATCTTACATCATACGCCTCCCGACATTTAGCGACACAATCCAAATATAATTTTTTCACTTTTCCAATAAAGTAAAATATATTTTGTACGTAGAATTCTATTCTTTTCTTTACCACTTTGTCTCTTCAGTTTGAGTAATACGACGCATAGCAGCATTGACTGATCTCATGGACTTAGTGCTGTTGTACACACCCTTCATCTTTTCATTCTTCAATTTCCATAGTCATTTTACGTTCAAGAATGGTTAAACAATTGAGAATATCATTACCAATTTAACTAAGTGAAATTAGGTATTATTTCATCATCCCAAGTAGTACCTGCTATGTTATCTACTTACATATCCTTAAAATTGAATCTAACTACCGCGTATCGTCTAATTATGGTCGCAAATTACGATAAAACATCAGTGCTTACTTAATTATTTATTTACTAAGAACATTCCTTTCTTTTCAATTTTTTCTTATTTCTCTCTTTCTGTTTCATCTCTGTCTTATTTAGAATCTGATAAAACGTCTCTCAATCGAACATCGCATGATTTCCATTTGGATTTCGCAATACTTTCCATTTTCCCAGGACACGCAAAATTCAATTACATTTCAACAACTTCCTAACAGAAATCTTATCACTGTCCTTAAACATTATGCGATGATGATAATGGAAAGAAACAAAAACCATCGCTCAATGAAGATAAATTTCTTTGCGCAAGCCTCGAAGATTACGAAAAAAAATCACAATAACAACAACAGGAGGATTTGTGGCTATTAAAATTCGAATACACTACAATAAAATATTTTATTAACAATAGGTAATTATCGATCAATCAAGAACAAAGTAGAATAAAAATGAGAAAAAAAATAATAATTACAATTAAGCCAAAAAAAGATCTCTAATCCTACGTCTTGAATATGATTCGTGAAGTTATCTCAAACCAAAGAAGTTCACATGTTTATCTTTTGAAGAAATAAAATGAAATGAAGAAAAACAGTAACGCACGGCGAGCTTATAATAAATTTACAACCACAGTGATAAAAAACGTTGCTGCGTAAATTACCAAGGATTGTTTGATAACAAAACGAATGAAAAAAAAAACAGGTACCCGATATGATGCAAGTATTCATCCAGATTAGCTATAGATAGAAGTTGCGTTTCGAGTCTGTTTGGCTAGTTAATTTAAGCGGGTGTCCGCATCTAACAATAAAATAGAAAAAAAAAAAGAATTACGCGTGTCTCGAAGATTGCAATAAAAGCAAACAATTATAAAATTTGACACAGTAGCAAAATTGTATTTGCTCCTTCTTTCGTAAACATTATAAATCGATAATTGGTATTTAGATTGTTAATTTAATTTTAGGCCACAAGGTTTGTTCTCCGGCTGTCATTAGTTGTAAATTATGTTTATAACCGAATAAATTTAAACTACGAAAAGAAATTTATTAATAATATTATATAAAATCCATGTTTCTTTTTTCTCTTCTCCATCTTCTTCTTTTTCATTTTTTCTAAATGCGATCGGTCGGACAATTATTCCGTACAGGGCCGGAAGGGAGGGGGGGGGGAGGGAGCTTATATTGTATACAAGAACTTTGTGTGCGACGTAAATAATAAATATTGTAACGTAGATGCAATAGCAGCAGCGACGATGACAGACGCATACGGCAGAAGTTGTTTCTCCTTTTTTAAACAGCTGCTACTTTGTTGTCTCACTTAGGCAGATCATGCCAGGTAACTGTACGTATCCTTTTGTCCTTCCGTACGTTCTAGATATTCCTTTTCTATTAAAATGTCTATACATTTCTGCGAATGAGAGAAACGGGAGAAGATGATGAACTGCGTACATCCGTCAAAGAAGATTGTACATTCAAAATTTACAAACCCTCCAAGTCAACTTATCCCTTACCTTAATAACGTGCACCCTCGGTTTGAATCTCGTACTGAGTTGGTTTAGAACTTCGGCGACGAGTTGCTGGTGCTTTAGGACCTTGCGCATTTTCATAATTCTCACAATCGCGGCTTGAATCAACAGTTTACGATCTTCTTCTATGTGCTTGTGGGTCGTTTCCTGTTCAACCTTGAGTTCCGTCTTCATTGGTATGTTAATATTTACCCTTAATTTTTTGCTGCAATAAGAATTATTCGATATTTGGTCAACGTTTAATTCTAAACCTCAAACTTTTGCACATGAAATAATACGGGATTTACGAATTCTGAACGATAAGGTGAAGGAAACATGTATTCACTCACTTTTTATATCCTGTGAATAGTTCGACAGTTGACAATGGAGTTAAATCAAGTTCATCGTCATTGGTAGCGACAGTTAGAAGCTTCGCTTTCAACAAGATCTGTATAACCTGTATTACAAATAAGAAATAAAGGCATTAAAAAGACTGAGCAGGATGAGAAAACTTGGGAAATTGATTTAAAAATCTATAACGTTAAAGACCTGTAAAAGAAAATCCATTTTGATTTGTGTTGCGTCGTGAAGTTGTTGCACGGTCCAAAATGTCGCAGCATTATACTGCAATAGAACTGCCATTTGGAAGGTCGAAGCTTGCAGAGTATACCTGTAAATGAAGACCGAAATTAGTAAGGCTAGAGAAGTATTATTAAAAAGAAAAAAACAAGGCGAACAATGTAAGAGGTTAACAATAAATTTTTACCTGTTCTTAAAACAATTTGTGAGCAATTCCCCTTTCGACATGTTGTACAACCAATTCAATTTCCTCCCACTGTGCTGAGAACTGTAGAAAGTGGTAAACCTGTGCACAGATCTTTCTAGCTGTGAATAAAAAAAAAATGCATTGTATAGATTGTTCGGGACGCGTAAATTATTACCTAAATAAGTAAAACGGACCAGTACCTCTGTGGGTAGAGAAAATGTGAAAGATTGCTGGAACGGCCAGGAACCGGACGACAACACCTGTATACTAAAATCGATATCCAGAAGTTCGGTAGAATTTACCAAATGCCTTCTAAATTGTTCGTTCAAGTCTTTCGACACTCCAATATCCTGCAAGACGATAATTTTTCAATAAAACAAGATACAATAGTACAATTCGGAATATAATCTGTCGACCCGATTAAGTATAAATACCTGGAACATGCGCTGTAGTTTAGAAGTGTATTCGAATCCACAAGCTTGTTTTAGCTTTGAAATCATTGACGCTTCAGCATCGTCGCTGGCAGACATGTGCTGCACAAGCCGTTTGGCAAGCATTTTACTGTAGAATTTCTGGAATACATCCTTGTCTTCGATATATTTGAAAACTACCATCTAAGCAGAGAAAGAACATTATTTTACCATCGATGTTTCATTTGATGACAAGATAGCGAGTTGGATGATGTTACGCTTTGCTATTTGTAAGATAAAACTTACAACTTGATTAAGTGTATCTTCGAGCTCTGCCTCTTCCGGATTCTTACTGCTCTTCTTGAGTAAAAGGTCACAGTACTTGGCCAAGAGTTCTGGCGATTTGCTACTGCTATTAGCAGCCCGTGTAATAGAGTTGCTGTTAATGAACCGACCGCAAGCTTTGTCCAAGGCAGCGACAAATCCACTGTCATTATTAAAGGCAACCAATACCAGCCCATTATACTTCTTGTGAACTTCCAAGATAGTGCTCACATATATTTTAGGATCCTGCACTGACAAGTTTGTAAGTAAAAAGTTCTGAAAAATAATTTCCATAACCATACATAGTAATAATTAATACATTTAGTTTTATGTCCCTCCAAGATTTGTTTTCTTTTCCTTTTTTTTCTCTCTAAATGTAAATCCAGATAATCGTTAAGTCTCTTCTAATAAAGAGACGAATAGCAACACTCATTCGTCAAACATTCTCCTATTGAAAGACCCGCAATTCAACGGCTAAGTTCGTAGTTATTCAAGTTTCATCGGCAAATTTACATACGTTAGCCGCCGAGTCCCCGCACTTGTCGATAGCAGCTAATCCCTGACTGGCTATGTGACTCTCGAGAAGATTGCGAAGCTCGCCAAGACCGTTCGGTATCCTTGCAACGAGCATGTACATCCGACCCAAATCGACATTTTTATCGGAGTCCAAAAGATTTTGGAATTCCGCATGAAATATGTCCAAATGTTTCTCGATAAGAACCCTTTCACAGGTTTTTGCCAGACGTTCATGAGTCGTCTGGTGCAAATACACCCTAACTCGTTTCTGTTCCTCCAGGAGTCTTTGCTCAGCCTGTGCAAAACGGAAAAATACATATTAGCATCCTATGCCTTCTTCCGGACATTAGTTTTGCTGAACGTTTTTCAAATACCTTTTTCATGTATTCCGTGACAGGATTATGTCGTAAGAATTCGGTGCTTTCGCGTGTATAAAAGCGTTCTGTGTCCTCGAGAAAAACATTCTCAAACGAGTCCTTGTAGACGGTCAAATTTGGCCCTTTGGCACCCGGATCCTCCTCATTAAGACCCAGCTCAACGTAGCAATTAATCACTCCGCTGACAAGGCTTGTGTTTATTGTCTCACCGTTTCTCTCTCGTTCTATAAGTTTGAGCACTGCGTTGGTCACCTGATAAATAGTGGAGAAAAGTGGGTAATCTCGCATCGAAAATACAGTGATTCACCTTATCTGTCTTACCTGCTTGTTCAAATGTTTGAATAAATTATCCCTCCATATGACCAACGCCAGCTGATAGATCTCACAAATTCCTTTTCGGCCTTCCTCGCACTCTCTCCTCACCCAGTGACGGTTTAAATATGCGCAGACCCCGTTCAGAACTTTGCTGCTGAATTGATACTCATCCCATTGCCGCGTGTAGAACTTCAATACGTCCTCGTCCATTAGGTCGACTCCGTGCTAAACCAGGATTAAAATCAGACATTGAATATCGCAAGAACAAAGCGAGAGAGAACTGGATAAGAATAACTAATCGGCATCTCGAACCTTCAGTAAACTGGTGAGATAATTCCGTAGAAAGTCTCGCAAACGTTTATACAATTCCAGCCCAACTAGCTGAGCGCCGCCCGATATTTGACCCTTCTTGCTTTTCATCGACGTTCTGTTGGTCAACTGCTGATGTACGCTTGTGCAATAGTTATACACGTGTCTGAGTTTTTTCACATTAGTTTTACAGTTGAGGATATAATACATTATTTAAAATTTTTGATAGATTCTTTTTTTTAGGTATCATAAGCATAGTATAAAAAGAATTTTTTAAATATGTCCTTCACGTCAATTGTCAATATCTAAGGATACGTATAAAGCTCCATGTATCTCGGCTTGGGCATGCATTGCCGGTTGTAAACCTGCTCGATGCCTTCTCTTAGGTCGCCCCAAATCTGGTCGAGATCTATTTGCTTGAGACCCTGAGGGCCGCTCTGATGGCTTCCGTTGCCACCAGTACTTCTGTGTCCAGACATTTTATTCCCAAATTAATGTCTGACCAGCCTCGCTCTAATTACCTGCTACTTGAATAACTCTGAAAATGAAATAAGAAAAGCCACATGTTCTTTTATAATCCGTGACTTTGGCTGGCAAAACTAAAAATTTCATGGAGATAAAAATGGCACGGCGATACGAAGAGAGATGTTGTGTCATTGCTATTATTTGTAGTAAATTAGGTATTCCAGTCGCAGAGGGCTTATCTAGATCTTGAACACGCTGTTTCAACTAAATACAATAAACTCTAGATGAACGATGAACTGGTTATCTGTAGATGAGATGTGCATACATAGATATGATTGTCGTGTGAAATGTTGGAGAAAATTTTTGTTGTGGCTAGCTTAATATCTCGTACAATCTTCTTTGTCTGAGCGTTGTTTCTTGCCGTGTAATTTCATTTGTCAATATTTCCGTGGAACCATATTTATTACAGAGCTTTGAGAATTGTTTTTAGAAATATTACAGCTCCAAATAAACGGTGCAACAAATAAAAGCCTAGTTATATGTTGAGATTGAAAGCCAGACGTCGAAGACGTTCAAACAGATCAACGGTTCTGCTAATATTTATCAAATGATACGGTAGTGAAGCTGAAACGCGGATTAACGCGTTAAGGGAAATGTGAATCCGAACGTAAAATGCAGAGCAATGGTGACAGAAGGGGGTTAATTCCGTTAGCGTGCAAATGGTAACTGGGGTAACCCGATTATGCTGTAGAAAGAAACGGTGAAAGAATAACGCTAGAAGTGAAGAAGAAGAAGAAGAAGAAGAAAAAAAAGTACTAAGAAATTAATACCACGCTTGATAAAATTTTTGCGAAAAATGCAAAGCAAGAAACGGATTCGGTCGATAGAACGAAACGTAAGAATACGCGAAAGGTCCCATTGTCTTTCCTCAATGCCATTTGAAACGAAAGAAACATTTTTTTTTTTTTTTTTTTTTTCTTCCTTTCTTTCTCAAACTAGAAATCTTATCTCGCAGAGACAAGGAAGGTTTACTCACCTGGCGCTAAGTCACCACCGCATAACAATATGTGAGCCTCGCGTCGAAGAGCGAAATATCGTGGATTTGGTGCGTCTGGTCGGAAAGCACGGACGAGAATTTGAACCACTATATATGTATACACGAAAGAGGATTGAATATCTGTCGGAACGAATACGCAGTACGTGTGGGTTAACAAGTCGGTTATGATACTGAGTATGCTCCGTGCTTTTCTCCGTTTTCTGACAGGTTAAGTCACACTGCAGCCAACTTCAGGACTCTCAGCTCGCTACTGAAGATCTGAGATCACTAGATTATCCTTGGAATACCCTCGGCTGGTCTTGGGCTGGCGGTTCGTTGTTTTCAATAGAGGGTGACTGCGGTCATCGAGCCATTCGACGCGCGTTCGACTTCAAGTTATTCACTTTTACCCACTAATTATTATGTATCTTGTATTCAGTATTTATCGTTGAAGACGCCGAACTCGCGCGACTTTGGCGGCTGTCCAATGATAATGACGATAATGATGGCGCAAAAATTTCAATCGATCTTATGTAATTACTCAATTTTCTTTGTATTGGCTGCGAACTGCATGCCGTCATTATAAATATACGCCAAACCTCAGGATAAAGAATCGAGACAAACAATTTGCAGCACGGCGGTTTCGACCGGTTCTCAACTACGGTAACTCGGAAGAATATTCGCCTAGATGTTCACCATTTGCATTCATCTACGTCATCGCGTGATCCGTTCCGCCATGTTGCCTAATGACGTCGATCGAAGCGCGTGCGGAAAGTTTAGGAACTATGAGTCACTCCTCTTTGCCGACTGAGCTCAGCTCTGTCGGTAACCTCAGGCTGGTCGTAGATAATCGGAAGTCGTAACTCGATGTCGAAACTCGTGCTCGTCGCGCATGGGCTGAATTCTGGTCGTGTGCTAGTCGTCTGTTATGCATGCACAGGCTATACACTTCGCTAAATTTTAACGCACCATATGCATTCACAGACTGTGTAGCGGTAATTGCCGTCGGCAATTTTCTCCCCTTGAATAATTCGCTTCTCACTGGCCAGTGACAAAATAACGAATCATTTATCATGCATATACAAGACAAATAAACACCCACATTAACTGATCACTCACTGTCGAGTGGCCGCAGGGCGGGAGGCAGGAGAAGGAAAAATAAACTAACAGTAAAAGAACTGGGCATAATCTCTCGACAAGAATTGGGGAGAAACAAATCAGATACTCTGGGTAGCCTCAAGGTTCTCAGTGAAGCTTACGAAGTCAAAGCGAAGAGGAGAGAGCGATCATAGCATCAATTGACAACATGCTGTGATGACAGAACCTGACATTTCGCCAAACAGAGCTGCAGCCTGCCTTCGTCTACACGCGTTACATACTTCACCTTGTGTCTGGATGAAAACGGAATAAATAATATGAAGATTGATTCTTATTAGGATTATTATTTCTGGCTCATATTGTGACAGCATTAAATGCCGATTAATGTCAGCTAAATACAGAAATACGGTAAATATACCTCGCGTTAATTTGGGCCTCTGTATTGGTTAGTTTAAGGTTGCACTTGTATAAATAATAATCATTTGTCGAGATGATAAACGTGGCACTAAGCCATCAAAGAGCTGTCGTCGGATAAGGTATCTGAAGACGTGATTTCGATATTCCGAATTTTCTTCAAAGTTTTGGAAAGTTACTCGTCCCTCAATTTCTGCTACTCCTATAGAAAAATTTGAATAAACATCAGAAACGTAAACACCAGAGGTAACGAGCAATAATAATTATCCAGACACAGTTAAAGAATTCTTTTTGACAGAGAGCATTTTCTTGCCTGAAATTGTGTGCAAATTTGCTAAACGTGAAATTTATTGGTCGTAACAAGTTTTAATCGAACCTAACAATTTCCTAAAGTACGAAATTTTATGCCATAATTTCATAAGCTCCAGATGGCCGTCTGCGTTTGATAAGTTCTTATCACTGAATGGGATTAAACATCACAAACCGAAGGTAGTCATAATGAATGATGATGTCCTATGGACATGGGCAAATTTTAAATTCACATTATCTTCCATTCGCTCTTCGCTTTTTTTTTATCGTAGTTAATCTCAGAATTGAAAATAATATACCTGTATAATGTATTAATGAAATGTATTCACAGATGAGGTGACGTTCGGTGGTGCCATGCGGAAAAAATCAATCAGCTTCATATTCGCATCTCTCTGCGTATGGGGCGTCATAACTTATTTTCTATTTCTTGATCGCCCAATTGGCAGAGAACAATATAAGGTAAATATCAAGTGTTGATTCAATGCACAAATTGATAATGAAACTCCTGAAATACTCCCTCTGCTATTGATGACTAAAAATTAATCCCAACTGCAAAATTACAGGGCAAAATCGCAGCAAAAATTCGTGATATCGAAGAACAAGTGAAAGTGCAATTTGCGGAGAATAAAAAACTTATCCAACATCTTCGTGGTAAATTACAGGATCAGAGTAAGTCTCATTTTGAATTGGAAATATTCCGGTTGGCCGAAACTCCATCGACTTATTGATGTTCGCGATTTTCAGATGAAGTGGAAAAGGCGGAATCTGCTGTCGTGAAGAATGCAGAAGAGGCAAGAAACGCCAATCAAGACAAATTCAAAGCAGCCCCAGAGGATTTACAGATAGTGAGTTTCTTGTCGTAATACATTTGAAGGGTCCAGGGGAAAAGCCGTTATAGTCCACTTAGACTGATTTGAAGGAAAATACAAATGAACGTCTGTTTTCCCATAAGAGTACATTCGGAAGCGATTCTTCTAGCAGATTTTTCTGCTTCAAACGACTTTATATTTACTATTCAGCAGGTAGAAGGAGCTCAGTATGTGGCACTCGATAAATCACCGACAAATAGGGAACCTGTGATTGCAGTTCTGGTATTTTCATGCAATAGAGTTACTGTGAAGAGATGTCTCGATCAGCTGATCAAACTGAGGCCAAGTGCCGAACAATTTCCTATCATTGTCAGTCAGGACTGCGAACACGAACCGACTACGAACGTGATTCAAAGCTACGGAGAACAACTGACGCACATAAGAGTGAGTGGTTTATTACCCATCTGAAACTTCAGCTGTCCTGAATTTTCGCTAACGTACTTGAATCTATCTCCTTCATCTTTTCAGCAACCGGACCAATCGGACATAGACGTTCCCCCAAAGGAGAAAAAGTTCAAAGGATATTTTAAGATAGCTCGACATTATGGCTGGGCATTGAATCAAATCTTCTTAGAGTTTGGATTTGAGACCGCAATCATCGTTGAAGGTAATGAGAGAAATCTGGATGCACCAAACTTTCGTTTCTGTCAAAACAGGTTTAATCTGAGTCTCACGATCGCCTGTCATCCACTTTCAGACGATTTAGACGTAGCTCCAGACTTTTTCGAGTACTTTCTGGGCACCTACCCTCTGCTCGTTAAAGACAATTCTCTTTGGTGCATTTCGGCCTGGAACGACAATGGAAAATCTGAACTGGTCGACGACAGTGGTCACCACTTATTATATCGTACAGATTTTTTTCCTGGCCTTGGCTGGATGCTCACGAAGGATATTTGGATGGAGTTGGGGCCAAAATGGCCAAAATCGTAAGTTTAATTACAATCTCAAGAAGGAGGAATTTGGAATAATGAAACTGCCTCACTCTTTCCCAAAAAACAAAAATCTCTCAATGCTCTTCTATCCACTATTATTTATAATAAATTAATTCTAGATACTGGGATGACTGGATTAGAAAACCAGAGCAAAGAAAAGACAGGGCTTGTATTCGACCCGAGCTGTCCAGGACGCGAACGTTCGGAAAAATCGGAGTTAGCAAGTGGGTACAGTTAACATTTCCCAGCAAATAGATATGGAGAAAATTTATAACTCCAGCGACGAGTTTTGAATCTTGTGATTTATTTTCCAGCGGGATGTTCTACGAAAAGCATCTGAAGTTCATTAAGCTTAACGATGTATTTGTGCCTTTCACCAAAATGAATTTAACTTATTTATTAAAAGTGAGTAATGCCATTTCTCTGATATCAACTCGTCGCTAAGCCTCTTTAACTAAACACCAATTTTCATCTCCGAAGGATAATTACGACATGGCCTTCGTCAATGAAGTCTATAAGTCGAGGGTGGTAAACTATTCGGAACTGAAAAGTGACACGCTACCAAAATCTAGCCCAGTGAGGATTCCCTACCACACTCGTCAGGTGTATAAAAATACAGCAAAAATGCTCGGCCTGATGGACGATTTTCGGGTGAGCGTTTTCTCCCGAATCCGTAAAAAGTACCGTTCCTCTCTTTTTCTTATTCCGCACAATTTCATCTTATAATATTCTTTCAGAGCGGTGTGCCTCGCACGAGTTATCGTGGTGTTGTAACCTTCTTCTACCGCGGCAGAAGGGTGCATTTGGCACCGAACGCCAACTGGGCCGGCTACGACATAACGTGGAGCTAACACAGAGCTCTCTACAGAAACGAAAACGATCTTTAGAGCGCTCAACGAGTGAGCCAGATCGGGTATCTTCTTTCTTTTCTTCTCCTTTTGTAATCTTGCCTATAATTCATTACCGCGAAAGTCTCCAACCTCCGAAGGATCTTATATCTATTGAGTATCGATATTTAAACACGTAAATACCTATGTACCTAAAAGGCGCGCGTAGTTTCGTATCTCCTCAACTTCGTACAACGTCAACGCATCGCTGAACTTATCAATCAATATTATATGCATAACGATTGAGCATTATTGACAAACGCGCGATTTGCAGATCGCTGAAACGCGTCGGAATTGTGCGACAAAACTTATTAGGTATTCATATTTATATCTATTTTCATTCTATCTCTCTCTCTCTCCCTCCCTCTCTCTTTCTGTCTCTGTCTCCCCCCTCCCCGTCCCCCTCTCCACGCCTTTATCTGCTTTCTTCCAATTCAAGTATGCTCTGTGAGATATAATTTCATTCAACTAATTGAATTATAATGTACATTTATTTGTTTTAATAGTATATTCAGAGCCGATGATAAAGGTTCAGATGCTTCCGCTGTTATTAACGGATACTATTGGAACTTTGCGTGACTTGGTTACAGTGAAGAGAAAGTTGTTTCAAGTTCCTTGTAAGTTATGTATAGGTATATATATATATATATATATAGAGTATATGTTTATTATAAAGATAAAAAATATAAACAATTACAGTTAGCTAAACACACACACACGCATATATATACCTATATATATATATGTATGCCTATATATATACACCTGTACTTAAGGAGAGTGAAATCGCATTTCGATGGTCGCACCCCTCAAATTGGTTCGAAATAATTCAAAAACAATTCTCCTTTTTTCCCTCCGTATTTAGCCACTCCTAGTAAGCCTTACGTTTTCCCATGAGAAAACCACTGCGTTTTCGAAGTTTTTAATCAAAATTGCGTACCGGGTCGAAAAAAAATCGTAAAAATTTTTCTGAAAAAGCAAAATGAAGGTGGATTTTTCCCTTTAAAACTCCGTTTGGGGAATTTGTGTATCTCTATTTTTTAATCCGCTTTCGAATTTCGACTAGTGAATCCAAACTTTCGAGCGGTCAAGGGACGTAATAGAATTGGTTTTAAAGAAAATGAGTCAGCAAGTGAAGCCGGAAAAATAGCAAACATTCAAACTCATGGCATAATCGGTTTGGCTGGAAGGGTGAGGGTTAAATTTGTTCACATCACTAATTAGTTTGTACAAAGAATTTTCTATTTCTTACGACCACTCCGATTTAATTCTTTCGATATTTAGTACTCCGAATGACGTTTCTCGACATTTTTTAAATCTTTTTCCAGCAGTTTCCCAAACACTAAGCTGGAAGATGAGGTGATCGAAATTTTTTAATTTCTATTTGTTATTTTCAGCGAAGAATTTCCCTTTTCTTGAGCATCAATCCCATTGAGTTCCTTGACTGCTGAAAAGTTTGGATTCACTAGTCAAAATTTCTTGCCGCACTGAAAGTTAGATATCGGAGTAAAAAATAGAAACAGCCAAGTTCTCCAAACAGCGTTTTAAAGGGGGCAAATTCACTTTAATTTTACTTTTTTAGAAAACTTTTCACGATATTTTTTGGACCCTGTACGCAATTTTGATTAAAAACCTCGAAAAATCAATGGTTTTCTAATGAGAAAAAGTAAGACTTCCTAGGAATGGGTAAATATGGAGGGGAAAAAAAGAAATTTCTTTTCGAAGTATTTCGAACCAATTTGGGAAGTGCGACCATCGAAATTCGATTTCACCCTTCTTAAGGACAGTGTAATATGTACATACATATATGACAAAGCTGTTAGAAATGAAAAGATTAAAATTGTAATTATTATTATTATTTTATCTTCAAATAATAATGTAATTATTCTGTACAAGAAACGTTAAGGTAACATCGATAAGTGATGTACTATACATATAGGTCTAAATATTATACATAACTATACTATATTGTAATTAGAATATCTTTTACAAAAGACTAAAAAAAAAAGATTGATACCAATTATAGGATTATCTATAAATCGTAATCAGAATGTGTTTTATTGACTTTCTTCTCCATTCGTAAAAACAGAATGTAACTAAACGGAAAACACGCTTGAAAAAAATAATAACAAGTCAGAAAGCAAAGATCGCTGTTGCCGTATGACGCAGTGAAAATAAATTTGTCTTTTTTTATACCCTTTTCTTTTATCGAGTCATTGTACTCTGCTCGGTGTCTGAAGTTATTTACGAATGTCTTAACCAGTCTTGTTTTGCAAACTCCCTATTTCACGTGAAGTCTAGTCAGCGAAGCTATGCTTGTGCAGGTTTACCAGGCGCCAGACCATACGCATCGTATCGATCCCGAGGTGTCAGCTTGCAGTTATGAGTTTGAAACAGTACGACAGAGGCTGCAGGCTAGGATAATTAAACGGACTTTTCCGTTTCTAGAAAGAGTCTTGCTTCGACGGTTTGTTGATTTGCAACTTTGACAATCAGCAGACAATATTCAAATCCGCGAAACCGAAATTTCGGTTCGGCGTCTGAAGGTATATAATGAAAGGGAAAAATTTGGAAATAGGGAGAAAATCTCGGACTAATCTGTAATCGTAAATCGCCGCGAACACGTGCGCTGCGATTGAATTTATCCCCGTCTAATAACTCCCACCGAAATTAGGTGGATAATATGGAAGGATGAAACGAACAATAAGGGGATTCCCCGCGTGGAAACGGCGCAATTAGCTTCGCTCTAATCCCCCTGCAGCCAACACTTGGTTACGGAAATTTGCAGACACCCTTCGTGTCATGATGCAAGCGGTGATTTTACGCCCTTATCTCTGATCCCATTCTTCACACAAACGAGATCTTCATTTTTACGCAAAACGATCGAGTCACAAAATCTAAATATAAGTAGGGAAATTTGCAATACACAAAAATCACGAATAGAGTGTGCAAATGACGTAAATTTAGAGATAGAAATAATGAATTGGTTCAGCCCGACTATATGTATGCATTAAATAACCAACAAACAAATTCTCTTTTCTTCCTCTGCTTGAAATCATTTTCACGGATTCGTAAAAACTGTGCGAATATGCAAGAAACAAATTTTCTACACACTTATTCCGGGCATCCCTAAAATATTTCGCATTTGTTGTACCTAAATTTCTCCAATATCATTTTCTTGTTAATTAGTATACCCATTTTTTCCTCCTATTTGTAAAAAGTGGAAAGGGAATACAAAGAAAAAAACTCGCTTGAATCATTGTATAAATACGTCGAGATTTTTTTTTCTTCTATTCAGGGCGTTCTTAATTTTTCGTGACACGTAATGTAATTTTCCCGTAAATGACGTATCACTTTTTGGACAGAAAACATATATTTTTACGGCACAGGATTCTTCTGCAGTTAGGTAGAAACATATTAGAAGATATTATGAAATATATGCACCCCAAACTGCAGAGTATGATCCGATTTTACACGGACATATATATATAGATATACATGTACGTATAAGATACAGCAATATTTACGGACTCAACTCCGCGACTCCCCTTCTATCCAGGCTTCGCCGCCAAGTGGAGTGAATAAGCCAAAACTAATATCTATTTAATTAATTCTAGATTTATTAAAATCTGTCACACGTCTGCAGCCCCTGTTATATAATAACTGATCGCTTACACTGCTTGCATTCAGGCAATCAAAACAATATGCTTTGTAGAAAAATATCTATACACAGTTGAATGGCGTAAGGGGATGACGTAACAAGATTTTATAAAATTATTTTGATTATCAGTCGTTTTGTTTTGAGTCAAAAACGCATTCAAGAGATTTGCTTCTTTAATTCTAAAGGCTTTCAGAGGTGTCAAAAAAATTCTAAACGTTCTTTGGGCGATTTTTAACGACTTATTCAATGAAATGAGCCATTTTGAAAAAAATCTGTGAAAAAGAGGAGATAAACATTCAAGCTCCAAGAGCCTCGTAGGAAATGCAGGTGTCTTTGAGACTGACTGAAAAAAAATTTATTCCGTCCGTTATTACTCGCTTGAATATTGTTTTTCACGTCTCAGTTATCTCTTCAATACGTTCTTGATGTCATCACTGAAAAAAAATGCACAGATACAAACACAGAGTAAAAAGTATTCCATTGATTAGTCTGTTATCCCTATTGCATAACAGTATCCTGCATGAACACCCTGAAAAATTGGTCTTCATAATCGCGAGCATCGCGAAAATTTTACTAATTCAACGAATTCGCGAGAACGCGAAGTCCTAAAATTAAAACAGAATAAGAAAGAAACAATCATATGCACGCAGAACGAGTCCGATCGTCCAGTGCACATGAATTGCGAAATTTTCCATGGCGGTGAAAATTTGCTTTACGCAGATTCCGGGCAAGAACTGCGGCATGTGGCGAAGGGGAGGAGTCGGCACAGCCCAAGGGGCGATCATCACCCAAGTCGGCGAATAGCGGCTCCGATTTTCCCAACCCTCGACGAATCGCAGGCCCGGGAATTCCGGGGAAAACAAAGGGGTGGAAATCATCCCTTTTCGAAGAGCCCGGACAGAGCGATGGTATCCAGTCAGAAAGGGCGGTTTGACCTGTGCCATAAGAGGCGATCTCTGATCCTCGGTCGAAAAATCATCGGTCATTTTCGAAATCGCCAAAATTGATGGCCAAAAATTAAACGGCGACGCGACTAGTTTCTTGCAATTGAAATTAAGTGTGGAGCGGTGATATTTTATCAACCATTTTTTCAAACAACACAGTGAAATGCACGAATATTGACGGGTAAACGCTTTACATAGCTGGCTGAACTTAGGGTTTTCGTCTTGTGAATCGTTTTATACAACAAACTTCGCAGTTCATCCAAATATGAGCTATCCCGACTCTTTGTGGGAAATTAACGGGAATCAACCACCAGTGAGTATATTTTATTCTTGATATAGGATGATAGTTGGTTCACTGAGCGGGCTTCCATTATTTCTTACCATTTTTTCACTAAAGCTTTGGGAATCGGTATATACAACGATTTTACCGAAATTTTATGTTGATTGACTTCGGAAAAACCTGCACGGAAATCGAATTAGAGGAAGTTCCATACCATGGACAGTTGAAGTCGATCAATTTATGAATTTGAAACTATATATACCTAGACAGTGAGTAAAATGACGTAGAAAAATACATGACAACCCGTTTTTGAGGGTGAATTTTTTACAATAAACGTGCGAATTCCGTCATTAATTGATTGGCGCTGCGTCGCAAGGCGTTGTCTTGCGACGGCTAAATCCATGTGTAAATCCAATCAAGCGAACTGCAGGCAACTGATCGCCTTGAATTTCGTCGCAGGTTATTACACCTGAAATGCCTCAGTACCCGGGAACCGATTTGGGAAGCTATCCTGTTTGGGAAAGCACGATGCTTTATCCGCCGCCGCCTCCGCAACATCCTCACATTAACGAGCACAGTCTCTACAGGCAGCCCTGTGCCCTGCTTCACCAGAGGTATTATAAATTGCTCTAATAGTTGCGAATATTTGCCACTATTAGGTAAAAATTAATTTTTAAACTAATTTATCATATTTATGCCTTCTGCTCAACTCTTTCAGTCACAGTGGGATGCCCAGCGTCCCACCGCAAGAATTTTCATGTCCTAGTCCTATGACAGTTTATTTAGAACTTCAAATGATTTTAGTTACTTCGTGGGATTTCGTGATCCCCCGAGTAACAAGTTTCGACCAGAAGCATCGAATTTTAATGGTTTTTCGATTTCACATCCGCCATATTGGACCCACCGTCTTGGATTTAGAAACGATCAAATTCAGACTACAGATTCGTCATCAGCAACCCCAAAAACCCCCGAGTAACAAAATTCAGGCCAAAATATTAAATGGACTGAATGTGTGATTGAAAGGATGAAATGATCGAAATTTAATCACTGTCGAAATATTGTTATGACGAATTTTAGCCGGTACACTCCAAATGGCCGCTCCCCAAATCTTCCATCCTCAACGACGAAGAAGCCACGACGCAGAGTGGCGACGGTTTCCCAAAGAAGGGCTGCGAACATCCGCGAAAGACGCAGAATGTTCAATTTGAACGAAGCATTCGACAAGCTGCGGCGAAAGGTGCGTACGGGAATGTTTTTTCTTCGTTTTTCGAATCACCAAACGATAAATGAATCAGACGAAGTGGTACAGATTATAAGGTAAAATTTTGTAGAACTTTTGGTCTGAATTTTTTACACCTATTTCAGGTTCCGACATTCGCCTACGAAAAACGACTGTCCAGAATCGAAACGCTGAGATTGGCGATAACTTACATCGCCTTCATGGGCGAGCTGCTCGGACTAGATTCGAACAGTCCAAAACAGGATTACATCCCGAGGGAATACTACCTTCCGAATTGAGCCGCGTTCGCGGATACGCAAGTGCGTTATTCGATTCATTTTATTCGCGTGTAATGCGCGTTAGTAATAAGTACTTGAGTAATACATGCAATCATGATTCTGATACAAATCGCAACCCATGTCTTCCATTTTAAATTTTAGACAAATGATATGCAAGTATTATACACTAATTATATCGTTTTAATATACACGATATGAATAATTTGCATTTAATACGCGTAATATAAATACACGTAGACTTCGCATATCCAGACATAATCATAAAATGATGTTATTAGTATTATTATTATTGCTTATAAGCACGTATAAAAGATACTAAAATCAGTTATATATTATCATTACCAATAGTTAGATTTATTATTTCGTTGAATGTATTATAAATGAGTTTCGTATACAAACAATTGAAATATATGATAATGAACCCAATTTCACCGATAACGAGCTGAATTTTACCGTCCGAAAAATTAAGTTTTACACGAAACTGACTTTCGTAATGTGTCGTGCATTGCGCCTGAACGAAGCCCGAAATGCAACCCGATATACAGGGAAAATATGTTCTTACCTGCCATTCAATTCTCTCGAAAAATGAAAGCGACCTGTAAACTTTTTTTTTACCTCATTATTTATTTTTAATAAATTCATATAAACATTTTTCATCCGTACATATAAAATCAATATTACAATTATAATAAGAGACGTTTGATTGTTCGTGAAAAAAAGGAATATTTTTTCGAACAGAAACACGCCATGCTTCATTCTTTAAACATTTTTTAAATTACGTTTTCTTTATGTATATTGCAAAAGAGATAAATCAGCACCTAGATTACAAAGAAAAAAATACAACCATTATAAATCACCTTCCCTTAGCTATGTATATATAAGTTAACAGACATAATAATTTTGTCAATATTACTATTATTATTATTAGTACTAGTATTTCTCCATAACGAAGAATTATTGATATATTTGTACGCTACAGCCGTTGTATTTGCAACATGTTAAATGATTATAATTTATCAACCGTCATAACTGTGCTACAAAATCGTTGCTTGTCAGCTAAATACAAATTCATTTCCATCTAACTTTGACCTATTTCTAGGTTTCTTGTTAGTCTCATTCGAGAATAATTATTCTACATCTCATCTATAAATTTTTCAAGCATTTTTTTCGGACACTCAGAATCTGTGTAATGTCTTTGGAATGTATGTTTCAAAGTTTTTACGACTGTGACCCGAATTAGAGAATTGAGTAAACGATAAGTAGAGGGAAAAAAGAAGAGTAATAACGAATATCTGTAATTCAAATGTACGTAAACACACCGTTGCCTTTTTTGGAAGTTTCAAGTAAAAAGAAGATACGGTGCAACGGTAAATTTTTTCGTTTTCTTCATTCTTTTTTATTCAACAGTTACAATTCTTTTTTCCCTGTAAGTAATATATAGTATATGTATATTTATGTATAAATAATAACAGTTTCATAATTCAATAATATGTATGTTTATGGGCTTGAATGATCCAACTTTTTCCGAGAGGGATAGAGAGATGGAGATAAGAGAGAATGAAAAGCACTCAACAAGTTTTACGTGCGTTCATTCCAAGTGACGCGATCAGGAAGTTGTCATTGAAGAATCGTCGTCGTAACTCTCGCAGGCTTTTTCATTCGAAACTTTGTAACCACACATAATTTGTAAATATCTGATGTACTATACATATAATATTAATTAGTTATACGTTTGCGACGTATAAATTATTATGTACCTATATTTGTTCAATAACAGCTGATTCGAAACACAAACACAAACATAGAAGAGAAAAAAAAAAACAATAAAAAAAATTAACTGCTTGCCTAGAGAGATGACACCTTATTATTACTGGATGATGATATTTAATTTATAAACATGAGTTCCATGTAATTATAATTACAAATTAATCGAGCAGCGAATATTTCAAATTGTCCGATTTGCTCCAGGTTAATAAAACTTCTTTGCTTGTGCTTCTTTACTGTCCCTGCAAGGAAAAAGAACCAAAAAATACAGAAGAAAGAAATTGACGAGAAGAGGTGTTGGGTATGGACGTAAATATACCAAAACTAGTTCATGTTACGCATTTAAGTAAAGAATTAATCATTCTAATTCGATTATAATTATAATTTTCGACCAAACAATTCGAACTCGCTTACCTGTATATATTGTAACCTAATAAAATGACCATCTGTACGGCGAGGAAGACCAAGAACATGGAAGTGGTGAGACAATTCCCTGTTCGACAATCCTTATTACCGGCATCTAGCTTAACATTGGCGTGTTCTATGTCTCTTTTGACCCTGTTCAATCCGTCTTTCATTTCAGATATTAGCGCCTGGTAATCGTAGCCGATTGGCTGAACCTGGAGAACGTTATATCGAAGTCAAAATAAAGCTAGACAAATCATCGGCTCTACGAGACTTGATAACTGAAAAATTACAGCGTACCTGAGCCGTAGGAGCACGAGCTTGATTGTTCAAGATAGTGTCGGCTTTGGAATGAACTTCGCCGACGAAAGATTTTATCTCTCTGGCTGTGTTAAGGATGACGTTCTGATTGTTAAGCACTGCGTCGACTTCGGTCCGTCTTATAGTGTCAATTAATTGGATTGGTTGACCAGGTTGCCCGCCAGCAGCACCTTGGACTCCTGAAATGCAAGATTTGCAGTATAAAATAATATTTCTACGTGCAAATGGCACCTACTGAAGTGCATCACTACTTACCAAAATTATGATATCATACACGCAGTTTACATTCAGAAAATTTTTATTTTCTACAAACTCTAATTCACGATTCACACTCGGTGGCAAATATCCAAGTAAACAAGAATTTCCTTTTATCAAAACGCGATGAAATAAATTTGTTTCTCAACTTGTCAGCTGCCAAAAATAGTGGCGCTGGATTTAAAGCGATTTTTCGTCAAATTTAATACTCACCGCCAACTTGGACTTGTGCTATCAGACTAAGGGTTCGTTCTTGCCTGCCGACTACTTCGTCTAGTTTTCTGTTTAGTTCTCTCAACGCGTCGAACATCTGACTCTGTCCAGAGAATATTTGACGCAACTCTCGCTGATTATCAGTCTCGAACCATTCATCGAACTCTTCCTTCGCAGGCTGTTCATCGGGGTGTTGTCTGCGCGGATAATTTGATGTGTCAAATAATCGACAGTAAATAGTAAAGGGATGATAATGGTCTAGAAAAGTGGGCGGATTTTTTACCTACGATAGTCTTCTTTTTGCTGTTCTAGTTTTTTCTGGTAGTCCTGATACTCTTGACCGAGCTTGATCTCCTCTTCGGTTGATATTTTGCGACCACCGTCGCTCACCGTTTGGCTTGGGATGTGTAGAGACGTGGTCAAGAAGTGCAAGACGTCGTGATCATCGGCCAGCCCACCTAAAATAGAGAATCAGACGATTTTCAGCGATTCCGAAGTTTCCAAAAGTTTGTTCTCCAATTGTGAACAAAAGTATTTACCAGTGGCCGCGGATACTCCGAAGTAACCGTTTTTCGGTAGTTGCACATTCTCCGCACGCAGACACATCTCGAAATCTTGATCATTGTTCGTCATTCCATTGTGGAAGAGCACCTTTGAACACATTATGGAGAAGATATATTTGTAATGTCAAAATATCGGTGGAAATAGCTGCATCCAATTATAAGGTAACACGATCAAGCGCCTGAATGTAAAAACTCACCGTTAACGTATTCTGGTAGTACTCAATTTTCGCTCGGGTTGGAAACGGTTTGTTACGAAAATCTCGCAGACAGCCGGCCAAAAGCTGTGTTGTTCCATCGCTGTAATTAGAAAGTGCAACAGAAATTAATTACAAAGCTCTGATTACTAGCAAAAGGTAGATTAGGGATAGAATCAGCTCCCTTACTTTGCATGATCGAATTGCTTCGTTCCATCGTTGAGAACAGCCATGATGTAAGGGTTGTTATGCTTGTTATCATTGTCGAAGGAATCAAAAAATATTCCAAGCCCATTCCACTGATCTGAACTACCGAAAACTGTCCCATCGTAAGAGCCTTTTGACGTCGTGTACCAAAATGCTAAACCATCGGCACCGATTCTTCCACGACCAGTGATGCGGAAGACAATGTTAACTTCCCACCAGTCGAAGTTTGTCGGCTGCTTTGTCCATATGGCTCCTGTTATTCAAGATCAAACAATTAGAGATCAAGATTGAAATTAGATATAGTACGCAGATAGATTTGAACAGAAATGTTCGCAATTCCTTCAAGAGAGGAGAGAGAATACGAGACAAAACAAAACAGAGTAAGTTTCTACAACATCTTAAGAACAGATTTGAATTTCTAATGGAACACTTGTTTTATCTTATGAAAGGATACAATTGTGACGATACATATAGAAATATCTTCCTATTAATTTCATTAACTCCAAGGAGAGTCAAAACGACTTTTGCTAATGTTTTTGTCCGACAATCAGTTGGTTCAATCTATTCCACGTGGTTCTCACCTTTCTGGCTCCGTAAGGACGGTGCAATTCTGACGTTTTCGGCACTCGCGATCGCATCTGGAAAGCAATAAATGTCGGTTATAATGCGCTGGTAGAAGCTGAGGGAAAGATCAGAGTGTGAGAGGCTAGCTGAGATGTTGGGGAATCGATTGAGGTGATATTCTACAGGGCGTAAATAATATTGCAATAAATATTCGGCAATAAATGAAATCCATACGGTAGGAGACTGAGAGCGCGGGTTGAACGGGAGACGAGATCGGTAGATGGGTTAAGGGACGAACGAAAGAATTGAAGGCAACTTACTTCCGCCGTATTCCCAGAAAGGCACGCTCCCGTCTTTTTGGGCGAGATAAGGAGGTTTAAACGAGTACTTGTACTCAAATTTCTTGTGCGGATTTTGGGCGAGAACAGCTGATAGTCCGATTGCAAGGGTGCAGACAACAATCGCGGGCCACCTCACCTCCGGCGCCATTTTCATTTTGAAATGCCACTTGCCACTTGCCAGCCGAACTGCACTCTGCAGCACCGTCGTAGAAACCATGATGTTTGAGAAGATGAGGGTGTTCTTGCGCAGCTATCTCTGAGAACCAATCGCGTGCCCGCCCATATGGAAGCCATTTTAAATTTTCGACCAATTGCATCTGAGATCATTTGGCGCGCATTTTAAAATGAGGTGTAAATGACGTGTATTTTCATAACGGCTTCCATATGGGCGGCGCAGAACAGGACGAAAATATATCCGCCGGAGGAACACACGTTATCTTCTTAGATCATGATAGAAACCAACTCGTCAGTTTGATTCGGCGACTGAAGATGCTCGTGGAGAAAACACGAGTTGGATTAATCCGATTGGCCGATATCCCTTCTTGTGACGTGTCAAAATCTGAGAGCTTTCACGCCGCAGACGGCACAACAACATAACGTACCTCATCGCTCGATTCCAAGCCCCGTTTTTTGCGACCTTATTGTTGATAGTTCTACGCGGCTGAGTGAAAGCTAGGCTCCGTTACGGACTGGCAAATACAGGCGTTTGAGTAAAAATGATGACCGACATAGGCGAACAGGCCGCCGTCGAAGTGCAGCCGAAGATCGAGCAATGTGAGAGGTAACATAACCTAGCACGAACTGACCTAACCTCACTTTCAGTCAGTTGTTTTTCCAAGAGACAAAATTTGGAATACTTAATTTCACGTTTGAAAAATGAATAAGCATCAGTATCGAACAAATACTGGCAGAAACCGACCTTTAAGTTCCAGATTTTCATTCGAATGATTTTTTCTTTAGTCCTAATGGAATTAGCATCGATTTTACCCAAGCGGCTGAGAACTTAGCACAAGGACTACTCGAAGTGTATCAACCACCGCTGGAGCAAGTCAAGCACGAATTGATCGAATTGACGTAAGGGATCTGGAAGCAGATTCACTTAGCTTCAAGGTGGATGCTAAGACTCAATTTGATGTTTCAGTAATAAGCAGGAGACCCTCATTGCGCAGATGCAGGGAGAGAATGCAAAGTTGCGCCAGGTAGATGAGAACTTGGATATAAACGAACTGGTAAGTCCTTGGTCCTCCCAAAATTCTGCTGTTTGAGATTGTTATTGCAGGATTGAAATTTTGATGTATATTTTGCAGTTCACGACGATCAAAATATATCAGGCAAAACTGGCAAATATTAAAAAAGACATGACGTCTGTTCATGAACGAACAAATAAGCTAAAGGTGATGAAAAACTCATAGTTTAAGACTATCTTGCAATAGTCAAGATTCATTACACATTTCTTCATACTTTTTTATGACCAGAAACGAGCAATTCGTTTTCAACAAGTCAAGGAAAAGGAGGTGCTGCTCAAGGAACAGCAGCGAGAACAAGAGATTCGTAGAGAGCAGGAACTAATAGGGAAACCATCAGGGTCATAATTTATTGAAGAGATATTTGTGAACTTGTTAAATCATTTGTTCGTGCCTTTTGCATCATGTTTACATCATTATTGCCTTTATTGTTACCATCATTCATAGTGATAAATTTAAATATTTAGGATGGATGTTCAGACTTGTATACATGCATGGACATTTAATTACTTGTGTAACTTTGCAAGTTTCTGCCCTGGATAGAAATGTGATAAATACTGTAAATAAGATTAAAGTGATAGGATTTATAAAAATGTATCGTGTTTTACACCTTCCTTGCCAACTGAGCAGATAGAACCTGTGCAGAAACGTATCCAGAATTCCTTCAGAAGCCAAATTAAATAAACGAATTTCAAAAAGATTTGATGTGAAGGGGAAAAAGATGGGTGAATCAAGTTGAGAACCGATTTAAAAAAACAAATTTATGGTATAATATCCAGCGACCACAAGATAAATTGAATAATCATAATATACATACAAATATCAATATGTAACAAGACACTAACTAATATCGAATTATCGATAGAATGCAAAAGTGTTAATTATCATGCCTTTGCATCTAGCAGCAATTTTATTATGCTTACACTTGCACAGTAGTAAATTGGTATTGATTATTACAGTGATACGTGAATTCCACATAACTATAAATCTAAAATTTCGGGTAATACTTCTTAAGCATAATTCAACCGAATATTTGAAATAAGACAAATTTCGAATAAGCTTAAATTGCCTGTACATCTAATTTTATCTTCATTTTTTACTCCGTGTTTGGAAAAGTGATCCCAAATATTATGAAACTAAACTACGCACAGTATGAAATTTTTATTCTGTTGACATTCTCAGTGAGGCACAGTTTCATATTCTAAAAATAAATTGCTAGATGTTGTTAAACATTTATCCAAATCACCAACGATATGTTAGTCACGATAATCAGTGGTAAAAAAATTATAGAACTGTGTACTGTTCAGATCATCAGAACTTAAACAATGCACGTTTTGGTGATTCTTGTGAATGAGCATACTCTTTCGTTTAGTACACATTGCGAAATTTTTTTTGTTCTTTGAGGAGAGAAGAGGAGCATTGGGCGAAGACATATTTTACATTGAAATGCTCAGAGTAATGAATCAATATTTCAAATGGATTTAGTCATACTCTTGTAAACACTCCGGAATAATTTAAAAGAATAGCATTGTTGCTCGTGCATCGTGTAAGAGCAGTAAATACTTTGCACAACTTTGCTCTGCATGCAGTTTCCTTCACTACAATCTTATAATGATATTGAATGTTGGTCGTTATGGTTGGCTTTCATTTCCTTCTTTCGATAATTATGATTGTTAAGTTTAATATTAACACATTAATACATCTAGAACCGTTGAAAATCTGAGAATTAATTGAGAAAATTGTGACAAATCGTCGTAGCAAACATTCTGTGCTAAGTTTTAATAGATAAGTAGTCGTTAATGAGTAACAAAACAAAAATTGCAAAAGCATCATGATTTGCTGTCAAGATCTTCAAAATCTATCGTTCAAACTTTTGCAGGGTGTACCGAAGAGGCGGTTTCTTATATCAGCCAATCTATAGCCGTCGGTTAAATACTTTCCGATATCGAATAGGATTCATGAAAAATAAGATTTTTTCTTTTTATTTATAAAATGGGGGTGGGAGGATCATAACAATTATACTGGTTAATATGAAATTCATTTTGAAACAATATTTTAAATTCGGTTCCAAAGTCTGACAACCATCCTCTTCAGAAGCTTCTTAATATATTAATTGTTCGATTTTTGAACATTATCGAACATCCAAAGGTATCCCCATTTGGATTATGCAAGAAAAAAAAATCTGTTATTATTCAGAATGGAAAAACAACGAATACGTAGAATTAAATAACAAATGATATTACTAGGGAACGCGAGACATGTGTTGTATTAGCCCTATGACAAATGTGATCGCTCGTTTCAATATAGCTGGTGTACCCGGCTTGTTTGAAATGGCCGACAAAGAATTACTAATCTCATGGAACAGATTGCGAGTGAATGGATTGCGTCTCGAAGACAAACGTAAGGCCAGAAATTGATAATAGATGAAGGGCGTCAGTAATCCGGCTCGTCCGCTGTTAAACAGAGTAAAACGCATGTATTGAACCATTGATAAACAAGAATAATGGAAGAAAAATGGAACGAAAGAAATCGATCAGAGAAAAAAAAAATAGAAGGAAATTCATAGCATACTTGAGGATCAGTAGTATCGTATACGGTAGAAGGAGGGCTTCACAGATTGCACACAGTCTAAGTATGTTCCGAGATTGGAATTCTACTAAAGAGATCAGTAAGCGTGCTCCCCACCAGCTGTTTTGTCCTAGACACTGAAAAAATACAATATCAATCAGGTTTCTGTAACGTCAGAGTAAGAAACAAATTTATCTATGAATTGTGTACATACATCCAACAAAGTCAGCGAATAACTCGCCGAATGCAAAACAGCGAAGAGTAAAACAGGAGCAATCACGACTGTGATTTGTGTTAAGGAAATTCATTTTGCTATGTGGGTTGTCATTGTTTCAGACTAAAACAGCTGAAACTAAACAAGCGGTTACCGAAATTCGCATGATAAAAGGATACGTGAAGCTGGAGCAACGTACAGAAATATTAATGAGTAGAATAAATTGTGACACGAATCCTCCAGAACCAGAAGTGTCCAGAATTCTCTGCTAAATTGTACTCGTGGAAGTCTTTGATGAAGTCTAAGAGCGCTGGTCGCTGCGTTGCACATCAAGATCTTGTAATAAGCGTTGTAAGGATTTCTGAGAGAGAATCAGGTGGTTAGTATTTACAATATTACGATTATGTTGTCGTTACATAGAACAAGCTATCTGCGTTTAGGAGTATCTTAAATCTTTACATTCTTTCTATGTACACACCATCATGTACAATTAACTAGATTAATAAAAAAGAGGTTTGGATACGATAAAAAAATACATTATGATAATGACTTGACATACTTTCCCTATGAAACAAGCAAAGTTCAATGTAAAAGTAAACGTGTTCACTCTTCCGTGTCTCATTTTTTCTCCCTTTTTTTCTTCTCTTTGATCATCTTATCTTTGTACAGGTATAAAAACTATGTACAGGATGTCTAATGCAATTGAGCATTCAGATTACAGGACTATACCAGGAGTTTCCAGGACAATTATTTGAAAAATTCGAAGACCTTAATTTTGTTTTCTTATAAATTTATAATAATAGGATAAGTTGTTTAGGTGTTTGATCAAAGAATTTATGTAGCAATTTATATACAGAGTGAATTCCTAACGATTGTATGGTTCGTCTGCGAAAATTTAACACATTCAAGGCTGCATATTACAAATGGAATATCGCGGTTTTCAATCAAAAATGTAGTACGTCAAGTTTACCAGGATAACTGAAAATACTTCAGGACTTTTCCAGGACTTGAGGAGTGATTTGTATTTTTCAGGATAATCCAAGGATTTCAGAATGTATAAGAAGTGGTAGACCCCTGTGTGTATATGAAATTTGAATGGCAATGTTAAGAGCCATTATTTCAAACATATCGCTATGCAAACAAAATGCCAATCGTAAGAGGCAAGGACACGTAAGGGGTAACCAAATACTGTTTCAGTGATCATGCATTTATTTTGCATTTCTACTAATGGAATACTCGGATGCCTTGCTGAGTAATAATGCTGATAAAGTGATTCTTGCATTGATTATGTAACAATTGAAGTACATAATGAAATCTGCAAGTCATGCTAAGATAATGAGTGGGACAAGGACGTTCAGTAATAACTAAGTCTGACCGAGATGACAAGAAGTAGAAGAAAAATAAATGCTTCACGTATGTAAATGACACGGGAGCGTGTACTCAGGCTGGAATTACTTAATACTTCCAACAATTAAGTAGGCATAGTAATAGTGTAAAAAAAAATATTGTTTAAACACATCTGCGGAAAATTTACTACTTTGTTGATCTGCTTACCCAAAAATTGGAATAATGTAGCCCACTGTGAAAAGTATGGTCAATACTCTTGTAGCCCATAGTCCGACCGATATTTTGTTATCAATAACATGCTGTTTCAAATTTTCCCACCCCTTTTCTGTCGTCGCAGTCCTGTCGCCTGAGCCATTGCTCGCAGTATCGGCCATTCTGGGACAAAAAAATGTTTAACAATTAAAGAGAGAACAGTTGGCTCGTATAATATACTACAATTAAATAATTGCAACATTGATTGTATCGTATTATGAACCGTTCTGTTCAATGATAATGGGTGAAAATATGAGTAAACGTATGTGGCTTGATCGCCTTGATTTCAATACAATAAATCGAAGCAGCTATGCAGTAAGGTGAATTTTTTTCACCATGTGTTCGCATCGCTATTCAAACTGAGCATCGACATTCTTACGTTCTTACCAAGTGAATTTTATAATGATGGGGGAAAAAACGATAAGCAAAATGTTGAGAACTAGTAAAAAAAACAAGTATGAGAGACAGAGACAGAGAGAGGTAGAGAGAGAGAGAGAGACACATCTCAAGGACACATAAATTAAGGAAATATTTTACTAGGCAATTAAAATGGAAACAAGATAACAACGATGGCGTTGATATTTTCGTTAGAAAAAATTGAAGTAAAAGAGGTTTCTAACACAGATTAAAATGAGGGAGAAAGAATTCTTGTACACGATGAACAGACTGATAATTTAATGACGCGAAAGACAAAATTTGTGCCAGTTTTTATTCAGGCGAAGATGATTTCTAAGGTGCCAAAGGCAAATTACCGAGCGATGAGCGATCTATCATGGGATGCGTGATCGGTGACATTTAGATATAATAAATCGTGAAATAATAATTATGTAGGTGCAGATATACATGTAAATTTAATTTCTTCTTTACAGTCTGGAGTAAAAGTGTCGGAAGTGAGTAATCGGAACTTGTCCAGAGCTGTGTTTGAATAATTAATTCCTCTGCAGAGGTATCATTCTATCGGGAAGAGCCCTTAATTTACAGTTATCGTAATTATGCGTGACATATATATCGGAAGAACCTAGCCCTACTTTTGCACGTTCACACATTCCACGGATGATTTGCGGGCGATTGTTGTACGGGAATTTGAGGGGCGTTGAAGGGACATCGATAATCGTGAAAAGACACTCACCTTATATCTACTATATGCTGTTTAACCTTATATTAATTGATTCAATTTCTCGTAGTAAATAATCACAGTTTAATCTGAGCCGTTTTCACGGCTACGTGTATTTCTCGGGCTTTCACGAGCAGGTGCGAGTTGACTTGACTCGAATCGACTTTGCTGCTGCACCGGCGACACGGTTCAGTATTTTCATTCGTCAAGACCTGTGGAGATGGCGGCACAAGCTTGGGCCTTAATTGAGGTGTTTTAATTGTGACGATTTTTCAAGATGCTCAAAGAATCTCATAGCAATTATTTCAACTTGAATTGCACTGGAATCCGCGCTAAAAATGTCCTCATTTTCATTGTATTAAAGTCGAGTTCCTGTAAAAATAAAGCGATAATAGGTACTGGAAACCTTTGCAGAATAGCAATTACCGCGCTTCGATTTCTAGTATACTGATTCTTAACGTGAATTTATTATTTTATGCGTCGGAAACACGAATGCATATTGTGAATTTAAGTTCGTTCATCTCCTTCATGTGTCTGCAAAAATTTCAATATTTCCGCGCATTATTTAATGTAAATACAAATTCGTAAACGGATTAAACGTTTCTAAATTTCGAAAAGATCGATTTCGTAACACGCGGGTTATCGGTACGCGATTAATCAACGCGTCGATATATCGACTCTCGAAATCAGAAATCAGAAAGTACTAGTCGGCAGTGGCGCATCACAAGGTCATTCGCTTCTTGCCCAAGCATTTACGGCTATTCACGCTTTCCGCTGTGGGAAAGGAAAAAGAATTTCAGAGAAATCAATGCGTACTTATACTTCCATACAGCATTTAATGAGACATGCGTATCTTTACTAATCCCCGTTATTTCTCCAGTCCTTCTGTCCATCAGATTATCCGTTTGAAACTTTCTAAAAGATAAGCACATTCGTAACATGCGAGAATTTCGTGAATTTTAAGGGGGTGTCTGCGCTGAGGGTGACATTGACTGCATATATCAAACACGAAAAAGGGTTTAACAGCCCTATTCTATACACGGTTCTGTACAAAAACACGCCAATACACTTTCATTTGACGCCAAAATAAAGAAATGGCATGAATTGTATAAATTTACTATTGCTATTTCATAGAATCCGTGCCATGTCTTTATTTTTGCGTGAAATGAAAGTGTGTTGAAATTTTTTTGCTCAGAATTGTGTATACAATGGGTTGCTAAGCCCTTTTCCGCTTCGAGGTACGTAGACTTTGATATTTGGAGATATCTACGTCAACGTCGAAATCGCCCAGAGCATCCCCTTAAGAACGCTTCGAACGAACATAATCAAATCACATCAGATCGCTGCGGCTACAGATTGAGCTTAGCCAGCATAAGCCCACCAACGTGATTTGCCCTAATTATTTATCGATGACATATGTGTAATGCGATATTTAGCGGTCACCGTTTATTACCCAACTATAAACATGATTATTTGCTTACTCGACGTTATACTTGCAAACAACAATTCATCTGCAATACCAACCAGCGTATGCAGTATATAATTTTAGCCTCATTTTAGTCAATTACGAATATCGAATCACTATAAACCCTCATTGTGTACTATTTATTATCTTGCGGTTTCTATCTGTAAAAGTGCAAAGAGATACCGTAACTAGTGGAATTCTATGAATAAGTAATTGTAGTGCAAACGCTTACACGGATACGTGCGCACGATCATAGGCAAGGTCGGAGAAAGCGGCCGGAGTGAGAAAGTTCTAATTTCGGAAAGTATTCCGAGTAGTAACCTTGGCAGGGGGAAAAAGAACCGTTATTCCAAAGAAATTGATAATCATAATTTAAAGGTTCAGTGAATCGACGGCCGGCAACGAATGAAAACAACTGTGGTATCCAAGTCGAGTAAAGGCCCAAACATGTTCCTCTTATTCGGTTCAATTTTCGTTCTCGCAGCCGGCTTTGCGGCTTATTTCAAACCGAAGAAAAGCCTGTCCCACATCAGCACGGAAATACTGTACGAATTCAAGTACAACGCGCTTGGAATGAAGGCGGTCGTAGCAGATTTTCTTGAATGTAAACGCAACAGAATCGGTAATAACATTGTGCATAAATTTATGAATTTTCGTTATTCTCACGCATGAAAATACTCTCACGTTTCGTTTTGAATTTGTGAATAAAAAACACTCTGTCATTTTTCAGACCTACCTAAAAAGGCGGGAAAAGTTGCCATCGTTACGGGTGGATCTCGAGGAATCGGAGCTGCGGTTGTTAAAATGCTGCTTCAATGTGACATGGAAGTAATAATTGGTAATTGATAGTGAATTTCTATAGCATTTCACCTATATTCTACGCTGTGGCACAGCGTCGTTACACTTTTCCTTCAACCTGTAAAGACGGGTACTTATGTCTTGCATGAATTATTTACAGCGTGCAGAACGCCTGCAGCTGCCGACAGACTCGTCAGATCGCTGAGAGAGTCAGGGGTGACTGGAGGATCGACAAAGGTTTATCAATTGGATAACAACAGCCTTGAATCTGTGAGGAGGTTTGCCGAATCCATCAAGGCGGAGTACCAGAAAATTGATATTCTCGTGAACAATGGTACAGTGGCTTCATCTATCAACAAAATTATGTATGCTTTAAAACCAAGCAGAAGTTTGGCAGATCATTTAGAATCTCTTCTCATTTTCAGCTGGCGTCATGTTTACTCCTTATTCTGAAACTAAGGAAGGTTTCGAACAGCAATGGGGTGTTAATTACCTCTCTCATTTCTTGTTGACGTCGCTGCTTCTACCTTTGCTAAAAGCGGCTGGATCGTATAACGAGTCGGCTAGAATCGTCAATGTCTCTTCGTGCGCTCATCTCGTTGGCACGATAAATTTTGATGATATTAATTCGAAGTAAGTACACGATTTGTTTATAAAGACTGAACTCTGTATTTGCGATTACGGGAAACTGCTTGCCTGAAACCTTTATATGAATTAATGACCCAAGTTCTGTTTCGTTCCAGAAAATGTTTCATCACGTCAGCTGCGTACGCTCAGAGCAAATTGGCTCAAGTGATGTTTACGAGATCCATCCAAGAACTGCTGGCAAAGGAGGGTATTTGCGTCAAAGCTTACTCCGTTCATCCTGGAATAGTGAATACGGATCTTTTTAATAATACAGCGTTGAAAAAGTATGCCCAGTGGATAATCAACTTGTTCTTCAAGGTTTGTACTTCAAGTATTTAACTTTTATAAACTTGTATGAAATCAGTAGCCTTATGCATAATATGTTGAAATAAATTTGTGTCTACAGAATCCAACGCAAGGGGCTACTCCAATTATTTATGCTGCTGTGAGTAATGAGATCGAAGGGAAAGGTGGAATGTACGTCAGTAACTGTGGCGAAAGTCCAGTTAACGACGAAGTTGAGGATCCAGAGATTCGCCAACGACTGTTCAATTTGTCGCTGGAACAAACTGGATTAAAAAGTTTTATCTAAAATTTAATTACTTCTGATATTGCTTTCCATAACAAGCAGCCGTAAAATGCTACAAAACCACATTGTGAGTTACTTTGACAAGTTAAAGAACTAGATCATGACATTCTGTAGCTAACATATAAGTATTAACTTGAAAACATACTCGTTGTATATAGCTGTTAAACAAAAACATAAGTATTACAATATTCATGTACTTAAAACGGATTGAAATATTTGGCCTTGAAAAGGGTAAAAATATTAACTTGTTGAATTATTTCACGAATAATCAACAAAGAAGAAAAGACTGATGCGTTCAGTTCAGAGATTTTATTTGGTTACAAAGAATAGCAAGTGTATGGAGACTGGACAAAAATATACATCATGTATTGATAACTTTACAGAGAAAAAATTTGACATATTCTTAGAATAAATAATTATTTCTAGACTTTAAAATGTCTTTGATATTATATATGAAAGTTGTTGCCTATTTATTTTTACAACATAGTGTTATGCATGTTACTTAAAGTGGAGTAAACTTAATCACTGCGTAAAGAAAACAAATTATATGTAATAATTTTTTTTCTTTGTAAGTGTACATGTTTTTTCAATTAAGTTTAATTAATTTGTTGGTAGATTGACACAATCTTAAATAATGTACTCTGAGGGAGGAAATAATATTGAAATAACAAATCAACGGATAACTGAATGGCGAGTTTTAATCATTCCAATAATCGTAAATGAAATCTCGAATATAATAAGAATAGCCTGAAACCCAGCCAACAAAAAATGGGGGTGCTTAATATGATGCTATAAATATTTATTTGAATATAAATTATAACACCATCGTGGTAAGTTGATTTTAATTTTTATTAAATAAATTACAAGATATTGGTCGATTTGATTTGGTTACTAGCATTATTAGCATTTAAAGCAGTGCAGAAATATCTTTATAGATATTTATAGTTTGCAAATAAACAATCTGGCAGTTATTTTGTTTTGAATTATTTTCGTTTCATTTCTTCATGCCAAATAAAAATTTTCTAATAATACTCGTTCGCTGTAGGATTTATTACAATATATGGATATGCAAGTAAATGCTAATTGAGTAGAAAGTCAGTCAACATTTCACAGTAAGTGGTTTAAAGTACTACAATAAGTACTAATTTTCACTTACAATTGCAGGACACAGATGTGTAGGTATGTGTGTTGCATGTACTTTACAATCATAATATTTATTGCACAAGCTGTTTTTTCTTGCATCGAACTATCGTTTTGAAAAAAGATAATTATTATCGGCTATGCAAGTGAAATTTTAAGCCATTTAATGTCTAATTTGAAGCATATGTACAAGAGAGAAAAAAACTATGCAACCATATTACACGCAATGTGATTCATCGGTTATTACCTTATTATTAATTTCTCAATCAGTTTAATAACAACAACAATCAATTGCTGTGCATAAATTATTAAAGGCATAAATAGATACTAAGAATATTGACAATTTGAAAAACTTCAATATTCTTCGATTCACCGATTATTATTAGCAATGGGAGAAGCTTATGCTGATGCTAATGCACACGTGGACGCAACTATGAAAGCTATTTTTGATTATTTACATTAACTGAACATGGAGTATACATTAAACATTAAAGCAATTTCTTCGTACTTAATACCTAGACTTCTAAGTCGATGTGTGTTTTGAGTTTTTTTTTCTTTTTTCATTGAATCAGTAATTTGTGGCAATTTTTAATTTTCTCATCAATAAATCAATCATTTTTATGTTTTAAGCGAATTAAGTACAGAGCCTTAGTAAATAAATTCTATCACTGTTCAGTCGGTGATATATGATAATTAACTATAGTATATACTATGTTCATTTCACAAAAGAACTTCAAATTTCTTGCTGAGAAGTTCTTCGTAATACATCATTTTACGACATAGCAGAGATTTTATGTTACAGCTATTAGAGAAATTCCTGGTAACCTGAAGTTCTATTTTATTCATGTGTTTAATTTGGAAGTCTTCTTTCATTTATTGCCATTTATCACACTATCATTTTAGTAAGAATTACACCATACTTATGTAGAGATAAATGACAAGTGAACTGATATGTTTTCATTAGCATGGCCCAAAGCTATACCTTTTTTTTTGTCAGTTTATTGGTTTTTTCGTTTCACTACGTTTACAATAAATTATGTTCAACGCGCTAATTTGGTGTGACAGAAATGTTTCAGTAATTGAAATACACAATGTTAAAGGACCAAATCGTCACGAAACGAAGCATTTTTTTTTTCTATCTTCTGTTTCCATTGAAGCTGTTTATAGTTATTATATTATAGTATGAGACATGCCATGATTCTTAGCCTGGCCGCACCATCTTTAATTCCTTGTTCTCTATTATCATAGTCTTTCGGAAGCTTGCAATAGCTGTTCAGATGATCTGGGACTACTGCAGTGTGATCGAAAGTTGATATCTTATTGTATTATGTTAAAAAATTACTTAATATTAATTGACTACTTGTATTTACTTGGAATATCCAGTCAGCTTCTTTCCTCAGCTTTGACAAACTGTAAGTTATTTTTAACTAATCTCTGTTCGCGGAGTAAATCAAACCAAACAAAACCATGGTATGATTAGGCAAATTACCAGAAATATTGAACGATAGAAATGATAGGAATTCCGAATTAGTTACATTATAAATGTGGATGAAAAAAAATAGGGACGTAAATGAAACACTGAGCTATATTCAATACTGTTCAAATTATACAAAGTCAACATGCAGACTAGACTGTGATGCACGAAAATTGAGTAACCTGAGAGCTTAACAAGGAAGATAATATTTGCAACATGTAATTATGATATAATTGTACAATGAGTAATTAGCCTTAACGATAAAAATTAACGATAAATCAATAACTAGATATTAAAATCTCAATGGAAACTTAAATAATTAATCAACTGTTTATCAAATTTAACAGAGTTTGACTCTCACAAGTTTGTATTTACAATTCCAATGCCCAACCTGCATTTGAACAATCAAAAACTGCGGCGTGCCACTTTTTTCATACGGACACTTCATTCATTTGACGTGGGTATGTAACAAAATATAAGTACATACAAGCAAGAAAAAGGAACGCAAAAGTTGGAATTATTCAATAAAAGGATAAAACGTACTTCCAAGACACTATCTACACAAGCTTTGATGGACTTCACAATTTGATTGTTTAATTTTCTTTAGTTTCTTCAAATGACGCGATAAAAAATTTTAAAAACAGGTATATATATTATAGGTATGTATAGATTTAATATATGTGTAAAATCAACAGGCTTGAAATGCTATCGAGTGGATTGAGAATGGTTATTAACATTGCGACACTTCTCATCAAGCTACTTCTGGTACGTCAAGGGATATCAGTTGCCATTGATTGGTTGATTCGGTAATAGGGGAATAAGTTGTTGAAAACAATTCGATCCCACAAGATTAAGTAAGTCGGCTACAACTGCAGTTACTGCTGTCGCCGATTGAAGTTGTTTTACCATTAATTGACGTGGCGTTTGTTTCGTACCTCGGTAATTCCTTGCTCCGTGCTTGCTGAAATTTAAAAGAAAAACGGAAGAAAAGATTTTTATAAAGAATTCACAATGAATGCACGTCAAAGTTCTACATGTTTTGGGAATAAAAATCGTCCAGTTTCTTACCTCCATGAGCTCGGCAGCAATTTCCATGAACAGTCTTTCCACATTTTCAGCCTCCTTTGCAGATGTTTCCAAAAAATACATGCTGTGTCTCTGCGCAAAGTCTTCTCCGACGTGTGTTGGTATTTCTCTATCTTCACGATCGATTTTGTTACCTGATGAATTAGTTATGAGACATTTTTAATCAGAATTTATCAAATTGACTTCACGCAAAATTTCTTGTTTACCATCAAAAAATTATGTTGTTCTCACCAACTAGTATCCTCAGTACTTTGTTGCTGGCGTATTCTTCGATTTCTCGTAGCCAATCGGGAAGACAATCGAAAGTTGGCTGACAAGAAATATCATAAACTAGAATTAAAGCATGCGCAGATCTGTAGTAGCTTTGGGTGATCGATCGGAATCTTTCTTGTCCAGCAGTGTCCCAAATTTGTAGCTAAAAAAATTTAATAATTTTTCAATCAAATGTTTCCTGACCAATTCAAACATATTATAGTAATAGTACAGTTATAAGAGGTAAGAATATGCACAAGAACGAAAGCAAGGGAGGTTATTATACATATGTAACACCTTTGAAATTTCATTCTCATTTATGTTGAGTATTTTTATATGCAATTTTAGGACTTCAGTGATCTTGGAAATTTTACATGATTGTAGAAATGTGTATACATATTCGTTTAACATATTTAGTTAACAATCCACATGCAAAAAAAAGGTAAGATACCAACCTTAACTTTCTCGTTTTCTACCTCGACGGTTTTGATCATAAAATCAACCCCGATCGTTGCACCTTGACCGGGGGGAAAGAGCCCCTGGTGAAAACAAAGAACAAAACGAATATAAAAGGGATATAAGGAAAATTTCAGACGACTCATCTAAACCAGCTTATTTTTTAAATGAAAATGATTACCTGAGTAAATCGTCTTACTAAGCATGTTTTTCCCACCCCTGCATTACCAACTAAAACAACTTTGAAGAGGAATTTATAGTCTTCCATCGCATTTGCGATTCCGCGGTGACCCGATCCCGTGTAAAAAAGATATCCTGTTTGTAAGGGGGTAATTGTTGAGAACATTTCCTCTACAGGGTGAAAATTTAAAACGATAATGCGATGTACTTTTTTCGTATCGAGAGACTCACCTTGACAGCAGCAACACCAGTGATCTCGAAATATAAGGAAATTTACGATCACATCAATAATAATTGCACAGGCTGCAAGATTCGTAAAGTTTCATCGCGGGGCTGTTGAAGTAAATTGTAAAGTGTATTACACAAGTCGTTGCTGTTTGATTTTGAATTGCGAAACGCTTTGCGCGATCACATTTCAATCAACAATAATATTCATTACTGCTGCTGGAGATACACGATTACTATTGAGACACGATACTACGACTGCCTCATACTGTCAGAATGACGTTTTGATCACATCACGCGTCGACGATTGGAGCTATCCAAATTGTGAAATTAGGATTGGTTATTTCTGCTGGAAATTACGTAACGATTTGCGGAAGCGAAAAATTTTACGTAGAGTCGGCCGTCTTTATTATCTCCATTAGCCAATGACGTAGAACAAGTGCCTAACCCAGCGCCGCGGTAGCGAAAATCGTAAACTAGTTCACGCCAGGAATGTTAAGCTGTTCCTGATTGGCCGGTGGGTGATGCCTAAGATGGCTGACCACCGACTCGACCAATCAGAAGTCTCCTTTTATCGGTGGATGTTTAATGGACTATACGGGGGTACAGTAGCCATTTTACGTGAAGCTTCGTTCGTGCGAGGATACTTGTTGTACGAGTAATCTGTTATAAATAAAATAAACGGTTTTAGTGCGTAGGATGTGTAACTGTGCCTAGAAATGTATCTATAAGGTAATTATGAACGCTTTTAGATACGAATTATCGTCTTTTCGACGTTTTTTCGACCTTATTTATCGGTGATAAAAGTTTCGATCAAATTAGAAAGTGTGTTGTACGTGTTATCTATCCCTGACTGTATAACGGCGAACTATGTTAAAGAGAAAAAGCAGCAGCGTGTAGTCGAGTCTCATTGGATATCTCGTAAATCATAAATTGGATATCTGAACCAATTCATTGTAATCATTACTGTTACGTGACTCACCGAATTTTTAATTGCTTATTGTATTCATACGCGTTATTCCAAATACATTTTACATCATTTCCCCTTCTCGAGAGTTGAGAAAATAATATTAATAAAAAAGTTTATCGGTCGATGAAAATACCGCAACGCCGCGCTAACTGTTTCGTCACTCGCTAAACACTACCGTTTTCTCAATAATACGCGTCAACCCCACGTATTATTTGCATGCAAACACAAACCTTGCTATCGGAAAATTTTATTTACACAAGCTCGTCCATTCTGCGTCTAACGCGCACCTGTATCGTCAATAATTCTCCACAAAGCATCGTCATCGTTTGCAGAAAAAATGCTCCATTTCAACCGAAATTCTTCCCCCGTTTAGACATAAATTTGTTATTTGATTTCCCTTATCTCTTCTTTTCTATCATTAATATATTCTATTAGTGGGAACTTATTCGAGAAAATTAACCATATATTTCGTTTTTGTACAAAGTAAAATGCCAGTGGAAAAGAAATGAACACATTATATTTTTCGCAATGATTATAAATAAGATAAAAATGATAATAATACCATTATCTTGTTTGTACAACAGTGTGAAATGAACGTGTTACCACGGTAAGAACTGAAGACGTCGAGTTGGTCGATTCCAGCTTTTTTGAACCGTCTGAAGAGGTGGGCAGAGGGACCGGTGCGCGATGTCGACTCCCAGGTCACAGGAGATAGCGGATGAGTATATCTCGTCGCTGTCCGACCTAACGTTCAACAGTAAACCCCTGATCAACATGCTGACGATGCTGGCCGATGATAACGTTGAACATGCACCAGCTATCGTCAAAGTCGTCGAGAATCACCTGCAAAAGGTTACTTATTATTGTAGTTAATATATCCAAAGCACAAAAAAATTGTCTCAAGGCTCAGGTTAAAAAATTTTTTTTTTTTTCATATTTTTTTCATCTCCTAAGCTGAAACAAAATTTTTGTATCGATCGGAAATGTGCGTGCAGGCATTGAGGCACTTTTTTCTTTTATTTAAATTGTATATGTGAGAATTAGAAGCCTTGTACAGTCTTTGCCTTCTTTCTTTTGTTTGTCTGTTTGATTTCTTCTTTTTTTTTTTTTTTTTTTTTTTTTCCATTGATCTCTCCAAATAACTTGTATTTTATTTGTGATCAGAGAATGAGGGTTTCCTCTTCAATCGATGTGATGCATTATTATTTCGTTAAAATAATTTTATATCCAACTTGCCTCTTTGCCTCGTACAACTGCCCTGTATAATTATGTGGCCGATTACTTATTTGATAATAAAAGAAAATTGAACACAAACTAGTATGTACACTGTTTGGCGCATTTTTTGGCACTGCATGCTGTACCAGCATACTGACAAATATTTCCATAGATAGAGCGACTTCTTTTTCATTGGCAAAATGAAACTGAAAGGAACAGTAATTGGATGTCAATAGATTGTAATCGAGTCGAATTTAGTTAGTTACTTGTTCCAAGTTATCAAATTTAATGACACAAACAAAAAACATACTTGAAATAGAACCTATCTGTTATAATAGGGAAAAACAGACTGTGGCATATACATGAAAGATTGCTTGCTGCTAGTGAGAAAATTTAATCATTTCTTAGCACATTAAAGGAAAAGAAATAATCACAATACTCCTTTTTTTTTCATTCAGCGTAGATGAATTAGAAAATGGCTTTTTATAGCAGAAAGTAGCATGGTAAGAGTGATATTATTGTACACTGCGATCATACCGCTGTTCAATTATTTCTTAATTTAAAGAAACACAAAAATAACACAATTTTTGCTCAGAGTTAAGTAATTTTATGCACCTTCTTTGGATCTCTTTTCAGGGATAAGAATTTCATCTATTGCGCATTAATTTTACCATTATTTTTTCCTCTTCTCTAATCCTGTCTGTAATAAACAAACTCAGTATTATAACATCATCATATATAATTACATAAATGATGCTGCCAAGTGTGTGGAAATGATGTACAAGTTTTTATTCCATTGATTACTGTCGACGCCGCTAAACCACTCGTACTTTCTTTATTTTATTTTTTTTACCCCCCCCCCCCCCCCCCCCGACCCACCTGACTTAAAATTACTTTTCGACGTACAGCCGAATACATTTTATCCATACACAAACATACATATATATAAATATATCGATACACAAATATATATCTCGAAGTATTAATCGATTATTTACTACATGCTTTTTAAACGTTTTTTTTTTTCAAAGCTACCAAGAACGACCGTTTCTTTGTACATACATGATATTCTGATATATGATATAGAAAAAAATAAATTTGTAACCATATTTACGATACGATGATTATTATTATTAGTATTATTAATATTATTATTAATATCATGCGATGAAAAAAAAAGGAAGAAGATAAAGAAAAAAGAAAAGCAGAATAATAGCAACATTTTTCAAGTAGCAACAAAACCTTGTGTGGTGATTAATTTCTGGTGACCTTTGCTTGGACCTGTTACGATGGGTGTATATGTACTCACTGGGGTAACAGATTTTAAAGATTTTTTTCTCTTATTATAGTTTTGATTGTTTTTTTTTTTCTCTATTTTTGTTTGTTCGATTTTTACTTGACTTTTTTTTAGGTTCTACTTTGTGCGTTCTTCTTTATATTTCATATTAAAAATTACTGGAGTATTATAAGTCTCCTTTTTCCCCCCAGCTTCTCCACACATATCTTATAGAACTTGATCAATAAATTTCATATTATAGAAATGAGGACACACAGGAATACAACGAGTTGTAAGCCTTCAACACAATCATTGTAGAACTTCAAATAACACATTTGCAATATTTGATCAGTGTGTATAAATATCGATTGAATTTTTGTATGCAAGCTGCAGTATAATAAATGTATTCTAGACATTTTTTTTTTTTTTTTTTTGTTGCAAAATGACCCCGGTATTTCTGTTAGAAGGAATATCTAAATTTAGGTCTAGCAAATGAAGCAAACGAGGACAGTGTATATTCTTACGCTCCTTCTCTGTAACTGGAATTTTTCTTTCATTTTGAGCACTAAATTTTTTGTTTCATTCTTTTTTTTTTTTTTTTTTTTTCTGGAAAAATTTTACGCCAACTAAAAACGGTTATAAATTTTTCATCGAGCGTTCATTCTGCATTCTAATATTCAATTTCAATTCGCTTTGCTCTCGAAAGTTATCCTTCCCCCTTATCTTAAAATATATGTACTGTATTACTTCGATTGAATAAAATTGATGTTGATTGAACGACACGACGAGATGTTGAAAATGAGAAGTAAAAAGCAGAAGAAATGCAAATATCACTCCTTACTAATTATTTTTATTTTGTTTCTCCCAATATTTTGGTCCTTCTAACATTTCAACAAAATGCGCAAAACTACTAGTGATTTTATGTACTTATTGCTATTTTATCAAATCTTATTTACCAACTAATGATCTTTTTACACTTATCTCTCTACCCTGAATATTATATAATTCATTTGATCCATGTATCGAGGGAGAGAGAGGCAGATTAATGTTACAAAATTTTTCCGATAGATTTTGAAGGTTTATCTCTTTACTTAATGCAGTTTTTGAAAAATGACTTACATCTTCAACGTAATTCTCATCGGTTTCAAAACTTCTACTCATCTAATTTCTTCATATATTGAATTCTTCGGACAAATTCTCTGAGTATTAATTTTACATGTAGTTTGACTGAATAACTGCTGTCTTGGCATGTTAAATTTATCCCAAAGGTATCTTTTTCTGGTTCATAAGTTTTTATTAGCAACTAAGTAATCCTAGGCATAGTATGTAGCGGTAATCATAAGTTGACGGTAGTGGTTTGGGATGCGTATCAAAAGAAGATCCGTTAAAGAAGGCCCATATGTTTGGTGGTCGGCTGGTGATGGCATGCGGTGGCCAAGATTTAAAACCCAGTGGATTGAGTGTACCGTACAAGTGGGATAGTGTGTTATTGTGTTTTACTAGGTCAGAAGCGATATCAAACTTCCTGTTCTATACCTCATCGATTCAATCGTCAAGAACGTTAACGGAGCCTACACAAGCCTCTTCACCCAAAATATTGTCAACCTATTTTGTGGTGTTTTCGAGAAGGTAATTCATTTGTTAATTTGCTTAAAAAAATTACTAAACTAATTACCTATCGTTAATTATCTGTTAGATATACGCAGGAGCATTATTTTTTCCTAATAAGTTTCAAGCTAATCACTTATCTCAAGCAGACAATCAGACTGTTACAAACGAGCTGATAATTCAACACATTAGACGTAACGAAACCTTACAAGAAAATGACCTTGTTCTCACATTACATTGCAATTGATGCTATTCAAAGAGACGAGAAATCAAGAAACGGATAACTAAATTCTTAATATGAAACAGATAAAGAAAACAATTTTTCAAAACTAGCCAAAATTGAATTGAATTGAGATTCGAAATTTCATCAAATTCATGTATCTGAACATTGAGTAAAATATTAAAATCTAACATGTATCTAAATTTGCAACAGTTCCATTTCATCACAGACTTGTTCAACCTATTTTTACCACATACCTATTAGGTGGACGAAAGTACAAGGGCTAGTATGTGGAAGCTGCGACAGACTTGGAACGAGGTTTTCCCAGCGAAGAAGCTGTTCTCCCTAGATGTCCGAGTGCACAACATCGATCCAGCGTGGCCTATAATCGCATCGTCGTCTTCCCTTTCGTCCGTATCATCGGGATCTATATATCTGAATCCCAGATTCCTGTCACTGGTAAGAAGATGGAACGGCTTGCCAGAAATAAGAACAAAAGTTTTCTTTTTCATCAGAAAATCACACTCACTCGCCACTGACGTTTTTATTCTTCTATTTTATCAGCCTCAACCTCCACCAGCAATCGAGCCTCCAGTCACGCCGGTCCAAGAGCCTCCTGGCGCTCCGATAACGATAGGCGAGGCAGCAATGCGGGAACAATTATTGAAGAAACAAAGGGAGCTCTTGGAGTTGCAGAAACAAAAACTTGAGTTGGAATTACTGCAGGCTACGGCCAGCCTGGAACAGCAACAGCGACAACTCAACAAACAAGCCGAAAGTATTCGAAACGAAACGGTGAGTTTTATTTCAACAAACGCGTGCTCCAAAGTGCTTATTAATTTGACGCAACGGTGCTCATTGCTTTGTCGATTTCTCAGGCCGTGACAACAGTACCGCCTGTTACGACGACGGATAATGTGACGCCTGGCGCAACTGTGCCAGTAACTTTGCCTGTTCAAGCGACAAAACATGTCACTAAACAGGTGAATATTCAAAAGTTTGCATATATTGCTTTTATTTCTACTGCATTAGATACTCTATTTATTTGGTCATTAGACCAGAGGATTTCATTGATGAATAGTGCTGATCATTGAAATCTTTCTTTTCGTGTTGTTTTCAGTTTCCGGCAGCGGCTGCATCTCTTTTGAAAAACTCTGGCTCTAACAATGGAACAAGAATTGCGCCGGCGAGCAGCGTGGCTGTAGCATCGGCTAGGCTAGCTTCTAGGGATCCACGACTGAAGCCGTTGACGTCTTCCTCCACTCCAGAATCTGTAACGTCAAACATTGACCCACGTCTACGAATAACAACGGCTGGCCAGAAGGATTCTCGTCCAGATAATCAATCGCTAGCACCACCACCATTACCACCTCCTCCAGCACATAACGTCACAAACACTGTACTTTCAGAGCAATTAAAACAGCAGATAACATCTAAACAGGCTGTGACTAGCACTATAAACAAGCCTTCGTCAAATGTTGCCAGTTCCAATACCTCGATGATAAATGCTAATAGTAACAATAGTGGTAATAATACGAACCTGAATAACAACAACAATAATAAAAATTTCAGTGGTAACGCAAACAAAGATGCTGTATCGCATCGAACAAGTCAGAAGAAAGACCCCAGATCGTCGTCTAGTAATAGTAGTAGCAGCTCTAACAACATTAATGGTAATTCCAAGGTCGTTCAAAATCAGTCCTTAGCAAATACAAGTAACATAAATAATAATAATAATAATAACAATAATGCCAGCAATGCATCGTCGACATCATCTGGAAGTAACAGAGGAAGTGGAGGTGCGGATTCGAAATCAAAAGATAAAAGTTCGAGCGGCGGACGTCAGTTAGCGTCTGCCTCGTCTTCGAGCGAAAAGACCTCCGCTTCCTCGAAGTCGTCGCATAGAAAGTTAGGGAACAAATCGCGGTCAAAACAACCTCAGGGATCGCCGAGCAAGCTACCTAAAGTCGAAAGGGAAAATAGTCCCGTTAGGTCTAAGTCGAACGAGAAAGACAGCGAGGATAGCTCGCTGTCGATCCGCACATCCCCTACCCAGTCCTCGTCGTCCCAAAATCCGAAGAGCAGAAAGAAGAACTCTCTGAAATCTAGGAAACGGAGTTCAAGTCCTTCTTATAGAATACCAAGACGTAACGATACAAAGTCTAGCTCCAACTTGAGTAGCTCGGGAGGTCTTACCGAGGAAGAACAGTCAGGTTCATTGATAGTGTCTCCTCCTCATCCGCCCACTTTCAAAGAAATCGGGCTCAATGCTAGACAGCGAAATTACATGAGGCGAAACAGAGATGGCAGTTTGAGTCCGAAGATGAACGTTATATCCGCTACTCCGCTTCCCGTTCAGCCTTGCTTGGAGTCTGTTGTCAACCCCGCAACCAAGGATGAGGATCTCAGGACAGCTCTGCCAATTCCTACGCCTCCTGCCTGTGTTGGTGTTACCGAAAAGAGTGAGTTTGTTATTCTACGACATCTTGCAACTTGCTATTTACTTGTGCTCGACACATTTTATTCTCTGATGACAAATCAGACTTAGTTTTGTTTATGGCGTGTCAGGATTGGTAGAGGAACCATTGGTTTTTTTCGTTCAGGGACATTTTAAATAATGCTAAATCATCAGTCAATCTACATTTTTATTTTACCAGTCCTGATTCAGCCTTGGAAAGCGATGCGAAAACTATTAGTGTAGCATTATTTGAAATCTGGTAGTTTACTTCTGCAAGACTTTCTGTTGATATTCCAACAGTAAACAGATATTGATCTACACGAGATTAAAAAATTACGAAGACCAGATTCAAATTCTATGAATGATTGATCTTTATTATTTCTCACATTATTTATTCATTTATTTTCATTTCATTCTGAAATGAAAATTATGCTTCACCTTCTGTACAATGAACAACTTGGCAACGTATTGAAAATTATTACTTTTGAAGCGGTCATGCTTAGATGTTGCATAAACAAATGTAGACCCATAGGCTTAAGATTAGGAGGATCCCAAGGGCTAAATACCTGAAGGAGCTTGAAGGTAAGCTCCAGCCGTCATTATAAGTGATAAAAAAATGATTAAAATATGGTATGTTACACTAAATTTTCAAAAGAAATGACACAGGTAAATATAGTATAATGCCCAATATACGCTTGTTCATTGCCTTGGCATCATGTTCGCGTCGTACGTTATTGGGCACTTTACTATTTAGCTGCATAGGATATCCCATAAAAGAACTTTTTACAGAAGAGGACTTAGATCTGCGAGTGTTGACTGTCGGCGCCAATAAAAGACAAAGTTCTGAACACTTGGAATCAACGACGCTGAAAAAGTCAAAAGCTGAGAAGTTCGACGCGTGAGTTTACTTGCTTATTTTCACTGTTTGTTCTCGATCTGATTTACTGTCGATTTTCTGCCAATATTCGTAAATAATATAAGAAATAAAGGAGTTTTTCGGTCAACAGGCTGTTCGGAAATGAGGATGTCGACCTTCGCACACTGACTCACCCAAGCGCTGGACGTCCCCCTACACCACCACCTCCAATAATATCTGGCGAGGATGGGAAAGACGGTTGGGCGAAGTTGAAAGCGCCGACTCCCAAAGGACCCAGAGAGAAGACAAGCAGCCTAGATGAAAAGCGGGATAGAGACCGCGACAGAGACAGACTTGGAAGGCCGAGACTGTATAGCAAATTACCGGACGATCCCAAAGAGAGGCGCAGGACACTTTCTACTGATGATACTGACACGAGATCTTCAAGGCGAAACAGAGACCCAGAAAAGCCAGAGAGATCCGATGATAGCAATATCGAAATAATCATGAAGCAAGCTGCTGAGCAGCTGAACCAAGGATTAATAACGAAAATCCAGTACAACAACCTGATACAAGATATACTGCAAATGAGCGAAGATCAGAAACTCAGAGCGGCCCTTCGCAAGGAGAAAGAGGGCACTTCTATTGTGTGGGAAAAAGGAGGACTCGATATAGACAGGACACCGACGTTCAGTCCGTCCAGCGACAACGAAGGTGGCAGGTCGAACAAAGACTCGCAAATGTCTCGTGGTCAGAACAGCAACGTGAGATGGCAGGGTCAGCAGGCCTGGCAGTCGCCCGGTTCTTGGAACCACTCTGCGAGTCCATTTTCTGGGCCTCCCAGTCACTTCAATGCTGATTATAGACCAGTCGGCCCTTGGCAAGGTCCGAGACACTATGGTCCGATTAGGCCGGAGTTCAACCAGTTCCATGGAAGCTTTAATCAGAACATGGCTCCCAACCAGCGCATGCTTCCAGGAATGATGGGACCGATGGGCCCCAATGGTCCGATGATGCCGAACTTGATTCCTAACGGGCCAATGGGCCCAATTGGTATTCCGAGCTCGCAGCTGCCACCTGCAATACCAATCTCCAACATGAATGGGCCAAGCTCCATAATGATGAACAACGGTGTGATGCCTCCTCCGAACATGCTTCCGAATCCCAACGCAGTTCCAGGGCCAAACGTCAGTCCCAACATGCCGCCCAGGAGTATGTCACCAGTTGGCACCAAGTATGACCCCAATGAGAATGACCCTGACTTTGGAGGTGTGCTGCTCAAGAATCAGGGACCTCACAGCAGGGAATTGCCACCTCCAGATCCCAAGATACTTGCCGAAGTAGCCAAGGACACCATGAAGTCGATAAAGATTGACGGAGTACCGAAAGAGATAAGATACTACGGAGATACCGGCGTCGTATTCATGAAGTGGGATGATCCTAGGGAGATTGGTTTCCAAGCTGGAGTTAGAAGAATTTTGATCGACGAAAAGGATACCGTTACTTGTGCTTTCAACGAAGGCTACAAGGAGTTCATTTACGAAGGAGAAGTTCACAGGTAAAATGAATGTTGGGTGTCTTGTTTTCAATGGGGAAAATTTTAGATACAACCGGATTGAGATCATTCGAAAATGATTGATTCTTCTGTTTCAGAGTGAAATTAGGTGCTCCAACAAGGGAATTGTGGTTCGATGATTGTTGGTACGAGTGTTATTTTGGTGGACCCCCTATCACCGTTTTTCTCAGTGGTAAGAAGGTCAGCGTCAAGCTGGAAGGACCTGTACCTCAGGTGAAAATTGGATACATTAAGAGGACAGATCTAGTCATTGCCAAAATCAATCTGATCATCAATGCCAGAAACATGGTGCCAGTGTTCTTGGACGCCAAGCCGCAAATGTATGTTCCATTCCTTGTTTCTGCCGTTTTCTTACTTCTATTTGTTGACGAACAATACGCTAACTATCTCCACTGAAATTGTTGCAGATTTGAGATCGAGGGAAAACCCAACACCCTTGAATTCATTGATTCTCTACAAACTGTTCTGCTCAACGGGCGACCATTCAAAGTTGAGTTTGGTGGACTTCCCAAACCTATCGTCATCAGGGACAAGAAACACTTCATTCGGTTCTCAGTTCTGCCAAAAGGCGTTCGAGCTGGATACGTCAGATTATTTGGAATGCGAGGCGAGAGCCCTATCGAATCTCCACCAACGCCACCTGTTTTGGACAATAAAACGAACTTGGATTCTCTTCCAACGCATCAAACGTACCCGCCGATTGAACATGAGTCTGCTTCACAGGATAGATCGGACCTTAATTCCACACCTAAGCCCGGTATTTGAAGTTTGATCAATCATAAGAAGCATTTTTGGTCAATTTGTTAGTTAGGGTATTGACTGCCGCTTAGATATCCAAGTCAATAATCATGTTTACTTTTCTTCCAGACTTGCAACTTGACATACTCTCCTCAGTATTACCCTCTGCAATGGCTCCTTCTTCTGGTTTATCATACCAAGCAGAGCAGGCCGAAAACACATCGGCAGCCCCGCCACTTCCACCTACTCTCAACATGGACGAGTTGTTCCAAAGATTAGTGGCCACTGGTATAGTTCCGAATCTTCTCTCTGAGCAAAAGAAACAAGACGAGGAGGATACAAAGGAGCCTGAAATCATTCCCGTATCATTTGACAAACCAGAAACGCTCAAAGTGTAAGTATCTATGAAATTTCATTCGTTAATCATGTTTTGAATTCCATTTATCATTTCTGCAATCTTCGACTCTTGAAGCTATTTCTCTTTATCCTTTTGCATAATTCTTTGTAGCAAGCAGCCGGCCATTGCTGCAGCGCTTTACAGTGGGATGCAGTGCAGCTCTTGTGGGGCGCGGTTTGCTCCCGAGCTGGCAACACGGTATAGTCATCACTTGGACTGGCATTTCCGACAAAACCGACGTGAAAGGGACTCCGCAAGGAAAGCGCATTCCCGACCATGGTATTATGACGTCAGTGACTGGATCCAGTATGAGGAAATCGAGGATTTGGAGGACCGAGGTTAGTGACACGAAATATTTTGATACTTTTTGTTTTCACGACTTGGGTAGTGAATCTTAATCACCTTTTACTTCCGATAGCGCAAAGCTGGTTCGAGACTGAAAAACAAACTGCAGAAACCGAAGGCAGTGCCACGGATGACGCGCCTCAGGAAACTGTGCAACCAAGTGTGCCTACAGTAGGAAACGAGGATACGCAGTGTCAGGTGTGCCATGATGCTTTCGAACAATTTTATAATGAGGAAAAGGAGGAATGGCACTTGAGGCCTGCAATCAATTTCGAAGGGAAAAATTACCATCCTCTATGCCTCGAGGATCATAAGGTAATGCTCTGCATGAAATTGAAATTACTGTTCAATGAAAAACTTACAGCTATGTTTTTCATTGCTTGAAGTATACTCTGGTTATGATCGTTTGGTGTAGAAGAAATTTTTGGAACGCCAAAAATAAATGTGGAAAATGCCTGTTAAAAGATTGGGAAAATCGTTAATTTTTTTGCTGTCATATTTTAGTTGTAGGTGTTTGAAAATCAGTAGACTTTTTGTTTGCTAATTAAAAATAAATTTTCGTTTTTCATCTCGCAATATAGGAAAAGCATCTTGCGGTATGTGACTTCGAAAATGTTATTAACTAAGTTTCGTGATAATCGTTCTTGCTCAATCAAAGTTTACTGGGTTATGACCATCATCAGTATTGCCATTATTACTTAATCACTGTCAATTTGGTAACGAAGTCATTCCGTTGCACTTTTTAGCGATCCTTGGAAGATTCCATTACTCCGATGGACGAATCAGTTACTGAAGCTGAGGAAGAAAAGAAGGAAGAACCGGAGAATGCAGACACAGAGATGAAAGCAGATGTTGAGGAATCTGGTGAGCAACCTGCTGCAGAAGCATTGAGCGAAAAGCCTGAGACAGAGGAGAAAGAAGAAGAAGAAAAGAAAGAGGAAGAGGAAAAGATGAATGAGGAGAAACCTACCCATATCCCTGAGGAAACGGAAAGTGAAAAGGATAATCTCAAAGTTGAAAAAGATGAGGACAAAGAAATCGAAGAACTCAACGAGAAAGAAACACCCGACAAAATAGAATCGGTAGATTTTGCCGATGTTAAAATCAAAGAGGAACCCATCGACGAGGAAGAAATTATTGACGATGGAACGGAGGAGCAATTTATATTCACCAATGTGGAGGTGAAGACTGAACCTGTTGATCCCGAACCTGGTGAGTCCACCTAAGTTTCTTTGACGATCGAATATGACTGTCATTTTACTCGCATGCATGGATTAATAAACGAGGTTTTACTTTTTTTTTATCACCAGACGTGGAGGAGCCTGTAGTGAACGAGCCGGCGCTGGTCGACACAACACATACAGCGGTGAAAAGTTCAATAGATGGTAATGTTGAGTTGGAATCAGCACCAGCGGCTCTGCCAGCAGCCCCGTCGCGTATAAAAATAAACATAACAAAGCCGCTGACCGCCACAAAGGAAATAGACGAACTAAAAGACAAACCGAATAATCCCAAAACCCCAGACACAGTGGCACCTGAAATATTGAGGCCAGCGTCAATAAAGCCAAGTTTACAAGGTAAAAAATTGTCTGTTCTACCCCCAGTAGAAAAGGGTCATGAATTGTCTGGCCTCTGTTCCATCATGTAAATAATAATGTAAATATAAGCAAGGATACGACTTAACATAATCCGATGCGTGTCAAGGATTATCTAACCAAGCTTCGGCTTATGATATCAGAACTGCATAATAATATAATATTAAGTAGGGGCGTAATACAGGTTTGATCGACCTTTTGTACAGCTTGTATGATGTGATCCGGCGGTATATGCTTATTGAGTCCCCCCCTTTTTTTTTCTTTTCTCCCCGTTTATCTCCATAATTTTTCCCTCCGTAGGAAGGTAAGTAAACACTGTGCTAATTGAAAAACTGGCCAAAATCAGAACGTCGAGAAATAAAGCTTGAATGAATTATCCACCACCGATAAATTTTACTTTCTTATTATATGCTTGAACAATTGACATATTTTTGCGGCATTGTTATATTTGGAAGTAATTAATTTTCGTTCAATCGTTTTGACTTCAATGGTTTGAAATTCATTTGATTGGTGTGGAAATGACTTTTGAAATTTTGAATATTGGTTAATTTAAATAGACCAATGTTTTTCGGCTAGTTTCGCATGGTGCAAGTTAAGCTGCGGGTTTGTGAAAAATCTTCAGAACCTAAAATGCAGTGTTTAACGTAAAACACACGATATACATTACGTAGTTTATCTGATTCTTAAAAAACACGTAACCTTTAACGATCATTTCATACAAGTTATATGTGTTATGCTCCAAACAATTGTTTAGTGGAAAGAGTGCAAGCGTGTGGATTATTATTATTATTACTATTATAATTATAATAACGAGAGAAGTTTGTGATGTGTATATATTTATAAATGTATTACTATATTAACGAGTTAAGGGGTAAGCTTAAGATGTATTTAGCATTCCTTGTATTATCTCGTGTGTATTCGTTTTCCATGACAAGTGGTCAACAGGTCATCGAATAGGCGAACAAGAAAAAAATAAGAAGAAACAAGATGAAAACAACGATGAGCACAAAAACTTGAATACCATTTCGTATTGTTTGTACTTTGTTGTAAAAAAGAAAAACAAAAATTTGTTGAAAAAGGGTGGTAGAAAGAGACGAAGAAGAAAACAAATGGGCTGAAAACAATTTTGGGGGCTGGGTTGTTAGCGTTCAACACAATGATTTCTTTTTCTTTACTTTCCTGTATACTCAATTATACAAAATATGAGTGACATATATTATGAGGTGACGAAAATGTGAAACGAGTGTTGTTGTGAATCACAAATGTTTAAAACTGTACAAAATGTGTGATATAATAATTATCTATTTTATTGTATATATAGGATATCATAATGCGATTCATGAAATAAGAAACTTCCATCGAAGAGAAGAGAAAATCGTTATTTTGTTGTAAAAAAGAAAAAAGAAAAGAAAATGAAAAAGAAAAAAAAGATGAAACTACTTGTTGGTTACACGGGGTCTTGACTTTTTTTTTCTCTTATTCGTTATTAATCACCCTAATAAATATATATTCTACCCATTGACGCTGCCCGAGGAAGCTCACTTACTTCGTTGGATCATGATTATCATTGAATGAATTATTCGTGCGAATAAAAAATTAATTATTGCAAAACTTGATGGTGTTTTGTTAAATTTCATCACGGTATTTAATCGAATAATAATAAAGAATAAAATCCACCTATATCGATTGTTGATTTTAAACCCATTTCCCAATTTGCTGCAATTTAAATAGCAATTACTGCAAACTTTGTGCGATGATTGAAAGAATAGAGCTTTATACTTGAAAGCATTGAATGTTTTCAACCATCTCTGGTCTTGATCTGATTAATACTAACTGCAGTGGTACGTTTGAACAAAAAAAAGTAATCGAACTCAGTCTAGAGCAGATCTTTATTCAAAATTTGCAATTGTGAGGCCATCTAGGAAACGGAATAGTATCTTTGATATTTGGTATGCCCATTATGGTTTGCAAATAACGTTCGAAACCCATTCCGAAACCTCCGGAGGGAACATTTCCATATTTACGAAGTTCTAAGTACCAATCTAGGTTTGGGGTAAGCGAAGATAACTTTGACTTCAACACGTCGTAGTTATCCTCACGCATACTGCCTCCTATCAATTCCCCAACGATAGGCATCAAGAGGTCCATTGCCGCCGCCTTCGAAAGATCATTGAATAAAACAAACAGAAGAACTAAATTTTTAACGTACTCTCTTTTCTTCTTGTTCCAAGTTGAGAACAGGCAATATGAAATTGTAAATATAACAAGGGGATAATTTCTCCTTACCTTTGTCGGGTCGTGGGGAGCTTCTTTCATATAAAAGGGCTTGCTTTCTTTTGGAAAGTCAACAATGAATACGGGTACTCCGTTGGTATGTTGTACTAGAAATAGTTCATGGTCTTTTGAAAGGCTCTCTCCGTACTTAATGGGCGAACTTAATTGACCTATATTCTCCTCCAATATTTTTACAGCTTCATCGTAGCTGATTATGTGAAAAGTTTTATCAAGCCAATCTGGCTCTGGCGCACCATGAATACGAAGGTCTGAGCCCCCCTTGTCGATGACATAATTAGTCACACTTTTCAACAACAATTCAGCTTCTTGAGCTAGCTCCTCAATATTCCTAGCGAAAGCTATCTCAGCTTCGATCATGTAAAACTCGGACAGGTGTAATCGAGACTTTGAATTCTCTGCTCTAAAAGTCGGACCAAAACAGAAAACCTTGGACAAGCCTCTGAAATTATTTTTCAATTTTGTTTAACGATTCAAACAGCTAAATGCGACAAAGATAAACCTCAGACTTGGGTAAAATTGTTTAAGAAAAAAAAATAGACAATAAGCTGCGTGCAGCAACTCTACCGAATCTTTACTCATTCACCTTACTACAGATTCCAACTGTAGCTGACCAGAAACCGTGAGAAATACTTTAGTGTTGAAGTAAGCCTCATCGTCTGAAACGCCTTCCTTTTTCATAGATTTCATAAGCCCCTCGCTTGCTGGTCTCACTGTGAACACTTCCCCCGCACCTTCACAGTCGTTAGAAGTTAAAACTGGTGTATGGACTCCGACAAATCCTCGACTTCTAAGGTGATCTCCTATAGCCACAGTGGCCAAATCTCGTATCCTCAGCAGGCTCCCAAAGCCATTTGTCCTCGGTCTCATATGCAAATACTGCCTAATGTATTCTTGCGGATATTTTTTCCTAGGCATGAACGGATAACCATCTGAAACAACGCATTCCCCAACAACTGAGATAGTTTCCGCTCTTAACTCTACTCTCCCATTTGGTCCCATTGCTATATCACCCTCGACTGAGACGCTGCTTCCATAGGTCAAGTTACTCGGCTTAATTGATTTCGGTATTACGATTTGCAAGTGCTCGCTGCACGAGCCGTCCGAAACATCGATAAACACGTTGTCCTTCATGTTTCGCAGTGCTTTGACCCAGCCCTGAATGAAAAACGAAGTAAATGACGCGTTGTTAGTAAGTCGATTGTTGGGGATGTCTTTTTTTTCTCGGCATTTAGAAGACGGACGACGAGACTCATTTGTTGAACGGACTCCCGGGTAAAGAATAATAAATATCATAGATTGTTTGATATCAATTATGCGGCAGTAATTCGGCTGTTGAATCCGTCCAAATTATAAGCGCAGAAAGAAGTGTGAAAGATAGGCTAGTACAACCGCCATGATAATTTATCACGGCGAGCGAGTGAGGGAGAGAGAGAGAGACTAACGTCATTGAAAGCCAACCTTAATTATTCTCCGTGTTCCTACCGCATCGGATACGTTTGTTTCGGATATCCTGGCACAGCTGTGTACACTGCGTTTGACGGCGATACTATTCGCGAGAAATAACCTCCGCGGTACTTCGAGTATCCATTTAACAAACGCCATTCTTCCCGCTTTTCTTTCAACCAAAAAATTTCAACAGACAAACCAAACCATTCGCAGAGTACAACGACGTCTCCATCGGCACGACTTCCCGTCTGCAAGTATATAGATACGCGCATTAAAATTATCGTATACATAACTATAGTTTATAAAGTATAATATAAACATATTCTATGTGTATATATGAGTATACGACGATCACCGGATATATTCTTTTTGTTAAATAATTTTTATACGCGAATCGATAAATACCTTCCCACCTCTACCGTGATCGCAATTGTGCTATTATTTCGGTCTAATTTTGCCTTTCCCAACATGCATATGCCGTTGACTGAAAAATATAGAGGCAGTCATCCTTATGGACTGTCGTGTGTTGACCATAGAGATATAAGAATAGAGCACGGAAGGTGTAAGCAGCTCCATTACTTAGCCACTCACAAAAAGACGGTTCACAATGTTCGTAATCGTAACCGCTTCAAAGCGTGTCAGTTTTCAACTAGAAAGCCGTCTTTAATCTCCGCACGGTACAACCTTGCTGTTGGTTGCATTTACAATATACCGGTAACGCCTCCTTTCACGACTATCAACTAGGAACTCTAGTGACGTCGCCCCTTGTAGTTGTATTTTGGGGTCGAATTTAGTTCTACTTGTGCGGAATAGTTTTTCTAGTGTTTATTAATGCTTGACCAACCTTTATCAGTTCACCCATTATTTGTAAATATTGGACCCCCCCCCCCCAAACAAATTTTTAAAATGAGACTATCTCAGCATAAATGGGAGTATGAGAGAGAGAGAGTGTCAATGAGGGGCTAAGTTAGGCTAAGTATATGGAGCCTTGGATTCGTTGACTGAGGATATCAGTCAACGGTCGGGGACATTGAACCCCATATCCTCAGTCAACGCATACAGACGTGATAGTATTTTTGTTGTTGTTCTAGTGCCTATTAAGTTTCATTTAGTTACACAATCATGCCGTTAAATTGTTAAGTTTCTTCGTGTAAGCCAATAATCAAAATTTTTCAGCTTATTACTTAAAAACTTAATGCACGGGGCACTCGTTACGATAGGTATGTACGCTTAGGTCGTAGAAAGAGAGGGCATGTAGTGTGACTACGTTTTTTTCTCTCTCACTGACTTGGGGACACATTTTCAGCGTCCATGCTTCGTAATTACTTTCCGAGCTACTAGTCTAGGCTATTTTATATTACTGGGTTTTAGTGGGGGCGAGACTGGTAATCGGTACGGCGACGTCGGCAATCTGAACAAATATAAAAACATTCATGGTACTGACAAATGCGTAATTTTTACGTGTTGTTGCACAACAATGATACAATATTTGATCACATAATTATACCAAATCGTTAACAATATACTTTGCACCGTTTAAAATTATTATTTACATAAAGTGGTTGAAGTAACAGTCACCATGGGATGTTGCCCAAGCCTTTGCAAAGAAGACAATGGGCCGCAGGTATGTCAAGTGTAAAATACTTGGAACAATCCTTGTGTTTTATTTTGAATTTATTTCATCCTCTTTGCTCGTCATTCTCACATCTGCTACTTTAGAAGGGTGAGTTTGAGTGAACACAATTATTAAACTGCTCTTGATGATCGCCGATTATGCGAAAGTAGTAAATTTCATGTAGGCATTTCGTCTCCACGATTGTATTTTTATCTATACGATGTATTTTTCCATTGAAATAAACGACTTTGACAGCTCTGAAATAACAATTTGATGCCGCTCCTCGTTGAGCTAGAAATAACCATTTAACATTCAATTTTTGCATATGTCTAATGACACACATCACCTAGGAGATGAAAAATAGACCAATTACGGTACAAGTAAAACCACGGACTCGCGAACGATCTTTAAATGCGAAGTCATCATCACTATTAACTATACAATATCTGGCAGTTTTTCACTATTTCTGCCCCCTGTGGTATTTTTATTTACCTTATTTGATAATTACCTACTCAGATAACTTTGATTTACTGATACTGTTGTAACAATTATCGTTTACTTAAACTCATTAATTATTTTGAAATACTTCTATCAATATTTCTTCCAGTAGAGACTAATTGTTTCAAATTTCCAAACCTATGTCCTAATTAAACTGACTTTTATTTTCAGGGTGACGCAGTAAACGAGAGGACACGTTTGCTGGTAAATCCGGTCAGCAATACACCAAATATCCCAACAGCGCACAGGTGATTGTTCAAACTTTAAAGCATGCGTAAAAAGTATTTGTGTTCCACTCTTCTTATTATAGTGATTGCCACGTGTATAATATCAAACGCTTCTTTGCTTGTTATTTTATTATTTTCCAGTGACGATTATATTAATCCATATACGAGCCCTGTCCCAAAGAAGACTGATGAACAAAGCGCCCTAAACCGAATCTTGCAGGAAACTGCTGCGTGAGTATTTTTTTTTATTTATTTTTTGTTTCTTCATCCCATTTCTTTTGCCATTTAATAAACGTTAGCTGTACATTCTTAGATCTGTGCACCGAACGCATGTTGCTGCTGCGTGTTGGCTTAGTACCAAGTTTATATTTAAATTGTCTAGGACAAGCTTACCCCACCTCTGAGTAATGCTTCAGAATTTTTCTTTCACTTTCTCCATGCATTCCAAGTTCAGTTTTGTACCAACATAGCACGATAGCCTAGCCTCTACAGTCTGAGCCTCAGAATTGGCTTCTCTATCAACTTTTCAACTCCAGGTTTCATAATATCCTCAATTATATCTATTTTGCACATACTTTGTCAACTGGTAATTTGAATCTCTCTTTATTTGTAGTAGTAAAAATAACAAGCAGATGTTATAAGAATCATTCGATAAAGTTAGATTCAATAAAAATTTCGCATCAATTTTCCTCACTCTAATTTTTGTCTTCTTTATTAGCAATGTGATCGATGTCGGTGCTCTTGACTCGCACAATTTGGAACAGCACGAATACATGGATAGGTCAAAAGCATATGCTAAAAGGATAGAAGTTATCGGTGTTCAAATACCTGACCACCCGCCTTGCCTATTAAAGGATATACCAGCCCCCGAGAGGGTGTTAGCGGAGGAAGGGCTGCCCCAGCAGGATCGAGAAATGGTAAATAATTACTTCGGCTAATATTGTACAGAAATAGACATGATGAAGTAGTGGAATTTCAATGAGTTCATTACTTGCCTAAATATTTTCACAGATTACGGATATGATGAATAGTGCGGTAACCGCTTTGAGCGAGATACAGGTGGAACACAAAGAAGATTTAGTCGTACCCTTCCTGTCGTGACTGCATTTCAATCAGGAAGAAGCTCGAGCCTAAAATTTTAATATGTCTAATGGCGTGTATAACAGCTGTAAGAAGGAAATCAAATTTTCTACTCATTACCACATTTATTTCTTGTTACAGATCAAAGTTATAGTAGATATTATACTTGTTCGCCACAAAATCTTTATCCCAATTCAATTTTGAGCTTTATACTTAGGCGGCAATGGAAATATATTAATTTAGCTCATGCTAATTCTATGCTCGTCAGAAACTCTCGATATTAGATTTATCCACTAATTTTTATTATTTACTGGTTCTATACTTTTTTTTTTTTTTTTCACTTTTTTAGTGTACTGGCATTGCAAACCAAATATTGTTTATCGTGTAATCACTCGCGAATTGATTCTATGAAAATCATAATTTTAAATGATTGTAAATAACGTTTTTCTCTCGTAACGTTTTAAAATATTATTCGGAAGTGTTGAGAAACCGGCGTAATGAAATTCTTTTGGACTGTGTTTAAAAATCCCGCTTTTTGTGGATGACAACGTTGCATATTATGCTTATCATATTGTATAAATTGGTTGAGGAGAAATGTGAGCTGCTAGTGCAGGCATGATTGGAAAATGTATTTTGTTGTAATAGCTTGAAGTTATACAAAATGTTGAATACCCATGGCATTAAAAAAATGTGAATATGATGTAATAAATAATCTGTTTCATTTGTAATACAAGTGTTATGTCTGTTCCATAGTCGACATCTATCAACAATAGTTCGTTACTGAGGTTTTAGGATAGAGTCAATTCATCTATGTATATAAAGAATTCACTTGCGATTGCGTTAACATAAATAAATATGAGAAATTATCAGAACAGGATAAGAAGAAGACCCTTCACTAGGGAGGTTCAAGAAAAAATTTCAATTTTACTCCTATCTCCTCTAATGTTAGTGTTTGATAGGAAAAAAGATCCTCCAAAAAGATGAGCTCTCGAGCTCAGTCTAACAGCTCACTATTGTAATTTCAATTTTCCTTTCATTAATCATAGGAAAATGTACTCTTTTCGTTAAAAGTTAAAGCACTCTTAAACTATTCAATATTTTTTAAATCCGTGCATCGATCCTTCAAGCTGATTCTCTTTTCGGTAAAAATTGGTAGTTTTCGGATGGCTGTAATGTGAATTCTAATGATAATAATTATGCTTCGTTATAGAGGTTTGGAAAGCTTGAAAAATCAGCTTGAAGGATCTATGCAGGAATTTAAAAAATTTTGAATAGTTCACAAATTTTGTAACTTTTAACGAAGAGTGAAATTTTCCCATGTTGAATGAATGGGAGATAAAAATTAAAATAGCGACCTGTTAGATTGTTTTTCTATCATAAACTAACATGTGAGTAGGTACACCTTCTGAGGTGGATTTTGACCCTATTCAAGGGTAACGGTGTCATCTGCTAGCATCTATTCAACCTGCATATCAGACGACACCGGTGGCCTTGAATCGGTCAGAATCCACCTCGAAAGGTGTAAGAGTTAAAAAAAAAAGAACTTATCTAACTACCCAACGATTCACGTTTTACTTTTTTCCAAACACGTTTATATATTACCATCATATATATACAACTAATTAGGAATGTACATACATAGACAATATTAGTAGCTGATTTATTTATCAATACCACTTATTTAAATTAAACAATGAATAATTACTTGACATAGTATTCATATGTAACATAAAGGCAATTAAATTTTTTTTAAATTAGCTCCGTCGACGTACTCAATGAGGCATAATCGTATAAACTTATATATAATTGACAACTGAATTAACAATAATTTAAATTTGCCAGTCTAAGTTGACGAAATTGACGATAAACTGTCATTCGCTGTCTTAACAACTGATGCAGCTGTCGTTACAACATTAACGATCTGGCTGGCACTCGGAGAAGATCGTGGATTGTGGAAAAAGTACATTTTGAAACCAGCAGCAAGTAAGAAATGCATCCCTAGGATCACTACGGCGTAAATAGCTTTATGCTTGCCTGAAAACAAACAAAATGAACCTTGAAATACCACATCTATGATTGACTATAGCACAGAACGGTAATTCATTTCTGAAATATTGTTCTTAACATAATCTGTAGCTTATCTTTTACCAGCTATAACTGGTGACAAAGAGCGCAGCAACACTCCACCAGACATGAATGCAGCTACGGCGACAAGTGTCCATTGCAGCCACCCGATCTGTATAGTCCACAGAAAGGCGACGGGTATGTAAATAGTCAGCGAGTATCCATAGAGGCAGAGGAGTTCCAGTATCCCAGGAGCAGTATTCGACTTTATGGAAAGAAAATGTTAGGTTTTCAAGGAGTGAGTTCAGTTCAGTTCAGTTGTTTTGCCAATGATTTTTTAATTTTTCAGAAATTCACCTGGATTAATTCGTTGTCATCTTCTCGAGTGCTGGTAGACCATTTCAGGGCGCCCCAAAGCGCAAGTGGTAAAAGCCAGGCATAAATGAAAATGGCGGTAGCGGCGTAAGAAACGATATGGAAATCGTACCGCCAGTGAAATCCCTGCGAGTTTGCTGTCTGAAGGTAATTAGCCATGTTTCCACTAATCGCTATGGAAAATATTAGCGTGACACAGACCCAGAATGGACCGTAAAGATCAGGCTTAGGCCGGATGTGGGATTCGAGATAATTCTCACCCCCTCGCGGTATTATGGACCTGATTATCCTTTGCACAACGTCGTCAGTGTCGACGTTGAAGAATTTCTGGTAGTATTCGATGCTCCAGAAATTGTGCTGCGTTTCTTCTGTGGAGTTCGAAATTGTGTTTATTCTCTCAAGACGAGATAATTTTTAAAATAGGTTAAATTAGTAATACAACAAAGGAAAGAAAAACTATGAATACAGACGGTCATTTTTGTTCGGCATTCCCTGGAGGTCCTCGATCATTCCGATTCCCGTACTGTCATTCTGGATTCCGCCGAAGCCCTGATTGTCAGGTGTATCAACGTCCAGCTGAGCCTGTCCGCCACCAGCGGAACGATTTATCGGTGAGTAATCTTGAAAAGATATAAATTGGGACTCCGACGGTTTGTTGCCGTCCCCGTTCATCATCTTCGAATTGTTTGCTACACCTTCGTTCAACGTTCAAGTTCGATTTTGACAACTCGTACACGTTGCACCTTACTTTACTACTAGTTCTCTAAACCCTTGTGAACAGTCTCTGTTTTCTGGCATGCCGAAAGGTTGTTAAAGACCGCCAACCACGAGTATTATTTTGAACAAGGTCTGAGGGTTCAGTGGTAAAGGTAATGCCCTACACTTACCGGCTTGCTTATGGGATTACACACGATCTACGATGCTAAGTGCGTCGGTAACAGTAGAAATTTTTTTCACCGTTCACTGTTAGTGCAACTCATAAGGTTAGATATCTTTAACAATTTTTAGTCAATGCTTGCCGCTAGAAATACTTTGCAAATGCCCCCATAGAGTGGAGCACTATACGATGTTTCCCAATTCTTCCCGCTTTTTTTCAAATCAACCTACACTGATTACCCTTACTCAATCCGTTGACTGCCAAATGTGCCGTGTGCGGGTGAATTTGGATTTCCAACGGATTCTTCTATTGCAATTTGCAGTTGGCTATTTCCAGTCTCCACCAGGTGTGGAATCTATGTTGGGTTGGGGTTTGTTCTTCTTCTTATTCCTAAATGTCTATATCCTGTGGGCAAGTGTCAAAGTACTCTTTAATTAATCTCTATTGTTTTAAACTGTATTATACTTGACGATTCATTAATTTTTTCGATGAATTTGAGGAGGTATTTCGTAGAATATGATTGGTGTGAAACAAACTCTATTTTTGCGAACATGCCATGTAGTTTATTTCGAACTGAGAAAGAGAAAACTAGGAAAACTACTAACCGATAAAAATCTTTCACTGATATATTATTAGGAAATATAAGCTTTATTACAGTCTTTGCTTTATATAAGATCTAACTCCGCCCATCTATTAGGGAGGAGATGGAGCCGATTATATAGACACGTCTTGATAGTCGGGACTCCTAGTTAGCACTCTCAGTAAGCTCATTGACCAAAAATTAACAGAGTAACTTCAATAATAAGCCTGCGTATTGCATATTTTTTTAGTTCCAGCAGAGCCAAGTGGCAACTTTTATTCACTATTTATTAATTATTCATCATTAATTTCCAGATCATATCCGTTCAGGGAATATCCCAATGTAAAAAATATTATGTGTATAAAATCTGAACCAAAGTTGAAACTTACAGTTGATTAGAAAAATGTCAAACAGTATAAATGTTGCAATTAAGGGGGAAGGCCACTATGACGGCCGAAAACATAACCGATTTTCACGAATTTTTGTCACAGGCATAACTAATTAATAAAGGGATCAGATTGTTGGTATTTTATTAACTGTACATTAAACTTGTTTTGCGTAAAATTTCATGAAAATATATTTAAAATCAACATGTAGCTATCGTTGTACGTGGCAGTTTTTCTTTTTTTTTTATTATTTACAAAATGGCGACGGATTAAACAATTTTTATCTTTAAGGCTCAGTCATTCATTCATAAGCTTGTCTAAGTTTGATGGAACGTGTTATGTTTAAGCTGGATCTTTTTTTTTTTTTTGCAAAGCAGATTACTTTACAGTTTTATCTTGCGAATTGAGTAGTGGCCATAAATTAGTATTATACTCCGATCCCCATAGGTTGCAATGATGTAAAATAAGACATAGTAAATTATGCAAAAGGCTTCCCTGTCCAATAGGCTTACGTTTATTAAAATAAGTTCCTTTCCTACAATCGAAAAGCAAATTTTCAATTTTTGACACCAATTTAACTCATTAAATAATACGTTTATATCTTCCATCGAATAATCTATATTCCGATTTATGTTAGAAATACAGCCTAGGAAAGCAGTTTTTCATTATTAAATAAGGATATGATTATTATAATGACTCACATCTTTATTAATAAACGAACTTTTTAGATCCAATGAGCTAACGTAAATAGACACAAAAATAATATAATAATACCATTTAACTTATACCTAACAAAACAATTATCTGTGAGAAAGTCTCCTCCTGTTTTCTTTGTTACAGTTTGGAACAAAAAATTTTCAGGAAAATTATTAATATCTTTACGTTGTTTTTATCTAGGTTTATATGTATATTGAGGTCACGCAGGATTAGGTCGTTCTTCACATTTCTATTAATCTCCAGAAGAGAATACACATCTTGTAGAAATTCCTTGAAATCCCAACATTGCGACTAATACAGACACTGATCTTGAAATTTTCTCTTTAAGAGCCCAGAAAGGTTATGACGCTAAGGGCACAGCCCTTTCCATATTTTTCAGTCATCGTTCATGTTCAATACTTAATTTGTCTATGAAAACTATACACATCCATGAGCTTAGTCCAATTTGCTGTTATTATGAAAAATAGAATAACCAGCAATTTCGAAATAGGTAGGTATCATCAAATTCCATATATTTACGCAAGCAATGATTTGAGGTTTACGCTCTCTAAGCTTTGTAGTAGTACCAAGAATTGCTCATAGTTATAATTCAAACTTCTAGTAAGCAAATACACGATCAAGATTCCATTTTCTTGACTGATATTTTGATTTACTTGCGTCTTCGCTAGTGGTGGTCCCAATATATATGGGGCATTCCATGTCAAATTTACCTATATTTTCCCTCCCCATTTTCGATTCGTTCCGCAATTTTTTATATGATTCCCCCATCTGAAAAAGGCACTCGTGAATTTTTTCAATTTTTTTCGCTGACCGTTTTTTTTTTAATATTATTCAAACCCATTTCGAAAGCGGGCGTTTTTTGGAATCTGAAAAAATTCTGAAAAATCTAGTTTTTCATTCCAATCGTTCTGATCCCTGGCCGATGATGGGCCAATTTTTTCTTCTATTTTTTTTTAGCACTTCTAACATTTTCAACAAACGAAACTCAATCTTGCAACATAACGAAAAATCTTTAAAAATTTTCAGCTGTTCCATAATATTCTTTGTTTCATTTTAACCAGAGAATTACACGATAATATTATTCTTATTCAATTTTTTATATGTAGCAATTGCAGCTTATGAAGCCACGATTTCAGTCTTAACTTTCTTCTCAACATCATGTATTTTGACTTTTTATACTGTTTTCTGCATGTTGTATCTTGAACTTTGTAATCAGGCATTTGAAAGAAATGTTATATTTTATGAAATTTGACAAAAAGTAAAAAATATCCGTATATTTTCATGCTTTAGCCGTAGCCTTTGTTTCGTAGTTATTTCAATAAAACGAGAATTTGAAATTATAAATTCTTTCGAGTATATAGGGGAAAAAACAGCGATCTGGTCAAACCAAAGTACTGGGCGTTGGATATAATACAACTGCTGCGCGTGACGTTGGCAACAAGCTGAAATTCATCAGTTCGACACGGTTCTATCTGCTAATTTTTGCTGTAAAACTAATGCATAACAGGTCAAAAATAGCAAAAAATGGCCGTTCGAATCCCGCCAAATTTTAGTGTTCCAAATCACCGTGAGATGGCGACCGTCACCACTTTCAAATCCCATATCTGCAGTTTGGGGCTGGATTTTTTTGTTGCAACGTCGCAACTAATATAAGAGAGCGTTATAGAATCCATAAGTTTCCTCGTATTCGAAACTATATTATTAATGTTCAACGGTTGATTAATGTATTCACTTCCATTCCCGTGCACTGTACTCATTATCAGCACCGACAATATCTTTCACACTTCTTGTTTTCTTTACATCGAATACTTAAACAATTACAATTGACGATATGAAATCTATCCCGAGTGTGCAGTATTTCAGTAGGGATAACTTTCTACACGTTGCTACTGATATTTTGAGATCCGAATTTATTTCTCGTATCACTGATTGTAAAATATTACCCGACAATTACACCCCTCCATAACATTCACTGTTTTTCTCTACTATACCTGTAATCTATGCAAATAACTTTTTGTCGCCGTTATCTGTTTTTATTATTTTCTTTAACACAAGCGCGATATTTACGGTTGATACAACAGGTGCATGTACAGTATGTATATACGTATGAATGAACGAATGCACGTTATACAGCATATTTACATATGCGTCTACAATCACGGAATGCGGCTTACAGATTTTATAGAGGGATAACAAATAGCTCGAGTCTCCCATAAACATGTTACCAATGTGTTTACGGCATATTATGTGTACACACTATATATAGATTCCTGTTCATGCTAAGCAATTGTAAGCTATAATCAGTATAGTAAATATCACCAGCATAGCCTGAAGACAAACGGCTACGTTTGAAATGGCTTTTTTTCTATGCTGCGTTCTTTTTCACCACGTTGAGCGGCATCCAATTAACATTGCAAAGAACATTGTAAAAGAAATTTACATACTCTCGGTTCAAAACAGTAAAATTTTTTGTAACCAAATTATTATTATTATTATACTGACTTGTAGTATGTATAATTGCGCATATCGTAATTCATGGATTAATTTGATCTTCTCATTCCAGTGTATATAGAGGTAATTTCCCCGCATCAAATGGCAATTTTCATTGAATTTCGTACAACGTATTATGATCTAAATTGTTGCTCAACTCGGTGATAATTATTCGGTCACGTTCAACGATTCGGATACAAAGATATGGCGATCATCAAGTAAACCTATAGTAATCGAAGGACGTTAAAAGTGAAACGCGCACGGGGATAAATGTTCCGAAATTTGTTTACCGGTCGATGAAATTCCCGATACACCAACCGAACGATTATATATGGAGTATTCCGGCTAAACTCGACTCACTTTTGATCTCATGTTTTTGGATTCGGTTCTCAATTTTTTTCGAAACTCTATTAGTCCACAAGATAAGCCTTCATTTTTTTCAGATTTTTAGATTAAACGGTTTCGAGTTATGATTTTTTTTCGAATCGCCTGTTTTAGAAAATGATATTTTTTTAAGAGGACGTGGCACAAAAATATGAGGTTTGACAATAAAATTTCACTAAAATAAAATACTCAATTCAATTCAAAGTTTCTTAAATAAGTTTAAAAAAAATTGTGAACAAATGTACAACCTCGCCAAAGGAAATTGTTTCTTCCTAAAGTAAACTAAAACGATTTTTCGTCGAGTATGTCACGAACAATTTGGTCCGAATTTTGTTCATCAAAAGGTGAATTCATTACGAACATTTCAATACACGGAATATTATGCCCCGATTTTTCGTTGAAGAGTTAAAATGATTTCAAATCGATTCGGCAGAGTCATTGGGATTCGGAACTCGACAATGTTTCGTGAAAGAATGAATAACCCGTTTCAGCTGACGTAAAAAAGGTTAATCTCATGTATTTAACTGGTGATATATGTAAATAAATTTGAATAACCTGTTTTTCATTTTATTTACTTTTTTTTATTTATTTATTTATTTATTTTGTGTAGTATTCTATGTCAATAAATGAAAATAACCTTTTTTACGTCTCTGAGACGGGTTATTCATTTTTTCATGAAACATTGTCGAGTTTCGAATCCTAATGACTCTCCCGAATCGACTTGAAATCGTTAACTCTTCAACGAAAAGACGGGGCTTAATGTTCCGGGTCTTGTTTGCAACGAATGCAACTTTTTATGAAAAAAATTCCGGCCAATTAATTTTTTTTACTTTGGGTAGAAAAAAATCACCTTTGGCGAGGTTGTACATTTATTTACCGTTTTTTTTTATGAAACTTTGAACCGTCTGAGTACTTTATTTTAATGAAGTTTTTTTTTAATTTTTTAATTTTTTTTTTCTTTTTTATCAAACTTCAGGTCTTTGCGCTACGTGGTCTTAAAAAATGTCATTTTTAAAAAAAAGCGATTTGAAAAAAAACATAACTCGAAACCGCTTGATTTGAAAAATTTAAAAAAAATTGAGCGTCTTCTCGTGGGCTAATAGAATTTCGAAAAAAATTGAAATCTGAATCCGAAAGCATAAGGTCAAAAGTGGGTCGAGTTCTTGTTAAAAACAACCGGAATTATAATGGTACAATACTTTAATTATACAGCTGTGTTATTAAAACGAAAAGTTTTTCTCCGAGATTCATGAAATTAAATTAGTCGATTACCGAAGAACGTCTCCTTTTCAGAATAACATATTCATCGGCAAACCTATAATGATCGAAGGTCACGATCGAATTTAATGGCGTATTAATTTGGTACCAATTTGGTTACTAAATTGAATTTCGTCTTATAATAAAATTATAATTGCTAACGATCAGCAACAATCCGGGTTGTTTCCCCCGTAGATTTCACGCGAGTTGATGCAATTTAACATTCGAAAAATTGTAGATCATAATGACGAGGCTATTTTTTCACAACAACTACGACGCGGGCGTCAATATCTTTACATGACATTCACGTGTGATATAATAGAATATCCACAGCGTTGAAATAATCCGGGAAAAAAGACGAATACTAATTATTTCCGTTGTACGTACTACATTTTAAGATAACATGCATAGTAAAGAGGCGAGTGACTACATACCATTCCGTCGATGTAAATACCTTTCACATTTTGTTCAGGGTATCTACGTGAGAATTTTGACTTCTCGATTCCGGACATACGAACGAACAGTTAACTTAATTATTAACTATTTGTACAAAATTTCATTCTATTCTAAAATGTGAGAATACATGTGAGCAATGTTGCAACCGCTTAATAACAGTAGGTAAATTCTTAGAAATTACATTAGATGAGAGAAAAACTCAGATAACCGATTTGATATGATATAATGATTTTTCCATTTGTGTTTATACCATACAAACACGGCCGTCTATTCCACATTTTTATATAGTTATAGTATGAAAGAGTAATCAAAGTTATTTTGTACACAATTATTTCTTTATTTCCAACAGTCGAATTTCAATAGGTATAAAGTATCTGCCACAATCGGTTTGAGCTTCTTGAATAAATATACACACTTTGACAACAACAATAACATTACAATGACAGCAGTACTATGAGTTACTAAAGAGCGAAACAAAAATTCTGCAAAAATATTATTCACTATTATTATTATCATAATTATTATTCTAAAATTAATAAATCGCTTCTTGTTCGCAAATTTCTCAAGATCATTTTGATACAAAGTGGAATCATGAATATCTAAAGATCTTCGTTCTATAATTAAAAGCATATTTTTTACCCCTTTTTTAACTTGACAATAATTTATTAATGCGAAAGAAATAAAAGCTCTGAGATAATTACATCAATTTAAAAAAAATTAACATCCACTGATCACGCTATTCGGCGCCATATATTGTTCATACGTTATCAACATTTTTGGCCAAAAAGTAGGAAACGACTGTTATATTTTTGACACCATTAATGAGTGTAAATTTTCCCTTATACCGAACTTTATTATCTAGCGAAATTGGTCACGTTTAAAAAAACCATTTATTATCACATAGCGATCATCATATATCGTGTTAAAATTTATTCTATGCTACCCTGTTTATCCTAGTTCAGCCGATGGCGTTATTTCAGTCATTCGTTTGCATTCTCTTTAAGTAATCGGACAAAACGTAAGATATTTTAATGGAATGTAAAGGAAATCCAGTCATATTTCAAATCGGCCGTAAAGTATTCAACATCGGTCATCTTCAATTAATCAACAGGCATGTGTGGATTTCATAATTAAATTTGGTGACATGAATACATGTTGAATTACCTCACATTAGGAGAAAATAAATAAGAGAAATTAAGTCAAGGAGAGATTATTTGTCAAACAGCGCAGAGTCAAGAAGAAATGATAAATTTAAATGAAAAAAGAAAAAAAAAACACTTTACGTGATGAATAAAACATGACGATATGAATAATAACTGGACGCTACACATAATGTCGTTCTTGGAGATCTGACTGAATGATAAAGAGTAACATATTGTTTAATCTTCTCCTTTGCTTAAGAAATAGCTAATTTTCTTCTCAATGTACAATACGCGACGATTCTTAAAACGACAAAATGCGCCGAGAGCAAAACAATATCTACCCAATACTTGCTGTCTGTCATGGCTAACTCCTTGAGTACGATTTTGGGTACGCGATAATGACAATAAATTGCCTCTTCTGGACAGTTCAAATCTCCTCTGTTAAAACCGTAGACTGCCTGAACGAGTCCTTCAAGCGAGTAGCGAAGGTAGCTGAAGTAACTAACGTAATAGAGGAAAGTTGGCATGTGATTGAACAGTACAAAAAATCCAGCAAATATCAGCATAACAGCGGTAGAAATGGCGCCTAGGAATGTACCGTTGATCGGGTTCACAGTTGTTCCCAAGACAAGACCGATGCTCTCCGCTGTCAGAGTGGTTAGTATAGCGATGGCGAGGAACATCAGGAATCTATTCCAATCCAGCGGTTGACTACTGAGGAAGTAGGAAATGGAGCAGTAGACGACGGCATAGAGAGTCTGGATGGGCAGATTGGCGACGAGAAACGCTGCGTAGTAGGTTTTAAGGTGATACCAGTTGTTGAACTGCTCCTTCTTGAGCACGGGGAGCTCGGACGGGAAGCGAAGAACCGCGGGCATCATGCTGGTATAGCACAAGTAGACGGCTGATACAAGCATGTACCCGACATTGCTGATGGTTTTGGAGCCATCTTCCCCGGCGTTGAGATAGAGCAACCCGAGCAGCACGCCGACGCAAAAGTTAAGGATCAGTTTGAGGTGGGTAACGGTCCAGTCACGGTACAGCTGGACCAAGTTGCGGTTCAGCAGCGTCCAAAATTTGCTCAGCTCCGACGGAGGGTTGATCAGGACCTTTGCTTTTCCTTCCTCGTTGTGTTGCCTGTCCATCTCTTGAAGGTTGATGTTTTTTACCACTGGTGGTGCCCTCCAGTTTCTCTCGCGGGATGCGATGGCGAGCTGCTCGTTAAAGTTTCCGTACTCCTTGTTGATCACCTCTATTATATAGTCAGCGGGATTGTGGTACTTGGGACAGTTCAGTCCCACGTTGTTCAGGTACTCCACCGTGTTGTTGGCTGCACCCTGATACACGCAGTTACCCTCGGCAACAAGGTAAATGTGGTCGAACATTTCGTATATCGTAGCATTGGGCTGATGGATGGTGCATACTATTGTTCTGCCGGCCTTGGCGAGGGATTTCAGCATTGAGACAACCTGGAGGGAGGACGAAGAGTCCAGACCGGTCGTTGGTTCGTCCAAAAACATGACCGGCGGATTGTCCAGAAGCTCGAGGGCGATGCTCAGTCTCTTTTTCTGGCCCCCGCTCAGCCGGTTGCAGCGAGTTTCCTTGGTTTTGGATAGGTCAAGGGAGTCCAGAACGTCGTCTATCAGCATCTGCTTCGCCTTCTTGTTAAGGGATGCACCCAGCTTGAGATCGGCGGCTATTTGCATCGCCTCGTTTACCGTGAACAGTGGGAGCAGTTGATCGTCCTGTTGGATGTAGCACGAGTCTTTCTTATAAGCGTTCCATTCCTGCTTGCCATCCGAGCCGATGTAGCTAATCCTGCCGGAGACGTTCTTCTTCTTGAATCCGGTCAGGATGTTTAGCAACGTTGATTTCCCTGCCCCGGACGGACCCATTATAGCCGTCAATTCCCCAGATTTAAACTGACCCGATAGTCCCTTGAGTATTGCCTTTTTCGGAGTGCGAAATCCACACTGAGCATGGTATGTCAAGGAGTTGAATTCTATGTCTATTGACGGCGCCTTCGGCAGGGTTATCAGCACGGATCGTTGGTACATTTTGTCACCAAACTAAGGACCGATCTTGTAAAGCAAGAGTATATGTACAGAGAAATTGACAACACTAAAAGTCAAAGTCGTTTGGAGACCTTTACTTGAGATCGACAACTCGGAAACTTTGAACCACTTCACCAACTCATGAGACACAGCCAAGTCATGCGAATAACTGAGTTTCGGAACGTCGGTGCATGGCTTACATGGTTCCTGTCAAGTTTTTATTTTCTTATTACAGTTTATTTTTCACCAAAACCGGATCTTTACCAACCTCAGAGAATACTCGAGAAACACCTTGACAATACCAGTTTCCCCCACTTGTAAATCTCAAATTGCTCTCTCCCCTTTCTGTCGAAGGACACCGAGTTTGGACATGGGTCAACTTCCCGCTAGAGTTGTTTTCAAACTGTGGAATCCTCTGTTCACTCTCTTCGTAGACGCCGGATAGATGAATAGATCGGTTGTCAACTCCCTACCACCTTTGCTCCAGCTGTAACACACACCACGCCACACCACATAGTGTGCCGAGTCTCTTTTCTCTGTGCAAGTTTTGACGCATGTGTGCGTGTACCTGCAACACATGGCCTAAAATTGTGTGCGTCAACCATGCGTTCGCCTATTGGTCAAAGAGGCGTGCGCGACTGTCATACACCAACTTACACGATCATAGACTCGCAAGGCACTTAAATATTGCAAGAGGTTGACCCGAACGCTTCGACGACACGTAATTCGAAATTGCGAATTGCGATAATCGTTTGAAATATTTTCAAGCAGAGAACACGCGCATGACTGCATCGTTACGCAGAGTTACGCTGATAATGAACGCTGAGCTTGATTATGTTTTGGCGCATTGTTTTTCTCCCTCTTTTTTTTGACAAGCATCGATATATTATGTTGCGAATGTATTCTGTCGGTTCGTACTGTATTGCCGACAACGACCTACATACTCACAGCTCACAGACCTCAGTCTTAAATTTTGTACGATAATGGAAACATTCCCCGGCATATCGTCGAGTACAATCTAGGTTAAGTTTGAGGTTATCGTTCGCTGCTATCAGCAACTTACACCATGAATACATCCGCTATGCATGCCGAGAGAGTCGGATGACTGATGACTGCACACGATTGACCGTTGTACAAACATATATTCGCACATGCATATCGTACCGTAACATTTGACACGAGGGAATTAAAATTACACGCGTAACTGTGTGTCCGTTTTTTTCGTCTTTGAAGGAAAAAACTACAAGGCTAAAGTTAGCTAGTAACGTTACCGTATCGGAACGTTGAGACAAAAATTGCTGTTTTGCACCTTTAGAATAAGTCAATAAGTTTAATTAAAAAAATCTGAGTGTTTTTATGCTTCATTAATTGGTTTCCTTAACGTCAGGTAACAAAGTTGCAAAATAACAAGTTTTTCTAAAGATGCATCATCACGATAGTAATATTACTGCATACTTCAGCCTGATAAAAAACTATCGCACAGATTGACGATCAGCTTGCCATCGTGGAAGATTTCTAACTTTGATTGTATCTAATTACGGGGATAATAAACGACGGTATTCTATTATGGAAATTACACGCTAAGAATCGTCAATTATTATTCAACTTTATTAGCAACATACGACTCACGGTTGTTCGCAACTATAATAATGATAATATATGCGTGTGTGTGACATAAATTTAGTAGCGGGCGGTAGCATTAACGTGAAACGCGGATATTCACGTCGTATGTATGGTCTAAGTACCCATGTAAGTATAGCAGTTTGCTACTTCCTGTCTGCGTAATCGGTAAGGATATGCGCCATTTTCAATGACGATCGAATTAATATTGGCATACGTTTTAGCACGGACTTACTTAGCTTTCAAAATGAAAAACTCGCCCTGTGATCGGATCGGGTCGAATATTCGAAGTTCAATTTGATTTCATTAATCTAAATTATGCAAATGCGTGATTATATTGAACTTTTTCGATGTATTTGAAGTACATACATACGCTGTAATTGTGCGCCTTGCACACATTGGCAAAATCGTAAGGAAATGTGTAATTTAATCATTAGATTATACGGAATAATAATATATCTTGCGCGTTAACCGATGAACTGTATATAATAATAACTATACAGCATATGTCAGATTTTTGTACAGTGAATTATGTCTGTAGCAGCAACAGATGCGTGAGGTCAAATTTTTACTTCACGGGGTCTACCCAACTGACGAGCAAAAAAAAGGATTTTTTTTGAGAATTATTGTAACAAATTTTAAGTGTAAATATTGATGTAGGCTTTTTAGGCTTAATAAATATACTCTCGAATTACGTAAAAAAAATTGTTTTTATTGATTTCAATCATTTTTTATACACGAAAATCGGAGTTAAAAATCAGTCGGAAAAAAAGGTTGGTCTGCGGTGTTGACGATATCCCGGAGATGGTTAACTTGAAACTAAAAAATCGAACGGTTTTAGATTCAGCATGTTAATGGCCTTGGGACGAATCATACGTTTTTTGAAATTCTGATTTTAACTGTATTTTTTTTTTTTTTGCAAAAAAGGCGGTCTTTTTCAACTTTTTCGAAAAATGCTTGCCATTTTGTTAATTTTGCAAATATTAGAAATTTCAGGTGAACCATCTCCGAGAATTCATGAACACCGCAGACCTACCTTTTTTCAGATTGATTTTCAATTAAGATGTTCGTATATGAAAAGTGATTAAAATGAATAAAAAGAAATTTTTTTATGTAATGCGAGAGAGTATTTATCAAACCTAAAAAAGCCTATATCAATATTTACACTTAAAACTTGTTTAAAATATTTTTGAAAAAACCCTTTTTTTATAATAGTTTAAAGTGCACTGCATGCGATCCAAAGTATTAAAATTGCAATAAAACCTCTTAATTTGGGACAAATTTTTTTTTTTTAAATGCTTATCTAGAGAATTTAATACCGTAGAAAAAACTTCCTGAACATTTTTGTCTCATAGTTATAGTTTCCAAGTTACCGTTGACCAAACGTTTAAAAGTGCAGTTGCAGAAATCTTAAGGATCATAATAGAAGAGTTTTGGGATTCAATATATTGTTTTTTTTTTTATTTTCCATGTCAAGTTAGAAGTATAAAGATTGTTTCTAAGCACCAAATTGATTTTTTTCATCCGTTTAAATAAATGAAAAAAAAATAATCAATAAACATCGAAAATGTCGATGTATGTATTTTAAATTTTTATTTCTGTCGCTCCCCGACACGTATTAATATTATTCGAAAATTTTAACATCTCCAGAAGATCTTTTTTTCTTATAATATAAATAAATTTTTGGGGGGGGAATCAAAAATAATTCCAAAATTACCAAAATAACGGACACTGTAATATATATAAAACATACACAGTTTTGATACGATACGATGACTCTAATATTAGAAGTGCGCGACAAATCATGGAAGTAACTGTGAATATTAATATCAATTATATTCGAGTGAAATCTACATGTATATGTATAGGTATGTACAGGGTGTCCCAAAATTCATGCAAGAAATAATTTTGATAGGAAACACAGGTTTGTAATTAAACATTTTATATATTATTTTTTATTGATTTACAAATTATAAAGTATAGGGTTACATACGGAATAGCATAAGTGGCCTCCACGGCTTTGCTGGCACATACGAACTCTCTTGTTGAAATTTCCCTGCACCTTTAACTTCCCGTTTTGGTGATCAGAATCGGCCACCCAGATCATGCGACTTAACGCCGTTGGACCTTTTTCTTCGGCGTTTAAAGTTGCGCCCACGCCTTGAAGATGAAAATTGAGCGGTGCATCAACAAAATTTAGCTACATTTATGAAAAACGAATATGGAAAATTTCAATGAAAGAGTGCGTATGTACCAGCAAAGCTGTGGAGGCTATTTATCCCATATCCTATTCCAGATTTAACGCTATACTGTGTACTTAAGGACGTTCACGTACATATCTCCAGATATCGAAGTCCACGTGTTTTAAATGCAAAAAAAGCTTAATAGCCCCATTCTATACACAATCCTGAACAAAAGACAAAAAAAAATTTTCATTTGATGCAACAATAAATAAATGTATTGAAGTTTTTTTGTTCAGAATTGTGTATAGAATGGGACTCTTGAGCCTTTTTTTGCGTCCAAAATACGTGGACTTTGATATCTGAACATATGTACGACAACGTTGATATCGACCAGGGCACTCCCTTAACGAATGGATAAAAAAATTTCATTTTTAATTATAAACCTGTGTCTTTCATCAAAATTACTTATTGCGCGAATTTTTGGACACCCTTTATATACATTTCGATTATTCATTCAGGTCTAGTTTATCCCCTCACATTCACAAGCAGAATATGCGTATAATTTAGTTAATTTTATCGTCGAAGAGAATTCGTTCTTTGGAAACGTATGGACGGAGGTGCTGGAGCATAGAATTCAATAACATCAGACCAGACCTGCAATGATGAAGTCACATGAGTGCAATTAAAATTCGATGCCGCATCGCATGACCTTTTATTATACCGCTCAAGGCGTTATATGGTAATTTATTCCTTGTATTTGCATTTCGATGTAAAAATTGACCCGTAGTTTTCTTTCTCTGCGAAATACAAATTAATTTTAATACAACTTGCTATCGTTTTTTGTGCCTCCATATAATACACGGTCCTGATGATTTACTCGTAAAACTTTCGTGATAATTTCGGCTTTGTTCGCCGAGACCTTGACCAGTTCTACTATCAATTCCACGATAATATTTGAACTAAAATAAAATTACTTACACGTGCACTTGTGTCTTATCGTATCTGAACATTGAAAAATATTTATGTTGACTTATCATGTGAGTGCACCGGATTTTGGGTACACGTATGTACATACCTATAACCGATTATAATCGCATAATTGTTTCTAGAAACAGCTGATAGGCATGGAGATAAATACCTTATAATTTGCATTACGTGCCGCGAACTCATGGTATATAAAATAATATGTTACATGTGTACATGTGGACCGGTAGTCAATCATATCCATACAGTATGCGTACTGTGCGACATACGTAACCTGCTCATCAACTACAAAAACAGCTGGATATGTGATTCTTATGTAACCAGTATCAGCTTTTTTTTCTGTTCACTCTCTGCGATTTTTTTCCAACGTAGTAGGTAGAATAAAAAGCCGTTTAGGGTTCAAGAAATAATGGGTTTAGATAGATCGTGAGATAGTGAGTTCATGGTATTTCTCTAGCAGAAATTTAAATAACCGCGACGATTTCGTAGATATAACGAGGTAATTTCGCACGCTGTTGAAGACGTGAATAATTCGCTAATTTCTTTGTTACTTTCAGTTATTTCAGATCTGCAACTCTAACTATACAGTAACAGATATCACAATTATATTGCAGCAATAAGTTTTCACAATATCTGAGGTCGATTACCGCAAGTGTAATTATACCATTAGAATGTGCAGACAGGCACTGTTCATTCTGCGATTAATCGGATTATGTAAGAAACGTAATACTAAATAAATAATATTATATTGCGAGAAAAGTACACCCTTGAATGACGTTTATGACCTTGACGTGTGACACGCGTACGTGATACGTATAATGCACATATTATACGCAACTCATTCATCTTTACCCACTTGGAGATATATTATCGTGCGGTGTTTCCGTGGTATTTTCTCTAGATTTTTTCTTTGCAATTTACTACTGATGCTCGAGGCTTCGAGGTCTTTTTATGCGCGAGATGATTCATCTGCGCATACACGTGCATGAACAATCAAGAATATTATTCACTTCTACTTTCCCTCTACAGTTGCGGCCGTCTAATCGACGCCTTTGACATCGGCTACCTGCCGTACTGGAACGTAATGTCGGTTGCTTTGTATACCGGCGAAATGCAGCGTGTGAAGTTAGGTGCGCATTTTACCGACCGAAAAGATCTCTTGGCATTGATTGGCCACTTCCGATGTCTCCTGCGATATGATTGGCTCGCGACAAATGCTAGAATCATAGAATGCAGCCAAGAGGTAGGCTAATTTCCGTCGGACGTTAACTTTTCTCTAGGTTGTCAGTTCGACATCGGACTTATCAGCTGTCGTGATTCTACTTCTCGTTTTTTTTTAAAGGTCGTAAATAGCCGTAATTCAATTTCTTATCGTTAGAACGATACCAGAGTTAATAATTTGTTAAGCGGACGAGCGCAGTTGCTTTTAATCTACATTAGACGTATGCATTGTGCACGTACGTACCTAAAATGCCACCACATCGACGTTACTGTGAGATAAAGAATTTGTTAACAGTCGAAAAGAAAGAGCCGTCTGCATTTGAAGTGTTGTCGAAATTATTAATCGTGCTGTTGGTATGATTATATAGGTAAGCGCACAGTCTGACTTGTGGCATTGCATTGCATTGCATTGCTGTGCGGAAAATCTATGCAAATCGATGACTAACGATCGTTGGTTTAACGTATTCCTCGAACCAGACGTGCTTCTAGTTTAATTTCAAACTCATATCTTCCAACTGCCTCCACTCACGTCTCCATTTTCGACTTATTCTAGCTGTTTGATTACAACCAGCACGTCTTACTGTGAACTAAATAAATGCTTTAGATCGGTTAACAGTAACTATAATCATCTTAAGTAACAATTACTACAAGGATAACAATACATTGTGATACTATGACTATGACACAACATTGTGTTCCGGTACTTAATTGTCAGATTTAATACCATTATTTCGACACTGCAGCAACCGAATCCTAACGTATTTACAATATGTATACTAACGTAGTTTGAAAATGCCTAGCAGAGGTTGTTGTTACGCAATTAAAGCTTGTGTATAAACCGGCGAGTCAAGGCTAATTTTTTAAAAGTCGAGAAGATTTGTAAGCAAGGAAAAATGTCTCATACCTGCGACGATCAAATCAATGATGATTACATCGGAGATGAATCTGAAAAGAACCTGTTAGTGGCTAATGATAGTTGCGCAAGATGCAGGAAGTTGTCAACGTCTAGCAGCATACTCAGTTACGAAAGCAAACTACGAAATTGGACGGAGGATTTAATGGTCGGAGCCGATGCCGAAGAATTTAATGGCAATGCGGCTATTCCTAATATTATGTTCCCTCAGACGAGGTTGTCGCTCAATTCCTGCGATAACACTGAAGCTACTTCGCTTGTGAGTAAAAAATGAGCATTTCATTTCTAAAACTGAACATCGTGAATTTAACAAATTACACATCATTGCAACTTTGTTTCTTGTTACAGGATCGATACTCAAATATTCCGCTCCAGAATGGTCATGTTTACAACGTTCAAGAGCATTGTCATACAAAAACCACTCGAAGGAAAGATTTTAGTCCATGGCGTCAATTGGTCGCGGCTTCTTTAATGTGTCTCATATTCATGGCATGTATTCCTTTGGACTTAGTCTGCTGTGTTGAGTCGGGAGATTTTTTTTAGAAATCTTGCATAACATGGTGTTACAATTATTATTCTATTGTTTGCAGCTAGCGGAAATAATCGGAGGTCATTTGGCAGGGAGTATAGCCATCATGACTGATGCTGCACATTTATTGTCAGATTTTGTAGGTTTTTTAGTCAGTTTATTTTCCATTTGGATCGGACAACGTGCGCCGACCAAAAGATTGTCATTCGGATTCTACCGAGCTGGTGAGTCCGTCTCATCCATGACTAGATTGAATATGAATCAACCGATTGACTTTGTTTGTTTCTAGAAATTTTGGGTGCCGTGCTCAGTGTCTTAATAATATGGATATTGACTGGAATATTCGTTTACATTTCCATACTACGCTTGGTAAACGGCGATTTCAATATCAAAGCGGACACAATGATGCTTGTAGCAGGAATTGGGATAATCATAAATATTATGTAAGCTAAAGATTGAATTTTGAAACTCTGCTATCACGGATTGTTCGAATCGTTGATAAATTTACCTTTGTTACTTTTTTAGAATGGGACTCACCCTGCACGGAATGTGTATTAAAGTCCCGCATAGTCACAGTCACGGCGGCCCGCGATCTAGTCACTCGCATACTCACAAAGATGTTCCTGGTAATATTAATGTGCGAGCAGCCGTTATACATGTTATAGGCGACCTAATTCAAAGTATTGGAGTTTTCGTCACTGCCGTTATTATCAAACAATACGTAAGTTCTTAAACGCAGACCAATTGAAAGGATTTACAATCAATAAATCAATCCATTTCTCGTAAATCAATCACACATGTTCATCATCCACAGCCAAATGCGAAAATAGCTGATCCTATTTGTACATGCATATTTGCATTGATTGTGCTATTTACTACTGTGCCTGTGTTGAGAGACAGTTTAAATGTCTTAATGGAAGGTTTCCCTCATCACTTTGATTACACGGATGTGTTGAAAACTTTATCCAGCATAGAAGGGGTGCAAAATGCTCATAATCTTCATATATGGTCATTAACGATGGACAAATATGCGCTCGCCGTTCATCTAGCCATTAGTGAGTGAACCTAACTTCTTCTGATTTCATTAGTTTCGCCTAATCTTACTATAATTTATCACCCTCTTGTTTCTGAATACAGGTAACAACGCGGACTCCGATATTGTCTTGAAAAATGCGCTGAAGTACATTAAGAGAGAATTAGACATTGAAGCTGCCACCGTACAAGTAGAAAGATACCTTTTCCCCACCATGGAAAACTGTGTTCAATGCAGACCGCCAATAAACTGACAAATGGTTACACGTTTTTAGTGAAACATTTGAAACACTCGATTTATACAGCTCGAAAAAAAGTTCAGAACAAGGCCAAGTATCACGTCAAGGCTGATTAGGGTTTTCGTAATGAAAACGAAAGAAGAACATCGACAAAACTCAACAGAGTGTCTTTTCGTCGTTGTTGTTAGTAATCTTTGGGTAGTAAAATTCACTGTTATATAGACCACTGATAGTTGAATAACAATCAAAACTGTGTTAAAACAGTATCGGATATCCGAGTATTGCACTGGTGAACGTATGCATAAATGATACGAACATAGGGAATACGTTAGGTATTACGTGATAGGAAATTTCTGCTATGATAATGTTGGATATAGGGGAGACCATGGCACAATGGTCCCTCTAAGCTAAAAAATCCGGAGCACAACGGACCCACTCCAAAAATTTGATAAACTTTTTTTTATTCTTCAATAACTGCATCATTTAATTCTACCTGCATTGAATAAATCGTTGATTATCTAGCAATATGTGTGAAAGAAATTTATATTCCAGAGCAAATGGCTTCTGTCTAAAATATCATTTTTAATAAATCTTTAGATAAATCTTTTTTGTCCGAAAAGACTGTTGCCTTCAACACATATTAAACAATCCTCTAATAATATTTCAATATTAAAAAGAATAATTTTTTTCTATCAAAACATTTTGGGCTGTCTGTCGTGCTTCGGTCTCCCTTGTATACACGGGATACAGAAAATGTCTATATTTCATTTCAAACTAACGTACATGTATGTACAATCGAGCCAAGTGAATATGGATTACAGTATTAAACAATAGTATTAATTTATGCTTGTATGTATGGGTATACATACACGCTTATTCAAGTTTATGGAAGTGGGTGGAAATTAGAAGATAGAAGAAAACAAAGAAAAAACCATAATATTTTCTGAGCCGTCGTCTGTAGGTAATTAAGACTTGTTACTATTAAGTTTGTCATTAAACTTGTGGAATTTTTGATTTCATTTTTTCTCGTCTGTTTTTTGAATTTTTTAAACAAGACTTGGAAATGTAAAAAGAGGAGAAAGCCAAAAATATACAATTTATTGTTATTGAGATATGCGCACAAGACTTTAACGCACAGTTATTAATGTGTAGTTGTTAGATATTTCTATATTTCTCGAGAGAAAAATATTGTACAAAAGAAGAAAAGATTAATTTTAATCCTCAGGTAGGAATAATTAGTTTGAATAAGAGATTGTTTTTTTATTCGTTTGGATACGATCTTCATCATATAACTACCGAACAAATATATTGAGTGAGATTTTCGGGGCAACTGTTTGTGCAATTCGATACAAAAATACAATACTTGGAGTTTATACTATTCACAAGCACTTGTAACATATCAGCAAATAATATCTTCATAACGATGAAGATAAAATAACCAATGCAGATGTTGTAAGTCATATTACAAATGCGATCTGAAAGTGCCTTCTGTTTCTTGCAAAGGTTAAAATTGATTTCTTTCTTCAACTGCTTAAAAGGAGGCAGAGAAATATATATTTACATATGCTGAGGTAGTTTTATTCAATGTTCAGTCCGAGTCATAAATGAAGCCGAAAAATAAAATAAGTAGTAGACAACTATACACATAGGAAAATTCAATTATGTAGTAGATACAACAGTAAAAAAAAAATATATCGTCCATAGTTTTAGCTCATAAAATATTTAGGAAAAGAACATGTATTCAAAAATTCAAATATCTTAGTAGTTAAAATTTATATTTAGAAGGTTAGCAGCTATCCTGACGAAGAAAATAAAATACATCACAAATGTCCGTAACAATTAATGTAACTACCTAGTTTGATATAACCATTCGATAAATAATGACACAGGTTTATCTGTGAAAAATAGATAAAACTTTACTTTAAATAAAAATAGATACACAATAAATAATCAATCATTTATGACTTAGCATTACTCACAAGTAGACGGTATTTCATAGATTTAACGTACGTTTATTGGATATTAGTAGATTATGAATCCAGCGAGCCAATCGTAAGACACAGTTGCAAATCATATCAAATACTTGCAACTCCCTCATGACCAATGTACATATATATATTAAGTTACAAAATTTTTATAATTATAAACACGTGCTCAGAAGTCCCACTGACAAGTCTCCAGATCTAAATCAACCAGCTGCTCCGTAGATAGAGCGACAAGATAATCACCTGCGGAAAAAGAAGTTCAATATAAGAAATGGAAGAGTGTAATCACAGCAAAGTTTTAATTAACAACATTTGAATCTGACCTGCGGAGTGGGCGTGCTTTTCACTAATCGAAGTAACGCATCGAAGTATTTTGATCAATGATTCGTCGTTTCTGCGGCACTGTTTGAAAAATGGATGCACCGCAAGCTGACTCATCGTAGGACGATCTGACGGATTTCTCAATAAGCATAATTCGGTCAAGGAATGAAAAGGCTCAGAAAATTTTCTGCTGGACATATTGTGCAAACGTGTTCTAACAGATTCCAAACTACTGCTGCTTGCGTTTCCATCACCCGCAATGTCGTCGCATACCAATTTCGTCTCACCTATATGGCAAAAAGACGAAAGAATCCTGGAATTACACAAGCTCTGAAGTGAGCACATCAAATTGCTTTACCGTTCTCATCACCCTCTGTGTCCATTGTATTAGGGGGAATGGTCGAGCGGTCTAATATGTGAGGAGCGCTTCCGCGTACTTTTTCTGTCAGCATTAAAGTGGCAGGAGTATCACAAAACGGCACAACGCCATTGGCCAGTTCGCATATCGTCATGCCTAAGCTATAAGTATCGGATTTTTCATTGTACCCATGGAGATCCTACAACAACGTAAAAACCGGAGTCAATATCGCGCCGAAGACAAAGGCACCAATCCTCCGGAAGAGCGGAAAAAACTGCCAACCTGTTGAAGAAGCTCCGGGCTCAGCCATTTCAAATTGTTAGCAGTTGATTTTGGAAAGGAATGTATATTCCTCTGCCATTTGCCGTGCCTGACGATTTCGCAGGCATATCGCATGCCGGACAAACAAGCCTGACCGGACGTTGAGATAAGAATGTGGCTGGCTTTGATTGCCCTGAAAGTAAAGATACACAGTTCAATTCATAAGAAATGAGAAGGTGACTAGTTTACTGACAGTTTCTTGCTAGCTCACCTATGGATGAACCCTCTTTTGTGAATGTATTCCAATCCGTGAAGAATGTCCTTCAGTATGTACGCGATCGCCAGCTCCGGCAGTCCCTCGTTGAAATATTCCTCGATCAGATCATGGCAGGATCCGTAACCCATAAGTGGTGATACAACGCAGATGTTATGCCCGGAGACGAAGGTTGCTAAATAAGGAAGGATATTGGGATGCTGAAGCTGCCTGGTCATTATTATTTCCTGTTCCACCAGGTCATATTCCTCGTGACTGTGATTGTCCATGTTAAACTTTTTAATCACTACATGTGTGTTCTTCGGCTTGTAGCGCGCCAGGTGAACACTACCTGCTCCGTTACAGCACATCCCCAGAACAGCGCTTCCTTCATAGTTGTCAGAGTCAGAGTCATGCATGTTGTGTGACGGAAGAATGACGACAGATAGAATTTCTCAAAATGTGAGTAACAGTTGCACTCTTCTTTCCGCTCGAAATTATCGTCAATTAACGGTGATAATTGGCTCGTACATCACTGGCGCGAGCCTGGTGTAGTTTTCATATATAGTAAACCTTCTTCTTTTGTGAAGTCGATCGAAAATAATGTCATTTAACCTCTCCTCTGGTTCATGTTTTTTTCTTGTTCTCTCCTTCGCATTCTCGCATTGAATATATTCAGTTTCTATTCAAGGGCGCGGATGGCGAGTTATATTGATCGTCAATAGCTATAGCCTCGTCATTTCGTCAGGAATTGAACTTGTTGATTCAAAACGCTGAATGTAATATCATTCACTCTTGCATCAAATGTCAAATGACATTTCGGGGACAGACGACAGCAATCAAGCTGTTGCCGCCAGCCATGAACTATCGACTTACAACTATGACGAGCACAGTCGGCGTGACGTCACGATTCCTAGTTCGCCACGGCGCGTAGAGATGGCGTTGCGGGCGTCGGAATGACGTCACAATCCTAGTTCACCTTGGGGCCCAAAGACGGCACTGCAATCGCCACCGGCACCGTTGGACGACGCGATACGTTTCACGGTTAAAGCTATGGTCAACGAAGTTCTGTGGAGCAGCCAGCAAAAGTTAATAACTTTATATTAAATAGTTTGTTCGGGATAGGAAGAGGGATAGGCAAGGTGCGTAAGTCTCTTGTCCGCGTGATAAAACTCTTCGTAAACAGTACTAAATACCAGTTTCAAACGGGATATTTTACGTAACGTCTTCTGCGATATCTTGCTCCATTTTTCGGTGACGGTTGGTGACGGTTACTCGCCGTCTTTTTCGTGCGGCGAAGAATTCTTTTTTTCCCCCGTTGTATCCCTGCGTGTGTGTGTGTGTGTGTGTGTGTTTATTTTGTTTTTCTCTTGAGCCTTTTTCTGCATTTCACTCGTGGTTTGAGCTCGTGTTTAATCCACCCGGTAATTAGGCCTTCGTCAAACTCAATCAGGAGGCTCGATTCGTCATTTCTTATTTCATCTATCGCTCACTCGCTCTCTCGCTCTCCTGATCTATTCAAATACTTGACTAGGTTGTCTTTTACCGACGTCACTTTAGCCGTAAATTCATACCTTATATGTACCTCGACGATATTATTATATTTCTGTCGTTTCTTATCACTTCTCGTTCGCATGCATTTCGATTCACGTTCCGTTTACACCTTCTGGCAGAATTCTACTACCAGCATATTCACACACTCGGTCCGCTATTATCGAGCTGGTTTACACCCGTTGTTTAAGCTGTGACCTGTGCACCAAATTCGGTCTTAATTATTTAACCACATAGATTGTGAATTAGTCGTAATTAATTCTGTTTCTTATGCTGGTTTTGATGCCGAGTTAAAATTTGGCTAAATAAAGCAAAAACATGATCAATTGGTATCAATGACAAATGTTAATTATTTTGTAATATCTTACAGAAGGATGATGCGTTGTTTCATTGAGAAACAAGTGCAGAAATACACACGACCGTGACAGGATGAAGTAACCAACAACACGGAGTCAAGAAACGTTCGCGCAGCTGTAATATTGTAATTATAGCGACAAAAAGGTACATTCGAAATTTCTAAAAAAAAAAAAAAAAAGTGAAATCTGTGGTGTGCGTCTAGTTACGAAATGTGCGTGCTTACAAAAAATACTTGTTAACATGACGGCGTGTATCGGATGACAATGTTGTAGTGCGGGTTAAAAAAATTGTGTAAACCGGTGAAAAAACAATCTTTTCAATAATGGCTGGTAATCCAAGAGACATGGATGCCTTCATGCCGCTCCTGTCTACTACGGATATTAAAAAGAAATTGAACGTCGGTAATTTCCTGATCACGTATCTTGGCGACGATGATAAAAGCATCGAATGCCAGGACATTGGACTCTTCATTGACAATCTCGTGCCTTGGCTTCACAACGGAAATCCAAAGGTGAGTCAAATGTGTCGTCAACGAAAGTAGGGGCGTGTTTCCATTCGATAGTACCTCGGCATCTGATTTTAATTCTCAATTATTAATTGATCATTTCTGCTTACTCGATAATCATACAAAGAATAGAGTAGTTCATGGTCCTACAAGATAAATCATGACTTGTTAAATAAAGAAAAGTTTGCAGGTTATTCGATCAGGTAAAACTTTCACACCATGTATGTCAAAGTATCCCATGGCAAATTTGGTCGGTCTACTTTAAACTGGGTATTAAATGTAATCCGGATTTTGACTGACAGATTTTATCGTTGAATTATCGCAGAGTTTTTTCAATATTCTAATCCTGAATCAGCAATTACCGATAAATTTTTAACGCCGGAATTACCCAGTCAATTTGTTGAATAATACAATCTGATTTTAACGATATTTGCAGAATCTGTGAAGAAATTTTTTCAAAGTAGAAACAAGAATTAGAAAAAAAAAACAGCCCAGTCGTAACCAAATTATAAAAAAGATGTTATTCTAAGATTTTTTTAACACTATCAACTGTAAATTGTAAGAATAAAAATAGGAGAAATAATATCATGCACTGATAATCTTTACCATTTGTTTCAATCTGGTTATTGGAGTCAAAATTAAACCTTAAGTTCTTGTGCAGTAACTGACGGTAACAAGGTGACAATTTATTAATAACAGCGGTCAATTCTATTGCCCATAAATCGTGTCATCATATGGCAAAGTACGTATGCCGAGTACGTGAAATTGAAAAATGAGTCCCTGAGCCTGTGACGTTTTATAACAATAAGAAGACGGCGAGTTGTCCTTACTAAATGATGTTCACAGTTGTGTCGGTGGATATAACTCCACACACGCTTGGACGCTGGCTGGTAGATGAAATTGAACAGGTTTTACATTATTCATGAATCATGATCTCCTATCTCTCACACATCTTGACACACATGCATTCACCTTACCCAATGTGGCCAGAGGTAGTAGTGTTGTGTCGCCTTGCCACATGCACCATTCACTGCTATATTTAGCGTTGATTTTTGTTATCTGTGTCGCCTCTTGGACTCAGCATCTTCCTTTGTTATTTTTCATCACCACATCCTTTCGTCCTGCCCATTTCGATCATTCCCAAACTTTCAATTTGTCGTTAGGGTCGAGCAACAACGAGGAGAATTAAAATTGAATTGTAAAATTGTTGAAAATTTATTGGCAAAACGTTTATGGGTATCCTTGTAAGAGGAAAGATACCAATTTACCGCCTCTGTTTTATGATTTTTCATGAAATTACATGGTATGTGTTGCGGAGAACTACCCACACGGTTTTACACTTTTTGCAAACCAAGTTCAACGCCAAGCTTCGTCAAAGTATAGCCAGGCTTCTTTCCTACAATCTCGCCCACGCGTCAAGTTCTAGCTGACCAAGATTGTGCTCATTTATTTGATGTATTAAACGTTCCCCCACGCAGCATTGTGCTACTGCTCAGATTTTTACTGGTCTTGTAATGCTCGAGCTGACAATTGAGCGGTCTATGCCATTAAACATAATTGTCCACTGTTGATCATCCTCATAAGTAGGCTTATTACTTTTGTCTTTCTTTCGTGTATCAAATTATCATCGATCTTGCGTTGTAAAATTTTTATTTTATTAGATTTTGATTTTCAATTTCGATGCTGTTTATAAATTATCTTTCATTCAGCAAGAATAATCACGAATTCATTCTCCTATGGCATATTTTATCATCTTACTAACAAAATTCTCACAAGGTCGTCACATCTTTCACCAACTCAACTCCATGTGCTAGATGCAAACAATTACATCATCGGGGAGTGGCTCTTGTCGTTTTCCACATAGATTTTTTTCTTTTTTTATACTCAAATATTTTTTAAGGTACATATTCACGTGTTTGGCTTGTTTTTCTTTTTTTCTTTTTTTATCCACAAACTGCTAGTAAACATGCTCGCTTCGTGAGAAATAATTTGATAAAGTAAAAGTAATTATCTCTCAAGTCAGGGTAATTAAGGTTCCCGTCATTTTTTTTTTCTTTTTTTTTTTCACATTTAAACGTTCACATGTTCATAAATTAATGCTCAATAATTAGGTGGATAATGATTTTACTAACTGAATAATAAATCTTACTAAATAATAGTACAGTACACTGGTACTTTTACATTATCTTCATGTCACTTGTTTTTTTGTTCCTTCAGGTTTGTCAAAATGGTTTGGACGCTCTCACTTATCTTGCCGATCGTATGGGCCAGGATTTTAAGCCTTATATATCCACAATTATGCAGCCTACAATCGACAGATTGGGTAAGTGATAAGAAAAGAATTTCATCACTATGCTGATATATATCATCTTTCATTTTTACTAGCAAGTAATTAAAAACAAAATAGGGTTTACTAATTTCTGGTTTATGAATGTATTTCCAAAATGAAAAAATGTAAATATTTTTTTTATACATTTGAGAAACTCAAATTTCCGCATTTTCATTTCCTTGTCGCACTCTGAACGTATAAATAATGAATAAACAGAATGTAATCTAATCAAAGCTAAATGGTTTAGAGGAAAACTCGCTATGGTTTCAGACAGTTAATGCAGAATCCGTATTTTACTGAATAAATTTCCGTGACACGAAGCAGCTCAAATAAACAGAAATAAAAAGTTTAAGAATTACATGAAAATAATTGTGGAATTTTTTTTGTCACTTTACAGGAGACAACAAAGACACAACGAGAGAAAAAGCGTCGCTTCTTCTTCTCAAGCTCACAAATCGAGGCTGTTTAACGGCTCAACAACTTCTAGATAAACTTCATCCAACATTCACTCACAAAAATGCCAAATTGAGAGAAGAAGGCCTGGTTCTCCTGACAACGTTGTTAGACGAGTAAGAAGTTATTGTTTTCTAAAACGTACAGAAATCACATTTAAAAAACCGAAAAATTCAACCAGGCTATTCAAAGCCCTAATGTTCTGATAGCGATCAGCGATGCTTCTAAGCTAATTATCACGGTTGTCAGTCGTTTGTGTAGATTAAGATAAAATGAATTATAGCTGGTTTAATGACCTGGAAAATATTTGTGCCTTGAATTTTTTAAGTGTATAGGTAGGTTTTTATCTACGCATAGTTATAATGAACCAGAATTTAACAACTATCTTCTTCTGATTCCTTTCAGATATGGCGCTGACGAAATGGCGCTTTCCGGAGTTATTTCAAACATAGTCAAACTTCTGTCCGATCCGACTGAAAAAGTTCGGGAAACTGCGCTCAACACTGTAGCCCATGTTTACAGACACGTTGGCGAAAGATTGCGGCATGATCTACAAAAGAAGCACAACGTGCCGCAGGCAAAGTATGTCAAATAACAAGAATGGAAAATGTTGCTGTAGTTTTAAGCTTTTGTTACTCGTATTGAGTTAATATTGTTTTCTGTACGACGAATAAATTCTCGCATAGTTCTTAAAAGCTTGAGAATAGATAAAGCTTTGGGCCAATGATAAAAAATTCAGAATCAAACATATCTCTAGTATCTCTAGATATTTCAGTAGTTTTCCTTCATATCTGTGCTTCTTTGCCTTTAATTTTCTTAAATTCAGAATGCAATGATTGTTCCGTACTTGAATATTAAATCTTGTTTCAACCAATCGTGATCCTTTTATTCTTGTTTACAATTATTGTCACGGAAAAATTAATATTTTTCCTTTACCAATTTCAGATGGCTGTTACTAATAGAAAAGTTTGATCAAATAAAAGCTGCGGGGGATTTATTACCATCAGCGATGTCGTCGAAAGGTGAGTACGGATTTAAAAATCTTTGTCTTCTCCTTGTACTCGCGAAATATAGGTACCTACATTCTACGCAGACAGTTGATCCAATGTAATTGATCTGCCAAGCCCACCTTCCAAGTTACATAACCAAATCTCACATGTTCAGCGAACCGTCTTGCGCGACGACAGCATAGATTTCTTAAATCATTTATGAAATCAATCCAGGGCCCCCACGGTATCATTTTACTTTGTATTAACGCATAGAGGAAAGGAATATTGATAATAACAATATTTTTAAAGTGATCAAGTTTCAACAACAGATATTCTTTACTTGTTGAAAAAAATTGTATGAAAAAATTTCAACCGTAAGGTAATGATGCAAATCTGTTTAAATATTGATCAGGCGATTTTGAGTAGGAATTATTTTATACTTAAAATGAAATTAATACCCGACAGATTCTTTTCCCCTTTTGTAATTTATGTAGAACCTCTTGTCCGTTCAACGTAGTTGACATTTTAATCAGTCGCTGTATGGCCTGCTTGTTATGTGGAACGTAATAGAGGTAAAAAAAAGTTGGAAAAGCCGATTTGTTGGTTGTACTTTGTTATTCAGAAGGATGCTGACACACCCATACTGCAAAGTTCGCTTCTGCTTAGCATGTTAAGTATCTGACGATAGCCATGTTAAGTAACGTGACGTATCATTAAATGGGCCTTACAAAAGTCATTAAATAGTCTTTAAAATTGAAAAAAGTCATTATCCACATTGTACTTAATCCGGTAACTTATTGATTGGACTGGTTTCGTCTTGACGTAATTATCCATACGTTCTAAAAATAAATATTCCTCCAAGAAACTCAATACTATTTAACCCTAGAACGACAATCTTATGACCACTGTACTACAAACTGGGGTAAATGTTTACTCCACGCGTTTCTTGTTCGTAAAGTCATTCCCAGAGCAATAATGGGAGTCATAAGTAGATACATCTTCTCCTTTTTTGATCACGAAGAGAATGGCACATAGCAAAATCAGTTTTATTAAAATTTCATTAGTGAAAAATCCATTCGAAGACAAACAAAATTATGAAAATCAGTGAAGACGCCACTTTTCAAAGCCCAGGATCAAAAATATCTGTTCCACGATGTGAATCTAAAATTTCACAATACATGCAAGTCTATGTAAAAATATTTAACCACAACGAAGAATGATTCTCACTAGTCTTGTAATTCTACGTAATTATGCTAAACGGATCATCGAATGACTCCCCGGAGGCGACTTATTCATTTTGTTACATAACGTTTGACACTATTATTTTACAACTGCACCTAAGTATATATAGGTTTAACGTACAGCTCTAGGAATGTTTATGGAAAGAATCAGCTTGACGAAAGAATGGGAAAATGTAAAAAGCATAGAATGAGAGAAACTACGATACTTCTCAAAAGCTTGCATTAAATAGATTAATCGTTCCATTCTTTTTTAATAATACTCAAATGATATTATTTTGTGAGATGCTAAGTTTAGAAACAATTCTTGATATTATAGACTAAAAGTATGTACATACTTATGTTCCTGAATCTACTCTCAATTGGAAATTATATCTCACAATTGAAATAATTTTATATCAAGTTTTCCTCTTTAGATTATATAAAAAAAATCCCTACATGCTCTAAGCGAAAACTTTCGTTTTCTCAAACATAAATGAATAAAATCCTTTTTTTTTTTCTTTTTTTTTTTTATATGCTATTCTTCAAATCTCGACATATAAAAAGTGGCAAAAAGATGAACGTGGGGGAAAAAATCGATACTCTATTCGCTATTTTCCACGTAGATATTATATATATATACATATATATATATCTGTGGATATGGGCCACCATACGAATATTCGCTTTACCCTCGCTAAATGTTTGCAACCACCCTACCCTCTAGAGATATATATATATATATACGTGTGTACACATATACATATGCATGCATGTACGACATACGCGTCATTATTTTCCCCCTTCGCGTGCAACATAAGTCTTTCCATAGTCTCTCCTCCTGCTTTTCCTGTCGCCGCCCTTGTGCTTAGAGATCCCCGTTCTAAAACTACGGTGAATTGCTGCGCAGGGCGGTGGGGTGAGGAGGGGGGGATTCCCCCATATCGGACCACGGTGATACTTCTTCGTTAGTTATTCTATCTGCACGAGCAGCGTTGTGTCCGTGGCACATGGTTCACGCACGCCGATCGCGGTTCACGTCGTGCAGTTTGATCGCGGGATTCGACCGGTCGAGATTATGTTTCTTTTCTCGCGTAATTATTACATATATAATACATACTTTTGAAGAATTTAACATCGGTTTTGTTTTCTCATATATTGTTGGGATTTTTCTTTTTTTTCTTTCGATTTTCAGGGGGGGGGGGGGTGATTTATACTCGTGGGTTTTTTTTTTCTTTCTTTCTCATTTGCTTGCATCGACATTTAGCATTTTGTGTGTATGTGTGTTTGAGGGGGAGGGGGGGGGGTCTGGTTTTTGGATATTTACCGTTTTTCAGATTGTATATACTCGTATTTAAGGGGGTACCCTGATCGTTTTCGACGTTGACGATGGTTAAGAATCCGATTCTGTATGCAGTTCTGGAGAAAAATCCTCCAATACATTTTCATTTGACGCAGAAATTAAGAAATTGCATGGATTCGGTGAAATCGCAATGGTAAATTCGTAGAACTTGTGCCATTTCTATACTTCTGCGTCAAATGAAAATGGATTCGCTTTTTTCGCGTTTAACATACGTAGACTTCGATATATGGAGATATAGACATATATAGACATAATCTATTATATAAAATCGGGAAAATTACGCTCTTCGAAAAGCGATCAGTCGAAATCACTGCACCGGTCGATCGTCTTTGTGATTTTTGTTTATTTGAATCAGTGTTGTGTAAGTTTTAAGTTATTAGGCGAATGATCTGCTATCGATAAGCGATCGTCATCGTATCGTATGATCGAATCTAGTGGAGTTGAAATTTTCGGGTTTAAACGGTGCGGTGACTAATTAATCATCCATTCATATGTGTTTTGATTCACGAATTATGTATTGTGATAATCGTACAGATCAGTGATGCTTTCATTCAGACAATTTCGGCTTCGCAAAATGGTCACGATTCGATCTGTGTAACTAAATAGCTCTCGTGGCTGTGTTTCTCTCGCAGTTTCTACTCGTCTTCTCGGGCTTCTCTTTTTTTCTTGACTGTTTCAACGCCGACCAACAAATACATTCTTGACCCGCGCGTTGTTTACATTGTATCCTTTCATTGTCAGATAGATATAATTCTACATCGATATGTGTGTATAAAAGTAGAACTAATGTGTGCAAAATTTTCTATTAAAAATTATTACTTTTCAACCCAGCTTTGATTAAACATCTCTCAAAGACTGTTGAATAATTTATCTTTTGCCACATACCGAAAATACGGTTTAGTATCGGGCCAGATTTGCATATCTTTAAATAAGATGAGAGAACGATGAAAAAACAACAAACAAACGCTATGAGCAGATACGTAACTCTACATACTAACTCGGGTGTAAAAGTTCTTTTTGTGATTTTTTTTTCATCCTTCATCCACTTCTGTGTTCGGCAAATTGTAAAATTTATCGCTTACCGTCGTTCAATTTCAACATTCCTAGTCACGTATTGGTCTAAACAGGTTTATTAACCTCAGAATTTCATCGACATCGAGGTGTACCGCATAATTGATGCGATGATTCTCTCACGTATAGATGGGAAATAAAAAAAAATTGTCATACGGGATTTTTTGACTATACATATTTTCTCTACTCTCAGTATTCATATTACACAGATTTTTTTTTTTTTTTAGTTTTTTTTAGTTTTTATTTTCATTATACCATACGATGCCTAATTGCCTAAGTATAATAACGGCATATCAACCTTCTTACGCCGCTGAAAAACACCGCGCTTAACCGTATATATTTATTTATTTATTTATTTATCTAAACGCGGCTGGTTCGTTCGCATTTCGGTCAACCGAATGGCAATTATTTTTTTGCAACAAGTCAAGGAATGGATACGAATAATCTACCGAGACGAAAAATTCATCAAGTTAACCGCGGACTACCTCTTCTCCGACAATGAAACAGATGTGTGCGCCGGTTTCGCAATGTTTGAACAGCCAGGTAGCTTATAATACATACCTAGCGTGTGTGTATTAATCATAAGGGACAAGTAAAGCGATAGGTGTGCTACGATATGTATAATATAAACGCGCGTAACATCGAGAGAAGAAATTTACCTGTCCTCTATGCGATGATGATGCCGAGATGTGCTGCTGCGACGTCGCGAACGCGGGAATTTAACCTCAGGAATGTTTCTCGTACTCAACAAGTATTATAATAATTATGCTTAGCAAAAAAAAGTATAATAATATATGTATATGTATATTATTATACGTATACTTATAGGTATGAAGATTCAAACCGATGTTTTATTGTGTAATCTGTAAAGAAAATATTTCTCTCTCGATGTGAAACGTCGACGTCGTCGTCTATTCGTAATTCGTATCTATGCAATCGAATAATTCATATTTACATATACACGAGATGCCTCTCTTTGTAATATATGCCTATGATATACATCAGGTATTAATTATTATCGATGATGTAGGCATACATATGTTCATTGTCACATATAGCCCCCCCCCCCCCTCCCCCTCCCACTCTTCGGCAATGTTTGATCGCGGAACGACGATGTTTTAGCAATCGACATTCGCGTAATAAGTACCGGCGATTTTCTCACTTATTCGTATTTCATTTTGTTCTTATGAGAATACAGTCTTGCTAGCACCGAGTTCACTGTAATTTTAATATTTCTTTTTCATTTTGTTTCCTTTGATTCTTTTTTGTTTTCTTTTGTTTTATTTTTCGCTTATTATTCCGAGTTATTCACGTGTGTAGAAACTCGCGTTTAGAAACTTTTCTTGCGTGGGTCACGAATAGACTGTGTATTCTAATTTTCTATTCTCTCATTATTTCTCTCTAGGTGATCATTATACAATTCCATAAATGAACGGTTTCTTCTCGGTTTGTTTTACTTCACTGTATCGTCAAGGTTCAAAACAATCAAATATACGTCGAATATATATCGAATTTACACATGCGCATACATATGCATACATATGTACACATATCTATTTTTATATAGAGGGTAGCGTTTGAGGGGAGATTCTAATCTGAACGCTTGTTTTTATATGTTATCCTATAGATTCTTTTTTCTAAAAATCTGTAAGGAATTTTGGGATTTGGGCTTTTGGGGTCTGTGATATAGAATTTGAACTATATTTCAAAATTTATTCATTGCAAAATATTGCAAAATGGTAACAGTGGGTATAAGAGCGTAAAAAAATAGTTTGTGTTTTTTTATTTTGCTATTCGACATGATTTTTTGAGTTCTAGGTGTCCTAAACAGAAAATTGAAAGATTATCAAAATACATAAGTCTAGTTATGGTTCGAGCTACAATCGTTTCATTTGGTTCGGTTGAAATTATTTAGGGGAATAATCTAGTTAACAAAAAACATAAAGAAATGATACTTCGATTTCAACCTTATGCAAAATTGCGAATGCTTGCAATATTAACATGATTGTAGTTCGGACCATAGCCATACTCATATATTTTTATAATATTTTTTAATTTTCTGTTTAGAACAACTGAAACTTGAAAAATAACATAAAACACCAAAAAAAAAAATATATATCTTTACGCTCTTTGGTGTACAGCTGCCATTTTGTAATAATATTGTAATGAAAATTTCTTAGAAGAGAGTTCAAATTCTATATTATTGACCTGTAAAACCCGATTCCCAGAATCACTTAAAAGAGAATAACAAATTTTTGTTTTTGCAAATTGGAAATTCTAGTGTTCAGAATTCATTTTTTGTGACCTTATATGTTTAAAATTTTTTGAGAGAAATGTAAGATTGCAAAAAAAAGTATTAAAAAAACGTATACTTGAAATTAATTCAATATCGCAGCGCAGACAATTGGGAAAGTTTTAATTGAATCTTGAATTGTTATTGTTAGATTCTAGCCTGGAATATTGAATACAATGTGGCATAGCTTTCACCGTATTTCGCATGAAATATAACCAAATGTGGCTACTAGACAATAAACTATTTACTTCAATTAAGAAACTTCATTTATTCAGTGTGTTGTTTTGCAGAACCGCCGGTCTAATCGTATTTAATTTTTAATTTTAAACCAAGAAATGTCACAACCCCTATTACTAAAATTAAAACTGTTAAAAATAGTAAACTTGAAAAGGATTCAAATTGAATCCTTGATCAGTGGTCGGTTTAAAGTAAAAAATCGTGTAAATAAATAAATAAATAAATAACAGTATCAAGATGATCGTCTCAAACGAGCACAGATGCTCCCGACGTGGATTAAAAAAATTTCCAAGCATGGATAAGGGGATATGGGATCCGAGTAGCGCCTGGATTCTTCAGTGGGACAACATAGTGAAACATCCAGGCGCAAGAGCCAGAGGATGTCATTGCGATATCCATAAACCACCTTGGCTCTACCCTGACCTAGGTACTGACCGTTGTTCAGGCAGAGAATAAAGTTTTTAATATTTTTTTGCAAAGATTTAACGAAGAACAATGCTGAGCAGGAATGAAATGAGTTTTAACGAATTTAAAATCAATCAAAATTGTCCACTCTACTTGTTTTTCTTGTTTTATAAAAGACTGGGAAAGTGAACCAGAATATATCATGTTTCTGCAATTTGTTAGTCCTTGTAGTTTTCCTTTTTTGCTTAGCAGCGGTATTTCTTCTATGCGATGAATCAATCGTTGGATTAATTACACACGTTAGATGATTCTTTTAGGTATGTTGACTTTTTGCCACTGCGATCAATTCGTCACTAGGCTGTAAATCTAGATTAAAGTCAATTGGCCGAAGGAGAATTTTTTTGCCTTTGGAGTCTGACAGAGTGTCTCAACTTCATGGCTGCATCTCTTTTTAATTTTTTTTCTCTTGGATCTGTTTCAGCAATGAAAGACGAGGACGAAACCGACCGAGCGGTAAGTGAAAGCTTGTTTCTTTTTTCAAACTATTGATTACCGAAATTTCTGTACATATTTTTCACCTTTATTCTATCAATAATTGCTAAATTTTTTTCCACTCAGATCAAATCTGCTCCAGTGAAAAGATCAACAAGCGCTGTGCAAAAACGAGGACAATTTGGACCAGCCAAATCCGTGCAATCGACTCCAGGTATTTTTTTATTTCATTGTCGATACTCATTATCACAGTGAAATTTTTTTTTATCACATGTTCATCAAGGAATCACGAAAGTTGTTAGAGTCGTTTGCATTTGTATTCATTGCACACCTCTGTGACCATGCTCTGCTATCATTTTTCTTACCTCGCATCATCGTTACTACATTGATTTGTTTCAACTTAGATCCACAAATATTCGTTTTGTAACCCAGAGAAACGATTTTGATCGATTTTTTCAGTTCGTATCTTAGATCTTTTGCAACAATTTGTAAATTTAACCTTATATATTTTTTCTAGTTTTGGCATGGTTTATTTGAAGCATGCTTTAATGTCAAATCATAAGCTGACGTTGATTAATGGCTGATGAATGTATCCAGAGAAACTGTGCTGAGTGAAAAGTAGAATTTATTTTCTGCAAATTAACTTTACTTCGCAATTATCTGAGAGAAAATTATGTTTAATTTGAACTTTAGCGCTACATAGTGTAATTTGATCTAATCTTAAGATTTGACAAAATTACTTACTAAAAATACTCAAAGTTGTTGGGGCTTATTTTTACACGTGATGAAGTAAGAACAACTGCGATCTTTTGCTTATCGAAATAGAAGAAGACTAAATAAAAAGATAAAATTAATAGCAATTGATGCAAGCCTGCTAACTATTCCCCTGTATAATACAGCTCCGCCTGGTAGTACAACGTCTGCGATGAAAAGGGCACCTCTAAAATACAGTTCATCCGCAAAATCAGCGGCAGGTACCTATTATTATTGCAAAATAAAAAAAAAAAACTTAGCAGAACATTTATATCCCTCTCATAAGTATTATTATTGTAATTGAATGTAATATCGTTCGTTATGGTGGCTTACAAACTGTTAACGTGTGCTGATTAGCGTTCTGATTTTATTTTTGTTGACATTATGAATATTGAGAACAAATCCGTAAATAGATACATACCTATTGATTATAATTAATCGTGTTGTATTTATTAGAATAGAATACAGAGATTATAAAAAGTATCCAATTTTTCAACGTAATGTATCAAATTGTTCGTTCTATTTGACTTAGGAAAGTAGAAAACAGTACTTTCTATTTTTTTTTTATCTTAAAGAAAATAGTTGTTACAAATTTGTTCTACCGTAAAATTGATTGAAGGAGATTTTAAACATATTTATAGCCACCATAATATAATATCAACCGAACAAAATAGTTTCGTCCAATTTAAAATTGTGTCAAGATCAAACATTTGTTTGTTGTTAGTGGAAGTTGAACCATGTATCGTTAATCTTTATTTAAGACCGTTAAGAATTTTAATGGATTACATTCTTGACCAATCAACAAAAGGTTTAACTATTCTGTCGGTCCACAAAAAATCATTCAAATTTGGTTTAAGCTGAAGCATCCTTCTACATCGTCACTTAACATGTCTCACTCACACAACTACACTTGATTTTGGAACAGTTCTCAAAAATCTTCAAACGTTGTATTTTTATTTTTATTTTATTTAAGAAGTATTTACACATAACGCAATTTTTTTCATATCGAATTTCATCACTTATCATGCTTTGATGCTTTTTGTGTTTTGCTTTTCACGATTTTTCACCTTTCCATAAATTACCGACACGTCGTCATGATCAAGTATCATCAGGACTTGAAAAAAATTATTATGGTCAGGCACAATTTTGTATTTTGCTAAATTGATTTCCTAATTAGAATTGCAAAAATTTCTTCAGGCCAAGCTGGCGCTATTGACAAGGAATCTTTCCTTAATGCGTTTGAGGATGTACCGGCGGTAAAGTTATTCTCTGCAAAAGATTTGGAGGAACAGATGAAGAGCATTAAGGATGTAGTAGGCGACGATAAAAAAGATTGGAAGCAGAGAAACGAAAGCGTAAGTTTGGCGAGGAAACAAAAAATTACATCAAAAATCCAAACGTCAAAGTCGACAAACAGCCCCAAACAGATCGTTTCATTTTTCAGATGAAGAAACTACGTGGTATATTGATAGCCGGTGGGGCTAGTTTCGACAATTTCACAGAGTGCCTGAAGAACGTCCAAAGATCGTTTGAAGCCGCCTGCATGGATCTAAGATCGCAGGTTGTCAAGGAAGCAGCTATAACAGTCGCCTTCTTGAGCTATCAGCTCAAAAATAAGTTTGCTAGTTTTGGAGAATGCGTATTGCCGACGCTTATCAACCTCATACCCAACAGCGCCAAGGTAAGAGAGTCTTTGAGAGTAAATATATATATGTATATATGTACATACAGCTAATTGTTCAGGGCTATATTTGTACGGATTTGAAACCGTTTCTCTTTATGGCATCGGCGCAATGTCGCTCGTTAACAACACACCGAGTCACTCAACTTGGAATCTTATTACCGGGTCAATATTTCAATGTTTTTATCCTGCAGAGCATCGTTTTTAACTACATTTATAGCCTTCAGTTTACACCTGCTGAATTTTCCCAACTTTTTCACTATTTTCATACTTAATCTGGTGATTTCAGGTCATGGCGACTTCCGGCGTTGTTGCCGTACAATTCATTTTGCAGCACACCCACAGTCCTAGATACATACCGATAATTACAGCCAGTATGAACAGCAAAAGCAAAGACATCAGAAGGGCGTCTTGCGAGTTTCTTCACCTGATACTTCAGTGTTGGGCTGCGAATGTACTACAGAAACATGTCGCCGCTTTACAAGAGGCCGTTAAAAAAGGCATCGCTGATTCGGACGCTGAAGCCAGAGCAGCAGCGAGAAAGTAAATTGCAAAAATTGATGTCTTCCTGTAGTTTCTTTTTCATCGCCGTTATCATTGGTTTCTCATCCCTGCGATGTGAATTATTTTCTCCCACAGATCTTTCTGGGCATTCCAAGAACATTTTCCGGAACAGGCTGAGGTATTGCTCAAGAGCTTGGACGCCAGTTATAAAAGATCGCTAATGTCTCTGAGTAACAGCGGCAGTATCAACAGTCTAGTCAGCAGATCTACCAGCATCAGTCCAAGGGTTCCCAGGCCGACGCTAAGCGCTGCAGGTAAAATGTAAAACTCTGTAGAAAGAATTGGATTTTAATAAAGAGACGTTTTCCTCTCCGGGCAAAAAAAGCATTGTTGAAAAAACAAAAAATCCTCAAATATTTGCGGGAGGTAAAATCGATGTAAAAATAATGACGAATACTTTTTTCTTGCCCATTCATTATTCTGAATATCTAGCTGTGCCCACGACAATCACGGATCAGTAGGTTTTTCTAAACTAAAAAAATTACCGTTTTTTCTTACATGCTGCTTTTGGACTTTTATTACCTTATATTGTAACATAAAGGTAGTACAGAAAACTTACATCATGGTCAGGCAGGATTGCATGGCCCTCTGAGAAGGACTCCATCTTTGCCTAGATCGTATCGTCAGTCTGGAATTCCTATTCTACAAAGACCTACCGATAATCATTGTAATTAAATCGACGAAAAAACAATTTCACGCCTATAAATTATGTAACCTGCTAATTGACTTGTGTAGATCACTCTTTCCTTCCATTAATCTAACATTATTTTATCCCTGTTTATGTATTTACCTATTTCTTTATTTATTTATTTTTTTTTCCATTAGACAAAATTTATATTTTCAATTACTTTCCTTTGATTAATAACTATTAGAAAAGTTATCTGTATTATATTCTTATCCGTCTATGTACGTTGGTTCGTTACATCTTTCTTTCTTATTTCAATTCATCGCGCAAGGTGAATAAGAGTCCTTAACAGTTTGAGAAGCTTGGAGGTAAAGAAATAATGTCAATGTTATCTGTACACCCGATAATTCCCAGTAAATTATTCGGCATGTTATATTCCGCTTTTGTCTCGATTCCGGCACCAAGTGTAAATCTAAAAATTTTGACACGTCTCTTCTCTAGGCCGCATAACACCTGACGCCAGATCAACAAGCGCGATAGATCTGCAAGCAGCTCAACGAGCTAAGGCAAGAATGGTTTACGCAAACATGTATCGTCATAAAGCAACGCTACGTAAGTGATTGTGGTAACAAATTTTTAGTTTCCCTTATTACTGTCCTGTTTTTACGATTGTAGTTACGACTGTATATTTTACGTCATTTCGTTTTCCATAATAGTCTCCTTTTATTCCTATCCTCGCTATTACTTTCTACACTTATATATTGTCCTACAATGTAAATTTGCACGATTTCCGTACGCTCAATTGTCTTCTTTATTTTATCTTATTTTATTTTCTTATACCGCTTTTATCCTTGTTTTCACCATTATTTTTTTACGATTGTGTGTTTTAACTACGTCCTTATTTTCGTGAAACAATTGTGCATGTAACCTTATTCTGATGTCCAGATCCAGGATAAATAAAGATATATATATATACACATATCTATTAATTATGTAAGTTATATTTTTATCACATTCTGAATATCATGCTGCCGTTGTCGCTGCTCTGGATCCCAGATAATGATATTAGTAATCAGCGAGGAAAATCAGGTATAGATCCAGTTGTGGTTTTGAACTTTTTTTTACCCCATGGTTCAATTTGAAAACAATTTTCCTGTCCGTATCTGGTGATAAATAGTTCTGGTTTCTTCTTTTAACCCTGCTTAGCTCGACCAGCCAAATCTCCAGATCCACAAAGCGCTGTCGCTAGTCCGGAAAGAATGGCGAGAACTAGAACAAGGGTTGCAGGAGTGTCGCAATCTCAACGTAAGCGAATTTTGATCACTCTTATCACGCCTAGCTTTATTATTAATTGCTTTAAACCGTTTCTGTTCTTTTTTTTTTTCACCGATCACAGCCAACAGCAGATCTGGCTCACCGTCTTCCAGACTGAGCTACGCGACGTATAACAGGGAAGGGGGAGAATCTCTTATGGCAAGACAGAGAAGATTGTCGGGACAAGGAATAAGGAGTACCGGAAACAGCAGAGAACCGAGTCCGCAGCGTTTCGGAATGGAACGAAGTTTCGGAAGCAAATTACGGTGGGTAATACCTGTGGTACATTGAAGTAAAAAAAAAAAGGTATCAATGGTCGAAGAACGAAAATCTTCAATGAATATTTCGTCTCCCTTGGATTTCAGAGATCGAAATCTTCACATGTCCCCCACCGATAGGCCTCCAACTAGGCCTGTTATGGCGCAAAAAATGCTCCAACAATCACGAGAGGCGGAATCAGCTCTTGCCGATGCTCTAACATTTGACAGTATTGACAGTTACACCAGAACTCCAAGAGGCAAAGGGGATCACAGCGACGACAGCGAAACCAACAGCATTTGCTCGGAGCGTAGCATGGACAGTTTTCGACGGCCGAGCGAAGTGAGTAATTTGAACATCATTACAATCAGTTTCTTTTTCTGAACTGTTGGAACCTAGAGCAAAATTTCAAAGTTCAGAATACAATATTAACGTAGATGCAAAGTTCAGTGACTACTCGTTTGTACATCTTATTATGCCATCGTCATTGTCAATAATAATACAATAAACATATGATTTTCATATTTCATATCATCAGATGTCACCCTGATCCTCCCTGTATTCTTTTGATTTCAATACTCGATTACTCTGTTTTTTCCTCTCTTTTTTCAATTCTGGAATTATCCTCACTTCGTCTATTAATTCTGTCGTTATTATGGTAAAAAACCTTCACGTATAGTTGAATGTTTCTTTTCGACCATTGTAAATGGGAGAAAAAAAAGAGTAAAGAGATAATATAGGTAAAAATTATATTTTCAAGCTTGACGTGCATTAATAAATGTGGCTAATGCATGTTTGGTTTTTTTCTTTTTGTTATTCTGTTGTGGCGTGTTTGTTTGGTTGGGACTAACGCGACGATGCGTTCGCTGTGACTCCATTCGCCGTGACCTGTTCGCCCCTTCCATTCGTCCAATGCATTGATTAGTCGTTTTCATGGAGCGGATCACAACAAAGATTGTATCGCGATTTGTGGGATCAATCTATCCCGAAGGTTTGTTGTCTGTTATTGGTTTGTTTATTTTTTATGCGTATTTGTGTCTTTTTCTTTCTTTTTGTGCTAAAGTCTATACTTTCACCATTCTTCATTAAACTTCTACGATAAATTTGAAATTCAAAGTAAGGAGTATCTTTCGAAACTATTCAAAAATTGCTTCTAGCAGGTGCATTTTTTTCCTTAGATAAAGATGAAATGCAAATTGAACAATTATCCAAAGTGTTCTCACCGTGAGATTTGTCCCTCTACTCGCCTTACTTTATTTCAATTTGTCTTACCTGTCATGCTCACATTACCCTTTATTTCTCTGATCCACAACTGTTTTCATACCTTTGTCAATGAAAAAAGATCACAATAATGAAAAAAAAATAATACATATTTGAGACTAAGGCACAATGCAACACCTTGAAAGTATACCTGAAATTAAACGGTTACCAAAGCCCGATTTTTACCCACTTTTCTTTGCAGGATATCAAAGAAATCATTGAAAATTGCGGTCGCAAGCATTGGGGCGATCGTAAGGAAGGCTTGCTTGGTCTTCAGCACTTTTTAGCAAATGGAAATACGCTGACGGCGACGGAATTGCGGAAAATAACGGATATCTTTGCGAAAATGTTCATGGACTCTTATACTAAAGTGTTGAGTTTATTCCTGGATACGTTAAACGATCTGATCGAAACCCACAGTGAAGATTTGGGTGATTGGTTGTACGTGTTGTGCGCCCGGCTTTTGAATAAACTTGGAACGGATTTGCTTGGTTCGATACAAACCAAAATTCACAAAACTTTGGACGTTGTAAAGTAAGAAGCTAGTTTGGTGATGAAAGGATTATATTGACCATAAAGTTTATCGATTGCATTAATAGATTTCTGTTTTTTTATTTTTCTTTGTCGCCTACAGAGAACAATTCCCAGGGGAACAACTCTTGCCTACAGTATTACGCTTCTTGACCGACCCTACGCAGACGCCAAATTCCCGGGTCAAAGTAGCCACTCTCACTTTCATATCGCAGATCGCCGAAACGGCCATGCCCTCAGCTTTGAATAGTTCCGCAGCCTCGGCTCTGGCGAGATTGTTGGACTGGACAAACGATATGAAGAGTCAGGACGTCAGGAGGCATGCTCAAAATGCAGTTATTGCACTTTACAATTTGAACACACCACAAGTGACGATGATACTCTCTGATTTACCGAAACCTTACCAAGTAAGTCCTCACGATCTGCCATTGTATTTTGTAACTGAACAAAAGGGAGTTGCGTTTGATTTCCAAGCCATGATCGTATTCGTGTTTCATGAGTAATTATGACTGTATTTTAGGAAGCAGCATTGACCCTGGTGCAAAATCATCTCAGAAGATCGTCTGGATCTAGTAATCCAGTCTCTCCCGGCACTCCTCCTTCAAGAATGCCTCATTCTCCAGCTCGAACAAGAATCGAGACTGATATCGATATGGATGATGACCATTTGAACCCCGAAGAGGTTTACAAGTAAGTATCTCGTAGCATGGTATGTTCAATAGAAATAAGAATACAAATCTCTGATTTTCTCCACGATATCTCAACGAATTTGTCGTCGGTTCCGCAGATCGTTGAGGCGGACAACGGCAGAAATTCAAAATTACGGTTTCGAGCGTCTTGAGAAAGCGACGACCAGTAAAGACAGTGGTATCAGTAATATGGCGGACGTGGAAGAGAAAATGGAAGGGCTGGCATTATCGAATTCAGTGAGTGAAACGCAATTCGAGTGGCAAACAATGGAAAGAATCTCCGGAACTTACCGTGGTTCGTAAATTAAAGGAATACACTTTTTACAGGGACGCTCGTCGTCCGTTTCTTCTCCTACGCAGCGAGGCAGGCCCGTCACAAATATGGCATTGAATGGCTCAAGTGATGCAATCACTGGTGATGCGATGCTGGCACAGGAAAACAACGGATACAGGACACATGGTAAATTATTCGTCTTTATATTCTGAACTGCAAAAACTGCGACACCCGAGTGGTAATCTGAAAGTCGGGATTATTTATGGAGCAAGAGAGCGCAGAAACTTCTTATTTTTTGGTAACTTATTAACGCACACAGTCTTATCTTACAATTCAGCTCCGCAACTGATCACATTTTTCAATCTTTATCTGCACTCTCAAATTAAACTCGCTACAATTTGTATGCCTGTCTTTTATTTCAACGCTAGAACACCAAAGAAACACAGTATCTTCACCAGATTCGACGAGCAGAGGGCCTGAAGTGTTGGACAACCTGATGAAGGTACTTCAGGAAAATGTGGGTCACGAAGCGGAGAAAATCGCATCTCTACAAGAGTTTCAGACGTACGTTAGAGACGGTGATGTGCCATACCTAAAAGATAACTTCAGGTAAGTTTACTCTGGGCTTCGAGTTGCGAGGAAGCAAGCGATAGTGTTCACCATTCCCGATTGCTCTGGATTTCAGGAAACTACTGAGGTCACTGCTGGAAAATCTTGGCAGTCCCCACAAACAGATACAAATTGAAGTACTTCAAGTTCTGACGGAGCTGCTCAAGTGCCCTGAACTGACAGAGTCGTTTTCAAAATTCATCGAACTAATTGTTCTCAAAGTTTTACAAGCTCACAAATTCGACGATCCCAGTTCCGAAGCTTCCTCTGGCAACAGTCGAGCCTTGGTAAAGCAATTAGAGGTATCTGTGTTGTTTGTTTGTTTGTTAGTTTGTTAGTTTGTTAGTTTGTTAATTCGTTAATTCACTTTTTTACAAGTATTTTTTGTTTACATTTCATGTACACATTGCGCGCAATACGTATGCCTTGTGAGTTACAAGTGTGTTACAAATGAATTCGCATGTAGAACACGCAATTCGGGGGCTTGAACGAGTTTTTCAAAATCAGTGTATTGTACTGGATGTTAAAGGAACGGCTGATTGCCGATGTGTAGTATCAGTAACAAATTTGATTTTTTCTTTGTGGTTGTTATAACTATTTTTCATTGACTCTTCAAAATCTTCCGCTAGGTATCAGAATTATATATATTCAATCTGTGTGTCTAATTTTGTAACTCTCAGTTTCCTAGTTTTGTGAAGTATCCATTGAAAATTTTTGCTGCATGGTTTATTTTTTTTTTCCGTTATATTTTTTTTCTGTTTGACCGAAAATGGCATGTTCTTTTTTAATCTCAGGTACTTAGAATCGCGGAGAAGTGCGCAGCGACAATTGTAACCGTACTGCCGCCGGATCAGATAATAAAACTGATTCAAATGATAATATCTACCGAACCGTACCCCAAGAATATGGCGGGCATTAAAATGCTTCACAAGATAGTCGAGCACTGGGGCGCAGACGCTATATTGCCTCATTTATCGAAAATCATGCCCGGCCTGATAAAGGTGAGTCGATCTCGATGTTTCAAGTCGAATGCATGACGTCTATCAAATATTGGCGTAATTGATCGGTGTAATTTGGAAAAAAATTATCTTATATTGCAGGCTTATGACGACAGAGAAAGTACCGTGCGCAAAAGCGCGGTCTTTTGCATGGTCGCCATTCATGCTGCGGTAGGCGAAGAAGTCCTGATGCCTCATCTCGCCTCGCTATACGGAAGTAAATTGAAGCTGTTGAATATATACATACAACGCGCGCAACAAGCTAACAGTCAGCCGGCAAGCCCACGTAACAACAATAAAAATTAACCGATAATCAATCAGACAACTCTCAGAGTGGCAATACTCAAACGATTCGCTCGATTCGGCGCTAAACATGAGCAAATGTTGTTCGTCAATTATCTTAGTAAATCAAATCCCTGAATCGATCTTTCATTTTATCAAATTGTTACACAAGAAGAGACATCGTCGCTGGTGCGGTGGATCAAAATAGTAGGGATACAGAAAAAACGACCGGCATTAAACTGTCGATACATAATTTTCAAGTGAATTATTTATAATTAAAAATAACCTTTGATAATTTTGAATTTACAGTATTTTATTTGTTACTTTTGTGGACTATTATTGTTGTTATTATTATTATTACTGTCATAGCATATTTGTATCGTCAAAAGGTATTTCGTGATATTATATTGTACGCATTGTCATCCGTATGAACAACCTGATTGAAATATCTTGAAGAACAACAAGAGAAGGGAAAAAAACTATAAGTATATACGTATATGAAAAATGTAAACAAAGGGAAGTTTGTGCCTACGATGATACGTATATTCCTCCGATTCCGCGAGTTTAAATTTTCTTTAAGCTCGTAACGTTTAAATTAAAATTCCTTTTTCTACCCCTTGTGTGTTTTAATATGAGCATAAAAAACTAAATTCTGGGGTTCGAAGACTCCCTAGAGACTACTTATACGATACTTATATTTGTACTTCTCCTAATTGGAGTGATCCACGCAAATTTTTCTCTAAAAAACAAGAAAACAAAAATAAAACGAGAATACGTTTTTCTGCAGACAGACACGTGAAGGCACTCGTCATTTAGACTTCGTACATAGTACTGATTTGTTGCAATGGGAATACCTACAAGTATACGTAACATCTGTCAATGCATACGTGCTGGACCAATTTTCTTATCTCTTAATCCCCCCTCCCCCAATTTCAACAAGTGTTTTCGCCGTAAAACGTGACGTTTCATCGTTGATTATAATATGCCATTGTTTTGATTGAGGAATACTTGAATCTATTTTTTTTTTTCTTTCAAATGTACTGTCTTGTATTCCCGAAAGAATCTTTTGAGTTAACGATGAAGAAAATCATACTCTGTCGTAATCTTCTTTTACAAATTGTCATCAGTTTATGTGCAAATAGTTTAATTTGATTTAATGATCATTTTTGTGTTCATGTTACGTCGTCCTATTACAGTTCATGGTTTATCATACCAGTTACTATTAGGAGTAATTAGATTGTTTTTAGGCAGCTTGTGTATGTTGGCATTATTTGATTGACATTTGAAAATTGATGCATAATAATAATTTTTTTATTTTCAACAATCTATGTTAATATTTGTTTAAAATTGATTGAAACATAGAAGGGGAAAAAACTACAAAAATAAAACAAAAAATCATTTGGAGAAAATACGTGCAATATGTTGATTTAAAAAGTGGAGGAAAGATGGAGAATAATTTTAGTAATGTCGTTTAACAAGACATCAACTAAAATGGAATAAAATTAAGATAAATAATATCCAAGCTCATTCTTACCAACTGAGTTTTGTTACACATGAATTGAATTGTCTGTGTTTTGTTGTAATATTGGACTTGAATAAGATTACAAGATCATGAATTTGGTGGTGAAACATTGTTTGAGGTGACGTAAGCAGAAAGGAAAAAAATATGGATATTATCCGTCATATGTGCTAGTCAGAGATTCTTAAGGGATGCACAAAATAATGCAAAAAACAGTAAATATTATAGGCGTATACATTGTATAGGTGGAAAGACATATGTAAACTTAGATAAGCGAGAGAGTGATAAAAAATGAAATTTGTGTTATAAAGATAGTAATTAATTAATTAACAAATCAACGAGTTGCCAATATTGAAAAGAAAAGAACGCAAAATCAAACGTAAACGTAACATTATACACACGCTCTACACATACGTTTAATTATTTTCTGTGCCATTAACTACTCTATTTTTACTGTACATTTTTTTCCCTATCTTTAGTATCGTGTAGTATCATTTTTACATTCATTTATTGTTATTACAATAGAATCTCGATTATCCGAATTAATTGGGACCGAGCCTAGTTCAGATATCCGAAAAGCAATTTTCGTCTTGAAGGATAATAATGTATACAACACAAATTTGAATCGATTAACAGCCTATGTTCAACATCTAAATCCACTGAATGCTTATTTTATTACTTTGGTTTTATATTGTCGTCTATTGTCAATTGACGAACGGTTGCTACAAGTTTTTTAGCGAGCAACAATGTATGTTTAGCACCAGAAATGTATTTTTTGACTCAACGGCTGGATAATTGAACGTTCGGATCAAAAAAAAGTCATGATTCGGATAATCAAGGTACCACTGTAATTGATAGATAGCGATATGTGTAATTATATTAATAATAGTAGTAACAATTTAATGACATTCATTTAATATACCTTATATGTAATCTAACTCAAAGTTTAAAATGTTTTAAAATCGGCCGAGAAGTGCCAAAGAAACAATATTGCGTAAAATTAAAAGGGCGACATTTTTAAGATTGGTGAAGAAAAGAGCAAACAACTCGAATAACTACTCCAAAGTGTTTGTGTGACATTAGATTGTAACGTTTAAGCAGTCATATTATTATTTAATATTTACGTAAGCCTTTGACGTAGTTAAGTTAAATCGATTGATGATCGATGTAAATACAGAATTACAAATTTGTAATTTATAAAACTTCTTTTGTGTATCGAGAGTCGTCGCAAAACCTGCTAAGATGACTCGGCTGAACATAAATGCGAAATAACGTCTACAAAAGCTCCAACGAAGGGGGGGATCAACAGTAAATGTAGTTAGAGGTGCATTTTTTTTCTTATTTCCTTTGATTTTTATCAGTGATGAAAGAAGCAACAAATTTCACAAATATTTTGAGTGTTACCAATTTGTTTACACACGTTGCACGATCAAACCATGATGAGAAATTTCCTCGATATTTTATCTCATATATCGGTATATTCGACTGAAATTATAGATTAGATTAGAAGTTTGAAAAGAAAAAAACAACATTTGTTTAATTTTTAATATCTTTCTTTTTTTTCCTTTCGTATACATGTAACATTAACAGTGGCATTTCCATGAAGTATTCCTTCATCTCATATTTATAACGTAGAAATAGAGATATAACGACAAAGAAGAAGAAGAAGATCAAGAAGAAGAAGAAGAACACAACAACAATAAGACAAAGAAAACAGAGAAGAACCTATAATAATCATTTTCTATTTAAAAAAAATATAATATTGATATAAATGTACCGACGTACGTTAATAAAATAAATAACTAAAAATAGAAGAGGCCGTTATTCCAAAGAGCATCTTTGGCTGAGTCTCTTCCATAGCTCGCAATAAATAGGTTGAAAGTATATAAAGAAATGAATAGAACAATCAAAAGGGGCAAAGTCAATGAACGAAGAAAGGAACTAGATTTTCCTGGGCTTGGAATGAGAAAATAATATCACGGCAAGCCAATGTCTTGAATACACGTCTCGATGTTTACCAGTTGTGTATATCTGTATACCTATATATGTATATTTATAATATATAAATATATACATATACACTGACCGTCTCATAGTAGTAAAGTAAATAGATGATAGGTAAGAAAATACTAATATAATTATTATTATTATTATTATTATTATTATTTATGACGTTACAACATTGATTAGCTAGTAACATAATTAATATAAGGTTGTGTAAAAGGAGGAAGGAAGACTTGAAACTTTGAGTGGGTGTGACGGCGAAAGCCTCGTTAAAAACAATGTATAATTGAAAGCTTGTTTTGTTAAGTTTATTGAGCACTATGATTATTATTATAATTATTATTATCATACATTATTACTATTAATAATACTACTTAAATTAAATGTATGAACTGAGAGAAATAAATACAAATACTACTTAAGTTTCGATAATATTGAAAGGAATACGGATTTAGACGAGGGGAAATTATGTTCTTGCACAAGTATTATTTCTATAATGTTCAAACTTTGCATTTATAAAAATTGATTATTGTTCAACACCGAGAAAGCCTATTTTTATCGGTTTCTTCCTTTTTCATCGTTCATTTGATTCTCGTTTTCTTTTTTCCTCCCTTTTAATTTATGTTCAATTGAACAGAAATATTAACAATAATTATAATTGTTACTAGCGCGCAGTAATTAGTTTGTAAAATTGTATGGTGGAGATGGTCGACAAAATTTTTTTTATAAACTTGTCATAATCATTGAAACTACCGTATGTACGTATGTACTACAGACATACATAATACTTATGCATGTATCTTGACAATGCGACAAAGAGCAAACTCAGGTAAAACGCTTTATACCTAGAATCTATAGAAGTATTCTTTTTACGAGGTCGAAGATTGCGTATGAAAAGACGATACGAATATTACTGCAAGTGCTTTTCTCCCTATCGATTGCGATTCTTTAGGACGTGTTTTTGGTCCACGTTATGTATATGTGGTTTATTCTCGGTGAAGTGTGTTTGAAATTCTAAATAATAAAATTTTCTGATAGAAATGTAATTTGACAAGTTAAAAAAAAAAAACTTCGCATGTTTTTATTTGCCCCAGCTATTCATTTATTTCGCCTTAAAATAAAAAAGAAAAAAATTCTTCGTATTTTGGAATGAAGGGAGAAATACGTTTTTCTTCGCACGACGATAACTCTATGATTTACTCTAATTTCTGTATATTGCATATGTGGAAGATATGAAATATTAATATTTTCCATTATTCATAATGCAAATTGCCAAAATCTAAATACTAGATTGTTTAATATCAAATAAAATTTTTAGTACATGTAGTTTCTTTTCATTTTTGACTCTGACATGCGGTATATGTATACAATCAACTCGACTCTACACTTTCGTGCATTGTATTTTATTATTTCGTATACATACAGAAGTAATATTGAATAAAGAAATACACGTTTGAAAAAAAAAGTACCTTCGGTTCAGTAAACAACAATGGTGATATCATCGCTTCAAACGTTTCAACTCTAATCATGAGTACTCAGCGACATTATTTTGATGAAGGAAATCACGCGAATATTATAATATCTCATTTCTTCTAATTGAAAATTGCCAAAATTCATGACTACTCCTGTGACATTCTTTATTTCATTATTTACACTGAATCTTGACAAATTTGTACGTTATTTTTTTGCTCAATATGTAATGTAACAAAATAATTTAAGGTAAGAAACGAACTTTGTTTAAATCGTGATTTCCCACAACGCTATTACACATATTTTTTACATACTTGATGTAATATGCAAGCCGTTAGTCCGATGTAAGTCTCAATGTCGCTGAGTTATTTATAGTAGCTAAAGGCATTCAATGAAATTTGATAGAAATAATTTGCAGGAACATAATATTAAAGTAGTTAGTCTACAAATTATACACAGAATGTATTAGCACAATAGACGTTATGTAATGATTCTTTGTAAACGAAGCGGCATTATATCATACATGCATGCATACATATATACAGCAAGATTATTATTGTAATGCATAATAGTTTGTAATTCATGAAAGGACTTTTCCACGCTAATAATTTGACAAAATGTATAATTATAATATTACTATATATTGTTATATTGTATTTGCCGACTTGAGATAATAAATTATAGTAATGCAATTTAACATTAGGTAAGTAAGTATAATCTTGATTTCCCACAATATAATTTCAAAATCGTACTAAATATATGTATGTAAGTATTTAATGTTGGACTAGAAAAAGAGGATAGGGTGAAAAAGCAAGCGAAATGATTTCCGTTTTTTCTTAGCCCTTTTTTTCTTTTTTTATTTGTACTTTAAATATGACAGTAATATATTTTTAACTTTTTAGTGGGGGGTTTTGTATTGATAATAAATATCATATACGTATATACATAGTTACAATTTGTTATACATAATAGACTAATTTATGGTTGCGTGAATTTTTTTTTAGTAATATTATTGCCTAGCGACAAATTATTGTTACACGCTGAGTGGCATCAAGCAGCGATTTCACTCGCAATATCATTTATGTCGTAAGCGGATACTGAACTGTTTGTATCTTCGGTATTTTTTTTTTGTTTTTTTTTCTATGACCTACAAATTTTTCTAATTTCACAATAAGTACTTGCACAGTAAAGCCAGCTGAATTTTTTTCTCCACCGAACGATTTACATGAAGTCAATGAAACAGTTACAGAAGAGAATATATTATATCAAATTTCAGATTCTAACAACTAGAGGAAACTATTACAAAAAATGGAATTGAATCATTCCTTTGCATTTTTCTTTTTTTTCCACTCGAGATATTCCCGTATATCTGCCGTGTAAAATCTAGATGCTAGAGCATCGGACTAAATTCGTATATAACGTAGCGCTAAAAATTATCAGTCTACTATTAGAGGCGAAGTTTATTTAGTGCCGTTATCATATGGACGCAATAATGGAAAGAGCAAATTAATAGCAAGGTTGAATTTTCTTCGATTGAAAATTTTGAAGATTATCTTTTTATTCAGTGGAAAATTTATATTTTTTTGACTTAGTATTCAAAGACGTGTGCGAATTCCGGAAGACTTCTGCAACGTATGTTCGTGTGTTTTAAATGCCTGACACAGTATTATGTTGTTGAAATGTTTCATCATCAAATTTGGTTTACATCGCAAGATGCATATTTATGTATTCGAAAATCATTTGGTCAGTGTCATTATGCTCTGCTTTTGTTTCCACGATTCGATAACTTGTTTAGTTCTATTTCTTCTGGAAGTCACTCATTTCTGAGTAGTTTGTAATAATTACTGGAAGTATGTACGTGCATAATTCATTTGATAGGTTTTTATAATTTCTGGTGCATGTGCCTTTGTATTTAAGTTGTCTTGTGATGCATACAGAAGTGCGAGGAACATAATAATAATTCTTAAACAAATATTAAATAATTTATAAATGTATTCATATCTATAACGTAATTATTTTATTTTTTTCTTTCAATATATTAGTTATCTCCTAATTTTACAATTTCGACTAATAATTAAATGGGATTTATTCTTTATACTTGGATATTTTATACATTTGTGGCATATACCTCTAAATACGGAGGAATGCATAATTTGATCACCTAGCATTGACTATAATTATCATATTGCTTTTTATCAACGATATATACTCTCTATAAACATACCATAAAGGACCTGGTAGAATCCGTATGGAAATTGGCTGGATTTTTAGTATTTTGTAGTACATATCCTCCCGATCAAAAGTTCTCCTTGACGCAAGTCCCAAAAATCAGAAGTTCCAGAGATATAGGCTTTGTAACAAGTGCGTCAATTTTTTTATATCAATGGATTACGCGATTTTTAAGAATTACAAAGTCTCAACTGGGATTTGCAATTAAACATATAGCTTAAGAATTGCACAGCCAATTCGCAGACTCCGCACATGCATCAAAAATAGGACAAGTCGATTATTGCTAGCGTCGGAGGGTCTCGTTCTTCATGCAAAATCTGACGTTGCTTCTCTTTCCAGCAAACCAGCGAGTTCATGAATGGAATCAATCGCAGTCTCCTGCCTATCCTTTAGAATCAACCGTGCAGTTTTTTGAGTCATTTGGTTGACTTCAAGTTCCCTCGAAGTTTTATAATTCATGAAGATCACGAAATACGTAGATATCAAAAAATCTGTACACCTCGGGAACTACTGACTTTTGGGACTTGTGTCCATGAAAACTTTTGATCGGGAGGATAAGTACTATGACATACTGAAAATCCAGTCAATTCGACCGGGAACCAATTTTCATACGGATTCTGCGGGGTCCTTAATTGTCAAAAGACAACCGATACGAGTTAGTACTTATTATTTTTACTTATTCACTTCTTTTGTTGTTTTTTTCTTGGCTAATTAATTAATCTAGCAATAGGCATAAGTTACAAGAAACTGTGTGGTTTTGAACACACTTTGAATTCATTGTGTTCAAGCAGTTCACAATCACATTATAGTAAAATATGCCATTTTATTAATCTGCTCCTTTTCAATAATGCAGTAACGTCGCGTAAACATGTCAAGTGTAAAATATTATCTTTCAACAAGTCTCGTCGAAACCGGGGTGATTTTTCACTGATATGGCATAAATATATCATTATTTAAAAATTGATCAATTTCGTTTGTAAAGAATTCATTTTTTAGCTATATCTTTGTATAAATGGGTTAAACAACAATCAATGATTTATGTAACTCATAAACGGAATTGAACTCTACAAAGAAAAGTGACCAGCACTGAAAATCCTTTGAAACACATCACTGCGGTGTTAAAAAAAAGATTACGAAATGATTCCTGTGATATAAATTATTATGCACACCCTATAATAATAATAGTAGTAATAATGGTAATAAGTTAACAAGGTACGATAGTAGAGGATAAATTAAAGTAATGGAATTTTAGGAGAAGTTTAAATGAGGCCCCGAAATTGAATTCTATTTTCTCTTCTGATCAATAAATCATCGTTATTAACAATTAGTTTCTTTTCAGGGGGCAATTTGCTAGTTGCACCAATTTCACCTAATGAGAGTTATTGCTGCTCCTGAAGCTGTTGGAGCAATGGGCAAACTTCGACCAACGGAGTGCCAAGAATCTCCTGACAAACTATGTTCATATCTTGTTCCATCATGAGCGAAGATATCTGGTCTTCGGTCAGCATTTCAACGCTAGATAAGGTAAAGCAATGAAGACATTACATTTTAGAAATTTCATACCGCGCTTATGTATATTCTAGATAAACAAACCTGGCCAAACTTTCGCTATCGGACGTCTCCTCCTCAGGATTAAGGTAACTCATGCTTTTCTCAAGCGGACTCGGCACCTTCTTTCCCTTAGCCTCGGCCTTCTCAGCCTTGTCCGCCTTCTCCTTGTCCTTTTCAGTCGCCCTGGGTTCGCTTGATCGTCGTTCAGTCAGGCTGGATATATTGAGCATCATCATTCCTTGATTCAGCAATTCTTTGACACGCTCACCCGTTCCACCGCTCCACAAGATGTCCAAAGACTGACGACGGCTTGAACTAGCTGTAAATATAGAAAGGAAAAGAAAACACCGATTGATCGTAAGCATTGCTGTGATTGAAACATGATCGATCAATTAATTCAAAGTGGATTTTACATGAAATTCTAGTTTTTTAGCACGTCATTACTCACTGGAACTGCTGCTGCTTGCATCTCCGGCGGCCGAACTCCTAGAAATCCAGTTTGCCAAGCTGGAGTCGAGTTTGGTTCGACTTTTCATCGATGGGCTCCTCGTGACCTCTGATTTCTTATCCTCGTTGATCGTGACGTCGTGGACTCTGGATATGGCAGGTAAGGATTGTTGTGTAACTAATTTCTTGCGAATCTGTTCTTCTTTAACTGGTTGAATTACGCTGTCTGCGATCGTTGAATTTGCAGCCTCAGGGCTAAAGTCAGTTGGCAGCGGTTTGTAGGGTATGGGGTCATCCTCGTCCGAGTAAGTTTCGTTGTTGTAACAATTTTCTTCAGGCGAATTGTTCAGGCTAATTTCTGTCCACTCATCGCCGTTTTGTAAAACCCCATTGGTCTTCTTTTTCTTCTCTGAATCCTGGGGCGACATTATTCTCAGCTTTTTTTCCCTTCCCGAACTCGACGACAGGTTTGACAGCTGCGGCGTTGACGTGCTCGACTTGTTTGGCATTGCATTGATATGTTTCACGTCCATTACCGCGATACTTCTGGGCCTATCTCGTTTTATATATTTCCTAGGCTCCGTCGACGATAGATTCAAATTACTTAGGCCTAGGTATTCGGAATTGGGGTCGTTATCGGCCTGTTGAAAAACCGAATCATATCAATTTTTCTCTTCCACTCTTGTGCGATACTTGCACCCATTGATACTCACCCTTGTCGGCAGCAGGCAGGGAGGATGTGGTCCCATTTTTTCTGGCAATCTCAAATACTCGTCGCTTGTGTAATCCGTGCTATCCGGTGATCCGGTTATGCTCGAATCTGTTGGTGTGGCAGTATTCGTTTGGTTCGAGGAATAATGGGACGAGTCTCCAGTTCGGTTTCCAAGATAATCGGACCCGTTGTATTTTCGTGTCTGCAATTAGTGGATGAGGAAAAATTAAATTCGATTTTATTAATCATAACCATTTCTAGACATACCCTGTGAATTTCATCGCTAATTCGTTCCAAATTCCGCAGCGCTTCGGCATATGTCATTTTGGCATCAGCTACTGATCTCTCCAGAACTCCGACTCGCAATTTTTGTTCGTCCAGCACTTGGTTGAAGTGAGCCTTCATCTCGTAATAGGGCCTGCGCAAATTATTGATTGACGATTATTTCGTTTGATTTTAGTCAGTTCATTACTTTTTTCATTATCTTTGTCATTACGATATTAATTCATGGGTATAGATTAAATGAGAATGTACTAATCGCTACAACAAACCCCTCGCTTCTTCTGTAAGTACAATGATTTTAGATCAGGTTCCGGTAGCGTGGACATTTTATACATATTCATTTCAACTAATAACATGTGAAACAATATATTTATTGCACAAGCCAGGGGCGAGTAAGTAAACAAGTAAGTGAGAGAAAGAAAGAAATAATAGGATTTCTGAATAATATGCGAATGAAAATTTTTGCGTCTAGCAAAATAAATCTTTGGTTTTTTATTTTTTAATCTTATTGGGAGGAAAAAAAAATAGAATTAACTCTATCCTACTTACAACATGAGCAAGTTGTGCCTGTAGGCGATACTGTTTATCAGAAGTAAGCTGCGGCGTGCACCCATACTGCCAACATTAACATAACCAGTAAATACTCTAGTTCTACTAAAAAAATGTAGAAAAAATTATAATTAGGGTCGACACAAAGTATCAATGAAAAAAAAAACATTACATATAAATGAGGCATTCTTCACCAACTGAGCCACTTTTTTTTTATTCTATCGGATCTGTTCCATGAATGGTTATATAGTAGTACTACTTAAAGGTAGGCTCTGTGAATTTTTTCTAATTTTCTCGTTCCGGAAATGAATTTTTTTTAAACCCGTATATCATGAAAGATTGAAGTCGGGCAGAAAAAATATTAAAGTAAAAAAGTTATGTTTTTCCACGAAATATTTAATGCAATATATGGTATATTATTGATCGCATCGAAAAGGATATTTTCCGCAAAAAAAAAAAAAAAAAAAAAAACTTTTATATTAAAATTTTATTTGCCTGACTTCAATCTTCCATGATATACAGGTTTGTAATTAAAAAAATCTGAAAAAATTCACAGAGAATACCTTTAAGTAGTACTACTATATAATCAATTATGGAACAGATCCGAGTGGATACAAAAAAAAGTGGCTGAGATGGTGGAGAACGCCCGAAATATATAAAAGTAGAAAGAAAGTATTCTACCACCAAGTATAATTAGTTTTGTGTATGTATTTCATCTCTGCGAGGAAAAACAGAAAAATTACTTTTTTCGCATTCAAACAGGTCCGAACAATTTGCTATTCATCTGTAGCTTAAAGCTTTCCAAGTATTAATTGGGTATCTTTGAAGAACGATAACCAACCAAGAGTATTTTCTGTATCCCAAAGGAATTGCAAGATTAAAAAAATATAAAGATAAAAAGTTGCAGTATTTGAATAATGGCCTTTGTAAATAAGCATGCATGGAAAAAGTACATTATAATCGATTCAAAATAATGGTAAATTAAAAATTGACCGATTATGTTTATAAAGATTGTAAATTAATCTTGAAAATAGGAGAGATTGTAATAAATCGAAGACAGAAAATATATTATAAGACTTTGATCTATAATCTTCAGTCTCACTATCTGAACTTAATACTTCGAGCAAGTCCATGTAAAAAACACTTGAATGGTGTATAATATAACATATAAATCATGCGACGTCAAACTACCAACAGTATAAAAAAATTATTGAAAAATTTGTATTTTATAAACCAAGCAATCCTCTTGACGGTATCAAATGTTGAAAATACTGTCAAGAGGGATCATCTTATACCTCGACTTAGCTATGGCACGTTTTAATTCCCTCTGAAGCCTCTGAACATTGTGCTCTGCTCTGTGATACGCGGCTGTTGTTTGTCTGTGCTCAACCTCTGACAATGCTCTTTCGTGTTCCGATTCGTTCACTCTGGAAGTCGCGTGGTTCAGCATTTCCTACGACAGCAATAAATAATTTGCGTTAAAATATTCCTAAGGATTAAGAAGAGGCGGTTAAAATAACTGTACCTGCCAGGCATGATCAAAGCATCTGCCTTCTGTTCTCAGCCCTTCTTCAGCAAGGTAAACCATTTCTTTGGCGGCCGCATGCTGACTGTTGGCTCTTTCGAACCTGATCGCCGCCTTTTGCGTTTCCTGTAGAGCCTAAGGATAGCAATGGAATGAAGGAAGATCGCTGAGGAATGAAAAACGGTGGACGATCCAAACGGGTAAGTGAAAATAAATGTTTTGTACCTCTTTTGCTTTGAATCTTGAATCATAGTAGGGCCTTGACTTTTCAATACAAGCGCCGAGTTTTTTAGCAAGTGTGTCAATCTTCACTGTAGATTCGCACAGTAGCTGCCTAAAAGTTGCTCTGGCTTCCTGGCGAAGCGTGAATAAAAATTTTAAATAACGATATAGGTATACCTCTCTATATGTAAATATTCGAATAAATTAAATAGAATGATTAAAACGATTTTTGGGAAAACTACTTTTTTAAAGTTGAAACAGGTGGAAGATTTTCTTGCTCTGCCAGATATATTAATAGTTTATATCGAGAGGATTCTATTATGGTTTGAAAATAGCTCTTAATGGTGAGAGTTTTGAAAATAACGACCGCAACTGTATCGGTATTTAACAATAAGTGGTTGTGTTGTAAGCGCGACAATGATAAAACATTTGTGCAACGTGTAGACTTTTAATGTAAAACGTCTCCTGGTCTATTTCTATCTCGAATACAACGACAGTGATTGAGTCACACACACCCCATTATCCATTTGTCTGTGGCTCATGATCAGAGTTAATTGGCTCAATGAAATCTAGTCGCAAGCAGTTCCCAACTTGTGTCATGTGTCCCCTGTTACTATTATGTGTATCAATATCATTCTACGCATTAGGTTCTCTCTCTACCTCTCAATTCTTTCATGCATCAATTCTCAGGTATGTTTGAGTCTGGCTATTGTATAAAATGAGGTAGAAAAAAAAATCAACTGATAGCCAGTGAAATTTGCTCATTTTATGTTTTCTCCTTTAAACGAGCAAAGGTACAGGTTGCACTGTCCTACTCACATCCAAGTCGACTTCCAGTTTATTTATATCATCTGTGGCTGTATTGAGACGCTCCAATTCGATCTGAAATAGAAGTAAAAAAATATTTCAACTTCAGGATCTGCTAGGATGTACTTAAAGCAGGGTAAATTGTGGCCTGGCCAATTCTTCCACTTTGAAACGTTCTCCTTGTAGAATCGTACCAATTTGCTCGACCATTAATTATCTTGTTTAAACTGGTGACCTTGCTTGTCAGTCTTTTATCCATAGTTACTTTCACGGATTAGCTCATAATTGTAAATAGAATACCACTTCTTCGCAACTGTGCTGTAATGCTTTGAAATTGTTGGAACTGATCAGAAAAAAATCATAATTACATATTATTCCGGTGCATAATACCGAGACTTCGTTCTTAGAAATGGACAAAAAATCATCGCTGAGTTTTAGCGGTGATAATGAATTAACGAGGTAAAGTTCAGTGTGTGATGAAAATGCGATACTTGAAGCAAATGTCAATACCGCAAAGTGAAGCAGGGCGAAAATAGGGAGGTTTTGCATTACCTGAACTCTTGGATCCACCGCATCGTCGATTCGGTCCGAATCATTATCTCGATCCTTCTGCTCCCGTTCGCTCATTATTATTTACAATACACTATTGTTACAATTAAATAAAGCCTTTTTTCACTCTTTTATTTACAAAATTTACATGTCACCCGCTGCATCGTCTGCTACATCAACGGCAGCCATATTGAATCTCGAGGCTGTTCAGGAAACAGACGAAACGATATGACAGATCGTCTCCGTAAACGTCAGATTTTCAGTTAAAATTCAACAGTCCTTCCCCATCATTTGGTTCAAAGTAGCCATTTTTTCGTAAATAGGATTAAACCAGCTGGAACGGGAAAAGTAAACGCTTCTCCCTATTTCCGACGCATTAGCTTCACTATTACGGCTGATTGCTGACACCCCTCCTCCTCCTCTCTCATCCCCGCCTTCTTTACCGGCTGGAATTACGCTATTCTAGCCGCGCATCGTTCGTACTGGAAGTAGAAATTTTTTGCACTTTTGAAATATTCGACGAAATCAAAAGATGCGCAAAATATTCTTCAGTCAACGGTAATAATAACTACGCAAGAGTAATTTTTAGCAAGCATATTTCTCGTTGTGAGAATCTGTTTGTTGTATGTTCCGTCGAAAATTCCCTAACACTTTAGTTACCGACGTTAAGTGATTCGCGAATTAGGCACCAGATAGCGCAGACTCGACACCGACTTGTTTCGTCGACGTTCGTTTGTTCGGCGTTCCGCGGTTCGTCAGTATTTATTCAGCACTCGAACAGGTCGCGTGTGTACCGTGACGTGAGAGTGAATTGCCCTCATCGTAGCGAAGCTGAAAAGCTAAAAGGTCAAAGCGGTTCGCGTTTCACACATAGGCTGAAAAACTGTCGCAGTTCGACGATCGTTATTCCATTTTTACGGCAGCGTAGAAACAGGGCCAGAACCTTTTTTCACATCGCCGGTAAGTTTCTTTCTTTTTTTTTTTTTTTTGTATTTAGATTTTACAGAATATACATATTTTAGACAGGTATAAGTATGGATAAACTGATTTCGGTTGAAGGGAATCCACCTTCACGAACAGCGTTTAAACAACTGTTGTTTCGTCGTGTTGTACTGATTTCCGGAAGAACGAGCGCTGTGTTTCTCCTTTCCTTTGTACACTGCACCTACGCTTAGGTATAATGAAATAGGTTTGTAAAATATCAACACCTGATTCGCGACGACGAGCGTTAAAACTGAAAAATTTAATGAATAGTAAACGAAATAAAAGAATGACATAGCGCCTGTAACGGAATACTGGCCGTTCGGAATAAGTATAACGTATACGTACAGGTACAGGTATGTGTATAGAAACCGCGTACGCAGCAGTTAGTTTTTAGTTTCCGTCAACTTTCTATTCTCTCCACTGTTGTATTTTCTATCGTATTATTTATTTTCTCACGCTGCACCCATTTCTCTCCTCGCCTTCGTCGTTTCAACGCTCAGCGGTGATTCTAACTTATCCGAAAGCGATTTCTTCCTTTTTCGCCACCAATGTGTCTCCTTTGTTGTTATCATTCTCGTTTTGTTCCATTCACGCCCAAAATCTTATCGCCGATTCCTGACGGACAGGTGTGTCAATTTTAACGGTCATCGAGCAGGTCGCGCGTACATGTGTGTATCCACGAACTTAGGATTTCTAAGTCCGTGTGTGTAATCCATCGGTCCTCGGATATTAACAAGATACTCTATCGAGTCTCACCGCCACCGGTAAACATAAACACCGAACGGTAAACGCCGATTTTAATGTGTTCGCTAGCAAGAAGAGGGGGGAGAAGAGGCGACGCGTGATTTCGGTTTGTAAGCTGGAAAAATCTCGCGATGATAGATAGATAGATAGATAAAGAGATAGATAGATAGATTTTATATTTCATTTTGGACATATTCCGTGATGTGTGCTAGGACAAGCGACATTTCGGAACAGTCGTTCTGAAAATGATGTCTTTTGTCCGATTTTGAAGAACATTGAAAAACGGTCGTTCCGAAAATGATGTCTTTTGTCCGATTATGAAAAACGGTCGTTCCGAAAATGACATCTATTGTCCGATTCTGAAAAACCGTGTAAAACGGTTGTTGCAAAAATGATGTCTTTTGTTCGAGTATGAAAAACATTGAAGAACGGTTGTTGCGAAAATGATGTCTTTTGTTCGATTATGGAAAACATTGAAAAACGGTCGTTCCGAAAATGATGTCTTTTGTCCGATCCTGAAAAACAGTGAAAAACGATTGTTACGAAAATGATGTCTTTTGTTCGATTATGGAAAACATTGAAAAACGGTCGTTCCGAAAATGATGTCTTTTGTCCGATCCTGAAAAACAGTGAAAAACGATTGTTACGAAAATGATGTCTTTTGTTCGATTATGGAAAACATTGAAAAACGGTCGTTCCGAAAATGATGTCTTTTGTCCGATCCTGAAAAACAGTGAAAAACGATTGTTACGAAAATGATGTCTTTTGTCCGATTATGAAAAACAGTCGTTCCGAAAATGACATCTATTGTCCGATTCTGAAAAACCGTGTAAAACGGTTGTTGCAAAAATGATGTCTTTTGTTCGAGTATGAAAAACATTGAAGAACGGTTATTGCGAAAATGATGTCTTTTGTTCGATTATGGAAAACATTGAAAAACGGTCGTTCCGAAAATGATGTCTTTTGTCCGATTCTGAAAAACCGTGACCTCTCCGTTGCGTTTTCTTTTTTTTTCTTTTCTTTTTTTTAAACGTGTGTATGAAAGTTGAAGTCTCAAGTCCGAAAGACGCCAACGTTTCCAGGTTAAAAAAAAAACTCCACAATCTCGACACTGACACCGGTGAAGCAATTTGATATGTATCCCATTGTCCGTTCGGAAATGTTAGATACATTTCGCGCACATAAGCCCAACTAATTTCGGAATAACGATATTTATTTGCCAACATATTCAAAGGCCGTTGCAGCACCAGTGAAACGGAGAAAATGGAAGAGACGGTTTGTCGGTTGCAAACAGCGCGATTGGCATCTCATAAATCGTTTTGCGTCCGACCAGTCGTGCCTAATTCATCGATCTTTTTATTGTCAGTTAATTCGCTTATTCACTCGCACGCGGTGCAATGATTTTTATCGCCACAGAAAAAGAAAAAAGAGAAACTCAAAACACGCAACACACGTTTCTTACATGTATAATACATATTTATTTGTATTTACGTACATGAAACATACGCACATGTATACTTTAAACCCGAGTAACTCTGTTGAAATTTCAATGATTTTCTCTTCGAAAACATGCTGCACTGTGTTACCCCCCCCCCCCCCCCCCCCCCCCCCTCTTGTCCTACTGCCATGCTCCCACATTTGTCACGTACATTAGACAATCACATACGTTTTTCATAACAAGTGTATATATATATATGTATATATGTATATGTATATATGTATATATGACGCGTATAATATTTAACGCTTGCTCGTTATATCGCACACATCTATGTCACGCGTGCTTTTCTGCCATGGACGTATAAATGTTTATACTGCACGTTGGAGCGTCGTGAATTGCTGCATGTTGTGTGTGATAGTTATTGTAAATACAATTCATACATGCCATACTTCTCTCTCTCTCTCTCTCTCTCTCTCTCTCTCTCTCTCCCCCTATCTTTTTTTGTATCAATTACGTGCCGATCGAAAGTTTAAGCGTTCTCACCTTCTCTTTTTTTGTTAGACGATTAATTTTTTGTTCCGGTTTAGTTTTTCCTCGCTCCCCCTTCTTTTCTTGTATGCCTATATGTAATTCAATACAATATATATATATATATATATATATATATATATATATGTATACGTACAGATATCGTTATTATTTTAATTTTCTTTTTTTTTCGTTTGCAAAATAATTTGAATATGCAGTTTCGATTGTCGGATAATCGTTGAATCGCTCTCTCATTGCAGAGTATAATGTACCTATATAGGTATACATGAGTAAATAATTATACATCATATACAGCCACCGCTTGTTGTTTAATCGTATAACGTATAGAGCGGTTAATTCTATGATATACCTAATCGTTTGGAAATTAAGGAATCGAACACGATACGTGTATTCGTAATACCTATATGTATACAATATTACTTCTCACTAGCCATTAAATAATTTGCAATAAGGAAAAGGAAAAAAAAACACACACACAACCAAAAAAACAACAGATACAGGTGTGCAGCTGGAAATAATATCCTGTTACGAAAACAATTGTAAAATCACGTCATCTGTATATGATAATATATATTTTACTTTTCCCAGTGTCAATTTTATTCATCACCCATGTCATCAATCGTTACACCAGTTAGATAGATACAATATTTATTCATATGTATACCTACGCATTATTGGATTCAAATAGCGCTAACACACACCGCGTATAACGTAAAACTGATGAATAAACGAAGACGACGCCCCGTGATATTATTTTCGTCATATGCGCATGTATTTATGCGTAAAACACATGTGGTGCAGCAGCAGCAGCAGGAGGGCGTGAAAGTTGATATGTATTGCTATTGGAATAGTATAGAGACGCCCACTTTTAGATTATGAAAAATAAAAAAAATTAAATAAGGAAATATAAGAATTTATATATGTATTATATATTTGCAGGCAATTTATTGCACTACGTGTTGCTGAGATATATGTATGAGTATACATATATATGTGTATTATAGGATTTCAGACTGTTATTATTCATGCATTTTAATATTCTTCAAACTCATGAATCACGATGAAGGTATAAACACCGAATTTACTAATTCGGCTCTTGACTTCAATGTTATGTAGCGAAATTAACATATAACAAGCGACTGCAAGCCTACATGTTTTGTATAATGTACCAATACTAGTTTATGAGAGCTTTTTCGGTGCTCTGCTAACCGTATTTTCTCAATTTCAAATCCCCTCCCCCGGTAATTTACGTAGTTTGTTCGAATAGATGCGCGCAGCAGGTTTAACGGAGCGATGAATCAGCAGGTGCCGATTTTGCCACACCTGTAGTATACTGGCGCATGTATAATATGCTGTAGTATACAATACATATGGGGCATTCGACGCCAATTCGACCTGGGTTTTACCCTTGACCTCTCAGATTTTGCGCGTGATTCTTTTTTTATGATTGTTATCACTTTGCAAGGTACTCGGGTTTTTGTTTTCGACTAAATTTGAATTTTCTACAATTTTTAGAAACGATTTTATCGACCGATCAGAATTAAAAGTTTGAAAATATTCTGAAAAATCATTCGTCAGGTATAAACATTTTTATACTTGGACCCGGAGAGGGCCGATTTTTACCTTCTTACTGTTTTTAAGCTTTTTCCGAAAAGATACGTTAAAAAAATTCCGAAGCGAATTTCATTTTTACTATGGATGGTTCCTGAAACATTTTTATATTTCACATCTGAGTGTCATCAGCGAAATGAAGAGGTGAAAAAACATGTCTCTCTCCCTCTCTCTCTCTCTCTCTCTCTCTTCTTGCGTAGTCACAATCATATCAGATCCCTAATTTTCGTTTTCATAGTATTATACAGAAAATTTATCCACTACACACCTCCACACCATTGATATTATGTTACATATTATGCGCCCATCGATTAAACCCATCTCTACAGCATACGACGAACATTTATGTAACACATGAACAACTGCCGCTATATTGCGTAATTTCCATGTGTTGTCAATTAAAACTGCTTTCCGTGCACGCATGTGTGTGAGAGAGCACAGGCGCAAGCATACATACGTATACATAATACATATATACATTATACCATATAATTGTTTGCGCACAATGCAAAATCGTCGACGTCCTTTGTGCTCGGAAGATTTCGTAAGCCAGGCACGCGCAAAACGCGACATATCTTTCGTATTATATCTACTATATATGTATATGTATACATTGTAGAGTAATGAAAACGTGAGAAAGGAGAGAGTTTTACTTGTGGAAAAATTACGCCAATACAGCCAGTTTCGCGAATTTCAGATTCATTATATGCGTAATTTGTTGTTTTAAACTTGAAATGCATATCATATGTCACAACGCACGCCGCACCGTTTTCTCTGCATTTGTAGCCTCACCTCACTGACTGGCAATGCGACAATCATACTTAGAATGTATGGTCTAGGTGCAAAGGCGACCACCATGTCCGTCTAGCCCTTTGCGCGATCGCCTGCTTCTGCTTCTCGAGGCGTCCGTCACACACGGCCTTTATTTTAATATTGAGCTGATAATTTCATTTTTCATACTTTTCTTTTTCTCGTTTTTAATGTAATTTTTTTTACCGGTATAATGACTTGCTGCAAGTCGCTGCATGATTATATCCACGAAAACTTTGCAATTAGGATGATGAACGGAAGCGAATCGAAGCTTGCTTTACGTATAATGCAAAGTTTCTATTTGTATTCACGCATGGTTATCAATCGAAAAATTATTTCAATAATATATATATATGTATTATATGAGGCTTTTCATGCCAACTTTGTTGACGGTTGATCATGACATTTTTTATTTCATTAGAAATTTTTCCTACCTTAAAAAATGTCACATTTTTAAACTGAATTTTTAAAGCTATTTCAAAGATATCTACATCGATTTTTATGAGACAAAAAAAAAAGATAACAATCCGTTTTACAAGTAAAACATTTTCACGCGAGATTCAGAGTGGAAGGATTGAAAAATGAAGAAGAAAAAATTTTTGTTCGTGTATTTTAGGACTATAGAAATAAATTAAAAAATCAGTAATCAAACCAGAGATACGGTTTGTAGAATATAGGTTTCAACAGGTGTGTGAAAATAGAAATAACCATCCTTCGATTCTGAGTCTTACGTGAAAGCATTTTTCTCCGAAAAGCGAATGTTTTTTTTTTTTTTTTTTTTTCTTTCGTTTCATAAGAATCGATTTGGTTGATTTTGAGATGAACTAAAAGAAATTTGTATTTTTTTTTGCAACGTTTTTCTGGGATCGTACAAACATGAGAAAAATTCTAGATAAATTGAAAAAATGTCATGGTCAACGGTTTACAAAGGTGGCGTGTGAAAAGCCCCTTATGCAACTGCAGAAGCAAGGAATGTATGTATGTATATGTGAATAAATGTATATGTTGATATCTTGTATTGTATATATATATATTCTGACCTACCCGGTTTTAGGAATGATTCAGAAGCTGGAACGCAATTCTATGTACTTGTACATATACCTATGTGTACTTATATAGACAAGGTCCCGAACCGGTTTTTTCACTGCGCTCCTACAGCAAGGAACTTATCTTATAACGCGTGTGTGTGTGTGCTTACAGAACAGTAAAGAAAAAATTAATATATCATATGAATGTCCTCTGTATGACCATTCGCGGAAATTATCGCCGAGCTTAAGTATTGAGGGGAACTCGCTCGGTGAAATCGAAATTCTTCAATAGAACTAATCATCCAAATGTTCATCTAAATACAACGAACAACGATCTCAAACCGAAGAAATATTTTCGATTTTCCGAGTTTGGTTCTTGATAGGTTCCCAGATTTATACACTCGTTCTTATTTATTTATTTTCTTTTTTTTTCTTTTTAAGAGCAACATGTTGTACTGTCACATAGATTTTCTTAAAAATTCGTACCATCCATGCAAAGAATGCCTAGGATCGCTGTTTTTTATTCCCTGAAATGTGAGAGAAAAAATTATAAACCACATTTTACCCTTTCTCTTGCGATGTTTGTGTTATTCCCGTCTCAAACCAAGTATTCGTAACTTGACGAGATTTTTCGTCGTGTTCACAAGGTCTGGACAAGGAATACCTAGAATCGGTCAAGTTTTTTGCTTTTTTTTTCTGTTTGTTTGTTTGTTTGTTTTGGCACTACGATAAACATTCTTACAGGTTTGAAAAGTACTGAAAATTGTATTGCACTGTCATTCACTGGTATAATATACATTATTATCCATCAATCGTTTACATTTTTCAGGGCAACTAACTATCAAAAATCTCAAATTTATACACACGACTTAGTGAAAATGTTGATTTGAGCAATTTATCGATACGCCCTCATTATGTTGCTGTGTAACAAGTTTTGATTTTATTTTCTGTGTTTAATACTATTTTTTTTTTCCTCTCTCGCTTCAATCTTAATGATGTGTTAATCAGGCAACGACGGAGAATCATGAAAATTGTGTAACGATATAACAAGAAAAAACTAAGCATTTGTATACAGCCGTATCGCTCACTCATTTTTTTCCGTCTTGTGGTTATGTGCATTTCCATCACTTTTTTTTTTTTAATTTTAATTTTTTTTTGTTGATATTCAACACTCTTTTGTGGTTTAGAGATTTTGGACGGGCTCGAGTCAGGCTCCAATTTTAAGCACGCGAGGTATAAGCTTACAGAATTTCGATCACTCCGCATCACGATCGTATAGGATTTGATTCGTCTTTGGAATAATATATTTTCATTGAGTTTTTCGTGAAATATTGATATTCAAAATTTATTTCTCATTCTCATTTTTCCAAATCATTTCATCATCGAAGTCTTTGTATATACATACATATATGTATAAATCAAGTTAAGAAAATTTTTGCTGCAACGCGAAACAAAGGAATGAAAATTTCACTTGATATTTCGATTTACATGAAAATAACTTAACCATATATTCACAGTCCAATGAAAGTGACCTTAAATCTCTTGTAAATCTTTTTTATAAATTTAATCTAATTGTAAGGCACGGCTACTCCCCTTTCTCTTTGGCATCATTATCATCATGAGTCTATATCGTTCCTATACGTGTGGTTTCGGAAGAGGGAGTGCGACATGATAAGCAGGATAAGAACTAGCATGAGGAAGGTGATATCGCCTTCGTCTGGCTGGTCGTGGAGGGACCTAACGGGCAGACATGCAGGCGGTCGGCGAACGGCGAATAAACCAGGCAACCCAGCACAGCCGGTGGCTGGCACTGCCATCCACGACTCTCTCTCTCTCTCTCTCTCTCTCTCTCTCTCTCTCTCACTCCCCCCCCCCTCTCCTCTCTTTCTCGACTTCATTTATACGGGTATGGATGTGTGGTGCACCATACCTTACCGGTGCGGTGTACCGTTTATTACCACGAGGAAAAAGGAGAAAGAAGGAACTTGAGAGAGAGAGAACTTGCACGCGTGTGCACGCTTGCCAATCTCACGGACGCGTCGACGTACCCGGAGCCAGGAGACTCGGATCAACTTGACGACGATTTGTTCTCTCGGATACTTATAACGGCCGACGGTCGAAATTCTTTGTGATGAAATTTAGAGACAACGTTGCATCATGGCTTAACGCCGGAATCTAGGGAAGGTTGATGAAGAGCTTTGGGTGGGTGGCGGAATTTTTAGATAGATTTGGTCAGAACTATGAAGAGACAAAGGATGGAACTGATGGAACTTTGAATGGTCGAAATTTCGAGTATACGTTACTCTGAATACTTAAGTTTTAACGTAGAAGTGATTATTTTGTGACGTTTGGGTGATTTCGTATATGTTTTGTCTGATTTTCTATGCGGGTATGTGATTTCCGATGACTTTGAAAAAATTATATTTTTTTGTTGTTGAGTGATTTGGTATGATTTAAGATGATTTTCAGTGATGTTAAACTGATTTTGGACGATTTGAAAGTGATTTATCTGTATGATTTAATTCAGATTTCAAACCAGGTTTTACAGCTGATTTTAGGAGTGAGTAGCCACTTGGTTTATACTTCAAACGATCAAAGCCTCGAGTAGTCGGAACTCCAAATAATGAAGACGCCGAATCGTCTGAGGTTTAAATATTCAAAACTTTCAATGATAATAATTCTAAAATTTCAAAAAAACTTTTACGTGGCTAGAACCGCAAACGGTCAAACTGCAGGTCGATTATAAAACCGGTTGGATATCCAAATGTTCCAAACTCTCGAATGATTCTGATCTGCTGGTCACCGGTTCTCACGATAATACAAATCACACCTCAGTCTTACGCGTATATAATTTATTTATTCATTTATTTATTTTTTTCTGAAATTATCATGGAAACCATGTTTTCGGAGTTTTGACACCGCACAGATATTCAGAGTTCCGAGTAAGTATCGAGACCGACGATACATCGCTCATTGTCAAGACCTCACTTGCAGACGATTCGTAGAACTCTAGATTGAATGAATTGGATGAATGGTTCGTTTCATTACTTTCGATGCCAGATTTTTTTTTTTTTTTTTCCTTCTTTTTCGACAGAGGTGGCGCGATAAGAAAGTCTAAGTCGCGTTGCGAAAGATTGTGACGTTTATACTTGGCGTGGAAAAATTTTAGATGAATAACAATAATAATAATAATGACAACAATAAAAAGAACAACGATAATAAATGAAGAACCACCACAGTATTACCGCTGCTGCTGCTGCACTCATCGTCTCCTTTTCAATCTGCTTCTTTTTATGTCCCGTTGATTGATTAGCTTACTTGAAATCGAATAACACGCAGTAAAATTGATTTCAACGTTACGGAACTAATTGTAAGCCGCGTGTTTTCGTTTACTGTCAATATTGTGTGCTGTATTATACATATGATTATTATTATCGTTCGTTCTTTTTTTTTTGGTGCTATTTTCGTGGAATCTCTTATACCCAGTTGTTGTTGTTATTATTATTATGAATAACATTAATTATCATTACTTGTATTATTATTATTATATATTATCTTCTTCGTTTTCTTTCGTTTTTTTTTTTCTTCCTCTCCTTTTCTTCCTCAGAGCAATCGTCAACAGCTTGCTGTGTATACCTATAATATCGCTTTGAGAAGCAGAGAGATTATACTTGTGTGTACATTGCTTACAGAGCTCCCCTCCGACTTCTCTTCTTCTCTTCTTCCTGTTATTCTTTGAATAGAAGGAGTATGAATAACATATCAAATGTATGTCGTGTCTATCCTAATCTGTCACTTCTCGGCCAAACTAGTTATTCATGCACATGTATACTAATGTGTATTCCTTTTCTTTCCTCTCTCTCTTCCTCTCTCTCTCTCTCTTCCTCTCTCTTTTATTCTTCTCGTCGTCCTTCTGTATCATATAACATTCAATTACACGTTATACTCGAAGTAAAGTTTTCTTCGTTGTTGATGTTGATGTTGATGTTGATGTTGGTTAGACATCTCGGTCACTTCCGATTTTCTAATTGAGATTTGATCACATTATCCCTCCATCATTCAACAGCGGACAAATTAGAACGCCCGTAAAGAAATACTTACATTCTTTATATACGTTCTCATAATCTATAGTTCAATGGCCAAATGTTTGTATGTGAATTTATATTACACACATTCGTGGATATAATAACAGAATATATAAGCCGTTCGTACAATACACCGATTTCAGAATATCAACGGTTATACAGTTATTTATCTCTCCCGTGTAAATACATACACACACACACCTGAGAGATCTGGAAGAACTGGAAATGTCAGGTGATTTAAAAGGGGGCATGAAAATCCTAGAATTATCAGATTTTTCATTTGTTCCTTGAAAAAACAACTGAAAATGTTACTTTTCTATCTATCATGGGAATTAGATATGATTTTTTGAGGCACGTAATAAATTTCCTTTTTTTCATCGAGAATACAAATTGGCTCAAACTGACTTTTTTTACGTTGTATTTTTTCGCAATTCGAATTTTTTAATCGAATATAGAGTTCGTAAGCTGAACGATTTAGGTTTTAGTAACTTACTAGAACCGGGGAAGTGTCATGAAGAACTAGGTTTTAGGTCCTGAAAAAACTGGGAATGTCATGGAATTTTTTTTTTTTTTTTCCAAAAATTTGTGGCCACCCTGTTATACGTATATATATATTATCGTATATAATTAATTTTTAATACGCACCATCAACGAATGAGAGATATATTCCCGATGATAAACAAAAACTACGCAAAGCATAATATGCATTATACTATATATAGGACACATCGAGTCGCATATGTGTTTCAGAGTTGAGCTCTATTAACGCTTTTACCCGTATCGCCGTTATCATCTCATTTCGTTATTATACACACAAACACTTCCTCAAGTTGTTTTCACTTCTAATCTTATAACCTGTACATGCATACATTATATGCACACGTGCATCTATGTACGTACATGTTTCTGGATTAGTTGCATGTAATTCACGGAAATTTTCTGACTTCTTTTATATATATTTAGTATATATACATATATATGTATATATATTACCAGTGTTGTTATTATTACCATGTCTGTAGTGCAGAATCATTATTATTTATAACTTGGTTATTTTTTCTCTTGAAACGAAGAAAAACAAAAAAAAAAAAAAAAAAATCTTGCCATTCAATTTTTATAACTATCACCGCCTGCAGTAAAGATATAATAAATGCGATTGATTATTATACACGACGATGAAATTTTTTTTTTAGTTGCTATTCATTGTTTATTTAGAAAAATTATTTATGCGCAGTAGATGTGAATATGCATGGATGTATCGTTTACGAGCTGTTTGCGATCTACGACTTGATTCCAGGCAGCTGAATAATTCTTGGAATATCAAATCGGAGAGAAAGGAAGAGGTATTGAACTGACTCATGAAATATATTCTTCGATTTCAAGAACGCGTTTCAAACTTTTTGTCGCGCTATATAATTTTATGTGTTCTGCAGCTCGTTATCTTTATTTGTATATACAAGTATTTATGCGTGCGACAGGTGTGTGTGTGTGTGTGTGTGTGTGTTTTTTTTAAATATTATTATTATTGTTATTATTATTATTTTAAACAATAGTTATGATTACTATAAGCGACTACGATAATGATAATATTGGCGTCGTTGAGAAAATTTCAATTACCAGAATGGTGGTGTAATGAAAATATTCTTAAACCAATAACAACAACAACAACATATTAATATTGATTGATAATTAACCCTTTGAGTCATACATTATTGTGTTGAAACAACTTTTGTAACAATATAGTATTATATGGTTTTTTGGGTCGCTGATAACGAGTCTGAAATCAGATTTTGAATATTCAAGATGGTGGGTCCAATATAGTGGATGAAAATTTTGAATTTGATCGAATATGGGCAAAAAACTTTATGCAGGGTTTTCGGAGTCGTTTTATTAGATTCGCCATACTGAATTTCAGAAATCTGATTTCAGATTCGGAATCGGTAACCTCAAAAACCCCTGGGTAGAGTTTTTTCTCCGGATTCGATCGAATTTGAAATTTTCGTCCGCCATATTGGATACGCCATCTTGAACTTTTAAAGAATCCGATTTCAGATTCGTAATCAGCGACCCAAAAAATTTTTTGTAATTTATGTAAAACTAGCCGGGTAACTTTCTCGGAAATGAGTTATTCCTTCAATTTTCACGATTTTCTATTCTCTTCTATTATCTTTTCTTTTCTTCTACTATCTTCTAATTTACGTTATGTTTATGCACTTTCTCCGCTTCCACCGGCTTCAAGATTGTTCAATTAATCTCCACCCCTCTCTCATTTGTTTCTAACAATAATAATCTACATTATTATATCGTAATAAGTGCTTTCAAGCATTGAAAATCTATTACTTGCTATGAAAAATAGCAACAAAAACCGCAAATATATTGAAAAGTTCTCTGATTATACAAAAAAAAAAAAGAAAAAATAAAAAAGAATTACTTGACACTATGACTGAAAGGTTTGAATCTCGGTGTTTTTGTTTAATTTATTTGTCGATTCGCTTTTAATTGTCGTACACGTGTACATGCTACGTTTTACACGATTCAACTATATGACCACAACTACACATTATCTTACATGACCTACGTATAACTCTGCGGGATATCTTCCGTTAATTGGATATAATCGTGGAGCATTCCGTGGCAACTAGACCGACGTTTAACCTCGACGACGACCACCGTGTTCGATTTAAACAATTGTTGACGCTTTCTTACATTATAATGCATCATTGACCCATTCACCTATAAAACGTTATAACAAATTTATTTTTATACTCCGCAATTGAATCATCATTTAACCATGCATACACTTATTATTATTTTATTTTTTTTTATTTTTTTTTTTCAAATCACCACAATTCGCTTTTAGTCAACTATATTATTATTGTCATATTAACGTACAAACATTGATATATGCAAAACGATCAAGCGTAGCTTTTAAACGACGGTGATTTTGCCGTTTTGGCGTCGGATGTAGAAAAAAAAAAAACGTTTTCTTTTTAGTCAAAGATAATTTACGAAAAGTTTCGAATTTTTTTGAAAACCGAGCTTTTGGAAGAAAATTTTATTCTTCTGCATATCTCGTTGGAAACTATAACTTGAGATTTGAAAAAAATTGGGAAAAAATTGCTTTCATCTGGTTAAAAAATAAAAACAAACCAACCATTTCCTTATTACAAATTTCTCAAAAAATGCATAGTTTTTGAGTTATGAAAGATAAAATCTAAAATACCGACTCCTAAGCCTCGGGTGGAAAAAAATTTGAAATAAATGCATATTTGGTGCGGTGGAAGTAGGCAAAAATCTCTGCGACCATTTCGGCAAGGCTCGGGATCAATTATTGTTCATGTTCATTTGGACTACGCCATGTATATACAATTGAAAAGAAATTTTCATACCGTTGCGGATACAATATTATAACTGGTACTATGATAAAAATTTAAGCCTCAAGGCAATATTTAATTCATAATGTTCATAACGTATCATGATATAATCTGCATGCAGCGCACATATCTTACGACATCGTTTTATGAAACAACACGGTAGGTATGTGCGCATCTATAATGAATAAAATGTAATTATATATAGACAGAGAGATAGATAGATAGAGAGAGAGAGGGAGAAATAGTGAAAAATTGAAACGTTGCGCATTTAGCATTATAGCATCATAGCATCATAGCATCATAGCATCGGATTTCGATTATACACATAGTAAGTGTGTGTGTGTATATGTACACGTATGTGTATATGCTGCTGTAATGCAAAATGCGCAGCGTTTTCACTTTTTACTATTTCTCTTTTCCGCGTCTACGTATATAAATACATCGGAATATGCCATATAGTCACGTGTCTATATTTACACACACACGCATGCACACAAAATTTGCCGCAGTATGATGCGGTTTGTTTTATTATTATTATTATTATTACAATAATTAGAAATGGACATGCCTATATAATGTGTATGTCTTCATTATATTTATACACTTTCTCCGCTTCTTCCCGCTGCAAGATTGTTTAATCAATCTCCATCCTCTGGGATATACATTTGACGCATTACCGTTTTATTCCACATAATGATTTGTTCTTTTTTTTTCAACTTTCAGTTTTTTCTCCAATATGAACTTTTTCTAATCGTTCATTCGTGCATTGTTGAGTTGTTTTTTTTCTCGTTAATTTATTTATTCATTGTCCTCTTCGTCCAATTATCTTTGCAAAGTATTTATAGCTCTATGGCTAATTGATTGTTGTAATTCTCTAGATATAAGTTGAATTTTTTTTTTCTTCTTGTATTCAATAATCTTCTCGGTTCTCTTCTCGCCGCTTATTTGCGAGGAATTGCATTCGTGCTGCTTGCATATATATAACTATGTATACAGACCGAATAGCATGCATGTGAGGAACAACGACTTGCTGATTGTTGTATTAGCATGCAGTAGACACGTGTGTGATCGTATATTTGTCCGATTGGCATATGAGTGTGTATATGTCTGTAAATAGCGATGAACTTTCATTGATTGACGATTTATTCGTTGTACATACATAGCTCAGTTGTGTTTTTGTTATTATAGGAAGAAATTCGTGAAACCAGAGAGACTTCGTTCAATTCAGTTTCGTATGTCAAAACAATTCGCAATACTCACTGATCTCTATTGTATAACATGGAATTATTTACAAAGATTTTGATGTATACGTTAAATTAGCAGTTTTCAAATTTTTTTTTCTCAATTATTGTCTATAAAATCGAATCAAATTTCATTTAATTATCTTCTTATTCTCGAGCTTTTTATTCTAATTGCCTGCAGGCTTATACGGTAAAATTCATCGTTAATTTCTTAAGGATTTTCTCTTGTGATTCAACACTATATACCTACGTATACTCGATCTTTTTGAACTCTTGAATCTGTATACGTGTAAATTCATAGTAAATTTGCTTTTACGCGGAAGAGAGATGAGGAGAAGGAAAAACGAATTATTGTAGAAATGTTTGGAAATTATACCGATTGCGTCTCACGCTCGTTAATTTTTGAATTTTTTTCATTCATTAATCTGTTATATTCACTACCACACACTGAATGCTTCTTTTCTTCTCTTCTTCTTTCCTTTTCTTTTTTTTTTTTTTTTTTTTTTTTTTTTTGCACTGTGCTTGTTTATTCGTATCCTATAACTATAACTATAAGGTTGGTTAGCCGACGTTGAGTCGCGATTTTTATGCGCAAAAATCATGCACACAAACGTTGCCTTGAAAGTTATGCAATGTTTAAAGGTTGTGCAGATATATCTATATGCATGCCTGGTGCTAATATACTAAGGTATATATCTACCACCAGCCATACATACAGTTTATATTATTTGAGTTGAACGTTGCATGTGAGTATGATTTTCAGATTTTATACCGAGACTTATGTGACATCTCTCTTTTTCCGATCATTCTCAATTGCAGTTCTCGATTTCTTATTTCCACCATCGTCGTCGAATCAAGGTTGAGGAGAAAAGTTGTGTTTTTTTCATTCTCTTTATTTATGTATTTTTTGTAATGTGAGAAAAAAACCAGTGTCAAAGTTTATTGGATGGTGACGTTTATTTACCTCCGTTAAACGCCAAGCCATATATTCATACATCATTAATTGCTTTAGAGATTAAAACTGCACGTTACATATTTGAGGAAATTTGTATCATGACGATATCATTATTTATACACGCGTGCGATATCATTAAAAATATTTGTAGTTTGTTTGTCAGTTACAACTACAAAAAACAGAAAAAAAGAAACAAAAATGAGCGTACCAAGAAGATCAGACTGTAAATAAAGGAAAAAATTAACGATTCCAAGCTGTCTGGAATTCCCCGTATCATTTTCGAGAAGATAACGCTTTTATAATATTTACAAGCATCGTATACTAGTTTGTTATACTATATCTCAGATGTGAGCTATGTGCTTAGGTGATAAAAAACAGAGACATTAATAATCATCATTTGCCTCATATAATATTTGGCTAGTCGCTTGCAAGCGAAGAGGAAAAAATATTAGAGAGAAATAATGTTAAAATAGAACAGACGATCCGTCACCGGCTGATAATTTGATGATATAATATTACAGTTCTGTGTATTTAGCGTGACGTGTACCATGCTTCCTGTATCTCTTTCTCTCCCTCTCTTTTTCTACTTTTGTACGAAAAAAGAAAAACACTTTTTTTAGATGAAACCTTGTTTTCGTAATTGAAAATGCGAAACTGAAAGGTAAACGAGAAGCCAAATTGATTATTGTTTACAACGATGCTTACCTAGCTATGAGCGAGCTTGAATTGTAATAGATCAGTCATTTACTGCACGATGATGACGATGATGAAACATGAAAGGATTTGGCCTTCGTGGCCAAGGCCGACTGGCGTTGCTGCTCTCGGGCATTGAACACAGTCAGTTAGTCAATCAGTCGTTCAGTTGTATGTTTACCTCGTATACCTGGCTTAAGGTTTGTATTGTTAGCCAGCTAGCTGGTTTGGTGATCATGTATGTGGATATCACTTCATCTGCACGTAAAGACTGAAGTCTATAAAAAGCTGATCGAGCTGTTTTCCATTTCCTTTTCCTTCCTCACTGAAAATCCCCCCCATCTTTATATACTCTCAAGCATAAAATTGTCCTTCTTTGTGTTACAGACGTGTGTTTCAACTGCCGGCAAATAAACACTCGCCAATTCATTTCGTCGAGGATCAACATTGTCCGTATAACATGAGGAATTCCACTTTACTGAAATGGGCACAGAATTCTACCAACAACAAAAATCAACCAGGCAAAAATGGTGGTGAGATTTTTAATATCAAACTTTTTGCACAAGTCTTTGAAGTATTGTAAGCCAAGGAATATGTACCCGCAATGACACATTTGGAAGTAAATAAATTTGTACAACTTTCCGTGCTTTTGCTGATAACTTTTCTTTTTTTTTTATTTCCAGCCGCTTCATCCCGAAATTGGATACATTCGCCGGATGCTCTTCAAAAGGGTCACATCGCCTACTTAGTTAAGGTATTGTTATCATTAACCATTAAAGAGAAAAAAGTAGGAAGTCAATTGTAAAGTTTACGTTCGTAGCTTTGAGTTGATTTTTATATTGTATAAATATATACAGGTAATTTGCATATAGTATGATTAACGGAATAATCCAGAGTTGGCAGAAAGGTCAACTTGGTTTGTGGTTTCATCTTCTTCTGTTATTCTTTTTCCCGCACCATCGTATTGTGAGAAACGTGTCTGGTGAGAAAACAGGAATGGAAATTATTTGTCGAAAAATTCATTCTCAACTCTGTGTGTCATGCGGCTATTTTTTAAAGTAAAAATTAATCCATTTTTTACAGTGTAAAAAAAGTATGAAAAAATAGCAGTTTATGTTAAAAATGCCATGCAGCTCTTGAATTACGACGAATCTGTTTAGTCTGGAATGTAAATTTTTCAACAACCATCACGAACCTGTTTCTTCTTTTGTGAATTCTTGTGCCACAAGCCAATTTATTATTACACACCTTACAAGTTTCTTCTAATTATCATTTCTTAATCTCTTCTAAATCTCATTTTTGTATTTAATCTTGAATGGTTACGCAATACTTGTAAGATTGGATGTTGGAACCCTTGGTTTCTCAAGTTGTCAGAGATCGGTCCACAATAACAAGACACCTGGAATGTTTGAGTTGAACGAACTTTGTAATACTGCAACACCGAATGTTTTCGGAAATGAAAGTATACCGTGTATGCTAATCGTTACGCAACAGGCCAAATCTGTTCAGCCGCTTGTGCCAAACTTTTACTGTTACCATTACTGCCAAAACTATACACATTGCATATTATACTTATAGCCGGTGGTCTGCAGAGTTTGTTACTTTCTAATTTCACAATCGTAATATTCATTCATGCTTATTAACTACCAGGTTGTTCATTACTCTACAATTTTAATCAATAGTAATCTCACTTTGCTTCCTCTGTTTTTTCATCATCTTTACCAGATCTCAAACAGTAGCGATGTTTTGATACTTTGTTGATTGTCGTATAGTATGGGAGGTTGAAAAATGTAATCAACGTGCAAGTAATTTTGTTACGTGACTTTTTAGTATCTCGGGAGCACAGAAGTTGATCAACCCAAAGGTATCGATGTTGTTAAGGAGGCCACCTGCAAATTAAAGTTTAATCAGCAGTTGAGGAAAAGCGAGGGTACCAAAACGCCAAAAGTGGAACTAACCATCAGCATAGATGGCGTCGCTATTCAAGAACCCAAGACCAAGACGACACCAAAGGTATGCAAATGAAATAGCGATATTAAACAACTAATGATTCTTTTTTGCTCTGTTGACTCGATTTTTCGCAGAGTAACTATTTGCAGTTTGATATCAATTTGCCGATTTTTTACAGCGTATCATGCATCAGTATCCACTTCATCGGATTTCGTATTGTGCCGACGACAAGGGGGAGAAGAAGTTTTTCAGCTTTATCGCTAAAGAGGAAGACGCCGAGAGACATACGTGTTTCGTTTTTGTAAGCGACAAATTGTCGGAGGAAATAACTTTGACAATTGGACAGGCCTTCGATCTTGCTTATAGGAGATTTTTGGAAACTTCGGATAAGGATTTGGGCAGTCAGAGACGCAGTATGGTACTGCAGCACAAAATAAAACGCTTAGAACACGAAAACAATATCTACAGACAGCGGTTGCAGGATATTGCTTCGATCAAGGGAACGGTAATAAAATTGCGAAATTATTGCATGTTCGAAAGACTCGATTTTTGCAACTGCTAAACGATTAGTTATAAAAATTGAACGATAAATCGACTTTCAGGCCGACGTAACTTCTTATCTCTCCCAGCATAATTTACCTGACATTTTACACGTTCCGGGTGCACCAATGACTCCTGAAAGTTCCTCGTCGTCGATCAATGAGACTACCATACCCAGAATGAATGGTAGCTTGAGCAAATCTTCTCTGAGCACAACTAACAGCGACAGTAATGGAAATACTTCTAACGGTATACAACAGCCGCCACCCGTGCCACCAAGAAGTTTTGAAAAAAGTTTCGATGACGATTTCATGGGGTAAGTTTACCAGGGTTGGTTTCGAATTGGTCAATGGTCTCGATTCCTGGTATCGATAAACGGCGTTGCGTCTTTTGTTATTGACAAATAGGAACCACACCCTTTAAATCTTTTTTCAATACATCTTTCAACACGATAGTGAATTTTTCCCATTGAAATGTTTCAGCAGCGAACCCCCAGCACCGACGGTCGGAACTAAGCTGGAAGGTCTACTGATGGATGAGTTCGAAGAAGATTTCAATCCAAGGGCTCACGAGGGATTGACGAATGGGTCAACTTTCAATCATCAGTCGAACAATAACCCGATTTTGAACGGACAGGTCTCTTCGTCGCAGCCACTTTTCTTCCCTCAGGCTAACGGAGGTGCGAGTTCTCCACCGTTGCGTAAGTTTGAGTTAGCTGGCTATTCTCTCGATGTTGATTGTCAAGCTTTTACCAATGACGATGCACCAATCGAACTTGTACATTCTACTCGCAGTCGCTCCACCGCCAAAGGCTAAAGATTCTCGAAGACAGAACGGCATCAAAGAAGATCTTTTTGGCAGCGTTCCATTCAATCCAGCTCCGCCCAGCGGTGCAAAAACTGACATAAATGATCCGTTTGAAATGGGAGAGTTTGGGGCATCGACTGCAGCGTTAAATCCGAGTCAGCAGGAATTGGAGAATGCCATCGGACTTTTAGACAAAAGGCTTTTAGAAATGAAAGTAAGAACAATATCCGACTGGCTTTTCATTTGTGTATATACTTTGTTTATTTTTTGTCCTTCATCTTTTTGTCCCTTGTTATAATCTAAGACTTATGAAAGTTTAGAATTGTATTTCTAGCAAGATATGATTTGTGTACTGGTTACATGTCTTCAATTCTTTTTCAGGATGGATTTAGCAGAGGTCTTTCAATCGGAACTGATGACTTTTCATTGGAGAGTCTAGATCCGTTACGAAATTGAGATTAACGACCGTCACTAGTGTGTAAAAAAATAAGATGAAGAAGAATTCAAGGAAATATTGAATTCGTAACAATGATCACAAGGATTTCTCCAGAAAAGGAAAAAGTAATAGTAATAAGCATAACTAACGTTTAAAACAATTTATCTAACTGTGAGATTTTTTTTTTTTTGAGCTGGAAGGACTAAAGATTTAAAAAGAAACAAATAAGCATAAAAAGAAACACAATGAACAAAAACGTATGAAACCAAAATTAGTCAATTATTATACATATATTTATGGTGATATTTGATATTTATATAACGATAATATTTTTATGATGTTCTCATGTTGTAATCCCTTTTTCTCGTATATTCTTGTGGATATTTTGTTTTAATTTTTTTTTTTTCCCACAACGTATCACCTGCAATTTTAGAATCTCAAATGGAACGGCATGAACGAGTCTTGTTTTATATATTGTCCAGCGAAATTAAGACAATCGAAATAATGTGCCTTTCACGTCTTATGTAACGAGCTCTTACTATTAATAATACAGATAATAATATTAAAAACTACATATATCTGTAAAAAGAATAATGTATACCTTACAGCGGTTGGAAAATGATGAAATGATGGAATGAAGAATCTGTAAAGACTAAACAATATAGCTGTTTGTGAATTAAGAGCAATATTGAACATTAGACAGATCTATATTTAGCACGATTGAACTTGTCGATATTGCAAATCCCGGTAATTCACTGATAAAATACACAAAAGATATGAAAGAGGACGAGAAAAAGGAAAACTGATAATAATTTGTAGGATCTTTATACCGTTGTAAATAATCGTGAAATGCTTGGTAATGATTGTATAATAGACAATTGATCGATAATCCTACACTAGTGATCCAATTGTATTAAAACTAGTAAAGTTGATAATATATTTACAAAATTGATAGAGAAAAAAAATTAAATGTAACGTATGCGAAGAAAGTTAGCGCAAAACGGTGGTTGAAAAAAAGAAAAGAATAAAACAACACCTCAAATTACTTGACTTGATCAAATATCATACTTTAGCTGTTTCTATCAACGAAGAGAAAAACAGTAATATCATAGTCCCGCTACTTTCTAGCTCCTATATAAATAAGTTACGAAGTTTTACAAACTTTTATGAACATATATATTTTCACTATTTTTAGGTTAATAAATATTGTTATTTTATAGAGCCTGTATACATAAATACATAACGATATTATTATACTTGAAAAAATACTGATATACATAATATACTATACATGTATTATTGTTAGGCGTACATGAGTTATTATTATTAAATGCTTATTATTATATATACACAGGCAAGCTCGCGACACACAAATTTTTGCTAAGATGCGGAAAAATGATATTAGTTAAACTGTATATATATATTACATTAATCAATACAATATTGTTGTTCTATTATTTAAGTATCTCATTCCGAATATATCACATGATTATTACAAATCTTGTTTGTCACTTTTACTCGTTCACAACACGTGTTTTCTTGTTTTGCTACATCTGTTGCACAAATCTGAGATTCAATTTTTCATCGTTATGACAACTGAGAGCTCTTCGTTTTTTTTCCAAAATTCTCCGTACTCCTCACGAATCATTGACCTAGCAAGTCTCTAAATCAGCAACAATCTCGGTTCATCGTCATTCAAAATTATCCGTATAATATAATGTTGCTACTAAGGTATTTGAACACGTTTTCGGTCATACTAATTGCTCTGTTAATTTCTTTAAACATTTGTAAATCCTCGCAAATTATCGGCTGTGATCCTGACTTGTCAACGCCAACTACTGCCGATCAATCTTATGAAGAGTATCAACAAGAATTTGCGGATGAAATTGACGACGTAAATGACTACATGCAAATGGTGGCAGATCGGCTAACTAAAGACGTAAATGTTATTTATTGCCCGTGTACTTAGTTTTTGACACATCAAATTTGCACAATCGTTTACCATCATTTATTCAACTTCACTTTATTCGTTTCTTATCACTTATTGCAGGGTGTAGTTGTCGTTCGAGCTGTCAGGACCACATTTAATGTTCCGGGAACTGACGATGATTTGCTAACACCGGATAACTTAGATCAAGGAGCAAGTGACTGCGTATCCGACCAACTAAAATTCAAAAAAGTAAAATTTTCAATTCATTAATTCAACTTCTAAAATTGTCGATTTTTCATTACGGTTATTTGCCTATTCTGATATTTATCTCAACCAGTCATTTTTGTTTTTTATTCCATATTTTACTCAGGGTACGGCTAGCATGCAGACTACCGTGTCTCAGGATGCTGACGCCGAATTTGAAATAGATCCAACGATGACCGGAGTAATACCCTCCAGTTTTGTAGAAGAAAAATCTCCTTGGAAAACTGAAAACTTGCCACAGCACAATCCAAATGAAAAAGTTACTCCCTAGTCACCTGAGTGTATCTTATTCCTTTTTTTCTTAGCATCAATAAACGCAGCAGCCGTGAGGAATAGAAAAATGTAACCTCGCGATTCCTTTTGTTTTTTTTTTATTATTTATTAAATTTTCTCTTCTCAACTAATATACATTTTTGCGTCGATTACAGTAACACGACATCGCACCGTGTATCTTCTCTATCGGTTAATAACAGTATTCAGTAGTAATAATATGCAATAATAACGGTAACAATAGATTTGTACCCGGGAAAATAAGAGATGGTCTTTCTACCTCAAGATTAATTAGAAATAAAAATTCACGATACGTGACGGAGTATTATTTTTGTTTCACCATACAAAGTCTTTTCATTTTTACTTTTAAATCTATTTTATTTAAAACGGTTTTTCCTGACTACAAATCAATCGATTACAGCAATCGGCGAAGCTCACAATTTGAGCCCGTATGATACATTGTTTCTTTTGCTTTTTTTTTTAGTCGGGCGATGACAATGGAACGTTGAATGATTCCCTGCTGGGCGTTTTATTAAAGTTTAAAGGTTCAACTTTTAACTATTAGTTTATAGTTTATGATTTGGCGAGTGTTTCTGCCTTTGCGACAACCTCTTCAATTGGTCCAACCATATAGAAGGCAACCTCTGGGAGGTGGTCGTATTCTCCGGCCAAAATCTTCTGGAAACCCTTGATCGTTTCGGCCAAAGGTACGAGCTTTCCGGCGTGTCCAGTGAACACTTCAGCGACCTTAGGGGGGAAAAGAAATGTAAAATTGAAATATACACGCGTTACAATTAATTGCGTTACGCGAATAGTATTTAAAAGCACGTGTACGTTATACGTATAACGTTACACGGGATTGTAAAACCTCACCTGGAAGGGCTGAGAGAGGAATCTCTGAATTTTACGGGCTCTCGCGACAGTGAGTTTGTCCTCTTCCGACAACTCGTCCATACCCAAAATAGCAATAATATCCTGAAGGGACTTGTAGTCCTGAAGGATCTTCTGTACGTTACGAGCGATGTTGTAGTGCTCTGCTCCAATGATGTTGGGGTCCATGATACGAGAAGTGGAGTCGAGGGGATCGACGGCAGGATAGATACCTGTATTTGGCACGATATTCGATTAAACGAAACGAAACTTTGGCGCGGATTCATAATTCGAAACTCCATCACCGAGGTAAAAAAAATAAGAAAAACATGCTTACCCAGCTCGGCAATGGCACGGGAAAGCACAGTGGTGGCGTCCAAGTGAGCGAAGGTCGTGGCTGGCGCGGGATCGGTCAAATCGTCAGCTGGCACGTAAATAGCCTGGACAGAAGTGATGGATCCCTTCTTGGTGGTGGTGATACGCTCCTGCATGGTACCCATGTCTGTTGCCAATGTTGGCTGGTAACCTACGGCTGATGGAATTCGACCAAGAAGAGCAGACACCTGGAAGAGGAGAGAAAAGAAGTTGATGAAATTTGCTTGACCATTGATAAGATTTTATTCCCATTCTTAGTTCTGTTTTCTTGTTACCTCAGAACCGGCCTGGGTGAACCTGAAAATGTTGTCAATGAAGAGCAGCACGTCCTGACCTTCCTGGTCACGGAAATATTCGGCAACAGTCAAACCGGTGAGGGCAACTCGGGCACGAGCACCAGGGGGCTCGTTCATCTGTCCGTATACCAGCGCTACTTTGGAGGTCTTGTCCTTGAGCGAGATTACACCGGACTCAATCATCTCGTGGTAAAGATCGTTACCCTCTCGGGTACGCTCACCGACACCAGCAAACACGGAGTAACCACCATGGGCCTTGGCTACGTTGTTGATGAGCTCCATGATCAGTACAGTCTTGCCTACTCCGGCACCTCCGAAGAGACCTGAAATATTCGTGCATGAAGAATCCGGGCTTGCAAACTCACTCAAAATATCCGACGTTCTGATTTCAAACTATTCGAATTAGTGTTTGTATTACCAATTTTTCCTCCCTTAGCGTACGGGGCCAGAAGATCGACGACCTTGATACCGGTGACAAGAATTTCTTGCTCTACGGACATTTCTACGAACTCTGGAGCATCGGCGTGAATTGCTGCTCTCAGATCAGTCGGAATCGGACCACGCTCGTCGATCGGCTCACCGATTACGTTAATAATACGTCCCAGAGTTTCGGCACCCACTGGAATACGGATTGGGTATCCAGAGTCCTGGACTGCCTGTCCACGGACAAGACCTTCGGTACCTGTGAGAAGAAAAGGAACCAGTTGCTTTAGAAATTTTGCTAATCAGCAGATTTTACTATTTTAGAAATTATTTTAGCACAACCCGCTACAATTGAAAGTGCTTTAAGTACGGCTTATTTACCGTCCATGGCGATTGTGCGAACGGTATTCTCTCCCAAGTGCTGGGCAACCTCAAGGACTAGCCTGGGGGAACGGTTTTGTACTTCGAGGGCGTTGAGGATTGGTGGCAGGTTGTCCTCAAACTGTACGTCAACAACGGCACCAATGATGGCAACAACCTTGCCGGTTGATCCAGTGGCTGCCTTGGGGGATGCCGCAGCTTTTGCATATTGCCGGTCTGCAAAAATGGATTTCAAAAAAAATTAATGATCAATAACTTGTCCTGAATTTAAAAAAAAAAAGAATGTCTTTTATGTCAATCAACTAAAATCCCAGCATTATGTGAAAGGTAAACGAACTGATGCCAGATTATGACATAAGTAGATATGTATGGGCAGGTCTAAGATTCATTGACTGGTACTACTAGGTCTAGAGAAAATATGTGACTGACTGTGACTCCAGATTTGTGCAGTCTTAATTCAATATTTTTTTAATTCAATTTTAAATGCATTGGCTTCGCACTTTGTGTGTAAGCTAAGAGGAAAAATCCAAGTAACTAAAGCTTTTAATTATTACATAATATAGATTAAAAGAATATAGGAAATAAACGGGAGAAGATTTGCGCTAAATAAAACAGGAGAATTTCATCAATGTCGATGGAATTTGCGCGAAGTTGATAAAATCCTAGACTTCGGTTGATAGGAATTCTGGTACTTGGCAACAATCGGATTTCTGGTACCGTAAATGTGAATTCTGCGGTATCCTCTGCCGCCTTGCGAATCGGTCCCCAGTTCAACATGGCGTCGCAATATATACAAGTTGAATTTTAAACGGCAGAAGGAATTCGGTTCACGAGTTATTAAATCGTTTCAGAGGGAGCACATTCCTGACGGTAATAATTTTCAGTAAGCCTACGTAACGAAAAGTCTATAAGACTTCGGTGTGACCTCAATGGCTGCCCTCTTAGTTCGGCTCAGTGAAGCAGCCAGCCAGGCGAGCCGAGCGACAGACAGAATTGGTATTATATAATCGATATTTGAATTACTTTGCAAGGATTTACAGAGCGATCGTCAATGATTAGGACGAGACGATTGGATAGGGAAAGACAGCGGAAGGTTTGACGAAACAGTTGAGGTGATATCAGCTGGTCTTGTGATTCGAAAAGTATTTAAAAACCTACTCAATCCGTCGACCTGCAGAGGTAAAGACAGAGACACCGAAGTGGCGGGGACTGTTAGAAGCGTTAGGGTTTTTTGTCAGGGTTTTACTACTACTTGATTGAAACTTACTGTTTACTGAAACCGCCCCAGCGACTTTAGCAGCTTCGTTTTGCAGAAGGGCGGGTTTTACAACCCTCAGAGCCCCGGAGGCTGCCTTCGATACGGCACTCAACATCATGGCCGGTCAAGTGAGAAGGGAATACAACCGGAATGGGTTGTTTCCGTGTTCCGCAGTACCGTCGTCTATATCCAATCCTATGCGCAGATCCTAATTTATTCTTGTGCGCATACTGTTACGTCCGTCACTCTACTACGCTTGCGCGTTTCGATTTTCTAACCTTTTTTTTTAACCCCATTTATCAGCTACGCGTATAGATCGTTTTCATCGTGATGATTTTGAACCGTTTTGGCGCCCTCACAAAGATTACTGGTATAACTAATGGATGCGATGTTTTGAACAGTTATCTACGGTAACAGTCGGTATTCAACTTGTAGTCTAACATCTGTGAAACTACACAGTCTCTGGAGGTTTAAAATGTCATTAATTTTTCTTTTGAAATATAACGACCTTCGGACTCTAGTTTTATGTTTTTAATGCTAATTCTTGTCACATACGCTTTAGTTTCTATCGCAGTAATGAGAATATTATGATAGTAATTCATATCCCGTAATCCGTAAGTGGATTCATTTACATTACTAAAAACATATCCGGTTACAACGGTTACAACTGACAGTTGCTGCTTCCACAATGTACAGTTTACACATAGCAAGTGGTGTTAAGGAAGATTGTAGAAAATTGATAAACCAATTTGAAGAATGCGATACCGTGAGGTTTCAGGACTTTAGCAGTATTTGGCAATCCATGAAATTCTCCGCGATATTCACGTGAGTTTATATTACAACTATTTTCTTATTTTTGAATTCAGAACTGTTATCCCCATTCATTCATCTTCAAACCGACTCACTGCCGTTTTTTCAGGGGTCGTCAATCTTACGCGGAAATGCTAGAGTTCTGCGAAGAGGTCCTGCAGATCGCCAAAGTTTTCATGTTGCCACCGTATCGATTTAAGACTCAAATCGGTGGGTTGTATCTACTTTATGGATTGTACTACAAGCTACCCTGCAGGAAGATCAAAATAAGAGTGACTCTGTCAGAATGGAAAGAAATACTTGAGCTTCACAATTATATAAAAGAAGGCAATCACACCGATGCCAATTACATATTGTCCAAAATGATTTACGATGACGTGTTTTATCACTGCGCATTTCAACGAGAGGTGAGAGGAATATTTCAAACCTAAATAATCTCCTAGACACACTTATGATCTTTTTCATTGCTGATGACTTATTTTTCTTTTTTTTTTTTCCACAGTACGGCCTAGAGAAGTTTCTTCGTGTCAAAGAAGTACAGACTAATAATCAGTACTCACTTTTACCGATGGTCAGGGACATGGCAGAACCTGATCAGATACTGTCCAAGATAGAGACTCTTAGCAAAATTTATCACCAGGCCAAATGTGAGATTTCTAAAGGTAGTCAGCCGATACGAGCGTTGAACATGTACGACGCCAAAATCGCTGAGAAGTTGGTTAAGAAAATTAAAAACGCAGAATATACCAGGCAACATCCCATCAGTGACACGATTGACGAGGAAAAGATAGCGTGCAGCAGGAAGTCGCTGAAAAATACCTTGGAGAAGGTTTCTCAGGTGTAAGTTTATCATAATCTACATTTTGCATTTGTTGAAATTAACTTCAGTACAAGATGCTGGTAATTGTTCATTTCTGCTTCGCTAAATCCACATTTTAACCACGCTTATCATGAATATTCTGTCACGTGCTGCTGATTTTTTTATTCTGGATGGTATTGTTAGTCCAATTGGATTCCCCCACTTTTCGTTTGATCTGTGTTCAGTAGAGTGGAATGCTAGTATGCTTTTCTTTTTGTCGTAAACTGCGTAAGATATTTGCCAATGTTACATTGTAGGAAAAGTTTCCCAGACAAATCTCGAGCAAAAATTGGACATGGGTTTGACACTGATTCATCAGATGAGGAAGCGTTAGAAATGAACCAACTGGATAATTACAATCCTGATTTACCAGAGAGATTCGAAGAATCTTCAGATTCTGAATGAGTATGATTGGTCCAACAAATATCTGAACTGTTGAAGTAGCCCCACATTTGATAATTAAAGTTAGTATCTAACATTACATACCAACAAATTTGATGCGTTTCATTTTCTATATTTTTATTGAAAAGTGCACATTGGTGTAGAGAATATCGTTTACGTAAATATGAATCGTGCATTAAACAATTGGCTCCTTGAACAAATAAGCCTTAAAATTGTAATGTTCTGGAAATGAAAAAAAAAAAACACTGGGTTCTCCGCATGTGCGTACGGATCATAAGTGGCTATCAATTAAATTACTAAACTTATTATTCTGAAAAGAATTCAATTAAATTTCTAACTTAAAAAAAACGGCTGTTAAGACTCCGTATCTTTTTCGATCATAAACTTCTTCTAGATGTTGAACAATGCCTTAATTATATTTCAAGCGTAATCTTGTTGCCGATCGTGATTACTTTCCCGATACTTGAGGCGTCGTAACAATTCCCTTGCCGAAATTTCTTGGCACAATGAATATAATGTTTAAAGCAAATGCCGAGCCCCCTCTTTCTCACAAAACAAACCATGTAGAAAAATATTTTACCAATAGAAAGTAATAATCTCCAAATAAATTTTCATTCGGCTGAGCAGTGTGTGACCGAATTCATGATAATTAGTTTAGTAAACTTTCAATTGATTGTTGTCATCAAAACCGGCGCTATGACCAGCGTTTCGGACTATAAAACTTGTTCCGTCGTAATGCATGCGTCTTTCGCCCCTGCGGACAAACAAGTGCGAAGTTTGTCCCAAAGATGCCGTGCAGTGTAAAAAGGGAGTTGTAAGAGACGCTGTGCCGTTGCTTGGCGACGTACGGAGTTGATACTTGTTACTATTTCTTGCAATTCTGCGAACAAAAAAGAACAAGTGTATTATTAATTTATAATAATTGATTCATTTGATTTGACTTTGACTCAGAGCGCATGAAACATTCATTTATTGTTGATGAGTTTGTACCTAACAAGCCCGTCGGGAGTTTGGGAAACTCTGACGTTGTTTATTATCCAATTTTCAACACCTTCGTCAGTGAGCCAGTATTGAGCGGCGCTAAGGGCGGTTGCAGCTTCCTGGAGACAGGCTGGGCCGTGTCGAGATTCTGAGTAAAAGACGCTCAGAGAAAAGTCCTACGAGCAACGATAATAATAATAATAATAACAATTAAACAAAGACTCGGGCATAGGAAGATCAGGAATTCCCTTACCTGACTCATGTCGGAAAATGTGTCGGTAGTCGTTCTCGTTCCAGCGGTATCAACCAGGTAGAATAAAGCGCACTGTTCGGACGTGAAACTGACGCCCTTGTACCACATTTTGGCGTATCTAGTGTAAAAATTGTGCACACGCGAATTCACAACTGGCTTTAATCTCGGCTTTAATCTATAGTGTATTAAACTTACTTGTTGTTTCCATGGGTGTCGTGAGCCAGGATTTCAACCCGTGATCCGTACTGATAGATCCTTCCATTGGGGTGAAGAAGTGCTGCCGCAGCACCGGATCCACTCAGTGATAAAACAATATTATTCTAAGTAGGAAGGACAAAGGATTTGAGGAATGGCGAATTAGTCTAGAAGTAAGGAAAGCATAGTCTGAACAAATTCGACTTAGTTCCACCGTTCGAAATTGCCTGGTAATTTTTTCCCTTCACTTTTAAATGCGATACCTGCCTTGAAATTAATCACTCTGACCGCCCTGTCGATCGTCATGTCAACTCTGATCCTGTTGTGAAGTCTCAACGAAATTATTCCGTGAGGTGTTGCAATAGCTCCACCGGCTCCGGTGTCTGTCTCATGCTCCCGCCAATTTTCAGTGTAGACGCAGGCTTCCTCTGTTGCATAATAAGGCGTTGCTATTGGCTTTGGATTCCTCGGTTGTCGCCAGATTGCTGCTGACGACGAAAAAGCCCCACTTCCAGTCACACCTCCCCATTGATCCGACGGTGGTGTTTCAAAGTATTTTGAAAACTCGGTGTACCTCTGAAAATTGGTCAGTCAAGGGGTAATTGTTTTTGCAAAAAATGACCAATGTACAGAAACAATAAGCATAACTTGCCGATCGACCTTGACATTAGATTTGATATTACGTGCAGCAAGATCGGGGCTAAAGTCAACTTTTGATTCTCATTAGCTACGTTTAACTAAGTTTTAGTTTGACTTATGATTTTTGAATAAGCAGTGATACCAAGTGACCAAAGAATTAAAACTGTAATATCACTTACTTGGCATATACTTTGCCACGAATCATTTTTGCTTGCGGTAATTTATTTAAAAATTTTCAAGTTTAGTCGGATATCACCTGAAAGTTAGACTCGTCAGTTTGGGCGTGATAACTGTGAGCCGTGTAAAGCGACCTCGGTCTCATAGGAGGATTCGTGGTTCCGTGGTGAGTCTGCAGCTGAAGAGGTGCGGAACTCGGTGCCGTTGCCGAAACCGGCAGATTTTGAGTTCCCTCTTTTTGAATTTCCTTGTGAAAATCCACCATCGCGTTCGTTGTTACCGACTGTCGTTTCATGCAAATTATTCAAGATACGAATGATTTCGATATCAAGGATATAATTATCAAATAATAATAAAATATCGCATTTCGTCAGGACGAGACTTGTTTTTTCATTAATAATGATAATAAACGATCTTAACACACGTACTTTCGAGTCACCAGCTGTGTTTTGTGGCTTCAATTTCTTACGACGTGATTTTCGGGATTTTACGGTCGATTTTTCACCCGTGTTAATCAGGCGATCCACGTTTGCAAAACTATTTGGCAATTCTGGTTAAATTTTTCCTGATACCTATACACAGTTTCGGCAGTAGTGCCAGCTTCTTTGATCATAGGCACTTTCCTTTTTCCTCGAATAAATTATATAATGTATAATTTATCGTACGATGCAAAATTATAGACACATATTTGTAACGATCAAAATGTGCCCATTGCAGTATTGTCGCGGTATTTTATAAAGTAATTGATATCAGTTATTTATTGCCGTTATCAAAGTAGCGGAAGAAAAAGAGAGATCCCTGCCCGAAAACGCGTACGTACTTATTATGTACGCAAGTACAGGAATCGCGCTTGAAAATTGGCAAAAAGAAGGTGAAAGAAACGTGGAAAAATTGATAATTAACCAAACATTTCGAATCACCTTGGCAACGACTGTGGATCTCAAACCATTGTTTTTACTTCCTTTCTCTTTTTTTCTTATCTCTTTCTCAATAATCCAAAAAAAGAAAATTGAGTTTTTGATAGCCATAGTATTGCATAAGGCGTATCAAGGTTTGTTTTTTCACGTTTCTTTACCAAAATAAATAATTTTTTTTTTTTAAACCTCATAAAAATGCGGGTTGTATTTTAATTTTAAAGCAGAAATAAACAACAGGGAATATCTATTTCCGTACTCGCATAAACGACCTACTGAATCCATTATTATCTCATTACAGTTACATATCACGATTAGTATTTGTTGCGTATCAAGACAATTTAATTAGCATAATTAGTCTGTTCTTCAATTTTAAAACGATATATTATTATACGGCTGGGATTTCCTTGGACGGTATATCCCAATCTGTATCGAGCTGTCCGGAAAGGAAAGGAGTTCCACCTCGGCTATACAAAACCACGCTGAAGGAACTGCGACCCTAAATGATAAACTTAACATCGAGTAATAACTGAACCGTCGAAGTGTCGTACTGAACTTCCAGCGCGAGTTTTCCCTACTTCATTACCCCTGGGTTTTTACCAATTAACAATATTCAGTTAGCTGCCATATGTGGATGCTGGCCTGTTCGGACAGTAGGTAGGCGAAGGTCCGGAACGATCGCGTATTGTTTAAGCACAAGTCATACCTGCATGCTCCCACTTTCCTCTTATATATAAAATTTCCATTCCTACAACCAAGACTTTTGGTGCAAATTCTTGACCAATCCTGGATTCCCACCAATTACACTAATCAACCAATAGGAAAAATTGACGAATCAGTAAACTCATACACCCTCCACATTTTCTTAAAATTCCCTTACATTCCTTCATCTATTTCTTCAAAACAGTCAGTTCTCATCGTGGCATCAATCTACCAACAGTTCCTATCAAGAACTCAAGCCAATAACAACTACTTAACAATTTGAAATACCAACCAAATATTTGAACTTAACTAAATATCGAATTAACTAATTATCAATATATCTAATAAACATCTTATATCGAACGTGTAAATAAATAGTTAGATTCTAAAAACCTGACTTAGCAATTGATCTTCAATTAAACACCCTCACTCCACTAAACTGTCGTGCAGGATACAACAGTATTACAAAAAGAAGGTCGAATCATTACGATAGATATGTATAACAAGCGTCAATTGGATAAGGAAAAATTCTAGAACGACCTACGGATGAAAGGCGGTGAACGGGAGGAGATAGAATCATGGAAAATCAAAAATAGTCTAGGACAGAAGTAAAATATACGGCCTTGAAAAATCACGCTTCTTGCTTCTAGCTCCTTCACGTGAAATATGTAAGGACACAGAGATATTGCATAATTGCGATGCGAGCTTCACTGTGCGATCTCATAATCATCCATCTGTTGTACATATGGGTACATACGTATATACGCATGATTATGTTTTTTTGTTATTATAATTATCGCAAACTAACAATATCTCTCAACTTATGGCAGTTTATTAGATTGTTTATAAGGCTACGTATATCACATGGTTGGTGGCAATTTATCCGCCCTTTGATAAAACTTTATAAGGGGGGGATTTGCAGGAGGGGGGAAATCGCGAGTTATAATTTACCGCTTGTCTCTATCGGTTTGCGGATCCAGTTGCTCAGCGGCATGCTTGAGCCACGGCGGCAGTGATAATCATTTTTAACAATCGGTAGCATATGTATGTACATACGTATTCGAGCTGTTTCATAAACTCGTTACTAATCGTTTTATACATTAAAATAAAGATACATTGAAAGAATAAATAAATGGAAAAAAAAAATTAACCGGGAAACGGAATAATTCTAACATAAAGGGTAAAAAAGAAAAAAATATGGCAAATTTTTACAGCTTCAGGACGAGACCCCTCCCGATTATTTTAGCACTGGTTTTCGTTACCTTAGCGATCGGTAAGTAGACGTGGTATACAAAATTAAACTTACATTGAATACATACCCAGATTAAACACCGTCCATCGTTAATTACAATCGAAAATTATTCAACTATTCTTCTATGTTAAGTCGATTTCAAAATCAATTTCAATCGTACAATAATTTTCAAATTTTATACTTATACACATCGATGAATACAAACCGCATTTTAATATATCGTCATTGTTATTTCGACTGAAATCTCCTGAATCACGATCGCGATAAGGATAACAATATAATGAATAATTATAATTAAATGGCAATATCGATCACGAACATTAACACTAATCGAAGTCCAATTATAGTATAGTGTTGTAATATTTCTATTCCCTGTACATTATCTATTCTTCTTCTACTTTTATTGAAATAATTTTAATCAATAATTTTTGACTATTCAGTAAAAATTTGTCGCCCTTTCAGCCGGTCAATCTAGCGATTCATCTTTGCGGCGAATCAAAAATAGCGACGAAGATATCGATAACGATGGAGGCAGAAGTGAGACTCTTCGCCTGGTTACCGCCGTGAGTTTTGCGAATATATTTACACCTATATTAAGTTCACACTCTTACGAGCTCGGTATCGAAAGTACATATCTTCAATCAACGTAGATTAGCTATTTTTTCCTTTTACCCGTTCATTTCCATTTATAATTTTTTCACAAAATCGCTATAACTACTGTATGTGCAGACTTTGCAGTACACATGTATTTGCGTATTTGAATACCTGTTTTTCGCAACCGCGCAGTTTTTTTTTATTTTTATTTTTGAATTTAATTGCTACTCTTAACGCTGGCTGATGCCTACTACATCAAACTAAAAATAGTCTCCTTCAAGACCGTGAGATCATTCTCTAGATTTATTAATAGTGGTAATAAAATTCAAAATACCGTGATAATAACAATGATGATAGTAAATTCAAATCGCACTTTGTTAATATCACCGGTTTTGTAATTCTTCAACAGCTTGTTGTATTATTCAAATTAGTTTCTCTTCTCAGATATTTGCAATATCTAGACAGATTAGTATATATAAGTATACTAGTATAAATTTTAAATACTAGTCGTATATAAAATTTCGAATAGTTCTGATTATAATTCTTACAATTCTTTATTATCATAGCCAACTTCTCGGAGAAATGACGAAAAGAAGAGCAACAAGTAAAAGCACAGAAAATCGAGATAAAAAACGAAGATAAATCTGAAGGACAATGACAGATATAATTTCATGGTTTCTTTCCCGTCTAAGTAGCATCGCTTTTAGAATCATGTTTATATATCTCAATTATATGTGTGTATCTATAACGATAATAATCGGGCTTACCTTCATTATTTATTACACGTTGCAATGGTTTCAGTACGGTGGTACGCCAGCGCAATATGAAATTGACGCTTAGAGATATATCTGTGTGAATATTAATCGTACTTTTGACAGTTAATGCAAATTCAGGAATCGAATTATTTGGGAATGAAGTAATTTTTCACAGTATACTACAAATTATTCAAGCATTATTTATCTCTCAGTATTGAATTGCATCTGATGACTGTATTTGTTTGACACAGGTCTTTCGACATGCTGAACGTACACCTGCAGACACTTACCCAAATGATCCTCACATAAATGATACCTTGGCACCTTACGGTTGGGGGCAATTAACAAATGTGAGTACATATTCTATTCAGTTATCATTATTTGAATTTTGATTAGGCGGCAGTTTGTAACGTTATTGTAGCAATACATCTTCGGAAAAAGTCGTTATTTTGCAAATTTAGGATTACTTGAAACTGGGCAACCCGTCAATACAGCATCAATAAACTCAGATTTTGTAAACTCAACTTCTTCAGGTATTCTAAAGGTGCAAAATAGTAACTTTTGTCTTAATGTTTCGATACGTTAATGTTACTAACTTCAGCCTTGTGAATTTTGAACGTATTATTTCGCTCAACAAAAGCTACAGTTGTGCAGAATTGAGGTCAATTTTGTTTACTGCGTAACATTTTGACTTCTTTTGATTATAATCTACTGTACAAACTAGAATTATGTAAAGACAGGTCATCACCATGACCTCATTTGCAGTTACTTTTTTTTTCCAATGTCTAATCTTACGACGCTGTGATTTATCTTTATAGACCTATTATAAGCCATCTTCTATTTCCCGGGCAATATAAATAAAGAAAAACACAAAAAAAACTGTTTCGGTTCAATTTATTCAGTGCTATGTATTTATTATTAATAATCATGAGATCATAATTTGTCCACCACCGGCCTTCTTATTCATCTATCGCTCATTCTATTTGTAATTTGTAATACAGATTGCATCATTAATACTGATTGCGATATTAATTGTAGCCAGGAAAACTCCAAGCTTATAACGAGGGATTGTGGCTTCGCAAAAGATATCATAAATTCCTTGGCGGCATATTTAGCCCTGATATATTCTACCTCCAAACAACTGGTGTTGATCGTGCCAAAATGTCTGGTCTTCTGACCGCCGCTGGTTTGTGGAAACCTGAAGGACCTCAAATATGGAAATCGAATCTCTTATGGCAACCTGTCCCTCTTCATTATCAGCCAGTCACTGAAGACACGGTGAAAATTTTTTTACTGCCAATAAGTAAATTATGATGAATATGGTTTACAATTATTTTATATATCGCATGCCAAATGCCAAAAGAGTATATTATAGCAATTAGATAGGGTTTTGTGCCAAAAGAGCATGTAAAAAAGATTATTTTTGTCATTCAACTTAGAATTGCTGAAAACGTAAAGATCAGTAAAAAAAATTTTTTGATGTACTATCACCAAAAGGGCGTAAAAAAAAATTCAAGTTTCGCTTTGAAACAAAAAAAAAACTGATTTAACTTTTTTCCCAACAATTGTTTTTTTGTTCATTTTTTGGTTTTGCAAAGCTAAAAGGGCGCATAATTTTATATACGCCCATTTGGCATTTGGCCCGTGATATTTTTGGTTGATTTTTCATCCATTTAGTTTCTTTTTTAACGTTTTATTTTTCATAAACTTTTCCAGCTTCTGTTGGTTAGAACTAGCTGTCCTGCTTATTATCACGAACTGGAGACTGTGAAAAATGGCACTGAATTCCAAAGTGTACTTAACGCCAACAAAGATCTTTTCGAACAGCTGACCAACTTGACAGGCATGACAATAGCCAATCCTGACGATGTCATGTCTCTCTATGGCACCTTGAGAGCAGAGGTTTCTATTCTTTTATCTACTATTTCTGTTTATTTCTATTGCTTCTAATGTTCGACTTATCATTCAATTAATTCCATTATAAGAATAACGATAAATATCGCAAAAGCATATTCCTTGGCAATAACGCCACTTTCTAACGTTTTTCACGTCCATATATTCTTGCACACGAATTGGATTGAAAAAAAAACAGTAAGCAATTCGTGTTGTATTCAATTTCTCTGCGCAAGGATTGATGCTGTTGATTATCAGTCTCTCCCCTTGAGACACCAAATCTCAACAAATGAAAGAATGAAGCAGTAGCAACAGTCATAAGAGCGGTCCAATATCCATCCATTACATCCATCGCCCATCGCATTGTGAGTAGCTTTTTGTTAATCTGAAGAGATTGATAATGAAAGGTGAAGAAAAATATAATGAAAGATAGGGTTGGATACGCGAGACCGGGTCGAAAGATTTCATCAAACGAATCATTGAATAGCAACAATCATGCAATCCCTAAGTTCTTGTGCGACTAACATGATTGTGGCATAATATTTGATCCATCAACCAACACAAATTGAATCGAAATCTGGATATCAATAACTTCCTTCTTACTGTTTTCAGGCGGATCTTGGTTTAGAACTACCTGAATGGACAAAAGAGTATTTCCCGGATCGCCTTCTTCCGTTAACATTGTACAGCTACCTGCCGCTGGTTCAAAATGATCTGCTGCGCAGATTGAAGGGTGGCCCTTTTGTTAAAAAGATAGTAAACGATATGAAATCGAAAGTGAACGGCACCGAAAAGCAAAAGTTTTTCATGTACACCGGACATGATAGTACCATTACAAATTTATTGGGCACCTTGAAAGTCTGGGAACCACAGATGCCGGAGTACAGCATAATGACCTTGATTGAACTCCACGAGGATCAAGGAGATTGGAACGTTCAGGTATATTTTATTTTTCGTTTTATTTTCAATTCACAAAATGAAAATAAAAAAATTGAAAATAGCATGTCGTGAGAGATACGAAATTTTATTCAATCTGTACAGATTTTTTTGAGAAATACCACACGAAGAATGCCTTATCCACTTACGATTCCCGGATGCACGACTGCGTGTCCATTAGATCAGTTTGTTCAATTGTTGACACCTGTTATACCGATTGATTGGGATGTTGAGTGCCGATTCGACGACCCGAACTACGTTGCACCTACTCCTCTCCCGCCATAAAGAAAAAATCACAGAACTGGACGTTGACAATTCCACATTGGACACAACGTTGTAACCTTGTGCTCGATTTTCAACATTCGACATGTGGGTCAATGTGAAGAATAGTTAGTCGTCATGGTGTCGTGTACTTTACAATCTCACGCTCTTACTTCTGTATGTACATTGGACATTGGAGGTTGAATCTATATAAGTCAAAATATAATTTATTTTTCTGTGCTGTTTACAGATCTATTGTAATTTGTATGATAAAAGAATTACATAGAACATTCAAGTTCTTTCGTGAAGCATTTGATGAATTTTACAGATTGCAACGTATTTAACCTCCAGTACGAAAAATAGCGATTCCAAATTGGTACTCAACTTGAACTATTTATTTCGCTCCTGTATAACTTTGTTTTTATCAATTTAATTTTGCTTTTTACTCTCGTGTACTACGTATTTTGAATTTCAGAAATGTGAAATAGTAATAAAACGATTGCGAAAATTGTAATGAAGATACGTTTTTTTGAAGTGCCTATTTTTACGCATTTATTATCGTATAACTCAAGAGCACCTTATAATTTTTGCCAATTGTGAACGCATAGCATATAAATGCCACATGCCAGACAACCGGTTTCAAAAAGAATGAAGAGCATTCATTTAAACTAATTATACTATATTCATCGATAATGCGCAAAACCGTTTTCTCTCAGAATAAAAATGGAACATCACAGGCGCTAATTAATGCTAGTATTTTGCAAAATCATTACAAAAATGCAAAAATTGAATACCGTTGAGCTCAAGAGTTTGCTAGTCCAATGACTTTGTGTCTCAGAATCGCAGTGCAGGAGTGGTTCCTGACTAATTGAACCCCAAGAAATTGAGTTAAGGCTTTTGAAACATAGTCAGATCAACAGCTGAGAAATTACAAAGGAAAACGTTTGTTTTTCAGCTGCATCTTCTGATCCGCTGTTTGCAGTCACTTTAGACTATGCGGAATTGATCCCTCTTACAAAAGTACACTGACGTTACGTCTCAATGGATTATATTTAGCATTTTTAAAATAGATCAAAAGAAATGGCTTGTAGAATTATAAACACCTTTCTTTTTTTCGAGCCTAAAACTTTCGAGGAAATATGTAGAAATTTTTCTTTTTCAGGATATAACTTTTGATCTGCTGTTCTCAGCTATCAAAGCGCTGAAATATGTGGTTTTACAGTAGAGATATAATAACTAGTTATTGTCGAAAAGTAAAGAAAATTTATGAGAAATATACATAAGTAAGGAATCAAATTTTAGGAGATCGTATTCTAATAACATTCTATTACTCATCACCACGAATTGCTCTGTATTTTGCTAGCTCATTAGGAAAAACACAAGTCAACTCCAGCAGCATGTTGGCCTTGAATTTTCTGTAAGCATCAATCTTTCCCTTGACCTGTTCATTCTTTGTAAGCGCCTTCTCAATGCAGTCTTTTGTGTAGAGTTGAGGGTTCCGTCCCTGGTCTATGTAGCTATTGAATAAGAAATAAATGTTTGTAAGTGGGTTCGTAGAATACATACATGTGGAAAGAATGTTGCCATAAAGTCCCCCTCATAAACTTGAATTCTTTCAAGTCTTGGGTCAGTACTCACTCAAAGACTTCTAGTGGAACGTGAACATCTTGGACCTGCGATTTCAACTTGTCCACTTCTTGAAGTCCATTCACGAGACCTTGTCTGCAATAGCATGGAGCCAGCAGATTGTTATTTGGACACAAAATACCAAAAACATCGTTACGAACTTCGTGAAGACAATTTTCGTCATTGCTCGAAATAGATTAAAAAATTATGAAACAGACGATGAACGGATAAATGTCAAAATCAGACATCTGAGAGAGACAAACAAATGTTTTTAGAAGTCGAGAGTTGTCAAACACATGTCAACGGCACTTAAAAGGTTATCGTAAGTCGATCCCGTTTGAGGCGTCTCAATAAAACACGGATAGCGACATTTCATACTCACATCTTTTGATTGAGCACGTTTTGCCCTTGCGGTTGAAAATCGCTCACTATAATACGGATCTGGCGCACATTTTCGATGAAAACCTCGAGCTGGGTTTCCAGGTTCTCCAGTGGCGACGCCATTTTGCTAGCCTCTGTTGTCGAGTCGTCTGCTAGCGGACTCAACTTTACATCTCGAAATCGATGATCGATCACAATGTCGACAGGTTATTTCACAGACTTCTAGGTTATTTTGATAAATTTACCTGTTCCCCTTTTCCTAAGTCGGTATAAATCTACCATACAGTGGCGCCCTCTGAGTTACGCAACTTAAGTCGGTAAACGGTCGGTACAATAGCGACTGCAATGTCAGATATTATTGTGACTATCGTTCATTTCAAATTTTCGTGTATCTTCCACAATAGCGCAAATTCATTTGAGGCAATTCACGTATAAGTCCAAGATACGATGATAAGAAAATTACTCATGTCTGTCCGCTTTATTATCACCTGAAGCTGTCTCCGTGTTCACAATTAAAAATAAGTCGATACTATTTTACCCGGAATCTTAGCACATTTCCCGTAGCATTGTGTAATAATTTCAATGCTTGAATTTTACCTGTGGGACAGTAAACGATATTATCATCAAGAAAATTTTTGTAACCAGAATCCCCATATACTGACTGGTATAAATTTGCGGACACCTTTTGAATTTTGACAACATTTTTTGAAAACATAAAATTTATCCAAAGACATCAAAATATTCACAAAAAATCATAGGCATTACTTTTTTTCGAGCAAAACATTTTTCGTCTTGGCAGTGATTTGTGCAATCCTTTCAAAAATCTTTCGTTTTTTGTCTGTCACTCTTCATATCCGTTGCGAAATCGCTCAAGAGTCATGATTTACTTAAAGGCATTTACAGGATCAAAGCTTCGGGGATCAATGGATTCAATATATTATTCAGTAATATTACGAATGTGAACTTATTTGTGGACAGGGGTATACACGCCGTCAATCCGGCTTTAGGAGCTTACATGAAGTAAAATTCATGGGAGCTTATATCCCCGACGGATGTGTTTTCATAATCGCTCTAGTTAGGGGGGTTGACCCCTCACTTTCGGAGGATGAAATATTAGTCTTTGTAACTCTGAATTCTCGGGTTTTACTCCAATCTATTCTGATGGATCTAAAACCCTTTCACCAATAAAAGTTTCGTTGAACGACAACTTTTCGATCTTCACAACCGAGACTTTGGGTATATCCAAATCCCTAGACTTGGCCTTACACGAGGTGTACCAGAAAACGCTAATTTTAACCGACTCGCTGAGTGTACTCACAGCCCTTGAGCATCCTCTAACAAAAAAAAAATAAAATAAAAATATCAAGGTACTGCTCTCCAGCAGCTAGTTTTTCCAGCCGCCCGTGGTTCAGTGGCCTATGGCTCGGTAGAAAAAAGATCGCTCAACCGCATCAAATCTAACCACATTAGATCCATGAGCACCTGGCCAGGATGGGCCTGGTCCCTCCTTATTCGTTGCTCGCAGCGTATTGGGACTGAGCGCAATCGCTTTCTCTTGCAAATTTACGTCGGAATGTTGCATGAAAGAATTGTTTGCAGCATTTTTTAAAGTCGTCGAAATTTTCATAAAAAATCCAAAGCCTTTCTTTTGATGTCTCTAAACCTGGGCCGACCACATCACTTATTTGAAATGAGACCAAAACTGTAATTTGGTGCTATTTGGGTGCTAATTTTGTGCCAAAACCCCGATTTTGGTGCTCCAATCCCTTCAGAGATATGTGTGGTCAACCTAGGTTTACAAAAAACTGGACCGACCACAAAGATTTTACAGTGAAGGAATCCAGGTATCGCAATGAAACAAGAACCAAAATTTGGTGCTGATTTGGTGCTTTTTTTGTACTCTAACTCCAATTTCAGTGCTCCAACCCCTTCCGAGATATCCGTGGTTAACCTAGCCTTATGTAAAGCTGCGGACCGACCACAACATGTTTTCCCGAATGCGATTAGATATCGGAACGGGGATGCGATAGAAATCTGGTGCTTTTTTGGTGCTTTAAGAATACATAAGCGTGAATTGGAACCGCGACAAAATATGTCCGGTTTGGAACTGTCATCTATTTGAATGCTAGGGGACGGAACTATCAGAGAATTGTGGAGAAATGGCAAAAAACGCGGATTTACTGCTAGCACCCGAACTTTTCTGAAATACGGTGCTGGTTTTTAATTTTTAAGAATCGCAAAAAAATATTTTCGGACCGGAACTATCGTTCAAATTCAGTTAGAACTATAGAACTTTTCAAGAATTTTTGATTTGTATTTTCGAAAATTGATTTTTTATGAATTTCGACGGTATTTGCTATTATAGGGCATTCGAGTTTGAGAATATGTAGTCCCGACAAAGTTGACACCATTTCACTAGGAATTTCGCCAATTTTCCGATAACCCCTAATAATAATATTACCCAGAGGATACAATTTTGTAATAATTTCAATGCCTGAATTTTGCCTGTGGAATAGTGAACTATTATCATCAAGAAACTTTTTGTAACAGGAATCCCCTACTGACTACTAATTTGCGGAGGCCTCGTCAACTTTGACGATACTTTTTAGTCGGAATTATAGGAAACGCTAGTAACTTTGTGACGTTATTCGTGACAAAAATGTTAGCTTTTCCCATTTTTACCATGAAATATCGTCAAAGCGCACGAACTATCCACAAATTACCATTCAATACGGAAGTTTTTGTTACAAAAAGTTTCTGCGTACAGCAATAATAATATAATTAGGATGTTCGTCGTTAACGACGAAAGTTGAAAGTTTACCGAATGTTAAATTTTCATATTGAAAAGGTCCTATTTAGAAATTAATATTATTATGAATAAACGTCAATAAAAACCATTCATTGACTAATTCGGCAGACAATTACTAGGTAAATGTTGAAAGTCCGAAATATGGAAGTTACAGTATCAATCCAATTGTTGGAACATGTAATCCAAGTATACACAGACAAAAAGTCAAATTGATAAATAGTATACAAATAAGGTTTCGCATAAGGATGTAAAGTAAATCAAAATTGAACGGACTTCAATGCACGTCAATCCCTCGTTCTACCCATGAAACTGTTTTGAGAAGTGTGAGATACTTGGGCTAGTTTCTGTTTTTCCTTCATCTTTAAGCGCCCATTGCGAAAAGCAACAGATATTTTAATCGGAGAGCAGAGAAGAATCACAGGGAGTTTGGAATTACTTCTTCGGGCCTAATTAATATTTCTTGTTCATAAAGATGGATGCAAGAAATACTTTCAATGATACAACTAGGTTAGAAGTAACAACCTTTGGAGTTTCTATAAAATCTCCGTTTATGTCACCAAAGAAACACAGATATGATTACAGAATTACGGAATATTTAATATTATAGAATTCAGGGCTTTTATAAATTAAAAAGAAATACAATTGAATCCTCAATTTCCTTTTTTATTGAATGTGATTTGATAGGAACGGTTGTAAGATCTTTCGGGAATTTCAGTAGTGTTCTACTTCCAACAATCCATTGATCTTTTTTGACAAAAGATTCCGACGTTACCATGTCACCGCCAATAGGTTGAAAACTTTCATTAATTTTTTTTAAATTTGTGACATCGCCACTCATTGGAGACCAACGTGGAAAATTCATAGAAATCAAAGCCTTGTTCTAGAAATTATTTATTGTTGAGCTGATGCGGTTCAAAATTTTGAACAACTTCAAAACTTTCGTCGAAAACCAAGTCACCGGAAGTTTAAAATGAAGCTATCAGACGAAGCTGAAAATTTGAAAGAACGAAATAAAAATTAACACTATTTAGTTCATTAAAATTTTGTTAATAAGTACTGCACATATGAAATACTTGTCCCCTTCGGAAGATATGTTCATATTGAGTAAAGGAGGAACGCTGAAGTGCAAGAATGACGAAAATGGAACCAGAAATAAGGTATTTAACCTTCATACAAAAGCAATCGAATATATGTATGTACATACATACTGTTGCTGTGTGTACATTCGAGGTTTTGAATTAAAAAATGTAGAGTAATTATAATTGTACAAACTTGCTCATTGAAGAATAAGAAATAATTCTGAATTAAATTTTTCTAACTATCAAAATGAATAACTGATTCTTTATTCAATGTTTCGAATCAAGAGAATAAAAACAAATTCCCATTTGAATTATTCGAATTTAAAAACGAAACTTGTTCTGAAAATGGGAAATAATTCCCACTTCGATTTCTTGGAGTACAAAAAAAGAATCACTTATCAAATTTTTTACCTGTCATCGCTGATCTGTACTCACTATATGTAAAAAAGATTTTGGGCTTGTCAAATTTACAAATTTATAAATGAATATGTGAACAAATAAATAGATTCCTAATTCGAATTGTGTTTTCGGGCGTTGAACTAGTTCCGACGAGCGGCTGTCGAACTCACAAGTTGAACTATAAGCCTTGACTGGACGAACGTCGTCTACGAGTAATTACACGTTACACTTTTGCATTTCTTTTTGTCTGTCACTTTGATTCTATTCGTCAACTTGTTAAATTGTTACACGCAGACACCCAACACTTACACTAGAATTAAGGCATATTAAATACTGTACTGGAATGAGTCTGAAACTGTGTGGCTATGATTATTTGATGTTCTTTCCTACCTCTGTAGAAATTCTGTGTAGATTGGATGTATTTCAGACGTTACTCTTGATCCGTTATTCTCAGCGATTCCAGACTATGTGCAATCGATTCCTCTCGCAAAATTACGTCGATGTTGTACATCAAAGAATTAATTTACCTATTCTTTAAAATCGGCCACATTTCAGCTGGGAAGATTGAAAACTTTAGCCCTCCTTTTTCTTAGAACGGAGAACTTTTCGTTTCAGAATCGAACGACCCTTTCTAGACTAATTGAACCCCAAGGCTTACAAAACAGGTATTTGGAGCATCGTGGGACCAGCCCCGTGAAAAATGCGAATAAAATATGCAGAAAATTGAGATGTAATACCCATTTTATTCCAGCCATTCTAAGTTACATAATATTGTAGGTAATAATAAGATATCATACATATCGTATCCGTCAGAGCTGCGTGGCACCTGTATGCAGGCTACGACTTGAACTGAGCCCACACATCACAATAATAACTATCGGATACACCATTTTTCATATTCTGCTTGATGCACTGTATATGGCAGTCGTTTTTTTAGGACAGTAGTCAGACATCTTACATAATGTTCGTTTATTGTATTACATTTTTTGTGGCTTGAACTCCAATACTATTGGAAAAATAATAGTAATTATATAAATTAGTATAATATTCTTAAAATAGTTCATAGAATACATCGGTAATAGTGCAAAGTATTAGTATAACATATTATAACCACACTATTCGGAAAATGGGTGAAGTAGTATACACTGACACTTGAACACTGGTACTAGAAGTAAGGCATACTGAATAACCTGGGACTGAATACTTGTACGTATGAGATCCTGATTTTTCTCTTCCGTTTTTCGGAATACCCGTTGCAAATTTGACGTTTTACAAGCCTGAGTTTTAATTCGTTGCTCGCAGCATATCGAAACTGCGTGCAGTCAATTTCGTTCGCAGAATTACCTCGATGTAGTGCGTCAAAAAATAGTTTCCAGAATTTTGCGAAGTCGTCGGAATATTCACCAAAGTCCGAAGGGGTAAGTATTACTTTGTTTTGAGTCGAAAATTATTCGTCTCAAAATCAATTCTTATGACCGTTGGTCGCATAATTGGACCCCAGGGGCGCAAAAGACAGATTAAAAAGCGAGCAGAACCGACAACAGAGAAACTACGACGTCAAGATCGGCAACGAAAGAGTAGGGAAGGAGAGTATATATTTTTTGGGGTGTAACCCTTGATCCGTTTCACTCGGAATAATACGTCTGTATAATGCGTGTGAGAATTGTTTGCGGAACTTTTCAAAATCGTCGAATTTGTCGCCAAAAATCCAGAGGGGTTAGCCTTACTATTTTTGCAATTTTCAGAGCAGAAAAATTTTCGTCTTGGAATCGATTTTCATGACCCTTTCTGGATTTATTGCTCCCTCAGAAACTCAAAAAACACGGCGAGAAATGCGTACAAACATCGGAAGAAGAATTAATTAAGACCGGGAGATCCGCAGCACAAAAATCGCCTAACGAAAGTTTTGCTTTTTGGATGTAACTCATGGTCCGTTGCTCGTAGCGAATTATGACTGCACCCAATCGATTTCACTCGAGAAATTACGTGGGTGTGACGCATGGTGAAATTAATAGCAGCTCTTTTCAAAATCGTCGAAGTTTTCGTCAAAAATTCGAAGGGGTGAGCCTTACTTTTTTTTTGACCCGAAAATCTTGTGTCAGAGAATCGATTTGTCCAACCCTTTTCCGACTAATTGAACCCCTAGGAACTCGGAAAACACAAGCAAATGAGCGTAGGAGCAATAGCAAAAAAATTAGGAACAAATAACCAGCAGCAGCGAAACTGAAAAAACAGATCTTTGGTTTCTTGGCTGTAAGTCTTGATCCGTTGCTCGCAGCGTATTATTACCGCGCCCAAGCGGCTTCCCTTGTAAAATGACGTCGAAGTAGTGAGTCGAAGAATAGTTTTCAGCTCTTTTCAAAATCTTCAAGTTTTTCGCCAGAAATACAAAGGGGTTAGCCTTACTTTTTTGCCATTTTTTGAGCGGCGAATTTCTCGTCTTGGAATCGATTTTTATGACCCTTACTAGACTAATTGCACCCCCAGAAACTCAGAAATCACAGCAAAAAGTGAGTAGGACCATTGGCAGAGGAATTACGACCAGAAATTCACCAGCGGAAAAATCACCGATACGAACATTTCGTTTTTTGGCTGTCACTTTTGACCCGTTGCTCGCAGCGTATTGGGACTGCGCTTAATCGATTCCTCTCGCAGAATCACGTCGGAATAGGGCATGACAGAATTGTTTGCAGCACTTTTCAGAATTGTCGAATTTTTCGCCAAAAATACAAAGGGGTTAGCGTTACTTTTTTGCAATTTTTGGAGTGGCAAATTTCTCGTCTTGGAATCGATTTTTATGACCCTTGCCAGACTAATTGCACCCCCAGGAACTCAGAAATCACAGCAAAAAGTGAGTAGGACCATCGACAGAGAAATCACGACAGAAATTGAGCAGCGGAAAAATCACCGAAACGAACGTTTCGTTTTTTGGTCGTAACTTTTGACCCGTTGTTCGCAGCGTATTGGGACTGCGCTCAATCGATTCCTCTCGCAAAATCACGTCGGAATAGGGCATGACAGAATTGTTTGCAGCACTTTTCAGAACCGTTGAATTTTTCGCCAAAAACACAAAGGGGTTAGCCTTACTTTTTCGCCATTTTTTGATCGGAAAATTTCTCGTCTTGGAATCGATTCGTATGCCCCTTACTAGACTAATAGCATCCCCAGGAACTCAGAAATCACAGCAAAAGGTAAGTAGGACCATCGGCAGAGGAAATATGACTGGAAATTCAGCAGCGAAAAAATCACCGAAACCAACGTTTCGTTTTTTGGCTGTAACTTTTGACCGTTGCTCGCAGCGTATTGGGACTGCGCTCAATCGATTCCTCTCGCAAAATCACGTCGGAATAGGGCATGACAGAATTGTTTGCAGCACTTTTCAAAAAAGTCGAATTTTTCGCCAAAAATACATAGGGGTTAGACTTACTTTTTCACCATTTTTTGATCGGAAAATTTCTTGTCTTGGAATCGAATCGTATGCCCCTTACCAGACTAATAGCACCACCAGGAACTCAGAAATCACAGTAAAAAGTGAGTAGGACCATCGGCAGAGGAATTACGACTAGAAATTCAGCAGCGAAAAAATCACCAAGACGAACGTTTCGTTTTTTGGCTGTAACTTTTGACCCATTGCTTGCAGCGTATTGGGACTGCGCTCAATCGATTCCTCTCACAAAATCACGTCGGAATAGTGCCTCAACGAATCAATCGCATCACTTTCCAAAGTCGTTCAAATTTTCGCTATAAATCCAAAGGGGTTAGCCTCACTTTGTTGACCATTTCCGGAGCTGAAAATGTTCCGTCTCGGAATCGATTTGTATGACCCTTTCTAGATTAATTGGACGCCCAGGAACTCAGAAAACACCAGAAAACACCAGAAAAAGAGCGTAGGAGCATCAGCAGAAAAATAACGAAGGAATGTCCAGCAGCAGCAAAACTGACAATTCAGATCTCTGGTTTTTTGGCTTTAACTCTTGATCCGTTGCTCGCAGCGTATTGGGACCGCGCCCAAACGATTTCCCTTAAAAAATCAAGTCGAGATAGTGCGTCCAAGAGTGGTTCTTAGCACTTTCCAAAATTTTCAAAATTTTCGCTAAAATTGCAAAGTTGTTAGCCTTACTTTTTTTCGGACCCGAAATTCTTTTGTTAGGGAATCGATTTGTCCAACCCTTTTCCGACTAATTGAGTCCCCAGGAACTCAGGAAATACAAAAAAATAAGCGTAGGAGCCAGAGCAGGAAAATGTCAAAGGAATGACCAGCAGCAGCAAAACTGACAGATCGGATATTTGGTGTTGTGGCTGTAACTTCCGATGCGTCGCTCGCAGCGTATCGAGACTGCGGTCGATTGATTTCTCTTGCACCCTTTGCATTTAGCTATTGCACTTAGCATCGAGAACAGTTACACAAAGTTTATCAAGCGATATCCGTGACCTGCGCTCTCTGGCACTTGTTGAAGCAGTTTCTCGCTCGAATGAATGTCGCTTGGGTATCGCTGGTCTTTTTTTACTTCGACTAGGCCATCCAGCACTTGAACGCCCACCTTTCTTATCACGAAACGCTCGGTTGATTGCGAAAACTTTTGGAGATTACAAAACGATGTGTACTATATGTTCTTTATTTCTGCGTCAAATGACAATTCATCGTGGGGCGATCTCCTGCTTATACTATTAACAGAAAACTTTATTAGTAATAGATGAAGATTTTTCTTATTATTCGATATACAGAATCAAACCTTATTCATTTAAATATAAACTCGAGAAAAAAAAAAAAATTGGGGACCCATATTATTCGCCTTGGAAATCAGTTATTGAAAAACAACCATTGATATTTCAATAATGTTATTTATGTAATATTGAAGATTTTAAAATTTTCACTGGCAAAAGAAGATTTTTTTTCGTCTTTTTGAGTACTTTGAAGAACCATCAATAGTCAATAATCAGTGTTTAGCATTTCAACAATTCAGAAAAAAAATATGGTTTGCTAAGTACGTCAATACTCAATAATAATCAATATTTTTTGTCACATTTCCAAAAAATTGTATTACTGAAAGACAATGTCAACACCTTATCCGAATTTAAAATAAATTCACAAGACTTTAATTTTTTATTCTAGTTAATTCCGAACGAACCTCATAATAGATCACTTTCATTATTCATTTTTATATTTATTCAAGCACTTACGTAATTTTTGTCAATTAAAACCTAATCACCGTTTCCAAATTTTGGGAAAAACTCAGAAAATAAGTTCAGCCTTCTACATATCTTCAAAAAGAAAAGTGTTCAAGAATTTTTCAGATATTTTGGAAACCTGAGAAATTGAATTTTTTCAATTCATAATTTCAAAAGTGTTCAACAAATCAATAAAAACAACAAAAAATTCCTCATAGGAACATTCTTAAAACGATTCGAACTAAAAATAAAGTAGTTCGAAAATTTTCCCAAATATGTGCAGCTCAAAGTTCACTTTGTGTACAACATTGAAAAAATAAATTGAGCATCTTAGAGATACTACTGTCGCTTATCGATCGATTCACATTGGATCATTTATTTGTGGTGTACGCGAATTGTGGTTTTTGACTTCATTTTCAACAGTAAATGTAGTACTGCTTTTTGCCGAGCTACCAGAATCGCTAGCCACCCTGCTTTTGTCCGATGCTGAAAATTTAAAATCCTTCTTCTTGGTAACAATGTAAGTTTCCGCGCTACCCGGAGTGCTGGTATCGCTGGGCAAACTGTCTGCTGGGTTCTCTAAAGTTATAACACAAGTTTCGCTGCTATGGAAAAGCTTGTCGTCCGTTGAACCACAACGTTTCGTTGTCCCACGAATTGATTCCACATCAGGCTCAGGTTTATTCTTTCCATACCTTTTTTTGAATGGCTCGCCACCATGTCTATGGACGGAACGGATCTCGTCAAATTCCATGTCGCTGCGCGACGAAATATTCTGACGATTTTCCCTACGGATATCTGACACTCTTGCTTTCTGCAATTTTTCACTGTCTGATGATTTGTCGTAGCCCGACAAACTGATATCCTGCATTTCTATAAGCTCTCCATTATCTTTTCGCAATCTTACAGTCGCATTACTGTTCGATGTTACGCTCTTGTCCTTGCTTCTACTTATCTGAGTTTTTGATACAACTTTCCGTTCATATTTTTTGCTACAAATGCTTTTCTCGGAGTTGGGCGAAGCTGCGCCCAGATATTGACTGGGTGCGTCGTTGAAACTACACGTAAAGTCCGCATCTCGTTTCAACGTCGTATTCACTAGAATTCTGTCAATTTTTTCTATTATGTTATTCAATCTGGCAGCACTTCTTGACTTGAGACTCTCCTCGGAATGGTTAAGTCTCTCTAATTTCAGACGCAAAAGTTCTTGTCTGGAAAGAGGATTTTCATTCGCCATGTTTCCTCTAGCGTCACTTTTACCAAATTTCACAGTGATCTCACTATCGATGTCATTGTTCGAGGCCTCGTTATTAGCCATCAAACTGAGGCCGACATTCTCCCCCGTTGAATTCTTACTGAAGTTCATTACTTGAACAGCAGATGTGCTGCCGAATGTTGAGAATGCCAGAATATGATCAAAAGGATGATAAGCGACGCAAGCTACGATTTTCGCATCTTGAACCAGATATTTAGCGACTCTTTTTCCACTCTCGACGTTCCATATATTCAAATACGAATCTTCCCCACCGCAGAGAACAAATCCTCCACAAGGTGTCAAGCATGCAATTATCTGTAATCTGAAATATCCATAGAAGATCGGATTAGTTACTTTAAATAATGCGTTTTAAAATAGAAACTTTACATTTTCGTTTGAGCAACACATTTCGTAAAATGATCGTGACAATATACCTGCGATTTCTGAGACTTTTGTATCGCTGCAACACTACTCCGGTGGTGAGGTCGATCATTCGCAAGCCGTTGTCTCGCGAATGAACCAAAATTCGTGATTCCAGGGGTTGCGAAATAATGGTGTTGACAACGTTATTCTCGATTTCGTTATTTTTAATTATCTTGAAAACGTTCCATTCCCTTGCTGTCGAAATGCTGGCTGCCTTCTTCAAAGTCCACAGTATTATGACACCAACGCTGTCACCTGTGATTAGACCACCGTCCTTCTGGAAACACATCGAATTCACGTATCCCTTGTGCTCGTCTAATTCTTGGGTGAGTTCATAACGTTTGCTTCTTCTGCACTTTGTCCAAACTCTGACAACGCTGTCGCAACACCCTGTCACTACAACTTGTTTGTTCCTGGGGTAAAATTTACCGCAGTAAACGTATGACGGGTGAGGTAACATCTAAAATTGACAATTCATCCTAAGGTTATTGCAGCTGCTATTTTAAAGCAATTATTAGAGGGTTGTTCCAGTTTACTTGCCTGGATATGCTGAATTATTTTATTTTCCACGTCCCAGATGCAGGCAGTTTGATCCGAAGATACGGACAGCAAGTACTTGTCGTCGTTTGACCAGTTTAGACCGTAAACAAAATTATTGTGCCCGATGAACCGGACACATATCATTCCCTCAGGAACCTGCTTAAATAATAATAAAAAACTTTACTGTTAAAGCAATCTACTCGGAAAGCTATTTTAAAGAATTTGACAAATATGAAAGATAATCTCTTGCCGCATAGATGATGATCGGGTATTTGCCATCTTCCGAGCCTACGCAAGCAAGGTATTTGCCACTAGGGCTGAATGTGATGTAAAAGCAGCCATTTTCAAACGTTTCAGATTGAAACAGGTGGTTGTTTGGTATCTTGCAAGACTGTGCGGCGAGTCTAGTCCACTTTGGCAACTGCAACATGTCCGAGGACTTCACCAAAGTAGCGCAAGACTCGTCATTTATCTCAGGTAATTCGTTAAGGCTGAGACGATCGTAAAGAACCGGATCTTCAACTGGCGGTTGAACAGATTTCAATGTCACGTATAACGTGCTTGGATATTTCTGCCTGTTAGTGGATTTCCAGCTGTTGAAGACCTGTGAAACGTAAAAAAGATGAGAGTTCACATTGATCTGACGCACCAAGTTTCTCAAAAGTTTGACAAATTCATTTTAAGCAGAAAATTGTTTTCAGTTTTAGTCGATCCCAACAGGATCTGAACCCACCTCGCATCGACCAAGTATTCCAGATTTTTTGGAAGCTTTAGACGGCTGGTACAGTTGCAGTCTGACTTGCTTGTTCATGTGAGACGTCCCATTTACTCCGACTGGCCTCAGAAAAGCCCAGGCTATTTTATGCCAGCATCCTTCACTGCCTGGAAACAACCGTCAAAATACTGTGAGTCTGATAATTGTTACCTCAATTTTAATACATAAATAAAGAACTATTATTTAGCGATATATTCTTCGAGGTTGTTTTCATTTCTACCCACCCAACATATTGTAGTTGAAGCTGGCCTCGGCAAAGTTCAATAAATCCAGTACTTCAAACAATATTAATGTTGGTTTATCGCCTGTTCGAATGAAATCGTCAAAATTGTAATCAAATATCAATTCCTCCTCCCAATTAGGCACAATTGATTTATTCGTCTTGAAGTCAAACTTCCTAGTGATCATTGGTTGCAGGTAGCTGCATCTTCCTTGATTTTTGCTTTCTGCAGTCTTTAAATAGTTTCCTGTTTTCATGTCCACGATATGAACCTTCACCATTGGGTGTCTGGTAATAAAATCCGTTTCCAAAACATCTGCTCTGTGAATGGTGATGGATATAAACCACTCCGATCTACCTGCGTTATACTCAACCGAATTATCTCTGCTACTTTGCGTCCCTGATTTATTCTTTGGGCCACTATTCGATTTGTCTTTCAATTCACACTTTCTAGCAGGATCAACTTCCCGCCTTGAGTACTTTGACTTTTTTCCATCTTTTTTCACTGATCTGCTTCTAGGCAAGTCACTGATGTCCGTCAATGAACAACTGATATCAATGTTTGTGGAATCATCTTCAGAGAACGACCGCCTTTTCCTCGCTATTTCCTCATTCCAAATTCTTTTTTCACGTGCAACAGACTTCAAATCTTGATCATTGTTTTTCGAGAACTCAGAAGTTTCAAATGTTGAGCGTGCGTTCGATCGCTGCCTAGTCTTGCTAGGAGTAAACTGAGCTCTAGAATACCCGTCACTCTTGACACCATGAATTTCAGTTTCAGAGCTTGCAGAGTCTGAAACATCGAAGACTTTAACCACCTCTTTGTTTTCTCTGCCACCTATGTAATTCGGAAAATCGCCTTTCAATTGCATTAAGTTTGTTTCGATTTCTCTAACGCCCTTGGACGAATCATAGAAACTGCTCATCTCTATCTTAGTACTCTGTCTGTATTTTTGGCTACTATCCGAGCCTCTTTGAGATTCATAGACCTCAGTTTCAATTCGAAGCACCTCTTCAGTGTCGGACCGAAAAGCGGCATTGTCGTACACCAAGCTAGACTCATTAGCCAAGGATTTAGAAAGTCCCTTTTTTCGTGGAGCAGGAACTGGTCTGAACCGAGGATCAGCAGAGAGTCGAGAATCGCTATCCACCGACCGGTTTGTGTCGGAGGAATTTGCAATTAGTTCTTGCGTCAAGTGTAAATTTTTTCCACCCTTAGACCACCGTTTTCGTCTTCGCTTGGGCACCTCTATGTTCGTCTTCAAAGGTTCGGGTTCAGGATCTGAATTTCCTGCAGAAATCCTCAATATTTTCTCTTCAGATCCAAAAAGCTGGGTATGATTCTCTTCCGAGTTTGAATGATCAGAAGATTTTGAAAATCTCGTAGAAGTTTCTCGATCAGCGGAAAACATGAAAACTTTAGATGTTTCTGCAAATTCTTGAATTGTATTGACCGATTCTTCAATTTCCCAGGCCATTCCTTCTGCAGCACTTTTCTTTCCTTGACTTCTGGTGAGATTTGCTTTCTTTCCAGGGCTTATGGCATCTGACCAGCAGACATTACCATCTTCGGCAATATTTCTTGGCTTGAATAATTTCGTTTCCTTATTTTCGCTGTGAACATCAACAACAACGACGTCTACAGGTCTATGGGATTTTGCAGTATTGTCAAGACATTCGATATTATCTTCACTATCAATCGACTCGTCATTCTGAAACAGAACTCTTTCCGATCGTGATAAGCCAACTTCCTCTCTAGAGGTAGCAGGCCTTCTCTTCATCTGTCTCACAGGAGATTGTGATTTCTCCCCATTGTTAAAATCTCTCAGAGATTTAGAGCTCCCTTTCCGAGAATCGCGACTCCTTCCACCTGATTTCTGATTCTTAGTCATTCTGCTATGTGTCAAGTCTACCCGTTTAGTTTCATCCAAGCACATCAGCTTGGACAGAGAGTCCGATGAGTCGTACCCGAAATTTCGTAGTTCCACCGATCATCAAGTACTTGCTAAAAGATGAAAAAAAATACATTATCGCTCCACATGGCAGATAAGGAAACATTATTCAAGGCAAGAAAAGAGATCTTTAGCATCTGAATAAGAACTTTAATTTTGCTATCTGAAGTTGTTTGTATAAATGCAACAAAACTCTGCAGTGAGACAACGAGGTTGAAAAATGTGCGGCGATTCTTAAAAGAGGATAAAAAAAATTGGGTTGATTTGGTGATTCAATACTTAGACCATACAGGATGGACCGTGTATGGCGTAGTCGAATGGACCTGATATAGTTTATACGCCTTCATTCTCAGACTATGTATTTCCTCTCGTAAGGGACGAAACTTTCTTTCTCTTATCAACGCTTCAGTTTCTCCGTCCTTTTCTCATCACTCGACAGGATAGGCTATGCTCGTTGCAAACTATATAGTCTAAGCTGAATGTAAACAACATTTTGAAAAATATAACAACACTGAACAACGTGACTCAACCCCATTCTTGATCCATCTCATCGATTTAAAGGTAAAATAGGTACATAAACATCAGTTTACAAAAAATGAAAATTTAATGATAACGATTTGCGGAACCGTCTTATACGGTGTTATTGAATACAGTTAAAAATATTTATCTTAAGCCCCGTTGTCAAAGACTACTCTTTGCCCGTAGCGTTCTGGAGGCGACGCCATTTGTTTTCAATTGATGACAGCACTTATAGGCTATGTTAGGTTAGTTAAGCAAGCAACCAAAGCACTCTTTGGACTGTCAGTCGAAGCAGCCGACACGCCATTCGTGGAAAAACGACTATTACTCCAATTTTTTTCGGAGCTTGGTTACACGTAAAGAGTAGAAAATTGAACCGAATCCCGGTTTGAATTGTAATGCAAATGTCTGGAGAAATAGCTGACTGTGTTTTTTGCAAAATCATCGTCGACCAAGCGCCAAGCGAAAAGATTTACGAGGTGGGAATGTGCATAGGGAGCCATTGGTCATCAGTTGTCACTCATCAGGTCAGCTGTCCGAGAATATTTAGAATTCAAATTTTCATCTCTAATTTCCAGGATGACGTTGTAATCTGCATAAAAGACATTAAACCGGCGTCTAAGCACCACTATCTTATTATACCAAAGACCCACATAGAGAATGCGAAAACGATGCAAGGCCCAGAGGACGAAAAGACACGTGCGTAACGTAGTTTCAATTTCTTATTTAAATTCCTGTAACGAGCCTCCATCCACAGTTTATTTATCAACTTCTATTCATTCATTCGTTCGTTCGCAGTCGAGCATATGGTCAAAGTCCTCACAACGTTAAGCGAAATTAAGGGAATTGATTTGAATGATGCAAGGATAGGGTTCCACTGGCCTCCCTTCAACTCCGTCAACCACCTGCATCTACATGTTATTTCACCTGTAGGAAACATGGGGTTCCTCGGGCAGATGATTTTTCTACCCAACAGCCTTTGGTTCACAAGCGTGAGTGATTGTTTCTTTTTCTCTCATTAAATCGCATTAGATTGAAATCTTGACTGATCAATATTTTCCAACTTTTTTTAATCTGTTTTCTTCATCACCCTAATTATCTGCATTTTCAGATTGACTACGTCAGATCTCGTCTACGGACTTGCAGCTAATATTTCCTCAACTTAGACATGGCACAGCATCTTGCCAATCTTGATTATGGTTTCAGAGCTGGAACCAAAATTATGCAACAAATGTCAAGGGCTGGCTATTAACTAACCCTATTAGCTAATTTATTCCAAATTACAACGAATGATGTTATGTTTACAATTTATATTAGGACGATGTGTATTTTTTATTTTCATGACATTGAAAAATGTACGCAATATCGCAAAAGCTAGTTACCGTAGCTAATTGTTATACAAAACAATCTTAATGCTGAACTTGACTGAATTTTCAACAATTACTTTGATACAGCTATAAATAAGTTTTTCGTTAAGGACTTATCTTGATCACAAATAATTATTAAAAATCTCGGTAAAAGAATTCAATCTTTGAGTACACAGATATTTATGTAGGTATAAAATATATCTAAATTGGACAGGAGTGAACATGAACAGTTTTCTCTAAATTTCAATCAACTGGTTCGGGAAAGATTCCTTCCTTAAACATGCGCTGCCACTCGATACCCGTTGGATACTCGTATTCAGCAACGCTTTGCTTCTTGAATTTAGTCGAGTAGCCAGGAGCAGTTGGTGGCATGTAATGAGCATTCTGGACATTCGTAGGATCCTCAAAGTGCTCGTGCTGCTGATCAACGTATTCAATAACTCGGTTTTCGCTGGTTCCGCTCAACGCAATAAAATCCCACATTTGTAGGTGCTGAACCATTTCACATAAACCTACACCTCCAGCATGGGGACACACCGGCACTGTAACCAATTAAAGAAATTGCAGTTTTTGTACAAACTGTGTCATTTTCATAGAGAAAAACAAGCGCAACAAGTTGTGCTTACCGCCAAGCTTTAGCGCCATAAAGTAGACTGACAGGATCTCGTTCACGCCTCCTATTCTAGCCGAATCAATCTGGCAGTACTTGATCGCCCTAGCCTGAAGTAGCTGCTTGAACATAATTCGATTTGCGCACATTTCCCCAGTCGCCACGCCTATACCATAAGGTTCCAACTCTGCGGCGATCCTAGCGTGTCCTAAGACATCGTCGGGAGAAGTCGGCTCCTCGATCCAGGTGATTTTGAATTCGGCGAGTCGCTTGACCCAAGCAATTGCCTCCTCGACTTCCCAAACTTGATTTGCATCTACCATCAGCTTGTTTTCATAGCCGATTACTTCCCTGATTAGACGACACCTTTTTATGTCTTCTTCTAAATTGATTCCGACTTTAGCTTTGAAAGCCGTGAAACCAAGCTCGAGGTATTTCTTGCAGAGGTCTTTGACCTTTGCATCTGAGTAGCCCATCCACCCGACTTGAGTAGTGTAAGCTGGATATCCCTTTTTCAATAATACTTTTTCCCTTTCTTCTTTGCCCTGTGCTTTACTCTTCAGAATTGCTACCGCTTCCTCTTTTGTAATAACGTCAGTGCTGGAAGTAGGTCAAACGTGAACGAACCTTGTTAAAAGCGGCAGCAAGTTGTGTCTGATACTTACATGTACCGAAAATCAATAGTGGAGACCAATTCCTCTGGGGTCAAATCCACGAGCAGCTTCCACAAAGGCTTTCCTTCAATCCTGGCCCACAAATCCCAGAGAGCATTTATAATAGCTGCTGTCGCCAAATGGCTGACACCTTTCTCGGGTCCAATCTGTAGAGATCAAAAAACAAAAAATGTATCATGAAATCAGTTTAGAGAAATGAAAATAGTAATAACCATACTATGTATTGTACTCGCCCATCTCATTTGGGAATCGCTTGTTAATGCTCTCCAGAATGATGCGAAATCAGAATAAATTTCTTTCACATTCCTATTCTTGACTAGTCTGAATAATGATTTGCATGCCTGAGTGACTGAAATTGATATTCAAAGTGTAAGAAATAATGATAGTAAACAATTTTATTAGTTACCTAGAAGAGTTATAGAAACTTACCAACTTCTGTTCCCCTGCCCAGGGTAAAAGTCATACCGTGTCCTTCGAATCCTGTGTTAGTGGTAATAATGACGTAGGCACAGGAGTAATTGGGGTCCGTATGCTAAAAACCGATTAAATATTAGATAAACTGCCAACTTTAAAACAACAGTAATGCATTCAAACTTATAGAGCTTACCATAGCATCGGTTCCGTCGGCATTTAGTGAAGTTGGAAAGCGAAGATCCTTGACAATCGCATCAGTGATTGTTACGTTCTCCATTTTTTTGTATTTCGCTCACTAATCCAAGTGCTGTGGACAATTATACATCAGAATAAAGTATATCATCTGGTGCCGCTTGATGCACAGATGGCAAATGTGCCAATAACGTGTGCTACAAGGCAGTACATTTTGTTATTGTTCGACTGATAACAGCTCGGCCTGCAGATAACTCTGCAATGAAGCAATCGAATGACATGTACGTATTGAACGAATACTTATGATCAAATCTCATACAGGCGATTCTCTGTAAAGACATAAATGGCTGTCTAAAGCACTGTTTTCAAAAAGTACTGTTGAATCATAAATTAATATATTTCAAAACACAAGCATTAGAATATTCCTTTTTAGTGCAGTTGTAGTTACAATGGTACAAATTATAGTTTTATATCAAAAAATTTCTAAACCAGCATGAAACAGTTCCGTGTGCTGTGCCATTTCCAGAATTAACACTTTGAGGTTTTAGTTCAAGATATTTATTTATAATGCAGAATTTTGGACGTAATGTTTCAAATCACAGTTAATTAAGGAATTTTCTTTGGAAAAAAACAACACTTAAAATTGATACATTTCATTTCATTCATTTGATCGAATCTTGTCCGGGCTTTTTAAGCATAGTACCCTGCCAAACATTCAAAACCAAAAATAAAATTTTGACTATGCTGTTCTTATTGTCCTGCGTATACAGGAACGTAACTAGTCTGAAGTTTGTGTCAGTAGTGATAGCGGCTTTGTGCCGCTACTTTATTTAGTGTCATTTATAATGAATTATACACATATTTATCGAGAACACGCAAAATAAAATACATTACGAAGGTTTGCTTGATATTTCACAATTTAATCAAAATATACAGTCCCCTGGCAACAGTCCCTCCTGCTGTGTAATGTGGCAGTGACTGTCTTTCATTTCAGGGGACTGTGTAGATTTGACAACAGTCTCTCTTTGAAGTTACATAAGTTATTAATACCCTAAAAGTCATAATAATTTATTACAGGCTAGTTGTGATTACATAGACGTGTCTCCTAAAATGCAAAATTTATCCAGAGAGGAATTATTACAGAAAAAGAGAGATGCCGAACGTCTGATGTACCAATGTAGAAAAAATGATGAAGTTTCAATTTTTAGTTTATTTTTGCTCGGAACTGAAGCAGTATAATTATAGGAATGTCTATCTTATGTAGCATATAAAAATAAATGATCATAACTATGTATTATGTGATTTTGATATAATTGCAACAGTCCCCTGCAACCATTTTCCATAAAAATGCTAATATTTCGAAAAGTAGTTACAAATTTAATGGACTTATTGATACTTATCAGTAAACTGTTACTTTTCTAGTCCTGAGTATTTATTTTTTTTTTTTAAGGAAGAATATTAATATCACCGGATAGCTATGTATGGGCTGAAAATATCTTTACAGAGAATCGCCCATACGTAAGGCAGCAACAAAATTAGATTTAAATTAGGTATAAAGGAATCTAGTTATGTTGAAAAAAATAATAAAGAAATAAATAATTACTCTTATTACTTCATCGTGATAACGTTATTTCGATCATTAATGCTCTTTCGACCGTATATAGATACGGCATATCTCGATTAAAAGAACAAATCGACAAAACTTTATACATATACAATTTTGCGCATGTGCAAATATTTGCCACAGGCCAGTTTCCCCCTCTTGCCAAACCTATTACGCAATCTTCTACAGTTAATTTCAGTATTGCCGCAGGTGCGACAACGAAATTGATATTTTTATCTGGAATTCATGATGATGTATCTGTTAGAAAACTGTAAGGAATTATAGATAATTTAGACGAAGTATCGATAGTGAGATATGTTATGATATTCTATTACTATACAATTGGATTTATGAACGTTTCAGTGAACGTTTTCTTTTATTAAAAAACTTAGAATATTTCCACATTTACAGTTGTATATATATCAACATAATAGAGAAGATAATCACAGTTACTATGAATTATAATTATACAAGATGAAACCCGCTCATTTCCGAATTTTTTTTAACATTGCATCAATTCTTCACGCATCATGATACCTGCAGTAAGCGGTATCCTCAATCAACTCTTGCGCTATCCATTCCTCAGCTGGTTGCAGCGCTGAAAGAGCCGAAGACTGAGTCTCTGCCTCTTTCAAAACTCTCAACAAGTTTCCACCAGCAAGTTTCTTTATGTCGGCTGCTGACCATCGCCGATCTCTAGTCAACTCTGCCAGTAGCAAAGGGTAGCCAGAGACGTCTGGAAGCTCCGTTGGAGGACTGTAACAACTTCACTATATAGACTGATCTTGCATTTTTATTATAACTTTGGATTCATCGTGAAGTATACCTAACAATTCCATCGTATCCAGCTCCAAGTCCAACGTGATTAACTCCCGCGGTCTTTCTGATGTGAGTGATATGTGCTGAAATGGAAGTAAATCGTCAGATTACTCCGTCCGCAAAATATCGATAGTCGCAAATGAAACAAAACTTTATTTGTCATTTGTTGTAGACTTTCCGATCTTGCAACAGGTGAAAAGCTTAAAGCTCACCGATTACGTCGTGCATGGAAGCGGAGCTGCTGCAGCTTAGATGAGTACTGTCGAAGCTCACCATTACTAGGCCTCCGTTAATAGGCTAAAAATAAAAATTCAAGCATAATTTGTGTTCCCATGCTTAGCAATTGGAGTGAATCGCCGAAAGTTGGTAATAGTTTGAAAAAACTGATCAATGCTTACAAGATAGCGAAGAATATCATCCGGGACATTTCTCGACGAGTTGCACAAAGCTCTAGCTGCGCTGTGTGAAAAAATAACAGGTGCTTTAGTCACAGCCAAAGCTGCTCTCATCGTCTGAGTAGAAACGTGAGAAAGATCTACCAGCATCCCCAGTCTGTTTAACTCCTTGACAATCGCTCGCCCGAATGTGGACAGACCACTACTGTGATAATCCAGAGGCACATCTTCGTTCGGATCCTCTACCAGACTAGAATCTGCCCTGAAAAGAGAAACACCAAATTAGAAAAACAACTTTGGCTAGAATTTCACACAGATTATAGCTCATCAAATGTCATCAACACTTCTTTGGTGATTTCTTACCATGGTGTGTTGCAGCGATGCGTTAAAGTCATGTATCGAGCACCTAAGAGATGAAAACTGCGCAAAACTGCCAATGAGGAGCCAATGCTGTGGCCGCCTTCCAAACCAACGAGACTGGCGATCATGCCATCTCTGTGAGCTCCCTCAAGCTCTGTACTCGAAGTTACTAGACGCATACCAGTTGGATGTTTCGATGTTAATCTTCTGACAAGATCGATTTGTTCCAATGTCAGTTGAACGGCATCGAGAAACTGAGCCTCACAAGGAACGTAAGCCGACCAAAATTGAGCCCCAACATTACCCCGTCTTAGACGCACTAAATCTGTCTGCCACTCCGGACCCCAGGTCAAGTTCTTAGATAAGTCATCCTCGAAGGGAAAGTTTCTTGCCGTTCCTCCTCGCTGGCGCAAGTTCCAAGCAAAATCGTTGTGCCTGGAGGAAGAAATTAAATTTGAGAGAATATTGGCTACATTTATCATTTCGGCGTATTCTCCCTCCTCGGAATAAAAAATTCAAGTGTAAAAACAATTTCTAGGGAAATGAATATAAAAAAATAGATCAATATATTTTGTTAATAAAATTCAAAGATTTTGTATCGTATAAGAAATTATTTCTAAGGTGATGACGAATCATTGAATATCAAAAATGAATGCTGACCCATCGATGAGTGGCATTTCTGATAGTATCCTTTTAACAACAAGGAGTCTGGCTTCCAGTAGATGTGAGCTGCGAAGTTCAAGCGCCAACGGTAAGCCTACACCAGCGATTAGAGCACAGCCCAAAAAGAGCAGTCCAAGAATGACGAACCATCGCTTGCCTAATTTGGTTCCTGCAAAATATTGCAAACTAGAATTAGAATAAGAAGTTGGGGACTATGAATGGATTGAGAAAAGGATGGAGACACTAGTTGTTATACGAACATAAACAGTTAGCCGTACCTTATCAAAAATACAGACAAGTTTGAAGAAGATTCGGCTCACCATTTTCACGAGAGCTTTGGTTTTCCTTTCTCGTGGAAGAAACCAGACCCTCTTTAATGCGCCGACTGACATCTCCGTTAGGCATTTTACAAATGAGCTCTGGCGACGAGAGTTGGAGACATGTCTGAAAGAACGAGTGTATACTGTAGTTTCATTGTTGGCATTAGCTTGGTCACATATTATTCATGGATTTGTATGAGTTACAACGCATAAATAAATGCAGATTGAAAATCAATATCTGAGGGAAAGTTGTTCAATGACATTTGATCAGAAATATTTGGAGATTTTGATAGGGGATTATAAGCATAGTGAGAGGAGCGGAAAGCTTTGTTTATAGTTTATGTCGACAGATAAACAACAACAAACCACACCAGAATAAACGAGTAAAATTTAGGTTATTGATAGATATACCTCAAGAATGTCAACCTCTTTTTCTCTGCGATGTGACGGGTGATATCCCAATCCGTCAGCACGCGGGTCTTCGTAAAGTTGAAACATTATTTAAATGATTTATTTACGGTCAAAGGAAGATCTGTTGTCTGGCGACTCAGCCGCTGGTTGTTAGGACGCGGCTGCGTGAACCGGCCGAATCATATCGACCGTATTTCCCGACAATGAACCAACGTGACGCGGTCTTGGCAACATCTTCGGGGCTAAACATGTTCAAGTATATCGTTTAAAATTTGAGAGAACGAGACTTGTCGCAACTCAGCCCTGAGCGTACATTCGGCACTGGGAGGTTACGTTTGTGAAATTACGTTACGCTTTTATTTCAGCTCAGCTGTCACTGCAGATAATGTTCGCCTGTTTTATCGACGTAGTTTGAATTGAAAAGTTCTACCAATCATATTGCAAGATCATTGATTGGTCGATCTTGGGTATCGCTGCAACCAATGAGACTTCAATGCAAAAGGAATACTAGCGACGCTAGTGGTTCAAAAATGAACCTAATATGTTTACATACATGTTTAATTTTTCCATTTGAGTTCGGTCTTCTTGTGGCAATTATCGGTATTTAAATGTACGTGAATCAAAGTAATTTTGAAGGAGTGTCAATAAATAAAACGCTCGTAATAAGTATTTTACCATATATGCTCTAAGGGAAGGACTAGATCTGTAAATGAGCGATTTTGATTACCTTACCTACTGCGCTGCACTCGCTTGCTTGTCGAGGATTCAGATCAAGTCCTCCCCTTGTTAGCCGATCACATATCGGTAAGATAGAAACAACTGTTAAGATAAATACCGACGATTCAATGAAGTAGTTTTGAATTTCGACCATAAGGTGCGCAGGAGCAAAAGAGGGCATCTGTGCAGCTTCTTCCGCATTTTGGTATTTTTTTAATTGACAGTTCGAACGAAATTGGGTCAAATCTGTGCAATTATAATTCGTCGTACAACTTCGAGCGATTGATTTTTCACGTACACTTCGCACATAAAAGGAAAGAAGGCAATATTCGTTGGCAACTTCGGTCCCATTTGCAACCACCGACGGAGGAACAACACTGAGATTACAAGGCTCAATTATCCCTTCCTTCTCGCAGATTTCTCCTACGAAGGAGAATCAGGAGCGGTAAATTATACTTTGGCAGTCTAACTGATTGCTTGACGTATGAAACGTACAAGGATATGTGAACCCGTCGGAGATTCCAAAATTCAAAAAATTCACGCAATGGCCGATGCGGTGATCGATTTGACAAAGGATCCAACCGTCAACGGGTCAAGCGAAAAAGACACCGGTGCTGAAACCGAGGACAGCGACGGTAACCTCTACCTTCTACCTTCAAGGATTTAAGTTACAAATCATTATCAAGGTGTCTAAAAGCTATGAGTCAAACAATAAACCCAACTTCGTTTATCCGCCTGATTGAGAACCTGATTTCATTAAAATTTTTTCTAAGTTTGACAATCGTTTGCAGGTCCAGAATGTGCAGTTTGTCTGCAGCCCTGCGTTCACCCTGCTCAACTTCCTTGCAGTCATGTATTTTGCTTCCTCTGTGTAAAAGGGGTCGCGAACCAGAGTAAACGGTGCCCGATGTGCCGGCATGAGATTCCACCCGACTTTCTTGAAAAACCTCGGCTTGTGGAACTTGACGAATTGGTCAAAACCCTCGAGGTTACGGAGGAGGAACAGTATCGCTGGTTTTACGAAGGACGCAACGGTAGGAATAAAATTTTACTGTATCTCATTTGTAAGTTGAACTGCCAACAATTGTAGCACTGTTTAACTTTAATATCACCTCCGAGCATCCTGTGAGATTCGAATTTCCTATGCTAAATTTTTCTTGATTACCTCAAAACTAGATTTGTCAACTTATATGCCTTTCCTGCCATTCTCTACCAGTAAATTTCACTAATTTATTTCAGGTTGGTGGCAATATGATCAACGAACAAGTTCAGAGCTTGAGACAGCATACAAACAGGGACTGAGATCCTGTGAGCTACTTATAGCTGGTTTTCTGTACATCGCAGATTTTGGATGCATGCTTCAATTGCGCCGTAATGATCCTTCTAGGAGGAGAAAAATCAAGCGCGACCTATGTACTATACCTAAGAAGGGAGTGGCTGGATTGAGACTTAATGGACGAGCAGAAGAGCCCATTGTAAGGGAAATAAGAGGTGCAGAAAGGCCGGCAAGTCCTGTGAACAATGCCGCCGATACTACCTGATAATGTACATGAAATCCATGTACAATTTAAATATAAGTACGTAGAATATAAAAGATTGATATACATTATACATATATTATAAAACAATTTCGCATGAATGTTAACCATATTTTAAAAACATTGAATTTTCCTTATTACCAAGTGGTAGTCAGCAATTTGTCATAAAACGGAAACCTATTTCGCCGAAAAAAGTGTCTCTCAAATTATCTACTTGATACATTTTATCGTGTTCTCATATGTGTGGGGCCAGCAATTGAAATGTATAAATCTTTACTTTGTACAGTACAACGTTAACTTCAAAATAAAATAAGCTATTCTTTGAGGAACAGGTAGAGAAGGTTCCGAGTTAAGTAAACATGTTGCTTATTTACACAGACAAAAAAGATCACAGTTTCAAATCTGGTAAGAACAGTCTATTTATTAATCAGGATATTGAATACAGAAAACCTGTGTGGGTTCATTCTTTTTAATGCATATAGAAACCTGTTTACAATTTAGTATGATATATATGCGATACATTAGCTTCGCATTTATAATCAATAAATTTTTTCCCCTTCTTTTAATTTGTTTAATCTTGAAAATTTCCTTTTAATTTATATGTCTTGACATAAAAACTGGTTCAATGATCTTGCTTGGATCAATTTCAGTGTAAGATTCATGTTTGTTTGAAATAAGTTAATATGTTATTTGTCGTGTAGATATTTCTGCCCAACCAGACAACAAGTCTTTCAAAATAAATCGAATTTGTTTGGAGACTTGCCTCTTGGTAAAACTATATGATCAACATCTATTAATGACTGATCATTTGCAAATTCATACCCAATACTAGTATGTAATCAGGAAATATTCACATTTATATGAAGAATCGATATAAGAGAGACTGAATATTCAAATTTGTGAAAGAGTAATAAATAGTTTTTATTTTCAATAATCGTTCATGATTCAACCATTATTAGAAGCGCTGATGATATATGTTCATAATTATACGGCTCTTGGATTTGATTACCCTAATCACAGTTGGGGTCACAAGAGTAAAAAAAAAAATGCAGAAAAGAAATTGATTAATTCCAATCTAGAACAACCCAATGCAGCGTTATCAAATCAATGATATGGTGTCCTTTAAAAGAATTCGCAACCAAAGACGGCGTTATTTTAAGTGCTTGTTAAGATTTTATTTAGAAAGACTAATTAACAGGTCCCTTTCGTCTGTGTCATACAATAAAAACATAAGATGCTTGCAGTTAGAATTGATTTGTTATTTACTAGTTTTTTGTTTAATCATTATTTTGTTTTTATCTTTTTTAATTCTGTGTTGTGTCTTGTTATTTTCGATATTCTTACAACTAGCTGCAGTTGTGTAGCATGGCCTAACACTAGCACTGAGTTCTAAAGACTGTCTGAAACAGCTAAGACCTGAGGTGTTGAAATGCCAATAAAAATTCAAGCAACAAGAATGAAAGATAATGGCAAAGAACATACATGATTGTTCTGTGATTACACTGGAATATGATCGTGATTAGATTCGAACACAAGGGAAAGAAAATTACCTGTCTATCCTAGTTTTCGAATATTCGATTGTGTTCGAATTTCGAGATCTCAACATTACCAAAACCGATACGGAAGTACACAATACGGTAATTCTAGAAAGGTCTACACAAATTTTACGGGAGCCTGGCATGTTTTTCTTTCCATCTTGGTATCAATTAAAACACGTTAGACCACTTTTCTACTAACTGCAATAGTGTAGCATCTCTGTGTATACCTTACTTTATCTTAAAACATATATAAACAAATATGAGGATGCTTGTCGTGCTGCATTTAGTCCTCTTTTTCTTCTCTGAAAATAACACAAATTTCGTTCAATGATAGCAATGACGATTGCCTTATCAGAGCCATCTGGTTTCAGCGTCAAATATAACATAAAATTGAATAATTAGTGATGTTGTGAGCAAATAGCACCATTATTACTTGACTTGAATCAATTAGAAAAATGATTTCTTTCATCCCTTGGCATCAGATCAGATGCTAAAAAGTGCATGCCTCATATTAAACAACAACGCGATTACTCACTTGACAATTTCTTGTTGTTGTTGCCGATCCAGGTGTAACTCAACAATAGTCTCATGACGGTTTTGGACCTTGAATGTGACCTGTGCTGCCAGGTACTTATCTTTGTTGTTCACTGACCAGCCAGAATACTGTAAGAAAAAAATTCGACCTCAAAATCACATAAAATTCGCACACAAAGAATTCTTGCGATATATTCAGTATTTGAATACTGATAGTACTGATACGGATGAACTTGTACAGCATGCAAAATAAAATTAAATACATTCTGCAAGTTAATGACCTTTCAAACTTCAGTCTGCCTTATGTAATTAATGATCAAACTCCAATTTTGAAAGATTTCTGAGCAGAAAATTTTGAAATGGCAAATATTTCTCAATTACATCCAAAGGTTTGAACAAAACTTTATGATTTAAACTCATTGCTACACAAACCAAATGCCAAAACTCACCGTAGATGTGCTTTTGTAAACAGTTTTGTCGTCCTCTTTGCAAGGTAAATATTTTTGGAGAAGTGCTTTGCCGTCTATCCTCCACAAGGTAGGGTCTGTATCTCCGTCAATATCAGCTTTAGCAACAACGAAGGCGCCAGACTAGAAGAAAATCAAGAATCTAATTTTCAACATCTGGAAACGACGTGATCAATCAGTCACTGTGAAGGTAAAACTAAGGCAAGTATGCTCACAGTATAATCTTTCGGTGGTACGCCAGAAGGTTCATTGAAACTGTTGTCATCGGAGTCGTCTTCGTCCTCTTCTTCCTTCTTTGAATGTCTCTTCTTTTTTGGTTTCTTGCCTGAATCGGAATCCGACTCCTCGTCTTCCTCATCTTCTTCCTCCTCTTCTTCCTCTTCTTCCTCCTCCTCGTCTTCTTCTTCCTCGGAGTGCGTTCTCTTCTTGGCAGCTCTTTGCGGCCTCTTTTTGGTCCCACCCTGAAAGAACCAAGCTCTGACTTATCTGAGATTCTGCACTCTTGATGTATGAGTATGATGCGTCGTGCCTGGCGAATGCTTATTTCAAAATCAAAGAAAAGTACAAATTGTTTTACACAAAGCGAATCAATTGAGAATAGAAGAAAAACAAAAAGTGTCTCGATTGAAATCAGGAAACATGAGCCGGCATTCCCGATAACGCTCGGTGAAAACTTACAAGTGTGAAGCTGCATGTGAGAGAATTAACGAGATAGAAAATGAATGAGATATCAGAGAGAAAAGCTGGGTATACGAGTTGCGAAAAATGGTGTTAGTGTATTAGCGGAGAAGAATTGATATCGCGTTAAGCAAAATAAAAACTTTGTAAACGGAAAGAAGAGTCGGCGAAGATCGCCGGCGAGCGGAACGCGAAACGATCTCGAAACGAAATCTCCCAGATTGAAAGATCTTCGATGAACCGGAGGCCGAATATTGCCGTAAATTTCTTGCGGGCGTCGTGATACAAGCGTAATAACGGATTTTTGAACGATCATGGAATATGATCGGTGGCGTGGGCCTCGCTCACCTCGGCTCCCGGTTCGGGCGTCCATTCGTCTTCGGATACACCTTCGACTTCCTCGGGATCGTCCGCTGAATATTCGTCCTCGTCCGACATGTCCTTCGTCTTCTTCATTCCGCCTTTTCGCGAAATTTTGTCAACTATTCGTCACTAACACAATACCGAAAACGAAAACTACCGATTAGCACGAGACGACCGACGAACGCGTAGACCGCAAACAATATGGCGATTGCAGCGGCGCGACTCGAGTGAAACGGCACACTTTTCGCGCACACCGGCTGCGCATCCGTGTCGCTGTTACGTCACATCCGGCGCGACTGCCGGAAGCGCTTTCTCGCCGCTGTAGATCGACGGCGCCTTGTTTAAATTTAAGTCCGTGTTTAAATTCAATAATACTTGAAAGCGACCCCTGAATGGCAACGCCCAAATTTACGACGTTTAACGGGCATAATATATAACGGCCCGTATAATTTACTGTTTTTATTGGTGTTATCTTATGAAACGTATGAGAGCATAAATTTGACTGTCATCAACAATAAAAACAGAAGATTACAACGGGCCGTTATGGTATACATATTACGCCCGTTAAACGTTTAACGGTCTCTTCTACTTACGATAAGTTTAATTATTCGGTTTAATCGCATCCTTCGCAGCGGGGTTCTTGGATAATTTTATATTCTCAATTCACGAACTGAAAAGATTGGATTCAACCATTGATACACTTGAATAATTTGGTAGCGAACCCGACGTTTGTAAACGCGAATTTATTTTCGATATGACCGTATTCTGAAATGTGTACTAGCACTACTTGCCACATTTTGGAATGTTCCGAAATGGGTTGGGTTCACTGAACTATTATAGCCGCGGTCAGTATTTACATCTGATTCTTTGATTACCTCGAAACGCGTCGCGAGAAGAACGCCTCGAAACGCGTGGCAAGCAGAGAGAACGAGGAAGAGGATTCAGATATAAATACCGAACGCACTGAAAAGATATAATTTTCGGTACGTCAGTTCCGAAATGACAAATCGTGCATATTCATTCCAGTTACAGAACGACCGTTTCGAAATTTTTCAGAATACGTCGTATATCACCGATTAGACGAGTTGTACTCTCACGAGGTTCTTCAGTACGCAATCAAAAGTCCATCCAGAATATTATACCAGTAAATCGAATCGGAATTTGTGTGCAGTCAGGTTGAAAATTCGACTACTCCATGAAGATACGTTTTAAAAAGTCTCTTCCCGCCATTGACTTGCCGATTGATATCTACCTACATTTTTTTGAGAATTTTTTATCAACAGAATACCGAGCGGCAAATCGATTTGAAAGCTTCAGTCGTTACATATGCACTAAACACTAACGCTAAAAATTATCTTGCACTTCATCGGACGTCTTTTTAAATGTACACATCTATGGCCAGTCCAACATATCTTTATTCATCCTGTTAATTTTTCCATTTTTCAGCAGTATCAAAGATCTCATCGTCCGAGTCTGACGGTATGAGCAAGCGATTGTGATGATCCGGCGGCAGTTTGTCGAGACATTCGATTCTGGTCAGATTCAAAAAATTGTGAACTTCTCGACGCATTCTTTGGATTTCCTCCCGACGCAGTCCGTGCGTTGACAAAGAAGTGGTTTTACCGTTCTTTAAAAGAACGAATAGCCCCAAATTCATGGAAACACCAACGTGTCGAATTTTGCTCAATTCCATTGTAATCGTTGATTTTTCACCAGCGGAACCTAAGCACAATTTATCGCTCCAACTACACCGCCTGAATGTCGCTTTATTTGCGGCTTTATCCAAGACGAAATCCTCCCAATCGCCCAATGAGTCCAATACGAACATTATGCCTCCAAAAATCAACACCGTTGATACAAAGATATTTTCAGAGAGGCGACGACACAGTTCGACAAAGACAAGAACAGACACTAAAACAGAAATTTAAATACTCGAGATAATTAAAAAAAAAAAAAAAAATTCCATCAATAAATGTAACTTTTATGGAGATTCTCATCAATTCTTACGTCCGAGAAACAGCCAGGCGGCTGTACCAGGCCGACGAGTAATGTGCAGTTTCTCATTATCGACAATTTTAAGCCTTGCTTTCGTGGTCAAAAACATTTTACGGACCCCTGTCTTATAATTTACAAAAATTTACTAACCCCAGAATTATATACAAATGCTCGACTTTGATTTTGACAGATGACAAAAACAAAAAAAGGAACGAGCGAGTACAGCCGTGAACGATATACTGATGATACTGCCTGAGTAAGAGCTGCATTCGTTATTCGCGGAAAAAACGTTCCCTGTCAAGATTTTAATTGTGAAAATAAGTAATTGATTGTCAAATAATATGTTTCGTAAGCAAAGCTGTTTCATGTCTTCACAATTGAGACAAGATCTTCGTAACAGGTGATATACATGCATATATTTTGTATTTATATCAAAACAAGTAATGCTTCTATGAGTATAAAGATGACTGAAACATCAAAATTTCTTCCACAGACTATGCTAGCACTTTATGACTGAAAATTCTATTCGATATTCCTTCGGCCATAACTGCCGAGCGCTTCATCACCATTTTGCAATATCCTTGCAGGCCAAATCGATCGTTGGATATTTGTATTTGAATCCCGAATCCAAGACCCGTTTTGGGATAACTTTTTGTCCTTCCGTCATGATCTGTTAAAAATTCATGGTGATAATATTATGTTTTACTCGATAATTTATTGTAGTAAAGAGAATCGAGAAAATATCAAGGAAGTCGTACCTTCGCCCTTTCTTTGTTAAATGCAAGCATTAGAGCAAATTCAGGAACTGGGATTATAGCCGGCCTCCAAAGAGCGGAGGCAAAAGCGTCTGTGAATTCCTTGTTGGTTACAACCTAAGCAAGAAATACATGTAGTTTAACTCTCGTTACCTTTGAAGAAACAATCGCGTTTCCAGCGATATAGAATATGGGATTAATAAATAAAATATACCTGAGGTGCAACTCCATTGAATGTACCGGATAAATTCTCGTTTTCCACAACGTTTACGAACATGTTAGAAATATCATCGATATGTATCCAAGGCATGGGCTGCTTTCCACTGCCAATGGGACCACCTACTCCTAGATAAAACGGGATAAATATCTGCTTGATCATTCCTCCCTTTCTACCAAGCACGACACCTGATCTAATGATAGCCTGCCGCACGTTCAGCTCCTTTGGCAGCTTAGCTGCGTCTTCCCACTCGTGACAGAGTTCTGGCAACAAACGAATAATCGTTGAAATATTAATAACAGGATTGATAATCCACTGTTCAGTTCTGGGGGGATTGGCTATAGCAGCATGGACACCGATTTGACTGTGAATAACAAGTCAGAGAAACAACGATATATGACATCTAAAATAATTGTGTGCTAATTTCGCAACAAACTAAGTATTTGACGGCTACTTTCAAGGACGTATAATTTTAGTCACCTGTTAAAGAATTCAGCTAAACTGCAGCCAAATCGGTATCCGTAAATCCATCAATATCCTCGGTCTGAGGTTGTATGAGTGGGAAGAGTGATGGCTGCAGCCAGTAATCCAGGAATTTCCTTAATGATGACAAGGAGTGTACGAAATGAGGAGTGCATTGTGCATGAGGCGAAGATGAACGAACAAGGGACTCTTGAACTGTGAAATGAAAATCATCCGTATTTTTAGTCAAAATACTTGATTTACATTTTATCCCTTTGTTATTTGTAATTCAAACTTGAAACAATCCTTGAAACTAATGTTGGTGAAAATCGGATAAGGTATCAAACGATTTATGACCAACTAACAAATAATAAGTCAAACGAACGATCTAATTCGGGACAAAAATTCAATCGTCAAATGTTAAGAAGCCAACTGGTTTAAAGATCCTGTTGTCCTGACCTGATAAGAAATCATATTTGTTGCAGATGCTCTCTTCGTTGTATTCCTTTTGGTCGGGTGGATAATAAGCGACGCCAGATATGTTAACAAAGACTTTGGGAGGACAGGCAGTGACGGCCCGAGCCAGCGCCTTGGTAGTTTCGACTCTGCTGTTCCACACATTTTGCTTAAATCCAGGAGTCCACCTTTGTGTTGGATCAAGTATATTCTGTCCTGCCACATTCACCACTGCAGTCGTATTCTTTGGTAAACCATCGCGCTCAAGATCACGCTGAAAAACAAATATTCTAAATATGGTACAGTCTGTTTCTCACATTGGACCGTTTTATCAGAAAAACTCAGAGTTCAGTAATGGTAAAAACAGATCAAGTCTTACCCAAGACATGCGAAACGGTCCCGGCATACGAGATATTATAATTGGGCAGAAGCCTCGCTGTTTAAAAGCATTGACCAATGAGGTTCCTATGAACCCTGTTCCGCCACCTGGAATAATTCGAGGAAAAAGCGTATGATTGAATTTAATGTTCGTTGCAATATACAGGATATTTCATTAAATTCCAACTTCGTATTAACGCTATTTTAAGCCCGCAAATTTAATGTATTCAAGAAGAAATGAGTAACCTTCAAATTCGAATTTATAAGTAAAGATATATTAATTATTGAAAATCGAAATGAGTTTACAGATTACTGAGAAAATTTTGATTAAAATGAGAAGATGTATCCTAAATAATTTTGAAATGATATTTGATTTCGAAGTTCCATTTAGGTTACATTACATAATTTTGTAGAAAATAAATTTAAACGAGAGCCACGTACCTATCACGATGTGATTCGCAGTCATTGCTCAGCCTAGTGTAAACTAAAATTGGTTAATTTTACTCAGATTGACTTGTTTCCGAGCTTTTCAGGTTCACATCGGGTAAATGTTTTGCAATTTGCCGGTTACTGATTACAGCAGACCCAGCAGACGCATTAAAAATATTCCGACGCACAGGTTCTATAATATTTCAGTGTAACTATCAAATGGTCGGTAATTGAAATCTGGTCGGTAGATTGACAGAAAATATGGTCGATATGTCAGTCAAGTACGTCGGCAATGCAGAATTAATACTGACCGGCTATTCTTGTAACTGTTGGTAACTCGCTATTCAATTTTTTTGCAATTCAGATAATTCATTATCTCTCCAAATTTAAAGAAAACAATGCTCTATTGAATAATTGCATAAAAAATGAGGACTGTGCAAAATTTGCTCCAAAAACTTCGTCGAGACTTTCGATAATAGTTCTAGTTGGCGAGAAAAGCGGTTTGCCGAGAAACGCGCCTTCATTCAAAGAACGTTCCAGTTGCGTGTATCAATACACAATCGTGTAAAATGACTTGACCACAGTTACAGAATTACGTCTAGGATTAGTTGATAAAGGAGATAGCCCCGTTTAAATTTAGTGTGTAACCTAGTTACAATTAGTCCGCTTGAAGCGATGATTTATAGGGCAAAGTTGATATAGCAAACGAGGACGCGTCCGCTATCGCGGTCAACAATATGCGGCATTACATTAGAAATGAGCTGTAATGCCATTAATTATGATTATATCGATAAAAAATTTATTTCGGAAGCTAATTAGTTCTTGACGAATGAAAATTTTCGACTTATAAACTGATGGCGCAATTGACAATCGGATAGTCGAACTTTGGAATACGTTTGATCATTCATTCGTAAAAATCGCATTCATGCAAATTAAAAATAGTTATATACGAAATGTCGTGACTTGATTTAAAGCCTCTTCTAATAGGTGTGATTCTTCGAGCAATCAAGATAAATTGTTCATAAGTGTGTCGGGGAAAGTATAAATTGTAGGTCAAGGACGATCACGAAGTCCCCCGCCTGTGTTTCCGCCGCCGTAAATACACAGGGTGCATGTCAAGAGGCAGGAGTATTTTGCCATTCCTCGAAAGACTTGGGGATATACATAACGCACGCTTCTCCACCTTCGCCACTGCGCAACTTATACATGTATTCTGCAGGTTCTAATGGCTCCTGGGTACCTCAGTCACGCTATGAGGTCGGCTGATGCCAGACGCGTTCTGTATCTTAGATTCGCGCGCTACGGAATTCGTTGATTTTTGTAAAAGGCAAGGTATAGTCGGGTAAAACTGCAGGTGCAACAATGCGATGGGTGAGACCAAGAAAAAGGATCAGCCCACCAAAAGGTAACAATAAAAAAAAAACCGGTATCAACTCGCGCTTGTATTAGGTGAACTATATGGAGCCGCAAAAAACTGGAGATGCCGGGGATCGAACCCGGGGCCTTTCACATGCAAAGCGAACGCTCTACCACTGAGCTACATCCCCGATATGTGATGTGCATTAAGTATTCCACATGCCGTTAACACCTGCAATTCGTCACAGAATTTATCGCATTGGCACAATTTTGAAGAAAAAACTAATCTAGAGCAGATTAAATATTGTAAAAACACACGTTCATCATACTAGAGAGTCAATGCCATGTTTGCAACGTATCTAATGTGATAATCAAACGTAAAAAAGAAACTGTTATTACCCAGTCGTCACATGCTGTTTACTCAGGTTGGCTCGCGCGCCGTTGAGTTACCTTCGCATGCGACAATCTAAATATTCATATATTTCCCGCTATTTTTTTTACACCAAGATTACCGATGAGCTACGGTGCAACAGAACGGCAAGCGCTATTTAATTCTGGTCCCGCGTTAACGTTTACCAAAGCTCATCTACACCATGGCAGCACTGAGCGCTACGCTGCGGCGGCTGTATTCAAACCATTTGAAATTCGAACGAGGAATAATTTTTACGTACCGTAGTTGCATTAACCCTTAGCGGCTAAGTGGCATACCAGAATGCAACTTGTTTTAAAACACGTTTTTACGATTTTAGAGTAGTTTTATTCGATTTAACCGGGTTTTTTTTGTAACTTTATGATCTTGATATGTTAGAGCATCAAAGTTTGTGTTCAAATTGTTTTTGTGTTTCATTAATTTGTTTATACAAATTAGCAAATTCTGAAAAATAGCACTTTTTTTTAGAAAAAATGTATTATTGAAGATAGTTTTAAGAGTATCCTTACGATGTTTGGTAGGCGGGGGTTTTTAGGGTGGCTGATTACGAATCCGTTTTCAGATTTGCAAAACTCAAAATGGCGGACAAAATATGGTGGCTGTACACTTCAAATGACGGATTTTATGACCGCAAAACGATTGCAATTGATTTGAAAGTATGGCAAAGATCTTGGGTTTTATGATTTGCGAAGGTCAAACGACTTTTTGCGTTTTGGTCCGCCATATTGGATCCGCCATCTTGAATTCCTTACTTTTGAGTGCGGATTCGTAATCAGCGACCCTGAAAACCCCCGAGTACCAACTTTCGCTCTCGTTAAACGAGTTTTTGCACGTTTGGGCCGCCACATTGAATCCGCCATCTCGAATTTTCAAATTTTGAGCGCAGATTCGTAATCAGCAACAACCAACAACCCTCGAGTACAAAATTTCAAATCGATAGTAAGTAAGAAAAAATGTGTGCCGCTAAGGGTTAACTGGCGGTCTTACGTCAACTCAAATTCATTCTTATTATTATAAAACTGCTCCAAAATATCTACGATACAAAATCACTGTATTATCTGGAGTACTTAATTCATACCCTATAAGCTTTCCATCAGAAAGAAAACGTAAAATTTCTATAACATGTTTCGGGTATCGAGAAGAGAAACATCCCTGAGACTTGAATTTTTCAATCTGTATCGATGAAAAAAACTTGGCAGATTACATCGACGAGGCAGTTAAGTTATGCGGTTAATACCGCTAAGTGGATGTATTAGAGCTAAACCGATCATCGCGTGATTTGGTAAAGATGAGCGATCCATGGATTGGGTGTAGAGCGAAAAGCGCTTTGCATACGGACGAAGATAAAGGCAGGATGGCAGGTCGTCGAGTAATTAATTACCCGAAAAGTGATTGGCACCGGCGTATTTTTGGGTCCAATTTCTGGATTGCCCCTTAATTCGATTGCTTCCGTGTCGGGAATCCATTACACCGCATAAACCGGATTTTATTTCTTCCCGTGTTTTAGATCGATGTTTCGCGTATGCGGAGATGCCTGTGACGGCATGTACCTTCCTCCCGACGCCCATTATCCTCCCTGCAGTCGTCCTCAGTTTGTTTCGAACTCTTGGCTCGACCCGCAGCACGCCTTTTGCGAGTTTTTAACACGCGATTCCTGCGGTCGGCGTCTTACAACTTTGGTAACGCGGTCGCGACATTTCGCTGTTTTGAAATCTGTTCCCACATATTTTTTTTCCCGTTTCGTAAATCATCTTTGCCTTATTTACCTGCAAAATTAAATCTAGATTTACAAAGCAGCGATGAATCGTGAGGACGACTCAATATCATTTCTGAATGTGAGTATATGAGTATGTTTAGAGAAAATTGAAGATGCCTGAAAGTGCGTCAAGGTATACTGATTACACTGGATTTTGCGAAAAAATTATTGCGAAAACAGCTTTCCTATACGGAACTCTTTAGACAACTGAATTTTTTTCAACCTTCCGCTGTGAAACTCTACAGCAAAATATTCACCTAGTATACATTCGCTTACCTGTTTACTTTTTTGTGCAACAATTTTAGACGGCGGCAGCTCTGCGGACTGGGCAAGTCTTCCTCAGACTCTGAGATAGCGCGAGGCAAGGGTAAAGAGCGATGGCCATTCCCGCAGAGTCTGACGGTGGACGAGCTCGCTCGTTATCGCCGAAGACGGGTCCAGGGTCGCCCCAAAGACAGCCTCTGCAGGGCGGAGGGCTCCCTCGGGAATCTTATCACCGAGTATCGCAGGGCGTTCCGTGCTAGCAGCGAGGACATCTCGAAGGTAACTTTACACAAGTACCGACGATAATGAATGAACGATTTTTCATTCTCATTTTGCCTTTCCCGCAATTTCTTAGCTTTAGGTACGAATAAATTTTGCAATCAATCACGCTTTGTGAGGCCTCTACGTGGTCCTTATCCATTATTATACATTGCGTGGCTCTGGCGGTATGGAAAAGTACGCTACAAGTATCTCGTGTGCCTTTTGAAGAATATCGATCGATTCCTTAAATTCTTGATTATACAATGAAGGCGAAGAAAAAACGAAATAATAACAAAACGGATGTTCAAAATAAAGGCTGTACAGCGGCGAGAAACAAGAATATTGATCGATTTCCACCTTATAATATTCATCGCTCTAAATTATAGACAAACTGAAATCGAAAATCGACCAATCGCTTAGCCCACCGTGAATTCTAAATTTTGCTCTATTCCACGTTTCAGCCCGTATATTCCTTAACCAATTATAGATAATCCGATGCTCTGCAGACTTCTTTGAAATCACGCAATATTTATAATCCAAAGTTTCATGGATTGCAGGAACGTGCCCCCGCGGGATTTGGTCCTGATTCAATCAATCATCACGGTGATTCGAGTCTCCGGAACGAACGAGCCATAATCAAGGCGACAGAAAGGAGCAAGGAACCGGTGTGCAATCCGGAGGTTGCCGTCGCTCAAGAAGTTATGGAAATGAGAACTGAAAGTTCGCGATTTGTACCTCATTTGAACGCCCCAGGTCGACCACCGCTATTACGAAGGTGCGATCATGTTTGTTACTTTAATCCCAGGTCAAGTGGTGAAAACTCAGTTCTGCAACGTATAATTCAATAGATGATTCTTCAGCGATAGAGAAGAAGTCTGTGAATTCCGATAGATGGAATCTCTGTAACAAAAGTATGAAAATTTGACGGCATAAATAATGAGTCACAGTTAAAACCCTGTAATGAAATAAACCGACAAAATTTTCGCCCTCGCAAAATGGCAGAAATAATGGATCGCCTCGACCGTTGCGAGATGATTAAAATTACGCACTTTTGCTATTCAGAGCCACGATTGATTCCTTTGAAATGTAAAATCGTATAATCTTAAATTCCGGAGTACGCAACGTCGTAGAAATAAATCGATCAGACGCTTCTCTCAGAATTATACACGGAAAGCGCGGTGCCTTGCACGAAATGCCTCTGCACCCCGGGGCCGAAGAAATTATGAATTTTATCCCATAAATCATAGCTCGTCGCGGGAAAATCCAAAAAAGGAATTTTTCCTTCAGGATAACTCGAACCTCGTGTTCTTGGCGTTGTTATCGTTTTGGCATTTTCTCGTTTTTTCGAAAAAAAGAGAGCAAAAAATTTCTCGTTTCTTCTTAACCTAGGGGCACTAGTCTGAAACGCGAGGGGAAATTCAGCGCCGACACGGAACAGTCGTGCTACGTTGCCCACGAGGGTGTCCACCGTGCAGAATTGGCGCGGCGACCGACGTCCCTGAAGATGGAAGGTGACATGAGCATGACGTCGGAGAACTGCGAGAAATTCATCGAATGGCTCAACGTGAGTCGGCCGGAACTAGCCAGACTTCCGACTCACCTCAAGCTAGAGGGTGACTTCGAAACTTCGACCGAAAGCCACGAGAAATACGTGCCGTTCGTCGGTGCGAGAAGACCAGAAATCCTCAGGCAGAGTGCGAACTTGAGAATGGAGGGAGAATCTCGCCATATTCCGGAGTACAAGGACGTATTCAGGAATCACAATTTGAGCGGTGAAAGAGAAGAAAATTATCATTCGTATAGGGATTAGTTTCGACATAATTAGTATTTTCGTGTACGTATTGTTAATCTGGTAAAATGTTCGCAGGCAGACGTACGCTGAAGAAACCGGAAACGCACCTGAGGACAGAAGGTAATTTCTACAACACGACCGAGACGTCGGAACAATTCGTCAATCCGCGATCAGTACGCGACGCGAATTTAGACGGTGAAGAAAATCAGAAACTAGATACGGATGACGAAAACGACGTAGAGGATTTGGCCAATGCGGACAAGATTGAACGCCTTCCCGCGGATATGAACGAACCGAAAGAACCGCCCCTCGAGATTCCGGAGTACAGAGATGCCTTCAAGGTAAGATTGGCAAAAGTCGGTCCTAGACTCCACGATCAGGCAGGATAAGACCTTCTCGATTCCTCTTTTCACGCATTGCCTTATATATCAGGATTTCCCAAGAGAGCGTCCGAGGCTGATGAAGCCTGACAACGAGATCGGTAGATCGGACGGTTCTAAGATATCGTCGTCGTCACCGACGCGTGCGAAATTCAGCACAAAAATCGACATGGACCCCGAGTACAAGTCCAAGTATTTGGACTTCTCCAAGGACTCACCGGTTTACCGGAAACCACCGATAGCGTTACGGCCCTCGGGTAGAAACAGCGGTCAGTTCGACAGCGTTGAGAGAACGGCGCGGAATTTGGGCAGCGGAAACCGATCGTCGAGGCCACGGAACGACACGAGGTTCGACCTTGGTTAAAAAACTAAATGATATAATATATAAGATAATATAATAATAATGAAATAATAACACATAATTATCACTGATAGAAGATCTTCACTGATAATTACAAACGATTCACCCGCTCTGAGCTCGTTATAAGTTGCCATAACCGGATCGACTGGTGTAAATTGAATATGTGTATAACATAGCACGAGAAGAGATAGAGTTTTTCCTTTTGATCCGCAGAGACGAGAACTTCCGCCAAAAGTTGTTCGAGGCTACGAGCGAAGTGCGGTCGCAGTACGTTCCGTACGGTAATATTCCGCGGGTCGAGTCGGTGAAAATGCCGGGCCACTTGCAGCTCGAGGGTAGCATCGACTTGCAACCCGAGTATCGGAACGCTTATTGCACCCAGAGGAATCACCACTTGCCGACGGGAGAACCCAGGATGCATCGCAGACGCGAAAGGAGCTCCAGCGAGTCGAGGCGCAGAGACAATTATTGGACTAACAATAACAACGGCGAGAATTTCGGCCGTTTGAATCCCGGTGACGATCAAGACGCCTTCCAGATATTGCAGACGAGGGTCCATGAGGATAGCCTCGTTGGAAAACCACCGCCTGGCAGTAGGCGGTAAAAACTCGCAATCTTTTCAACAATTTTATAGTATGAATCGACTGGAAAGTCTGAATCAAACGTTAGAAAAAGATGATAAACCGTTGAAAAAAATCTCCATACCAACAATTTGACGTAATATTTTACAGTGAGATTGTGAAAACGTTCGAAACAATTGAACTCTGCTGTTTGCTGTTAACTGATTCGAATTTTAGTGTCATTCGTGTTCTCTATCATTGGCGCATAAATAACACGTTCTCTAGAAATTCTCTAAGCGTTTGTTTTCTGTATTCCGAATTTTTGATTCATGATCAGATGGTCCAGCCAATTCATCAATAATTATACTGAAATGCCAGAAAAAGTCTTATCTTTACGAATTTCGTTCTATCGCAACTCTGTAGATCATCCTATACCTTTTTTTCAGAGGTTCGTTGGGCCTGCAGCGTCCGACGACGCACGTCGAAGCGACGGATCCGTCGGTCCTACGACGACGCTCGCCGAGTCCTACGTACCGGCTGCACGTCTGTAACGTGGACGACGAGCCGCGGGGTTTTGGACGCAACAGACATCCGAGGCCTGGAGCAGTTCCAGCTGAGGTTTCGGCGTCGGAGAATGAAAGTATAATTTACAACCCTAAGAGTCAGCGGCCTTACTCGCCAAGCTTTGGGAGGGAGGATCCTAAATCCTTCGTCGTCCTGCAGGACAACGATTCGGCGCGGGTGAATCGCGACCCGGTTGCTTCTCGAGGCCGAAGTCGCGCCACTTGGAAACCGAACATTGATAAACTCCCCGGAAATGTATTAGGCAGAGAATTAGTCAGAGGTAACAGTAGAACGCCTCAAAGCTGGATGCGCCCCTGGTACGACACTGCCGGCAACTGACAAAATTCCGAGACAAGATAATTTAATGAAGTGCGTTTTTAGGTCAGATTTCAGTCACCGATATCCGTAGAAAATAGGTATATTCATACAAGGCTGAGACGGATACATATTTTTGTTCTCTGAAAGACGGGGAGAAAGTCGAGGTATAATAAATATAAGAGAAAAAGAGAGAACAACGACAAAGCGCTTGTATTAGAAAAGTTAGGTGCAAATTTATAGGTCATGTAGTTGGTGTGTGTATATATATACACATATACCAATAAAGTGTAGTAAATATTTATAGTTCAAACGGATACGTACGCCGGTATTCAAAGGATAAAAAATATTGCAGATTTTCTAATCCATTTACGCGCAACATTATATATACACACTTCAAATTCCTTCCATATGTGTGTATATAGTAGTATAATGGTAGTAGACTTGTATGATTTGTTATTGTCATTGATATTTTATGAAGATGTGTTTATACGCCGATTTGAAATTTAAAGCAAAAGAAACGGACAAAAAAAAAAACTTGAAAGAAGCTGCAAAATCGAGATTATAAACAGTATACTCAGGTACTGACTGTAGATGTAAATTCCAGATTACATTATTATATACTGCCAATATTAACTGTAAATTAATTTATTACTTACAGCAAACGTAAACAAGGAAGAGATTGAATGAGACTACCTTATGTTACCTATACAGTAGTAAACATATTTATCGCAGTGGATCCGATAAAATAAAATGAATGTACGCTGTAGTTACAACTGCAAAATAAACTTGAAAAAAAAAACACAAAGAGAACAGCTGTTTCTACAAACATGTTAACGCGTTATAAATGCTAATCCCCTCTTCTTCCGTTGGATCGATAATATTTAGAGTGCAACAAGTGTCACTCAGGTTGCCCCGGCTGCGATCACTAAACGGGACATACAACACCGCATTCACCACGTGCAATTATAATTCAATAATTGAATTAAATAATATATTTTTCCTATTTTTTCCAGAATAATCAATGACCAAAAAGGCTCAAATAATTAAAGCCGAGGACACTTCCTGATCAACAAATCTGTCAAATTCGACCTTGTTATTGTTCTGTTTACTTCAGCTCCTGCTCGTTACGCGATTCGCACTGAACTGATAGCGCAGATCTATCGCGCAGATTTTTGGCGCCCCCGCTGCCCCTTGCTGGCGAAACCTGTCGCTCCTTGGATGTGTGTACACACACACACACACACACATACTTCCGGTCATGTGATCCCATCGAACAATTCCTTCTCGAATCATCACTTCGTCTCTTTCTGGGTTTGGTTCATATATGCTTCCTTGAATTACATCGAGTGGTTCTATTGCTAGTGAATTAACATGAAAGGCATTGCGCGATAGGTGAATTCTATTTTTAGATGTAATGGCCATAGATACAATTTCCGCGCGTGATTTATCGACAATTTATTGATGGTGGTGGTAAACAATAATCGTGCACCCGCTTTTGATCCGTCACTGGGAACTCAAGCTGATTGTGAAAGGCGAGCGAGTCAAATGAAACGTTGAAAAGACGACGTCGTTATTACTAATGAGTCAAGATTGTAGTGCGGATCTCGAATCGGTTGCTCGCTCGATTGATGCTCTCCCATACGTTCGTACTGTCTGACTTGACTTCGTGTCGTGTGCTAAGTGTATGCTAGTTGATTGTAAGTTTGTTGAGTATTGTGTTTGGGCGGTTACAAGGCGCGCGGGGTGAAGACGAGGTAAGTAAACTATCGTCGTATTCTTCATTGTGCACAATTAACGAGGGAAATATTGAAACGCTAGTTCGGCAAATGCGCGACGAAACGTCTGTGTTATCCCAATAAAACCATCGATCCTAATACACATAACCTTATATTTAATATGTGTTTTTCTCATCGCTTAGCTTAATTATTATCTGCGAAACTTGATTTTTATTACTTCTTTTTTGCGCTACCGCCACCTTGAAATTCGGCAGGAAATGGATCCAGGTATTTGACGATATTGTATATTCAATAACAAAGTTATGTCTATACTGTTTTCTGCACTGTATGTTCAGTTGGGTTTGTTACATAATTTGACAACCACTGAGCCAGCTTATCGCCTGTTTTCGTTTTTATCATAATTTTATTTCTGTTCTTGTTTTTGGTTATTCGACACCACCGCTTTGTTATTTTTCACATTGTTTTACTCTATTTTTTTTTCAAAATCGTGAGTGTCAAATCATTGTATTATATTTGGCCAATGATTGGCATCATTTAGTTGTTTACAAAAAAAAAAAGAAGGCACAGATCTACTTAGATCCTCTTTTCTTTAAATACTGATGTTTGACCTTATGTGCAGAAAACATCGGAACTGAGGCCATAGTTCGAGTGACGCATTGGTTGCGTGGTATTTGGGAAATGAGACGGCGGGCCAGTCCGGTTCAACAATGGGTTGACTCTATTCCGTCTTACGAGAACGCGAAACCACCATTTGACCAGGGAACCGCCAGTAAGCAAATCCCGGGCGATTTACAGCCAGAAAATACTGCAGAGGCACATTCGTTCCTTAAGAAAAAGCATCAACGAAAATCAGACATGACCGCCTCCGCGCCTATCACTATTCCTAACTCTCCAGCTATCACAATGACCAGCCCACCCAGGTACGGCATGCAAAATGATTAATTCAAGTTATCACTCAGCACCTCTGATGTCACTTAATTTCCTGTTCGTTGTTTTTGTTTGAAGCTCTGTTCCACACAACAGACTCGTCAGGGATCTCAGTCTTCAATCTGACAGCAGCCACTGCAGCAGCGTCGAGAGTCTTTTGGAATGGCGAAAGGCTGATCCGGAAGCAATTCTGCTGAACCTTGGTTTTGGGTACAATAATAGTCCTCAGGAAAGCGGATCGATGCCTAGAATACCAAAAAGATTTTTGCAGCCTTCAAAGTTGAAGGGAATTGTGATAAATGACTTTCTCAAACAACAGCAAGAGGACAGCGAGTCACTCGACACCGCGTCTCTGGGATATAGAGGACTCACTGGTAATGATTGTTTCAATCCTTGTTCTCCCTTCTTTTAAAGAAGCAGAAAAATAACAGGGACGAGAATAAGAAGAAGCAAAATCATTCGCTTTGTTTCAATCATGCAGCTAACATGCTACACAAATTTACATGAAAAAAATCTAGCATCTCAACGCGTACGAAAGCTTGATATATATGTGGTAATATTGACAGCTGTCAAATCTTTCGAGATTTGGCTAGAGAATAGAACTGCATTCGTCACTAACAACATCGCATAATCAATTTCATCAATTTCGTTTTTATAATGGTTATAGGAAACGATAGCACTCTATGTGTGCCTGCGTGTTTTCCGAGGCGTAGACATTCCGGGCCAAGTGATTTAGTAAGTGTTCCCATCACGACGTCGCTAACAACTTCTATATGTGGTTTTGTTTTTTCGTTATTTGATTCGCATTAGGGTGTTTGCTTCATTAATTTTTCTTTACTTCTTCTTTCCCATATCAGATACTCAGTACTTGTATCTGTATTTCTGGATTATTTTTTAATGGCAAAGCATGTTTATTGTATTCACTGTGACTTGCTTCTCATCGTTGATATTATTATCCAGGAGTGTGAAGATTCATATGCTCTGATTGGTTAAATTTTGGAGTTTATGGAGCTCAATCCTCGTACAATCAGCATCCTCTGATTTTATGCAATGTTATGTAGTACATAACAAAATGAACTCAACTTTGAATTACATGGTTAATGGAATACACAACGCAATTTCTGGTTCTATTCTCCCGTGATTTTTGCAAATTCCTTCCGTATAAATTTTTGTATTGGGTTGTCCGATCTGAGAACTATCAAAATAACGTTACATGCATGACGAACATAGAAACGATTCGCTAGGTATTATATTTGTTTCATGTAATTCATTATTTTACGTAGTTTATTCTTAATGCAAATTGTTTCCCACCTCTATGCAGTATTACAAGTTTTCTCTGTAAGAATTGATCTATTATTTGTTGAGAACATATATCTAGTATAAATACCTCCCGCTGTACACGAGAACTCTTAAACCAGAGGAGGGAAGCTGTTTATGTATAATTTACATGACACACAAATTTGCGTTCCATCAAAATCATCTATATTCAAGATTTCCAGGATTAAATTATTTGCACAAATCGTTTCACCATATGTTTCATCGAAAATTTGACTACGTAGTTCAATTAAATTCTATCTCTTGATGGAAAGTTCTAATTTGACTTGTACTTTTTGACAGGCTCCCCGTACGTAGCTCCGTCCGAGATTGTACAGAAGATTATGGAACGCCTACGAGAACACGAGAGTCACGAAAATGATTCTTACACCAATACAAACAGCAGCAGCAGCGAGCTCTTCGGTTCCATGCAACAGGAGGGCCGATTATCTGTTCTTTCGCCAGACAATAGGCAATACCTTGAGCGTCCAAGATCTAAGAGTCCCGATATGCGTAACAAACGGATGATCATAGGTAAAGCTTGTTCCTACAAAGATTGAATATAATAGTGTAAGAGTTTTGGCAAGTAACTCTTCTTGAATTCTAGGTGAAAAATCGTTTGCCTTTGGAAAACATGGAGACCTAATAGAAATGAAGTCATTGGACACCACTGAAGAAACCAATTTCGATGGACACACCACAGACTCTCAAAGCAAGCCGACCGAGCCCGTTGACAATTTTGACGCAGATATACATGAATTAGATCAGAACCTTGAACATATTGCACAAAGTGTTGATGCAGTGATTGACATTGACAAATCTAGAAAAATGTCCGGGAGAAAATTGGCCAAACAATTATCATTCGACGAGGATAATTCAAGACATGTGCGATGCACGACGGATACGGAACCAGAGTTTGCGTTACAATGTCAGAGACTCAGCAAAGATCGAAGCGATTCGTTAGCGACGGTTGTCTCGAGATGGTCGGATTGTAATGAGACCACTGCTGACGGGAACGAATCGATTAATCAGGATTATTGTGGTGACCTGGAGTCTAATCCAATAGCACGGCGAGCAAGCGACAGCCTATGCGAAACGCAAAGGAAATATCTTGTACCACCAGGTGAGGAGAGAAGGCTGAGTGACAGTACAATACACGGTAAATCAGAGAAGAGAAGACTGTTTGATAAAAAACCAAGCCTAAAGCGACAAGCTAACGTGATGGATGTTGATCCGATAGATTGTGAAAACTTGGGAGATCGTATTATGGAATATGAAATACATAGCCAAGAATCCAGTGCGCTGGATAAGGATGGTCTAAAATCTAATACTTGGGATTCTAATTCTGGCGAAGGGAATTGTGACGAGGAACATGAGTCGAGTACGAGTTCAGATACGGAAAAGTGGAACCTTTGCTGCTCTGAGAAGACTGATCGATGTTGTAAAAACGATGAACTGGATCAGATCTGCGAACACGAGGAAACATCGACAAGATGCTGTTGTCACACGAATAGCACAAATTGCTGGCGAAAAATGTCGGAAATAATGAGAAAGAAACAAAAAGTGAAAGATATGGTAGCTAAGAGTAAACAAGAAATGGACGAGCTTCGACAAATGATTAACAGCGTGATGTCAGTGACAATGAAACCCGGATGTGAGAGCCACACTACCGACATTAGTTTCAACAGTGCGAACTTATGAGACAAACAGGAAATATGAAACAGCGTTTGTTGTTTGGAAGTTGAAGTGTGGCGCATATGAAACGTCCGAATTTAGTAACTTGTCAAATTCTGACTGAAGATAAGATCTTCCATAGATTTATCGACGATATGTGATATTTTACATTCCACAAGGTTCGCTTTTACTTCATCTATATGTATGAATATATGCATTATTTGCACTGTAGGTGTATTTATAATGTGATACATTATTTGTAATACTGGAGTACGATCGTGAATAGATAAGACCAAAATACTACTTTGCGGAACATAATATTAGAGAAATGAAGAATTGAAAATAGGTAATCATCGAAAAATTCTTGCCATTCATATTATAATTGTGGGTTTTGCAAAGGAAGCGTATGACGAATATTCTAACATTCCAATGCTCATTCCAAGAGTAAGCTCTTGTATGTATTTGATTATACATATAGTATACCAACTCGATTTCGCTCCTTACGATATATTATAATATTTCACGTAAATTTGGATTTTGGGATATATTTTATAAGTATTTACATCATGTCGGATTTGCTATTCAAAAAGCAGAGGGAATTTCTTAATAATATTTTTGTATTATAATATGTTACATATACGTGATCTGAATCCTAATCTGATTTTGAATCCGACTAATTAGATTCGCCTACGAACGCGCATTTTATTCTATTTAAATATTGTTTTCTCGTCGTAAGATAAGGGCCATAATTACAAACGCCATAAATATTAAGAGTTTTGTTTCAGAGTTTTATTAGAGATAATGATAGTAATAAATACGATTGTGAATACCAAGAGCATTGATTTCGTTCCTGAAAATTCAATCCCCTCACAAGCAAGTCTGAAATGCAGTGCCGATGCATTTATTCGAAAATCTGTCTGGTCGGTAATGCAGAGCGTAAAACCGTCGTGGTTGAGAATAACGGTAACTAAGGACGCTGCCATTATCTATCGAGAGAAATTAAAACATGGAAAATTTGACAGACACACAGAGGCACGGGAGTGCGAGAATTAAAAGAATTCGAAACAATAATCCCGAGTGATTTCTGCAAGCCTACCGAAGCCGAATGCCTGATTGTTTACGAATGATAGCGACGAGCTGATTTCAACTGAAATCGAAACATGACAGACGAGCGTAATTTTCGATCATCCTATTACGAAAAGGTTAACAATGCATGAACAATAAGATTGTCTTAAGACTTTTGTTGGTGATTGAATTGAGACTAAACTGAATTCAATACCTACTAATTGACAGGTAGGATTTCGCAGCGTTGAGGAGAAGAAATCGCTGGAAATATTGCTGAAGGAGCGTCCGCTCGACAAGGCGAAGCTGAAGCAGTTCTGTCTGAGGTTCACAGTCCCAGCGATATACAGAAATTTACTATGGAAAATAATCCTGGGTGTCGTGCCAGTCTACACCGAAAGTCACGCATTTGTTACGGCGCAGAGAAAAACAGAGTTCGATGACCTGAAACGCGTCCTATGTACGATCAAAACGGTCGAAGAAAACAGTAAACCTCACCACCTTTTTTTAACGATGTGGATTTTGCGATCAAGACGCGTCAGTTTGGACATGAATGCTGCACTGGAAACTCCGCTACTAAAGTAAACTGAACTCACATAAAATCAGAGTATTCCGATTAGCGTGTACCCACAGTATTTTCATGTACTCACATTCTTTTGGTTTGTTTTCGCCTTAGGGCTATGAGTCAGCTGGCTGAAAGTGTCACGCAGATCATAGACGCCACTCATGAACCGGTTGACACTTTCTGGGTGCTTGGCGGGTTCCTCGACATTGTGCAAAAGATCCATGGAGACGTCGGAAGGCTACAGGAATGCACTTGCACATTATTGGAGAGAGAGGACTCTGAGCTTCACAGACACTTATTGAAGATCAGCGCACTACAGTTTCTGCCATACGAGACATGGTTCTGTTCCTGTTTCGCAGGGACGATTAGCGATAGCTCCATACCAAAGTAGGTGATGTGAAAACGGAAAAGGATGAGCGTCTTCTATTCTATCATTTTTTCTCTACCACTGTTAAATCATGGGATTGTACATTTTTCACCTGAAATTTGCAGAATCTGGGACAAGATAGTTGCCGGATCTTATAAGATTCTGGTCTTTGTCGCGGTCGTGACTTTGACCAGTTTGAGGCGTCTCTTGCTTCGTTGCGAAGGAATAGATTATACACTTGACTGCATTAATAATGTGAGAGTTAGTTAATTCAGGACAATAATTATGAGAATCAAAGCGCTATACGTACAATGTTAACCGTTTTGCAACTAATAAAACATTCATTTTTGACAACAGATATCCGAAGAGACTGCTGAGATGATAGTAAACAAGGCGATTGAACTGTGGCAACAAAGTGGTTCTGCGCTGGTTTCCATGTCTCAAATTACAGTGAACTCTGTACAGAATACCTGAAAATATTCTTTCATTGTTTACGGAGTTTTTGCAATAACAATAAAAAGACTCGCTTGCGATATCACAAAGGCAATGATGGTTTCAACATTGATTGTATAATTTTTTGGAATCTCTGATGTGACCAAAATCAGCTTGTATACACGAAGGTCTTGCGAATATCAAAAATTTTTCAAAGTCAAGTGTGTGTAATAAATGGGTAATGTATTTATCGATCTTGATCTCATTACTACTTCTGCTCGTAAACTAATATACTATTTTCATTTAACAATGGTTTTTAAAATTTGAGAAACACGTAAAGGTTGCATCATGATGATTTGTTTCTAGAAATATCTCAACATATAAGAGAGATAGAGTTTGGAAAAAAAGACAATGGATCTTGTGAACTACCAAGATCGACAAAAAATGCACCGTAATCATTTGTTCCTTTATCTTAAAAATAATTGGTTTTTATTGACGCATCCATTATCGTACAATTACATACCGTGTATAATCATCTACATTACAAGCTAGAACTATATAATAATCTATATTTATAATTTATACCGGTCTTGAATGTCTTTTTATATAATAATAGTTTTAAATCTATGATGCAGCAGGTGTTCGTGTCCTGAGCTGCTTAGAGATATAAATTAATAGGATCCCTAATAACGTAAAACAACCTGAAACTATACAATACGAGTCTGTACATCTTGCAAATTTGTCAAGAATACTGCCGATACAAATTTAAATAGTACGTTTGTGCAACAAAGACGCACTCTCCAAAACTTCATCAAAGAAAACCCTTCTTACGAGTCTGCAATTTCATTAAAAGACCAACCAACGTAAATGTCTATATATCGTTACTTGCGTTCAGCATGAAAATGTTTCACCACGTATCAATTATCGAGGAACATTTGTACATACGATGAGAGCTTTACTCGATGCAAAAAATCGTTGTAGTTTGGACTAAAATTATGATTTAATCGTCTCTTTCTGTACGATTACATTACAAAAATAGACCAATCGTCAACTCGCAGTTATACAATCGTTATGGCAAGGACACAAGGGAAATCTAACATGAATTAAACAGTTTGGAACACAGGATGATATTGTTGTATCAACGTAATTGTAGCATCATCGGATTATGCATCAGTTTTATCATTTAAAATTACCTCTTTTTCATACAACGTTAGATCTATCTAACTAATGGCAATGCTCGTTTACTTATATACGGATATGGAATTTGATTTTTTTTCTTTATTTGTTTTCCACTTCGTTTATTGTTAACAGTATTCTTCCAAACATGCATTAGCTAGTTATGCCTGATTTTAAATTCCACTGCACAATCATATCGTAAACCGCCGGCGTGCCTGGCTACGCGTTATATAAAAAAAAAAAAAACCCCAAAAAAGCAGAATATTCATTAATTACTCAATCTTTGGCTTCCTGGGAGGCTGCTTCTAATGCGCCTCCTTTTTTTTTCATTTATGAGTTTATTTTTCACTATCTTTTCTCTCTTCTTTAGTTACATACTATGTACTAATAGTTATGCGTCTGCACAAGCTGCAATTCACGGCAAGAATAACGCAAAATCTAGCACTGCGAAGGTTCTCCGAATACTAGAAAATCTTCGATGGGTACAGGGAGCTCTCCGTCTAAGGCCAAAGACTTTATCAAGTGTGTCTTCAAAAGTTAAAACTCTGCATTTTCTAGTTAGCTATCTTGCATACTCTGGAGCGGCGTTAGTAATTTTACAAATATTATTGGTATTCATTGTTTCTCTAATCCAAATTAAAATCTATTATTTTTGGTAAAACTTGATACTACAACGCATGAAACAATACACAGTAAAATAATTATTAATCCGAACATAACGTAAGTGTGACACTATTTTTTCAATAAAAATCAAGTAGAAGCAGCTCGAAGCCAATTAAATACAATAAAGTAGAGGAAAAAAGAAGGGAAAGATTAAAAGCCGCTCTCTCTCTCTCTCTCTCTCTTTCTCTCTTTACCGTATAAGAATTCTTGAACCTGCACAATACTAATATAATCACAGATTACAATTGCATTTTATTTATGAATATTGAAACGCAAAGACAAGTCTGCATGTGCAACAAATACACACGTAAAAGTACAAGGCTTTTGCACCAGGCAGTAAAGCATTTTTTTATTTCAACAAAACTATATAATGGGTATAGCTTTCTAAAATCATTCCTCATATCAAATATTAGTCATGTAATCTGTAATCATAATTTCTATGTCAAGGTAATGGAAAGGTAAGTAGGTAACGTAGCATCCAGTACGATGGGCATAATCCTCGTACTGCGGTAATCAATTCAAAGAATCGTTTACACTTTGAAAGCAGAATCTGGCAGGGGATTGAAAATCATTCGCTGCAATATTCGAATAATCACTCTGATCGAGTGATAAATGCACTAAATAAAATTATAAAAAAAAAAAAAAAAAAAAAAAAAAAAAAAAAAAAAAAAAAAAAAAAAAAAAAAAAAAAAAAAAAAAAACTGAAATAGTAACGGAAACAAAAAGAAAACCAGCTTCAAGTACTGATATTTCAATATAGCTGATCATGTTTTTCTTACTTGGCGTAAGAAAGGATTCAACAACCTTAATTAAAGCACCAAGGACTTATCTTTCGGTGATGAATCTTTTCATTTCCTTTTTTACTTTCCATCACCTTTGGTGATATAAGAAAAGTACTGATTTCGGTTATAAGACACTTTTTGTAATTTGAACGAATCTTTGAGTTTTAGAACCTCTAGAATCCGAAAAACAGGTTTTCAGAAAAATGCCGATCTGTCCGACAAACTCCCACAATGATCTCGGAAACGGCCCGCTGAAAAAATCTGAAACTTACAGGATTTTACAACCAAATTATGGGCAAGAAAAATTGCCATCTCCCGTTTAATTTGAAATCCCGGTTCTACGGAGAATGAATCTCGTCAAACCTATACTTTTTTCGCACAATTACTTTTTCTGAATGAACGATAATGTTTTTCCGAGTTTATGTATTCAATTTTATTTGAAAAAAAAAAAAATGCTATTAATTTTTTTTTCGAATTTGTCAGTTAATACTTTTTTATTTAATTGCCAAATCTTCTCAGTTTTAGATTTTTCATTTCATCGTTTCGAGATCGTCGCGGAAGTTCGTCGGACAGACCGACAGATTTTTTCCTTTTCATGGTGATGAAAAGTATCGTGAAAAAATTCTTTTTCTGGCTTGTTTAATTTGAATTTATGATTTACATGCTTGCTTCGATTTATGAAAAGGATGAAAAAAAAGTATGTATACATATACATCAACCTTTGCATAATTTCCTACTCCAATTGGTGTACGAGAAAAATTCTTGAAAATAGTCAGTTAAACAAAGTTCCCACTCGGTACTGGCTAATAATCCAGAACTAGTTCCTCAATCAACAGCACGCGCATTATATACATTCTGCTAGTAGAATACAGAAATAAAATATAAGACAATGGAAGTATGGAAGTTGGAATGAGAAGTGCTAGGAGCACTCACTTGTAGGCTGGTGTGTATGTATCATGAAAACAAAAAAAGAAACAACTTGAAGGAAGAAAGAGTAATACCAGAAGTGAAAGTAGAATTGAAGTAGTAAAAATAAATAGGTAGGTTAGTATTTATCTTTAACGGAAATACTGATCGCAATTTTTATTCGTATTTTTATCAACGTTATACCGAATTTTCATCGTCATCTTTTCATCTTCATCTCTATGGCTAAGCGTATAGCAACAACAGGAAAAGCAATGGACGTCAGCTAGTATTCCTGCCAAATAAGGAGTAGGGTATTATGATTTTGTACAATTTCACGACAGTCAATAATAGGCTGTGTATCTGTCTGTCTATTCACAAGCTTGTGCAGCTTATTCTTGCAACAATAAAAACACTTCTTCAAACGTATCGCGTCAGTAAAAATGATCGGTAAGAATTCTACCAACAAATAAGAAAACTGAAATACTTGAATCGGCTCTTTGCAGGATAGAAATCATACCTTTATTCTTACTTAGCGTGTTATTATCTCGTAGATGTTGGCAAAATAGCGATTTGAAAAAAAAAAAAAAAAAAAAATATATATATATAGAAAGTATTCTATAATAATACGTTTTAATTGGCTTCCAGCACTCGACGTCTCACCGCGCTCTCTCGATTTATAGCCAATCTCACAACCAAATGTATTCTAGATGTAAAAAAAAGTAATTAAATGTATTGTTTTTTCCACCGTAATGATTGGAGGTGGGGGGGTGGGGGGTGTATCACGGCGATCCAACAATAGTAGATATCGATATTATGATGTGTTATAAACACATCCTGCATATTTTTTCATCTTCGTCATTCGCAGCACATCTCTCCTAAGATATGAGATTGGTTATAGAGCAGCTGAGTTTGAATTGTCAACCAGTGGTGACAATGGTCCAACTTTTCCCCTTGAGCCAGCCACTCTCTCCGTCTCGTAATGAACGTCCAATGAAAGGCCTGGAATATACGTATACGTTGTTTTACAGTAAAAATGGAATATTGTGGGTTTAAATAAATAAATAAATAAAGAAATAAACGGTCTTTTGTAATATTGTAAGCAAAGGAAAACGTACGTCAGGGTTGTAGTAATACACTGAACACGTGGATGAAACGCTCCATTTCAAGCATAACGGTGTTGAACGTCGCAGGGATTGAGGAGAGTTGAGGAGCATTTTTAACGATTCATCATGACGATGAATGCTCGTGTCGGGTAAAGCGGTATGTTAAGTTTGCTGTAATCTAAGGATTTTGGGAATGCGAAAACGTCACAAGAATGGGTAATTCTCAAATGAAGCAATCACCATAGTGTGCATAGAAATATAATCGAGTGCTTCAAACCTGGGTAATATCACCGTAACCGCCGTCATAACACAACAAAAACAATAATAAAAATATAGATGCAAACACACACACACACCGTGTAAACCCAATTTAAACCGAAAGCATCCATCGGTCGTTGTATTTTTCTTTTTGGTTTTGTTTTTTGTAATCCTCAAACTTATAACGTACATTTTTGATATGCGTATTTACCGGAGGGCCTCCGGGATCCAGAGGGATGCGTCGATCCGAGCATGGACGATCCTGATTCGGGTATAAACGCGGCGACGAGGAGCGCGCAGATTACCAGGAAAGCTCCAAAGACGAATGGCGGTCCTGGTATGAACTGAAAAACGGACCATGAATAAGCAAATTAAATACTGATCAAAGATGCGCACAAAGCGCATGGAAGACTTGAAGTGAAATGAAATTTTCGTTAAGCTTGCACTCGCCTGTGGAATTACCTCGAAATGCGTATTTGACGATGTTCCATTCGCGTCACCCGATGACGGCGGTTTTGGGGCATTTCTGGGTGAGCTCGAGGAGTCGTCGTTCAGATCGACGTGAAAGAGGTAGAATATTACACCGAACATCGCGGGTCCAAGGCCGTTACAGAGACCTCGCATACCAGTAACCATTCCCTGGACAAGACCTTGCTTATCAGCATCTGAATGCATCGAAACAAAGGCTGATATTGCAGGATACGTGATGCTTGAAACTGAAGCGAGACCTCCGGCAGCCCACATCATCCTGAAATTAATGATTATTGTCAATAATTTATAGTAATAAAATAAAACTGAAACGATTGTTTTTGGAAGCGAGTCTTTTATCTGTAAGAGCAGGTGCGTAATAATATCAGAGATAATAATGGAAGTAGTAAAAGTATGGAAAGTGATATATTACCATGTCTGCGAACCAAATCCGTACCACATCAGCTGTAGCATCTCAAAGAGAAGACCGAGCATAATCGTATGCTTGCTTCCGAGGGTCTTCATCAGAGGCCCAAGTATTATTTGTGCACAGACACTTAATATTCCAACTACCGCTATAAATACTGCGACCATTGTGGCAGAGAAACCCATTACTAATTTAAGGTAGACAAATATACAGCTATACTGGCCTGCTTCAGGCAAATAACTCAGGAATACGGTGACACATAGCATCAAAATTGTGTGATCTTTGCCCACCTAGAAAAAAATGACAACGATTGTCAATCTGATAATTTCGAAGGAACAGGGCAGCTAAAAGCGAACAAAAATATTGAATTCGCCAACCTTTCCCAAGGCTGCGAAGGGATCCGCTTGTTCCCAGGAAATGGGGGCTGGAGGTCGAGCTTTTTCGGGCAAGCTTTCTGGCACAGCAACCAATATAAAGAAAACATCCAGGATAGCGATGGCAGTCGCCAAAGCAACAGGGAAATTTTGTTCGTAAACTTCCATCAGGTACGAACCGAGCGCAGGGCTGATTACCATGCTAGCTGCAAACGTGGCAGACACCTGAAAAACAGAAAAATTAATAAATGCGATATATTGAATACCGAGAGATATGTGTGAATCAAACAAAATCAAAATATTCTGCCCCGTTTTGATTTTAAGCATCAAACTTTTTTACTCCTGCCAACAGAATGACATTCATCACTCAAAAGATTAGGATCAACATGACCAGTAACGCTGTCTAAAGTTGCAAAAGATTACAGAAGAACATATGGTTCAAGCTGTATTTTGATCAATGTTAGATATGGGACACTCATGCCTTTCGTTATCTAATCAGAATGAACACAATCTAATCCTTATATGACCGATGTATCACCAGCCTAGAATATGGAAAATGTGTTGAGCCGCAACAAGTGGACTTATAGGGATATTAATACTGCTGACTAAGCAAATTCCAATTGGCCAATAATGATTGTCAGAAAAAAAAGGCTCAGCAAGTTACACGTGGAATTTTATCGCCAGATTTGGCTTCCTGCCGCGAATACAGATTTGTTAATTTTTAACGTGCAGATATGCGTGAAAATACTCACCAAACCATAAGCCAGAGAACGTTCGCTCTCCTCAGTGACGTCAGCGACGTAAGCAAAGACGACCGAGAATGTGCAGGCGAATACTCCGCTGATTGAAATCATGGCGAAAAACCACCATGTATTTATGCTCATGAGCGGTATAGGTGCACAGGTAAAAGCTACAGTGATAAGCAGGAAGAATTTCCTTCCCCAAACGTCGGAGAGCGCGCCGATCAATGGAGCGGAGAGGAACGAGAGAATACCTTTGATGCCCATTATCAGACCGTTCATCAGAAAGGTGTGATCGGGGAATGTCTTGTTGAGAACGGCGATAATGGGCATCGTCAACAGCCCCCAGGCAAAGAACTCCAGGAATATGACGACGAGGGCATGATAAACGCTGGCTTCGCCGACTCCCGAACTCTGAAACAATGGGAATGAAAGTAAAAATGAGAAAACTGGAAGACATTTATCGGTAGGATGCTAACAACGGTAAATTCTTACACAGCTGTGAGAAAAAACTGAGTAGCCGAATCAAATATTTGCACAACTGAATTCTCAGTGCGCGGCACTTCTCGTTAAGCTATACAAATTTATTGTACAAGCTGACCTTGAGATGTCTGTAGCAACGCTGAATGGGCGATAACAAGGGTTGAGGCTTAGTCAGCGCTGGCTCCTGACCATTGTGAGCTTCGGAGCACGAAGGGCCCTCCGAGCCCCCGTCTGCACCAGGGGGCATCGCCCCTGCTGGCCCCTAAGTTCTCAATATGCGCATCTGCTCATCGACGTGAATGTTTTTTTCAATCGAACCCGTGTTCTAAAATATCTCAAAAATAAACCGTACAAGCTTTTCGGAGCAAGAAATACCTCGTTGCGTGCTGTTTATTGAGCGAGTAAAGCGTTGCCGTTGGAGGTATCCAGCTTTTCTATATACTCTGAATTCATTTTACTCGCATTTTCTTCAATATATAAACTTGATTATAATGTTCGTTTTCTTGACAGATATTGTATTATTTGTATCAACGTATTTGACGGACGGATTTATAAGTGTGCCCTGTATTTCCTAACTAAACTTATTCGCACCAGTGTTGCTCTTAGCGTCTACTGAAAAATAAATTCATACAGCTTGATAGATTTATTAGAGTTACGAGTTGTAAACTTTTTTTGTTTTTTCACTGTCAAAATTGCGTGTAAAAACTAATCGAGTGTCAAAGACTGCTTTTGTGTTTATTTGGCCGCTAGGTATTATATTCTACATTAAATCAGTGAGGCAAATACAACTGTTTCAAGATTTAGAAAAATTTTATTACAACGGATGTACCTCTTGTTGTTTGGGGGATAAAATATCTCGATTTTTTTTATTCTTATGCAGAGTTACTTGCGAATGTGGAAAAGCGATGCACCGAGTAATTATATTAGGGAAAAAATAGTTTTACACCGACGTAACGGGGAAGGAATCTATCAATCAACGTAACTCATGTTTCATCACAGAGTTGGTGAGAGTCAGATATTGCTAAAAATACACACGCAGCATTGGCTGAAGGCCTGTAAATTTTCGTTTCATTGAAACGCACTGGGTCATCTACTGTGTCTCCGAAAATTGGTGAGGGTCAACTGGGGAGGCGCGATCTCGCGGTTAATTACACTCGGTGAATTTTTTTCGAGGATCGTGATAAAGGTGCTCGAAAATGCGACGACAATGCCGATGATATGCGGTGCGGAACGCGGCTACACGGGGTTACGGAATCGCGGAGTCGTGAGCTCGTGGCGTAACTTTTTCGGCGAACGGAACAAATTCTGACGAACGCATTTTAAACTGACGTCTGTCAGCTGTGGGCCAACGTCAGTCAATGAGGTGTCAATAAATCCCGCACGGTAAACATTCGCCGCGTGAGTTGGACATTGCGTCTGAGTAACGGCGGTTTTCCTGCCTTCCTTCTTTCGAGAAAAGGGCGAAGTATCGGGAAATTTTTTTACGCAAGAGCACCACTACTGCGGCAGCATTCCCAACCCCCCCGCCGCGAAGCTAGTGCCCAACTACCCTGCTGCGGCCCCGCCATCATCGGGATTTTTCGTACGCGCATGATTTCTTCTTACTCCTCGACCGCTACTCGAGGGCATAAGTAGATACCTACCGCGTACGAGTTATGGGCATAGCCTGTTCGCGTTAATGCAGAGACGAAGATCATCTCGACTGATCTCCCAATGCCTCGCGACGACGATTCCAGGGACGCCGTGTATGTGTATACAGGACGTCAACGCGATGGTGATTCCAGGAAGAGTGGGGAAACCGCGGCCGCGAGTTAGGCGACAATTAAAACTCCTGCCTCGACCACACGTCATCGGCAAGGTTATGATGATAACACGTATGAGATATCGTCGCTATCATTGACACGAATAACCGCATTGCAACAGGTAAAGCAGCTAGTGCAGGTGAATTATGCAGACAGGTTGCTGGCTGCTGATTGTCAGGAAAATCGGGGCGCGAGATAAAGACGGACTAATTACTCGGAAAAACTAATCGCCGTACAAGATAGGGGAATATTTGTACGCTGATCTGTCGTCGGACGCACGTCGCAACTTGACTAGTATCAACGAGAAGGATGCTCCAGCCTCGGGCGTCGCTGTGAACAAATGATTTTCCGAGGATGGTGAATCCCTCGGATTTGTCTTTCCGTCTGTCACCCCGCCTGCCGATAACTCTCGATATTAGAGGAAAAAACCAACTGAAATACGTACCGTGATCACGCCATCCTTCATGATGGATTTTCGACTCCTGATTATCATCCCGACGACCTTCTTCGACACCTTAGCGGGCATACTAACGCACTGCACGCACCAGCTCTTTCGCTTTTTCAATTTCATTAAAAATTCAACGTTTATTCACCACATTTTTTCAAGCATTTATCGTCGAGTACACAGGCCCGACTTATCACTCACTGCACACTCATGGCGATATCAGTGTATCAGTTCAACTAAACTTCTAACTTCAGACCACGCACCTACGGCGCCGCACATTTGATTAAATACCCGTCATACAGATACACCTAGCGGGATTATCCGCAATCCGCTGGTGCAACTCACTTCTTGGTCCATAGACTTATTAGTGTCAAGAAAGAGGAAATCGTAAAAAGGGAAAACTCGATCAACGAATATAAAGAGGATTAGCTTCGGTTAATTAAAAAATTTTTAGATCTTCATTCCAATAACTTCTCTGAATGTTTTACGGAGCAAGTTTCGCCGTTTTAATCCGTGGTTTGAATAAACCAAATCAGCGTCCTCGTTACCGACAGCGTCCGATAGTGGCGCCATTTAAAGAGAACTAGGGAGCGTTATGACGTCACGCGAGATTGCGTGCTAACGCTGCCCAATGATTTAGCACGACGATCAGCTGTTTTCGAAGAAAAACAAGGATGGCGGCAAGCAAAAGTGTCATCGTGCTTGCGCCGAACGGTCGCCGACAAACTGTGAAAGTAACGCCAAACACGACAATATTGCAGGTATTAATTATTTCTTAAGTTTTATTAAATCGATTTGATCACAGATCAACAGCTGATCAGATCAATTATTCCGCAGATACTGGAACAAGTGTGTCAAAAACATGGCTACGAGAGCGAGGAATTTGACATCAAGTGAGTTTCACTGGGATAACTATGCTATCACTCCCAGACATCTACTCCTTTCCATGCCTGCTTATGTGCCGATCCCTGAAAATTTTGCCGCCAAATTATATCACAGTATTCGTCAACCCTCAGACATTACAATCGTGTTCTCGATGCCAATGCAATCTTCCGATTTACCGGATTGCCGAACAACGCTCAACTGGAGATGGTGCCTTGCACTAAAAAGAGACTCGAATCAAACGTAACAGTTGGCGTTCAAACTGAAAGCGGAGAACGAGTCACAGGTGAATTTCAGCCCAGTAATTCTTTGGCTCAAGTTCTGAATCAGCTGTGTCCGGATCAAATGCTACCGACTGCAGCTCTTATCTACATGCATCGCGAGGTTACATCTTTGCGCTAGTTTTTTTAAGCCTGTGTAGGCTATCATTGATCAGTGCTTGATTAATATTTAAAAATCTTAGGTCTGCGGATTGGACTTACTCGAACAAACGACGCTTAGATCACTGGGACTGAACTGCGGCAGAGCTATGTTTAGATTAATTCATCGCAATCCTGAGCAACCCAGAACCCAGGCTCATGTGAGTGTCCCTTTGGCTGCAAGGCCGTCTCAAGAAAGTATTGACCTTGCACTTCGTATGGCTGTACCCAATCGACAGAAGGCGGCAATGAGGAAAGACACACAGCAAAATATCGATCCTATTTCAGCCCTGAAAACAGGAAAGATTGTGCAGCATGATACAGAAGCTGCAGTTTCAGAAAAGATCCCAAAACTTGATTGTGACCTAAAGGTTGAAGAAAAAACAGATGCAATTGAAACTAAAAACATAGAAATACCCATGGATACATCTGAGAGTGATATAGAAGAAACAAAAGTTGAATTTGTAAGATTCGTGCCTTCCTGTCCTCCCCACTTATTTTGCATATCATTATATTCGCAGTACAATGAATTAAACATCGATAATTTTTAGCTGGGAGAGAGAAATGCTCTCGTGTTTAATCAGGCTGGAGCAGAAGCTTTGCCACGTAATGAATTACCCGACAACTTTTTTGACCTTACCGTTGAGGACGCTCGGCATTTACTGAAAGATGCCATCCGCCTTAGAGCGCAGTTGGATGAGGCTCCACTTCTGACTTCGGCCCAGAGACAATTGGATGAAGACAAAAGGATTTTGCATCATTTACATAAATATCGTAAAACCGTGATTAGAATTCAGTTCCCAGATCAACTGGTACTTCAGGGCTTGTTCGGCCCGCTTGAAACAGTTCAGGCAGTTAAGGATTTCGTAAAAATTTACCTTGCCAATCCTGACGCCGAGTTTATGCTTTGTAAGTATTTCTGCAAATCTTTTCCTCTTCGATGCTTTTCTTATGCAACAGCAGACCGCATTACATAATTTTAACGAAACAGATACAACGCCTCCACGCACTGTACTGGATCCTGGCACACGCTTGGTCGACGCCAATCTAGTGCCCTCAGCTATTCTTCACTACTCTGGCCAGTCTAGTTTGAAATCTGAACTAAACAACAAACTTACAGATCCCAGAGCTGCTGGCATTCAAGCAGTAAAATCTAGGTGAGCAACAAAAATAACAAGTTTTCTCACCACAAAATACTTGAATAAATAATAATAACAATAATTTAATTGCTAGAATGGCAATGGCACGGCAAGATGTGAAGTGTTCTGAGATTGAGGATATGCCTGACATCAGTATGATACAAGAAAACAGACTGGAAAGGGTAGTGGAAACACCAAGGCAATCGGAACCTGCACCTGGACCGAGTCATAGAAACCCCGCACCTGCAGCCAAAGCTAATGTACCGAAATGGTTTAAGCAGCCGTTTAAATAATCATTGAACCTTTTCAGAGATATCCTGGTATGGAATACCTCATTACAGCAGTATGATTGAATAATGAGCTGTCATTTACGTGTTTACTATTGTTATCTATTATTATAATACAGCAATAAGAAAAGCTGTTATCCCGATTTTTCATGTTAAGGGCATGTAGCAATCCTACCCTTATCGACCGAGCAAACTAACCCTTTTCCCCCCTATATTAAATTAACAAATGAACGGAAAGGGTTCAAATTTCAATAGTGCATAGCTGTTTTGTAGTGGAATTGAGGAATGTTACTTTCAACATTTCCCATTTTTCAGGTGCCAAAAAGTCTTCATCTAGCGACCTCAATATTGCTTGAAAAGTCTCACGATGATTCGTTTTACTCCTCATTCATTCCGGAATTGCGGAGAATATATCAACTGTGCACTTTTCGCCCCTGAAATGGGGGAAATGTTGAAATAGTAACACGTTTCAAAAAACCACACATTTTTTCGATGAGATTCGGAATATGAGTAACATTCCTCAATTTCGCTACAGAAGAGCGATGCACTGTAGAGACTTAAACCCTTTCCTTCTATTTGTTTATTTAATATAGGAAAAAAAAACGAACGATTTTGCTCGGTCGGTAAGAATAGGACTATTAAGGGACCTTAAAATAGAGATTGAAACGATTTTTTGTAACAATACAGTTTCTCACAGGCCTTTATAAAACAATAAATGAATTTCAATTTTATCACTTGTAAATCAAATTATATTCTAAATATATTGCACGGAAACATATCGATTTTGTTTCGGTAGAGCTGAATTTGTGCTTATTCAAATTTGTATCCACGATATTTTTACACCATACAAATATGTACAACCTCTACGACACAACATTGCATTAGACCGTATGGCCTAATGGATAAGGCGTCGGACTTCGGATCCGAAGATTGCAGGTTCGAGTCCTGTTACGGTCGTAGATAAACTTTTTAGTTCTTCAAACATTACTTTTTCATGCAAGCACATCCGAAAAATCTTTCAATTTGCTGTCTCAATATTGATCATGCAAATTTTGAAAAATCCAAAGGAATTTGTTTCATAAATCGCTGAAAATTCGCACTATCCCTGCGCGGATGTCAATTTATCGCGCATTTCTTCAACGTATGTATTTTCATTTTTATCTCTGCCCAGTATTAAAGTCTATTCCTTGTATTTGTAAGCATCATTTTGTGCAGTCAGTTGGTCGAGATACGATTTTTCTGCTATTCCATGCATTTTCAACGTGTGCGTGCACGTACAACAGCTGACAGCTGCATCTGTGAACCACGTGACTCGTTGCCGGCGCTGCCGTAGGTCGAATATCGGATGAACCGTTTCGATCGGCCACCCCTGCCCTTCCTTATCGATGCAGCTGCGCCGTGACGCGCGATGCAACGGCTCAACCAATGAGAAAAGACCGAGAGGTGACCAATGGCAGACTGGGCTAGGTAAACGTTGTGGAAAATGTTCAAGTCGCTGCGACTGACGAAGTGACGACGGAGGAGGCCATATTGTTTTACTGCAGTGTTTGTTTTGGTGCTGCGGTGGCCCGTCTTAAAATCCAGTTAAATCAGCCTGGAAAATTGTCGAAAGTCTTCGACGAGACCGTTAAACGAGAAGAGAATACTGTGCAATTTGTATTACCGATATATTTTCGGGAAACAAAACTCCGTTTGGGGTTCCTCGGCGATTTTTTGGTGTCAGTCGCTTACGAGACCGTGAAGAGTAAAAATGGCCTGCGCCACCCTGAAGCGATCTCTCGAGTTCGATCCCGTTCACAGCCACGTAAGGCCTTCGAAGAGGCGAAGATGTGTCCCGATGTGCATGTCGCCGAATACACCACCGGCGAGGAATCAGAACCCATCAGCTTTCGGCGAAGTTACACAAAAATTGACGCCTGGTAATTATATTCGGCCATTTTTTTTATCGCGGGGTGTTAAAGGGGGAAGCTAGCTGCAAGCGTACATGTATAGCGATTTAAAACCCGTATATACCTCCGCGGGCGGCACGAAGTGGGGGGAGGGGAGCGCAAATCATATGGAGATACCGACGTAACGGTCGCTGCTGATTTTCACTATTTTTACAAACAGCTTTCAAACTGGTTTTTCTCCACACGTCGCTCAATTCGAAATATAAGTTAGAACAACCTTTTTTCTTCATAAAGTTTCTTCTCTTCCGACAATTTCCCTCCTTAGATCGGCGATCAAAGGCACTTCATTGTCACTGAAAAAAAAATTTTTCCATTGTATCAGTTTCGCGTACCCAGGCATTAATTCATTCGATAATGTCGCAGAACAAAACGGGAGAAAGAGGACCAAGACGAATCGTGTGCCTGTAATCTTCATTTATGTATTCTTAAGACATAATATTAGCATTTTCATGCTCAGTCTGATGTCTTATCACGAGTTTATTAAGAACACCATTCGAAATTCGACCACCACAAAGGCAGACTATTGCTAGTTTACTGTTTGCATAACTGCGGAAACTTCGATTCACAGGAGACTCAGTGTTTCTTACTCAACTTAAACGTTTACACGAGAACAAAGCCTCTTTACTAACCTTTTTCAGCCATTGCTAATAACTCGGAAATAATGTTGCAAAGATCTAATGCTGCTTTATTTTTCTCATTTATTATTTTCAAATAATTTCACAATCTGTTAGTTGAACATCATCAATCAGAATGATGCCTGGCTCCAATTGCGATTGCAATGCATTGGGCTTTGTTATTCACTCTAAAAAAATTTGAGGTCAGATATGTGCATTGTTTACACCGATGCTGCAAAATGTTTTCATAGAAAAAATGGCTGCCAACATCAGAGAAGAGATCCGCAGGCTTCACCGGCGCAAGCAGCTGCATTTCAACCCGCAAAACAACAACGGCGGAGATTCTTCGGACACAGAAGGTCCTGCCAGCCCATCGACTAGTGGGCCCAGTGCTTACAGTCATAATCCAAGCGGCAAAGAAAAACCATTGTTCACATTCAGACAGGTGGGTGAATATTCAAAACGAAGAATCAACAGTTATCGAAATGATTGTGAGATCGTTTATTCGGTACAAATAATGGGTAATTAACTTGTGTTTAGGTGGGATTGATCTGCGAGCGGATGCTGAAGGAGCAGGAGACGCAGATCCGAGAAGAATATGACCAGATTCTCAACATGAAGCTCTCCGAGCAGTATGACGCGTTTGTTAAGTTCACCTACGACCAGATCCAGAAGAGATTTGAATCTGCGGCTGCACCGAGTTGTGAGTACTTGAATACTTGAAAGTCCAGATGTTAGAACTATTGATTCACGTGCATTGCGTTTTTTCTAATGCTTAATAAATTTACAGATTTGTCCTAAAGGAGAATTGCCACTTCCATGGATGTGTTTCTTCAAAGAACGTTAGGTAAGTATCCTAGCATGTATATTCTGTAAAGTTGAATCGTGACTTTGCATGACAATTGTCTAGGTATTGCGGCGAATGATCCAATGTTTATTATTATTATGGAAAGATATTCTAGTGGTTTTCTCATTACAGATTTCTATGATATAAGTGAGAAAATAATTTTGCTTGGAGTTATGAGGGAAGAAATGTGCGGCGGTGTTACCTCGCTGTGGAGACATGGGTTGATTAAATTTGAAAAGTAATTTCATTCGAAGTATAAAATAAACAGACGCAACAAAAAACGTAATAAAATAATTTAACAAAATATCAATAAATAAAAACATTTCAAAAAAGGTAACGAGGTGTGTGTATGTATACATATATGTATGTATATATATGTGTGTGTACCTCGACATGTATATGTATATATACATGTATATATATGCGTATATAGGAAATTAAGTTATAGAAGTAGGCTCACTTGCAGAGAGCTACCACACTAAAAAAATCGACAACGTATACTACTAAATTAACAATATTTGTACCATCCGGTTTTCAAAGTCCGCTGTTATCAGGGAATCAAATAGAAAATTTACAAAGCTAAAGTAGCACAAGTATAAAAGTATTTGTAAATAAATTGCATCAATATGATCTGTTAATGATACTACATATACTGCAGTTGTATGAATTTTTTACTCTTCGAATTTTCTGAAACCAATTTCTGCCGATTAACCATAAAGCCTCCCGATAAGGATCTGATTATGTACGATCGATTATGACTTCAACTTCTCCCAACTGACCAACAACAATTAATAACGAACGGAAGAAGATTGTTTACAGTCATGGTTACTTTGAGTATCGATCACTGATGCGAAGGTCTAAGGTCTAACGTGATTTATTATTGATTGCGTTAGTCTCGATGAAATTTCTCCGGCTTTTCGTTATAATCATCTTCTAATATTTTTATTTCTCTAATCTCGCAATTATAATAACAAATAAAATCTGCATATTTGGATGGTGATATATAAGTATATACGTTTTTGTAATGCTATGTTATTAGGTCAATCTCTAAATTATAAAGAATGTATTTTTTAATGAATATATTCCCTCTTTTCGGGGTATTGCATCGATGCTTTTATTAGAACTTTTAATTTGAAATCTTGACCTTCTTTTCCTCTTGAAACAAAAGTTTTTTGCTGGTAGATATATTTTTTCATCTTTGTTTTATTTTTTCTCTCTTTGATTTTTTTTTTTTTTTATTGAAATGTAGCATTTATAAATGTATTCGTAAATTATACGCGTTGGAAGAAGAAGAAAGTAGATGAAAAGAACTGTGCACCATGCTAGGGCTAAAATTCAAAAAGAACTGATACTGTTTTCACATTATTTTCATTATTATTATTATCACTATTACTATTATTGTTGTTGTTATAATTCTTTCCCTGACAACAGCAACTTGCCATAGCATAATGAAATTCAATGCCGAATAATGAATATACATACTATTACCCATACATTTACTGTGCCTATTATTAGACATATTTATTACTATTACCCAACACTGCTATAATTATTACTTATTACTATTCATCGTAATTAAAAAAACAAAAATAATATTGAAGAAAAAAAAAAAATTGTTTTTAGTTGATAATGATTCTACATAGGCGATGTTAATTGTTTTTTTCTTTTTTTACATATACGTATTATTCATATACATATAAATTAGGCGCATAACTTTCTTAAGATGAATCCGAAAATGATAATTCGTCTTGGTTACCATATATATTTCTTTGCTATTCACACGGTTCAAGAAATGAACGAAAGACAAATTCTAAGTATCAAGGAAGAAACTTAGCAAAAGAGTATGAGGAGTTGAAAAAACAGAGTAGTTTTTTTTTTTTTTTTTTTTTTTTTTTTTTTTGTTGAAAGAAAATCAAGGAGCCGTGTTTCATTATTTGCCAAATTGAAATTCGTTAAGTTTTATTTGTTCGATCAAGAGATACTTGAAACCTAGTTGACTGGAGAACAAAAAGTAGTTAAATACAATTCGTCAACGATATTTGGATTCTGGGACGTAGTGACGATCTCGTTATTCAATACCAGGCAAAAATGCCAAATCTTCTGATCTTATTATTGTATTTAGTTCAAGCGATAGCACAGTAACTTTTGTTGAGCTGAGAAAAATTCAAGGAATGAGAAACACTGCGATCCGTTGAAAAATGACTCGTTCTATCGTAGTAAATACAACGAGGGACTGAAAACTTTACAATTATTGCTCTGGCAAGATTAAGAACCAGATAAACTGTCATAGCTATTGTGAAACCTTAGGTGATAAATGTAAATTAATGACTGTGTATGTCTTGAAATCAACAAAAGTTATTGCGCGGACTGTACGTTATAATAATTTTAATATTAAGAAACGTAAACAAATTAAATAATTGAAATTGAACGGCGCAATTCGTCAAACAGCATATATGTATCCTAATGACAAGGAAGAAAATGTTAAAATATTGTGAAAAAAAAAAAATTATGAGTGATGTATAAATATGGAAGGGAAAAACAAAACGAAAAAAAGAAACTTAAAAATAAATACAAATAAATTTAGTTAGTATATTGAATAATGAATACTACCTAATACTAATGATTAATAATGATTATATTAAGAAGCAACGATGAGAAAAACAGCTAAGGTAAATTCCTTGGAAGAAATCAGAGATTTGATTTCGATGATTAAAAATACCTCCATATTAATATTATGTAAGCACTTATTATTGAAATAAATATAAACCTTAAGACTGATTTTTATCTGACTATCTATAAATAATTCCACATCCACCTTTGCTATGCTTCTCTTTGTATAAAAATGTTGGCCCACTTTTGGAAAAAGGACCGACATTGATAATCGAAATAGACTTGGTTATCAATAGAAATTCGATATCGAATTGTTTCACGCCTCTAAATAAGCCTCGAAATAATGAAGTATGATCTTAATGAAAGTAGCGCTAGTCCTTAGATGACTGAACAGTATTTCAACTATTCTTGGACGCTGTTGTCACAGACTCTGAATAACGGAGAAAGAAATTGTCACAGAACGGAATGGAAGACATCAGAAAGTGAGCCAATTTCTTGAAATTCCTATATTCCGATCCTGTTAGGAGACTTATTCAACAGTATAATCGCATTAGATTGCGTATGGCTTCGCAGTAAGAAGCCCCATTGAATCTATAAGAGTAGACGTGCGTCAGAGGGCCTCTGTCACTTCTGGGCGGGAAACAACGCTCGGCTACACAGATTCTTTAGAGTTCAACACTATCGGTCAAATGTTTCCTCTTCTGTTTTTGGCCTATGTTGTGGCCATCAAGGTTTTCAAGAAGACTACTCCAAATGGTGAGTTTCAAGCACCACCTAAAATACTTCCAGCACTCTTCGCTGACACGATCATATCTATTGATCACCAGGCAAAGTTACTGTCTACCTTGGTAAGAGGGACTTCATCGATCACCTAGAGTCGGTGGATCCGATCGACGGCATCGTCGTCGTTGAAAATGATTACCTACAAGGAAGAAAAGTCTTTGGCCAGGTACCCGATAAGTTTTTTCTAAACCGTAATTCCACCCCGAAACCGAGGCTCTTCAATCCTCCTTGAATCCAAGGTGATCACGACTTACCGCTATGGTCGCGAGGAGGATGAAGTAATGGGGGTGAAGTTCAGCAAGGAGCTGGTCATCGCTCGCGATCAGATCATCCCCATCAAGAAAGAGAAGCAGGAGACGACTCCCATCCAAGATCGCCTGCTGAAACGGCTTGGACCAAACGCCTATCCCTTCCTCTTCCAGTTCCCGCAAAACGCTCCGAGCTCCGTAACTCTTCAGCCCGGTGACGACGACAGTGGAAAGCCTCTTGGAGTTGAGTACACCATCAAGATCTATGTTGGGGAAAACGAGGAAGACAAGGTATGGTTTTTATTCTTACATTAAATTATTAAGATTAACATCGTTTGATGCACGTTCTGCTCTGCAATAGGGACACAAGAGGTCGTCGGTCGCTCTGGCTATCAAGAAGTTGCAATTTGCTCCGGCGACGCGAGGACGCCGCCTGCCAAGTTCCCTCGTCTCCAAGGGCTTCACCTTCTCACAAGGAAAATTGAACCTCGAGGTAACGCTGGACAAGGAGATCTACTACCATGGGGAGAAAGTCTCTGCTAATGTGATCGTCACAAACAACTCTCGGAAGGCGGTCAAGAACATCAAGGTACTTGTGACCAGCGCTCAGCCTCTATTTGGCGAAGAGAATATCATCTTCACGATGTGTCTTTTACTCTCCAACAGCTGTATGTCGTCCAACACTGTGAGGTGACGATGGTGAACGCTCAGTTCTCACGGCACGTTGCAAGCTTGGAGACCCGCGAAGGCTGTCCCATCACACCTGGCGCTTCGTTCACCAAGCAGTTTTATCTTGTCCCCTTGGCCAGCAGCAACAAGGATCGTCGCGGTATCGCTCTCGACGGACATCTGAAAGTAAAGGAATTGATGAGCTTTTCTGTATCTGTGTGTATAAGCGTTGGCTTTGCTTTTTTAGGATGACGATGTGAATTTGGCCTCCTCCACATTGGTTGCCGAGGGAAAATGCCCGGCAGAGGCAATGGGTATAGTCATTTCGTACTCCGTTCGTGTAAAGCTGAACTGCGGCACTTTGGGAGGTGAACTTGTCACCGACGTTCCGCTCAAGCTGATGCACCCTGCTCCTGGTTAGTTTAGTGGCTGAACATTTTTCACTTGAGTTCGCTTCATATCCTAATAGTCGTCGTTTCTTCTGCGACAGGTGCCCTAGAGAAGGAGAAAGCGGTTTTGAAGAAGAGCAAGAGCATCGACCGGGCACGCTATGAAAACTCTTGCTACGCCAACGACGACGACGATAACATTGTCTTTGAGGACTTTGCTCGCTTGCGTCTCAACGAGCCAGAATAATACACCGAGGGATATACGCTGCGCATGCTATGAAAAGAATGTAAATTTATCTGCTTTCGCAATGGATATGCATCGTAGACGACTTCGCAGTCCCAATATTCAGTCGTTGAAATTAGTCGAACCAATTTTACGTTTGCAAGTGAGTGATCAAAGATCATCAAGTCTTTATTCTAATCATGCATCTATTCTCATTGTCGAGCTCACAGCTTGTAAAGGCAACATGTCACATTGCCAGACGTAAAAGGGAAAGAATTTCGAAACGTAATCAGAAAAATGTAATCCTTTCAGAAGTATCAACAGTCACAGAATCTGATCAGATTTTGTTGATGTTACTACGAATATTCTGAAAGCCGATGACATTTTTATATGATTAAATGTACAAGATGTGGAGAGAAATTATTGAAGGGGAAAACGATGCGCGATGCCATTGCTTGTGTGATATTACGCGATGCTTAGGTTCTTTTCAAAGCAAGCAATGAAAGTAAGTAGTTATAAACCGAATTGTAGAGTGATATATTGAGTATCGCGAGTCAAGTTATAATGTACATAAAGTTACCTCAAATAACTTGTTTACGATGAAATTATTACGTATTGAATTATCGAAAAAACTGATAAAAAAAAAAAAGAAAAAAAAACGAAAATTATGCAGAAAATCCTTGTTCTATCATCCCGAAATTTGGGTTCGATTGTGGTGGTCGAGCAAAAATTTTGATATGGGCAAGCAAAAAAAAATGTCCCCAAGTAAGTTTTGCTTATTATCCGTTGCTTACATAACAAGTTGGTAAGGAAAGAAAAAAATTTAATATAATGTTAATAATGACATTTCCCGTTCTTACCAGAAGTGACATATATTCTTATTGATTAATTACTTTAGTTCTTTTATTGTTAATAATTCAGTGTTATTTATTATCACCTATTCAATATATTTTCTTGATCAATGTATCGTTAATTCCATATGTTATTGAGTTGATATTATTGTATATTAGGTTTCTAGAATAATAATAAATTCTTAAATTTGACCAATCTTTAATCACAAGTATAGTTCACTATAACACGAAGTAGCGATCAAAGTCAAATTACAATACACGAAGCTGTGAACAATGGATTTTTATTCTCATACTTATACAAAATATTCTCATACTCCACGTATATGTGTCTAAATTCACAGTCATGGTACAATTTAATTTAAAAATATAACTCTCGCAAGCTGTTTTCAGACTAATCGTACATGTGTGAATAATATTCTTGATACGTTTGAATGTAAGCTTCTTTCTCCGCCGGCGTCATGTCGGCAATCAAAGTGTCGTTGATATCCGTAATCGAAACTGTTTTTCCTCCTACACTGACTGTGGGCACCAGGTCATCATCCTCTGAATCCATCGTCTCTACGTCGCCTGAATCGATCAAAGAAAGTGTCTTAAATAAGCGTCTTAAGAACCTTAAAAGCCTTAAAAACAATCACTTCGTAACAATTACCCATATCGATAGCCTGTATCTCCGTAACATCCTCGTTATCGCTACTATCGCTAGATTCTTGAGGTATTACAGTCTTAATGGCATTGGCAGCATTAGCCCCTCCCTTTTTCTCATGTGCCAGCAGCACCGACATTATGTCTTCGCCCTGTTTATTCATTACGTTCGTTGCATTTGTCGCGTTCGTTGCAGCCTTATCAAGAATACTGTCCTGGCCTCCAGCCACATCCGTCTGAAATAACAAAAACAACTTTCTCGAATTCATCTTTCTCAAATTACTCTACGAATTCACATCCTTTACAATTTCATCATTTACACACCTGCGATCCGTCTGTGTTTACTACGGTGCTTTCCATCATCCATATCGGCCTCTCCTTTCTACGATTGGCAGCGTTATCATTGGCCGATTCGTCGCCGATGGTAACGTCCACTCTCGTATCTTCGACGGCAAATCCAGACGACCTCGTCGCCTCGCCTGACCATTGTTCGCCCGGAGCACGAAGCCCAATTTGCTTCCTCGTATCGATGCTGTAATTTCAATTGAATATAAAGCTGACATTTCGTTTTCAGCTGTCCAATAAGAGTGAAAGTCAAATTTTAATTGCTGACCCGCGTATGGTATTGATGTCAACAGGTTCGGGCTCGAGGATTTCCGGTGCCAATTTTATGCCCTCGACTTCTCGCAGCAAAATATAGAGCGGCTCTAATTGTTCGTTAAATTTTGCCAGAAGTAGTCTGGAGTCTTTTTTCGGTAGAGCAGATTGATCCTCCTCGACGATGTTCCGACAATAAGTACATCGGAACTCGTCTGTTGTCATATCAAAGAGTTGATCTGCCTGGTAAATAAATATTGTTTTCCATAAAAAAATTAAATGACGATTGTTTTGATCAAGACAATGGTCTACCGCTAGATTCACCTCAAGGTCTGTAAAAGTCTTAAGACAATTTGTGCATTTGAAGCTGGCTCTGCTGGTTGCATCTCGTTCTTCCGTTTCCATTTTCTTACGCATGTGATCCAATTTGTACTTGACGACATTGACGAAAGTCTAAAAGGATAAGAAAAGAAAATTCAAAATCAAGCAGGCATTTCGGAGGGAAAGTCTGAAGCAATTTTTACCTTGTAATTGATGAAATAGTAGTTCACTTTCTGCGCCTTTCCATCAGATCCAGTTTCCATCTTAAGTCTAACTTGAATAAATTTGTCGTTCCTTAGCGTGGATATTCTAGCTCTCAACATCTTTCGCTCGAATTTCAGCAGCTCGCATATGTCGTCCTCCTTCATACCTGAAATAAGGATCGTCAACAAAACTACATGAAACTTTGTAATTTGCTGGGATGAGCAGTTGCAAATTAAACCGATTTACACTTACAGGGATTTCTGACCAGCATATCAACGATTAAGGCATCCTCTATGGTATAAAAACCGCGAACAACAAGCCGTGCTAGTTGTTTCAAACTGCTAGGCACTTCGGTGACAAATCTTTCCTCCGCACTCATTTCTCTGCTGATAATTCGAATTCAATTATTCCCACCATTTACTCGGACTATTAGTGAGAGGGATTTTTTTTCCAGGGCGTTGATGTAGCCTCGTGCATTTCTTAGGTGTAAAAACAGTCAATTCGTTATCTACGTATTCACCATTGTAACGCTATTGTAACCTTCAAATATCGAAAGAACTCGGTTTTTGTTATTCCAAGGGCGTATTTGCGGCTCTAGTTAAGGAATATTGTGGCATTCTTGATTAACAGTTCCAGCGGTGGTCTGATCACGGATAAACAACGCGTAATTGCATAGTTTATCGGAAATTTAACACTGGCTGCATCGACGGTTAGTGTCGATATTTGAGGTTATGATGCCGCGTTCGGAGGGGGGGTGGAGCTTGTCAACCGAAGACTGTACTTAGCAGTACTTTAGATTTCCGCTCCGCCGGTTGCTGTCAGGACATTCGAGTGAGAATTCGAATGAAACGGTACAAATGGCAGCGATCGATAAGGTCAAAATAATCGTTGTCGGAGATTCTGGTATAATTATCCTTTGCTAAATTATCATTTATCCATTCACGGCATTCTTCGTTCTTAAAATCATTTGCAAACAGAATCTGGTCACAGCTCGCGATCCCCACGCGATACATATTCGACTTGATTTAATATTCTGTTCAGTTGGATTACCGCTTTACTATTCCTCGGGCAATAAATCCTAGATTTTATCCGTTTACGAATATATTTATTCATGGGGAATTGACGAGAATGGTCAGGTTGTTTACCCATCTGTGCACCATACATGCACATTTTGATCCACATTTGTCGTTACTCATGATACGAACGGTCTGTAAACAAATCTTCCTTTCATTTTTCCAGGTGTTGGAAAAACTTCGCTGACTCATTTAATATGCCATCAACAAACGATAGGGAATCCGTCATGGACAGTAGGATGTTCAGTTGAAGTGAAACTGCACGAGTACAAAGAAGGCACTCCGAATCAACGAAGATACTTTATAGAGTTGTGGGACATCGGCGGTAGTCAGAATCACCAAAATACTAGATCTGTGTTTTACAATCCAACAAATGGTATGCGAAGCACGGTGTAAGGATGTGAGAAATATATCTGACAAACTTGTGCTCTGATTGTAACAGAATTGTCCCATTTTCAGGTATTATCTTGGTTCACGATTTGACCAATAGAAAGTCGCAGCAGAATCTCCAGAAGTGGCTTCAGGAAGTTTTAAACAAGGACGGCAATCATTCCAAGTCTAAATCCTTCGACGACTTTGATCCCGAACAGTTCGTCGGCTCGACACAAGTAACTATTTTTTATTTGGTTGGTTACCCGATGATATGACAATCTGTCAGCTTTGAATGATGGCTTGGGAATTGCTCGCGACAATCAAGCATAGTTTTTAAAATTTTATTCAGCGATTTGTAATGTTTTGACAATTACCAAAATTAAAATCACCTCACGAGAGTCGAAACCTAATTTTATTTCCAGATACCAATTTTGGTAATTGGAACAAAGTTTGATCTGGCGGCAGAAGTGAGGTCAAGTGTTCATAGACGTTCATCTACAATTGCTGAGGAATGTGGAGCGGATGAAATATTCTTGGTAATAAAAATTGAAAGGCAAACGGTCCATGCCAAATACCATTGTGTATGCTCGTTTCATTGAGTTGAAATTAATTTTAATTTTTAAATTAAATATTTCTTTGATCATTGACAGGATTGTCATCAAGTCAGATCCTTGGCTGCGGGTTCGAGTTCTTCGGTGAAGCTGAGCAGATTTTTCGACAAAGTTATCGAAAGACGGTATTACTCAGCAAGAGAAGGAATCAGTCCAGACAAGCGAAGACTACCAGTATACTCTTCGCAGTATAGCCCAAAATTTTATCACAATGACTGAACGAAAACCTCCACGTTATATCTAATGTAATATATTTCACCTTACTCTTTTTTGTCCCCTATCTTACGGGAATCCAAAAAATGAAAAAAAAAATAAAAATAAAAAATTTGTGAATAAAGAATCAATACATTCAGCATCTCACTCAACGTCTCACTCGAAACTCCAAGACCGTTATCTATTCCGTATTGAGGGGCTTTAGTCTTGGCACAAAAGAAACTGATTTTCGCAAAGTTATTGCAAAAAATTGGTTCTTTTCTTTCATATTGAATGAGAGATTTTACGTTCCGTACGGCAATTTCAAATTACGCGGTTTTTACAGTAGCTCTTGGAGTCATCTGGTTGTGGTACGAAAGAAGAGTTCGAAAATAGCCGGCCGTTACGAATCGATACTCGATAACACTCGATCCTACTACTCCGTGCACTCGACATTTCTCTCGATTAGTTTTTTCTTTTTATCCATTTTATTCACTGCTCTCTATATACACTTATGACATCGCACGTGACGTGTGTGTGGAATTTTGTCGGAGGCGACAGGTGATAAAGGTGTGTATGTGGCAAGATTTCGTCACTGAACTTCAGTGTCAAATCAGCAGCGAGACGAGTCGCAGCGCGGTCTTGGGATGACCGTTTAAACGTCTGTGCAAACGGCCGCGACTTTGCAGAATCGGTCGCACAAAATTGCCAACGTAAAGTCACGCGTATCATGATTCGGTAACGATCGTCGATAATTCTGCTCTTACAGAGACTTAATTGATAACATAAAAGTTTAAAATATTTTCCTTCTGACGCGCGCTCTCCCCCGATATCGTAAGTATGTATGTTACGTACCCCAGACACGGTAGAACATGCGGTAATACACATGACATAGGTATAACGCTGCGGGAAAATTTTTCGCAGGGCGTGTATCTATTTATATACACACTCGTGACTAATTTTCAATGATAACTTTACGTAATTAAAGCTCTCCAGATTGTTCCCTCGATTTATTGTCTATAAAGTTCGAATATACGAGTCGAGATAGTCACCCTTAAAAGCATTGTAGGTGATAAATGATTGATGATTAAAAACGACTGAAACGATTGATTGATTGCCATGTAAATGTTTAAAATTAATGATCCTCTGGTATTTTCAGATAACAACTTAGCCATGGCATGCATCACGACAATCAGACCGTCAAATTTTATACACTTCTACCATTTGCTGTCAAAAAATTCTCACCCCTTGCTGCTTAGCCTGAAATGTTGCAATTATTCGGATAGCTTGACAACGCCTGTCACTGATGGACCGGTCAAAGTTTTATCTGATAAGATAGCGCGGGGTGATTTAAACCGCGACGATCACCAATTAAGAATAGCGGAAAGCCTAGAAAGGGTTTATCGAGAATTGAGAGATTACACCCCGCCGCCAAAGCCCAATTTTTGGAACAGATTGATCGGGAGAGGTTGGGGAAGAGCAAGGGGGAAAAAACACGATAACACACCGAAAGGATTGTACCTCTATGGAGCCGTGGGTGGAGGTAAAACAATGTTGATGGACCTATTCTATAACTGCTGTCAGGTATCTGCTCACATCTTAAGTAGATTACATGCGAAGAGCCAGAAATATAGTGTACATTTTTTTCAAGTTTGGCATCACACGGTTTTTATCACATTCTCATTGTTAGGCTTTTCATTCATATTTTAAAAATTTTCTCTTCCTTCTACTTTCTGCAAAATTCAAAATCAAGAGTTTGCCGCAATCTCAGGATTCTGTACGGATTTTCAAACTATATTTTCCTAATTACAGATAAAACCTCTGTAATCCAATGAAATGTGAAGTTTGAATTGCTCAATGGTTCGTTTTACATGAGAACAATATCAGCCAAATGACACAGCAGTAGAATTTGGTGGAAGGGACATAAAAATGCCTGAATTCATGTGTTTAACGAAACATGGCTGCTGTCACGTACATACGATTAGTCTTTCATTTGAAATAAGAAAACTCGTGTGTCTCGCGAGTTCATAATTCACAATATCATTTGCATAATACATTGTGTTTCCTTACAGGTTGAAAAGAAAAAACGGGTTCACTTCCACTCGTTCATGCTTGACGTGCATAGTAAAATTCACGATGTTAAAAAAAATGTCGTTAGAGATCACAGTAGTACCAAGCTTCAGCCCTTCGACCCGATTCCACCAGTTGCAGAGGCGATTAGCGATAAGACTTGGTTGTTATGCTTCGACGAGTTTCAGGTAATCACAATTTATCCCTGGAATACCTTTCAATTTTTAGAAATAAATAAATGGATACAATTTTATTCTCGCCTTTAGGTTACAGACATCGCCGATGCTATGATCCTAAAACGATTGTTCACCGAACTCTTTGACAACGGAGTGATAGTTATTGCGACAAGTAATAGGGCACCAGATGATTTGTATAAGAACGGTTTGCAGAGGGCAAACTTCTTCCCATTCATCCAAATCCTGAAAGACCACTGCCTAATCGAAACACTCGATTCAGGCATTGATTACAGACAAAAAATTGGCCCTGGCAAAGACAAAAACTATTTCATGTAAGTCTAACAAGAAACCCTTACCTCATTCTCTGTATTAATTTCATTCTTTTTCCTCTTTATTTCCAGAAAAGGAAAGGACGTGGACAACGGCGTTGACAAGCTGTTCAAATATTTGTGCTCCATGGAAAATGACGTCGTTAGGTCTAGAACCATCAGCATCAAGGGTCGCAATGTTACATTTTCAAAAACATGTGGGCAGGTTCTTGACTCTACGTTTGATGAGATATGCGACCGGGTAATTATTTGAATAGTTTTAAATTAGAATCTGATTTTGTTTTTCACGTAACAATCATACCTCACTGGTATCTGTATTCAGATTGTAAGGTAACCTTTTTTTCTTCACAAAGCCTCTCGGAGCCAGCGACTATCTCCAATTATGCCAATTCTTTCACACTGTGATAATTCGAGATGTACCACCACTGAATTTTAAACTAAAATCTCAGTCTAGACGATTTATCACACTGATTGATACACTCTATGATAACAAGGTGAGAATCATGAACTTGATTACTATACAACGTATGTACACATACATAAAATTGGAATGATATTATCAGTATTTTTTTGTATCATTCGTAGATTAGAGTAGTTATATCTGCTGATCTTCCGCACATGCAATTGTTTACTCCGGAAGGCGAGAGCGAGTACACAGATGAAAAGAGAATGCTGATGGATGATCTAAAAATAAGTATAGGCTCGGTACGTTATTCGAAAGCATAATAGTAGAGTTCATTTTTTTTTTTACCTTATTTTTCATAGTGCATATAATGTGAATAACATGTTTATTATTGTGTATCGTACAATAAAAACATTTTTCTCTTTACAGGAAGATCACAAATCGAGCATATTTACCGGGGAGGAAGAATTATTCGCTTTCGACAGAACCATATCGCGACTTTCGGAGATGCAAACCAGGGATTATTGGGAACAATGGGAAAAGCAAAGATAATAGTGGAGAATTGGGTACTAGTTCTCAAATGCAACAAAACATAAACTCAACTATTAAATAATAGCAATTAACTTTCAACGCGTCCTTGCACATACTGTACAAACTAAGCTTATTTCTCTTTTATTTTTCGTGTTTACAATCGTGATTAACAGCTCAACGAAACAAGTATGTACATACATGTGAATATGTTAAAAGCCGTTTGACGTGAAAAAACTTACTTGGCGCTTGTTTTCCGATGTTGTTGAGAGATGACTAGGTATTTCATTTCTGGTTAATAACTTATTTGTTATAGTAGATGGATCAACTTATTAAATTTACATACAATTTTTAGTATGTACTGATGTTGAGTAAATATGACTTGCGCTGTTTTCGTAGATTTGTTGATAAAATCTGTTGAGGTAGTTTCATTGTGTTGATCAAAGTCGGTAATGTCGTTTGGAGAACAAAATAAGATGCAAATTTAACATAAAATTAAGATTATCTGAAATAAATCCGGGTATTAAAAAATCGAATTAGTTACTGTAAACTCTGTTTATTACGTTTTAGTAAACTGATATATATACTTTCAAAACATAATAATTCAATCTATGCGCTAAAATAGGTACACAAAGTCGAGTAAATTTGTAACAAAGCAGACTTCAAAAGTACTTAAAACAGCCATAAAACATTGCACAGCTAAGTTATACACAGTTTTAAAATAAAACCTATCGTTACCACAATGACATTTATCAAATAATTAAAAGGTATCCTTTTTTGTTTTACTTTTTTCTTTTCGCAAATAAAGGCTCAACGCCTTTCCATATATTTGCGTTTCCCTCTGGTAAAAAAAAAAAGAGATTTATGGTAGCCATTCTTTGTGCAATGAATAAGTAGTTTAATACTGGTGACAGGCAGACACTGTGTTCAAGTTTTTTTTCTTGTTTATTTTTTGCAAAAAATAACCACTTTTTGAGTTGACAAATTATATCAAGGATACTAAAATTGCTTGCAATATTTGTTTAATTATTATATCAAGACTTTGAAGGCACAGTGTGGCTAAAAGTATAAAGCTACGATTCAATACACGTTGAGTTATTCGTAATGTTCGAATTAATCAAAGCTAAGAATTTGAATAAGTTTCGTTTTTTAAATTATGTAAACAACTGTCAATGTTCGGTTGGCTCCATTATTAATCTCACAGTGTATTATCTTGTGACCGTTGATATGAGAAAAGAAGTACAATGAAATGAATAGCGAGCCTCGTAAAAATGAAAAACAGACTGACAGAAACTATCATCATCTTGCGAAATTTTTAATAATGCTAACTGAAATCGGATATTTATGGATTGAAGGACATGAAGCATTGCACGGATCCCAGACGCTGCCAAGAAATGGGTATTGCTATTACTGTTAATAGGAACTAAGAAACTAAAATACTTCATCAATTCTCTTTAACTTGCGTTGTGTAAAAAACAAATTCTGATCTTCAGGTTACATATTTATGGATTCCAGACTGACATGATGAAAATCTTGTTTTCATAAATTGTTCGTTGCGAGAAAAATAATTATCCGTTAAATAAAAATAAATACTGATATTCTACATGTTGCAAAATTATGTATATATACATACGTATTGTATGTGTACTATGTATACATATGATATACTGATTTTTTCTTCTGAATTCATATATTGTTGCTCATAGAATTCAGGACCTAACTCAATTGACTATTCGTATTGTATGTGTACTATGTATACATATGATATACTGATTTTTTCTTCTAAATTCATATATTGTTGCTCATAGAATTCAGGACCTAACTCAATTGACTATTCGTCGATATGTGAGATGAAGTCATTTTACTTATAAAAATAGCAACATATACGCATCTTTAAAAAACTTGAATAGCACATTCCCATAATTGTGTTATTAGTAGGTTACTCGTTTCCTGTTAATTTTTTAATTAAGGAGACAGGCAGTGTTATGCTTTGATCGCCGGACTTAGTTTTATCTTCACAACAATTCTGAGTGAACACTCTTTGTAACTGCTGCAGTGTTTTAAGGCATACAATGACGCAGCAAGATCTGCATCCCCCTGTTCCACTGTCGCATGAGCAATCGCTTTCCAAACACGTTCCAAAATCATCAACCATTGTTTTATCCAAAGATTCGTTTCGACGTCTCATAGATATAGGGGATATCGTTTCGCTATTATCATAAGGCTTTGATATCCCTTGACAGCGATTCAAATTTTGTTTGTCTGGATCATTGACGTCATTTTTAAATTTATTGGTGATGTTACTGCTATCGTCGAAGTCTTTACCACTTTTGTAACGATCGCAGCATTGTGTTTGCTTTTCATATTCTTCAACGGACGAACTGCTGCTCTTTATACTCTCTACGTTGCAGAAAAAATCGATTATGCTACCATTAGGAATAGCAGAACTCAATTCCCTGTTACCTGAGATTTGTTCAATTACTTTGCCGATTGGGGACGAGCTTAATTCTGAATTTACGCTGCTATTCCTATCGCTACTATCATCCTTACAACAGCAACTAGTTTTTGGTTCATTTTTATTATTTTTATCATTATTCTTTATGCAGCAACCACTGTTCTCGTTTTTATGGTTACATCTGCAACCGTGTTTCTTAGCTGAATCACCATTGTACTTTGGCGCGTTGTTCATCTGTGCGGTGGATTTTGATTGGCGATTATTGCAATTTTTGTTAGATCCGCAGCACAAATTTTCTTTGGTACTTTTTTGCGATTCGACGTGACATTTGTCGCTGGAGGATGCCTTCTCGTTACTCTCTTTGGTGCCAGATTCTGACAAACTATTATCTTCTTTGTCGTTATCGCTTTTCTTACTAACTATATTTGGTATAATGCTATCCGAGCCTTGCGGGAAACTTTTGCTTGTTATTATATTTTCGATTTCAATTATGGCCTCGCAGAATTTTGCCCCATTCTCAAGCACCAAACATTCGCACGATTTCTTGTCTATGAAATTCTCCATCCCTGTGATGTCCATGAATTCGGATTCCATACTCTGTTGAATACACCCGCACGTACAGTCTTGACCTTCCTCACTCTCAACTTTTGTTCTAAACGTACTATCGTAGTTATTAAAATCAGTCAGAATTTGAGCCTCTTGGCTCACCGCGTCGCTCGGGTGAGCAAACTCTTTGGTATAATCGATACTCTTTCCAGATTCGAAGTTCGATAAAATGTTCAGACTTTCAGTTTCCAGCTGAGATTCTACGCTCGATAAATGCATCATTTTCCTGGCGGTGTCATTATTTGTCTTCTTATTTCTCTCCACATTTCGCGGCGCTGTAGGGAAGCAATTTTGACAATTTTTCAAATGGTCGCACTTGCAATCGATGCATTTGCAAATATCCGCATCAGCCGTAATTTCCTGCAGAATATTCCTATTGTTTGTATTCCTCTGATTGCTCGCATTGGACGAATTCTTCGCATGATGCGCACCATCATCGACCACTGTAATACTTCCTGAGGCACTTACAGCTGCTGCCAGGTTAACATTTTGCTGATGTTCTGATTCTAGCTCCAAAGGATAAGGCTCAGGGCCGACCAGATCCACTAACGAATGAACGGCCGTTGGGAAGGCGTTGAACTCAGACCATGATTCGGCTCTCAAAGAAGGCGCCGATGCCAGAGCCATGACGTCGATCCAAGGTGATGGCATTTCTTCTTCAGAGGCCATCGCCAGTTCGACAGCTTCCGAATGCCAGTTGTTCTTTGTTCGATTCACCAAATTATTTCCAGATTTACCATCCTTGAAATTAGAGTTTGGATAAATTTCCAAACTCTTGGAATTGCTTTGAACCCTCGATTGTCCGATGACGATGTTGTCACTGGATAACGCAGTTTGTGAATCATTATTCTCGATACCAATACAATCAACTGACTGAAATATTGCATCTGAACATATTTTGGCAAGTGAATTATTTATGAACCCATTCGTTATTGTGTCTCCAACTTTCGGTACAATTTTTTTATCAATCTGTGTACTCGAGTATGCCTCACTGGAATCCAAGCAATTTTTAATGCTTACGATGGAATTAGGATCGACACTTTTGTAACTAGACAGAGCGGTGCTGCAATTTTCGGTATATGGACCAACCACATCTTTTATAAATACTTGAGAGTCGTTGGTGGCAATGTTATTAACACTTATGTTATCACAGTAAGAAGTCGGCGTTTCACCAGCAAATAATTTATGTTCATCCGGGGTATCAATTGTCTTCACCGCACTGTCAGCAATAGAATTACTGTTGTAAAATGTTGTGTCTTTGCAATCGATAGACAAGCCGTTGTTTGCTTGATTTGAAAATTCATTTTGAACGATGATGTGGCCGTCACTTTTATAGCGTTTTGGATTGTTTGAAAAGTTTTTAGGCTCGGATATCTGTGCGATTGTGTTTTGAAGGCCGTTTTGTATGATTTCTTGTTGCAAATTCATCGCGTCCATATGCTCCTGTTTGTGAATTACTCCATTACGCTCGTCGTCAATAGAAATCGAAAGTAAAATGTTGCTCTGACCACTCACATCATTCGTTGTTCCGTCATTTTGGCCGATTGTGGTAGCTATCTGATCGAAGATTTTCAGCTTATCATATTCTCTGTTGTTCAACGTGTTGATAGTGCTGTGCGTCAAATCATCTATCGTGATGTTTCTCGGCGTCGATAGCTCAATATTATTACTTTCACTCGATTTAAAGTTGAGCGGAGAACCAGCAGGTATTTTAACTTGTTCCACGCTGCGGCTTGACGCGCCGTATTCAACCTCGTCATCGAAATGGTTTTTCTCATTATTGTTTAGAACGCGACTCATAGACTGTACCGCCAATTGATTGACATTACCAGAATTCTGCATCGAAATGTAAGCCACGTTTTCGGTATCTCGACTGTTTTCTAGATTCAAAGGTATTATTGTGTAAAAAGGTACGTGGTTACTTTCGCCGACTTCCTTGATCTCGATCTTGGCTTTAGGTTGATTTTCCAGGCTGCCGTTGTCTTCTTTTATACTAGCCTGCGGATCTTCCTTCAGCTTCTGAAATTAACGACGACATTTTTAATTCGATAAAATCAATTGAGACTTGGTAAATGTGAAAAACAATTATTTCTCTAATGGCATGCACCCACCGCTGTTTGACTCTTGACGATTTTCTTGTGCGTTTTAATGTGGCTTTTCAGACTGTGCGGGGTTGTGAAAGATCTCTTACAGTAAATGTAAGAACACGTGTAAGGCCGTTCACCAGTGTGTGTTCTTTTGTGAGTTTTGAGGTGATGCGAAGCGGTGAAGGCTTTGCCGCATCCATTCTCTCGACACCTGGAACAATAACCTTGTCATCTGAATACTCGATTGTAATTGAATAAAAACAAAATATCAACAGACAAATAGAAGCATGAAGAACAAGTAAATATATTCCCTAAGTATCGTGATATAAATCGTGGGGATAAAGAAACATACTTGTAGGGCCTTTCTTGAGTGTGAGTCCGTATATGTTTCTTGAGATCGCTCAATGTTGTAAAGAATTTAACACATCCGGTCTTTTCGCAATTAAATGTATTCCCGCTATGAAGTCTTTGGTGAGCTCTTAGTCTGTATAACGTGTTGAAAGCTTTTTCGCAGCCCTCGTGATTGCACTCGAATGGTTTTATCTTCGTATGAACACGTATGTGAATCTTTAGGCTGTACGAAGTCAAAAATGCCTTGCCACAATCCGGATCTGTGCATTTGAATCGATACTCGCCTAGAAAGATTTACAATCCCAATCAATGATAGATTCAATTTAGAAACTGCGTACTTCTAACGGTATTATATTCTGTATTAAAAAGCTTGTCTTCATATTGATACAAGATGCAGTTAGGATATTTTATAGACGTGCAAACTTACCGAGAATTAGGATCCTTGGAAAGCGTAATTATTCAAATTTTCTGGATTAGTGAATAATACACGATACATTTTTAATGTTAAAAAACAGCACTTGGATGCACCCGCAAGAAATACCATAGATTGCAAAATTGCACCACTGAAAAGCAAAACATTGATCGGTAACTCGATTTCTATATGAAATGAGAGAAAGCAAAAACTGTATTCTACGTTGAAATTGCACAGCACAACCTTTACACGAAATTGACAAATCAGGGTCAAAGCCATTTATTTTTGAATAAATACACACCCGTGCACACACTTGTGAAAAAAGATATACCAATGTCAACCTTACAGTATTTGAATTTATTACTCGAGGTATATGAAAAAATACTTTGAGGTAGTTCTAATGGGCAAAGTACCAAGTCTCTGAATGAATTCTAATAACAGAACTGAGTGTTGCTCTCGATCAGAGTTACAAAAATGATATGCTATAAATAAGGTAGGGGGTAGTGGGGCCTTTTTAAAAAGCTTTTATTTTATTTCAAAGCAGCTTATGAATTCATGGTAACGAAATGCTTCAGCATCATGCGAACAGGCGTTTTGTCACAGCCAATTAGCCCAAATATATTAGCAAACATAAAAATGAAGCTCTCCGTAACTATAACAATTCCAAATTTACGCTGCCGATATTACTGTTATTATTTTCCCTTTGTCTTTTCTTCAGAGCTAACATACCCTTGTGAGTCTTCATGTGCGTACGAAGATTGCCAACCGTGCTGTAGGTTCTCGTGCAGCCGTCGTATTCGCACGTGTAACGACTGATGTGTTTCTGGTTAGTGTCAGGATCTGTGCTCTCAATTGTGATAGTCGCGTGCGACGGATCGTCGGGCATCGAGTCATTTTGCCCAGGATGAATTCGCATGTAGATTTCATCGGACCTGATCGTGTGGTAGATGTACCTGAGATAAAGAGAAAATGAAATAATGATAATAAAAATAAAACATTGTTGGATAGCAAGTGATCCATCCAGAGGGGGTAGAGTGAACTATTATTGAAAAGTTATGCTGTTTCCACCGCTCGGTCCCCTCACAAAATTTGGGCAACCGGCATAGCTAGACATAATCTGGTGCCAAGCCACACGAGCAATGCTATCTGATAACTAAAAATATATTCTTAAAGATAGGTAATACTGTATGAGTAATGCTTTCGACTCATACGTATATTATTATTTGAGAACACCAGGCAGCTGTATTTATAGGATTTTAATAAAACACCTGAGTTTCACAAAAATAATTATACAGCAATGCAAATATGTCCAATTGACACTGAATTGTTCACCTTGATCCTGACCACGGGTATGTAATTTGGAATTGCGATCAAAGAGTAAATCGCTGCTTCCATCATTGCTGCTAATAGTATTGCATTTTAAAAACGAACATGTAAAAGAAAGGAAATTCTTGTATGGCTTATAATTTTTTTATGACAATTGTTGGCATAGACAATTCTTACCACCAACTGGCACTAGATGTTTCAAGATGAAAACATTTCTCAGTCGGGCAAAGAATCAATGTGTTGTTAAAACAGTGATTTGTTTACAAAGTGATTATGACGTCGATATTTGAGTCTTGACTTGAATATACATTAGGATGTTTACATTACAATTGTTTTAACGAAATGCTCTACTTTACAGCCTTGATGGTAGAATAATACAAACGCTACTGTTGAAGAACAGCAGTTTGGAGCAGATGAAATAATTTACAAATTCCACAAACTAATCATTAACCACGGGGGATCGGTGTGAAAATTTGCATTTTTATACACAAAGTATGCTCAAAGCTGACTGATTTATAGGTTTGAGCCCGAATCAACGATCGATTAGGCGCTCTGAAACTAAGGAAGTAACTCAACCTCTGCATAGGCTAGATAAACAATTACACCATGAAATCTTTGATTAGTCGCAAGTATGGTGTTCTGCAGTTTGATGCTAGGTCGGTATCTTGATATTGGGCTAATAAATTAAATAGTTAAATAAAGTAAATCAGTTGTGACTTTTTAGGTCGAGTTTGTACGTACTGTATTGAAAACTGATTTGATTTTTCATTGAAAAAGTAGCAATGTCCTTATATGGTAATGAGGTAAAAAAATACGGGGAAATTCGAGCAACGTAAAAGCTGTAAGCGAGTTCCTGCATTGTTTGGAGAATTTTTTGCAACGAGCCATCGACGACATTAGCGAGTTAGAAGCGGAAAAGAAACGGGAAATATGTCAACGATTCGTATTGTTACCCAGTATTATCATCCCGCAACTTTTCCATGTAGGACGAGCTTTCGTCCGATAATTTTCCATAGTTCAAAACTGGTGATTGATCGTACACTTTGCCAAAACTTGACAGGTCCAAACTGTCGTCCAAACAATCCTGCAGGTCATGTGTCACTAATATATTGTCAAAATTCCCGTCGGTCTTCTCGACAATTGCATCCGAGTTAAATTTCTCACTCCCCCATGTCGCCATGTTTTTTGCGACTATTTAAGCATAGCTTATAAAGATAGACTGCGCGATCCGTGCACCGAGCTGAAGCCGTCATTAGAAAGAGAGAGCAGCAGCAGCAATTGTATCCGAGTTAAATTTCTCACTTCCCCATGTCGCCATGTTTTTTGCAACTACTAAGCATAGCCGTTGATGAAGTTAGTCAACGTCCTGTACCCCAAACGTGTTTTTCGTTTTTATCGAAAACCGTGTGGGAGCAAATAATAAAACTTATGGAGTAATTGGAAGCAATTACTCGGTACAAGAATTTTCTGGAAATTCAATGATTTTTTAAAATCTGCGAATCACCTAGCCGCTCCCAGAAATGCATTTTCGTTTTTATCGATTTTCTTGCGTACCATGCGGGCGCGAATCCCTAATTAAAAATAGAAAACAATTCAGATCAATTCGGGAGAAATTTTTCGGTTAAAGTTTTAGGAAATTCGAAGGTTGCAGGCCAACTTCACAAAGGTACTCGTATGTAACTTGAAAAATAGCGCCGAAAGCAATTTCTGTCGACCAAGAAGGAGTACAGAATTACCATACGGATAGTAGCTGCCATCTTATTCAGACGTTACGTAGGTTTAGGTTCGCTTCATATTCGCCAGGCGTGTCCGCCTCCATAGCTTTCTCCCTAGTCTACGGTCTCTTTTCCGTTCAGAAATCCAAGATGGTAAGTTTGCCCTACGACTGATGATTTAAATCTCAAAACATCGGCAATATGATGCATCACTGTAATTAGTATTGTCTAAAATATGGAAGTGGAATAATCGGTGTGTGATAATATATCCGAATTTCGTGTCAAATCGAAGAATAAAGTGCGATAAGCTTGTCTCAAGTGAACGTGTGTATTCGGCTTGTGTCTGTTTCGCACGCATGCGAGTTCAAGTTACCTGTAAATACTCCGAAATTATTTATCGCGTTATTTAACCCTCCATAAAAATACATTCTTTCTGGAATAATTTTCGAAATTATTCCCTTTACGTTCGTGAGCCATCAAGGTCGTATTTAATCTCGCAAGCCGAAGTAACAACATTGCGACAAAGATTTTCGTCATAACCGCGATTTGACAGTTTACTCAATACTTTCGCAGCTGCAGTAAAGCATATTATGCCAGTCCTTTCATCGCCGTATTAAAGTCAGGTTGATAGCCGTACGAATTATACCGCGACATAACCTCGACGCACCTTCACTGGTGTTTATTGTATCTGATGGCGCGAGCGGGAATCTCAACTAATTGCAAACATTTTATTTTCAGGCTCGCGGACCCAAAAAGCACTTGAAGCGTTTAAACGCGCCTAAGGCATGGATGTTGGACAAGTTGGGAGGTGTCTATGCACCCCGGCCATCAACAGGGCCCCACAAGCTACGCGAGTCTCTTCCACTCGTTATTTTTCTTCGTAACAGGCTAAAGTATGCCCTCACTAATTGCGAGGTGAAGAAAATCGTTATGCAACGCCTTATCAAAGTTGATGGCAAAGTTAGGACTGACCCCAACTATCCATCCGGCTTCATGGGTAAGATATAGACATCTATACATTCGTAAACCAAATACGTCTAGCATAAATTGTTGCATTCCGGCCTTTCGAAGCTATGGTAGTTTGTCTTGAATAATACCGTAGTCAAAAGTGGGCCGATAATAAATCATCCTTCTTATGGTCACAGATATACCATCAAATGGTTTAATTTGTATTACCCAAGGAGGAAACAACTAATATAACATGTCAGTAATAATGATAGCCCCGCAACTATTAATGCATGCGCTTTTATACTTCCTTTATATTCTTACAGATGTTGTGACTATTGAAAAGACTGGTGAATTTTTCCGCCTGATCTATGATGTTAAGGGACGTTTTACCATTCACAGAATTTCCGCCGAGGAAGCTAAGGTATTTAAACAAAATTCAGGCTGACTTATAGAGAATTACACTTCTCGGTGCTAATTATGCTACATTTTTATTTTCAGTACAAGCTCTGCAAAGTCAAGCGTGTACAAACTGGACCCAAAGGAATTCCATTCCTTGTTACCCATGATGGTAGAACATTGCGTTACCCAGACCCTGTAATCAAGGTGAATGACACCATTCAGCTGGACATTGCAACAGGAAAAATAATCGACTCTATTCGATTTGACTCTGGTACATATCTTTGACTATCTTCTAGATTTACTGAATTGAAAATACTTGAATTCGCGTGCAAGTAATTGTTCAACCAATGCTAATTTGGCAAACTTATTACAATTTGTTGTTCAATTTTCCAGGCAACTTGTGCATGATCACGGGCGGAAGAAATTTGGGTCGTGTTGGCAGTGTCGTGAGCCGTGAGCGTCATCCTGGATCCTTTGACATCTGCCATATCAAAGATTCACAAGGACACACTTTTGCCACCAGGTAGTGAAAAATCCCTTGTACTAAATTTTTTTTTTCAATTTTGTGTTTGATGAATTTGGCCATATCGAAGCTAAGGCAATGTAGCTTAAAAATTGTCTAAGTCAAAAGTTGGCCGAAAGGAAATCAATGTCCCTCCAAAGGTCACTGTCAGGTCACAGCTCACCTTTCCGTATTACCCAGGAAGGATACAAATAAATTTCCATAAAGAGTAATTACGCTTGTGATTATTCATACACCATAAAATAAGATATCTCTGAACTTTATTTTTCTTTCTCAGACTTAACAACGTGTTCATTATTGGCAAAGGATCTAAAGCATACGTTAGCTTGCCAAGAGGCAAGGGTGTCAAGTTGTCCATCGCCGAAGAACGTGACAAGAGGCTGGCTGCCAAGGGTGGAAACTAATGTAAACTTTCAAACAAAAATCAATAAACTAAGTGATTTATCTTGGTGAAATTCTCTGTTTGAATTCATTTATCATGTTAACAGGGTCTCTACTGCTCCTTAAATCATGGAATTATCCTGCAAAACAAAAATTACTCCTTAATTTTGATTCATTCTGAACAAGTTGTCAATACATTTTGATTGAGAACTGTTAAATTTCATTTGTAATACGCGGCCTTGAACGTTCGTTCTTTCAGTAATACCGTGCTTTCATTCATTCGATTTTTCTGGCCCGCCTTATATTCCACTTTGCCGTCGAAATGTCCGTTTATACCTTAGAGCATATAGTAGATGGAGGGAGCCTTCTGGCCGAAAAGCGTGACGACAGAGAGGGAATGAGTAGCTTGAGAACCTGTCTTTTTCTAAGCCAGGAGCGTAGCGTGGTAGTCGTTAGCTTCATTCTCTGAGTAATTTAGGGCATCACTAACACTTTTGCTGAACGTCTGTGCAGCAATTCTGACATTCATTTTATTATCTTCCCATTGCATGTGTTCTGTTGTGATTTTATGAGCAAGATACAATTCGGCATGTTCATTTTGTAGAACCACAATTTGTTTAATGTACAACCAACTAATAAGGTTTCCATCAGAATCAAACATCGCTTTGTCATCTTTAGCAACAGAGTTGCGGACACATTTTAAAGAATGACAAGCATCAATCAATATGAAAACAGGCTCTTTGGTTATTGGATGTTCAAAATAGTTTCGCATGTGCTCGTCGACACTTAAGTTAGTTCCCAATAACTCGCACATAGAGAGGTTTGTCTTTGGACCATCAAAGGTTAACGATACTACTCTGACACCAGTCTCATGGATTGTTCTTAAAGTTTCATCAACCATATTTTTTTTCTCATTGGCAGTGAGAGCATTTATGAAATAATAAGAAATTGGAACTTTCCAGTGACTAGTGAGACAAACTAGCATGCAAACCATAACATTATCTGCGATATTACCTTTACCTAAGTCAACGTATCCATACTCAATTCCATTAACTGTTTCAACTTTCTTTTTAATGGACATTTCATCAAACCCAAGTTACAAAATACCGGCCATGTAGATTTGCTAACTTTTCTTTTTACAGTTTCTATCACCTCCTTAGAAATCCCAGAGCCAATACGTACATTTCTATACCATTTACTTATAGTTTTCTGGTGAGGTAAACGTTTTATAAAAGTCCTGCATGCGTAAGTATAAGCTTTTGGAGAATAAAAATCTAGCGTACATGCAAATTTACGTAAAAATGATGGTAATGGGCCTTTCGTTTGTCCGGAGCTCAGTAATTTGTCAAAATCTCTTCGATCATCAGAAGCTATTGCTTCCTGTAAAAGTGTAAACAACAGTTGTGAATCTAAGTACCTTAGAATCCCATTCCACCATGTCACAAGAAATTCGCTAGAAAGATTGAAATATACTTATACCTACAAATACATAGACTGAATTTAGTTTGTATAGGGATTTATAATTCTTACTTCATTGAATGATAAATGTCAAAATGTATAATAACATATAATGTATAAGGAATTAACAGAAAATTCATTGTTCAAATTAATTATGATTAATGTACAATTTCGTACATACAATTTCAATAGAAATTTCTTACACAAAATTCAATAGTAATGGTTTTAATGAAGCGGATTTTGTATAACGTTTTCACTCTTAATATTATGATATATTTACAATACATACCTTATGGGTATATACACATGATTGAAAATGGTAGGAAACCTTACCACATGAGACACTCTATTCCATACTTACTTGAAGAGTTATAGTCTCACTATCGGAAATGTATTTCCTTCGTCTCAGTGCTTCAAATAGCTGTTTGTATTGAGATACTCGCTTTCTGTATCTACCTACTGTAACTTTCAAGCTTTTATTTTGCCGTTTAAGCTTTGCAATTTGTGTATTTTGTTGTCGTATTGACTGCATCATTTCATTTTCTGGTATAATTTTGTCCAATTTAAGTGGCTTTGGAGTGTCATCTGAACTTGGCATGCTGAAACTTTTATTCGTTATATTAGTTTAGGAACATGTGCGACTATAATCAAATGTGTAATGAGCAATGCGATGGTCACAATTTACAGATATAAAAACCTACATTGAATCTGAATTGATATCTGTTTGTGGAAATTTCAAATCATTCTCTACTTGTGTGAAACCTTTATTTGTAGTTTGGGGTCGACTCACAGACCCTGGGGATTGATTGCCACCCTGTTTCGCACTGCAAAAAATAGCCTGTGTTATGAAACTGAAACTAGCAACCAGAATTAGCAGCCAAACGTGTGAAACTTTTTTGAAATAGAAAAATTAACATTAAAATGTTTGGCTGCTAACTTTAGCCTTGTGCCGGTGTTTAGTATTTTTATACATATGCTGATTGCAATGGCACTTAATAGTCACCATTTCACTATTTCAAAATCCTGAAAAATAGTTGGTACGGATCCACTTTTTAACATTCTCCGTTGACACATTCCACCGTATTGGAAACAATGTTTCTTAAAATGCTGACTGCATACATGCACGTATTTTTGTGTTATTGGAGGGCAATGCTTCGTTAAGACTTGTAACCATTCCTTTCTTGATCCTTCGGACGCTGGCAATCTGCGTAATATCAAATATGTGTGAGAACCTGATTTAAAAGGAAATGTTAACACTAACCTAACCCATAAAATTTTCAATATCACTTACTTGTGAAAGCTGACGTCCGAACTATTTGTTTCATCACTTTCTATTTTACAAACTATGCATTTCAGAACCATTCTGAAATTTGGTTACTGACGCGATTGTTAATGTTTCATCAATAGTGCACGCTTTGGAATGCTTCCTGCTTCATTCTTAACTCTAAGGCCTCACTACATGGGCACATCGGGCACTGCACCCTTACCGTACTGCTTGGTACAGCTCTGACGTAGTCACGTGGCTGATTTGAACTGACCAATCACATTTTGTAAGAGAGAGATAGGTTCTCATGCTGCTATATCTATCCTTGGTAACATCGCCACTTATGTGCCAGGATAGGACAGGCTCCCTCCATCTACTACTATATGAGGACTATATGCTCTCAGATTCTGATTCATTAACTAAGGTTAGTCAACTAATCAGAATGCTTGGGTGGCGGGAAATGCTTCAATATTGAACTGCCGATAACAGGTTTTTGTCAGTAGATGAAATGAATTTCTTTAAAAGCACGCATGTAAGGACGGAGTTCACGACTAGAAAATGCTGCCGAGTTCTTGGCCAATATAGCAGAAAAACGCTACCATGTGCACTCTGGATGCGAGTTAACTATTTTATTGGCATTCCTATTGGTCAAAAACTAGGCAGCATTTTGCTGCTCGTAAAAATCGAGACTGAAAGGTTTGCGTATAATGCGAGCACGATTTTAGCGGGTGCTCACAATGACAAAAAACTTCAGCTTATATTCGGAACAATACGGTAATTGTCCCAGAAACTCCTGGAATGTAAATTCTTGGTTGCAGTAGACACGCTGCATGTAGCGCTCAGGACATAAGTAAGGGCTTTTGGGAATGAAAACAAATGTATAGTCAATTTTCAAGAAAGATCTAAAGTTCCGTGGGATATTGCGTATCAAATTATTGAAGAGTTTTTGATACTACATGAGCTGCAGGTGGTGAAGTAAAAATATGAAAGAGAGTTTAACAACTGATGGTAAATTTTGTATAGAAATTTATTTGTCAGCAGAAAGATCCCATCTAGATCGTTACAATAATTAATCTTTCAGGCCTATGTTAAGTGTTGGGATATAACGAATATTTTATTTTAATTAGGTACTATACGTAACGAGTAAGTATCGGAAATCTTGAATGTAAAACAAATTGATTCATTCTCACAATGTTAGAATTGCGACACTTGCAGACATTTTTCGGATACAATTAATCCCGTTTTTAAATTCTACCGAATACGAAAAAGCATAGCGGTAAGTGATCAGACTGACATTTTTTTCAAGTTTGTAGCTCCGAATATTTTTGATGGGGATTTCTAAACCCTTTTCCTGAGCAGTGTTACTTTAGGTATTTACTACATTTCCTTTTTTTATTACAATTGATTTGTTCCAGAAGAATTATTGTATAAACTTGTATTAAACTTCGCGTGGTACATAAGCCTATAAGATTGCTGTAAACATTCCACGCGGGACGAATTGCCCCTAAAATAACTTATTCACCAAGTTTAACGTCTGCACGGGTCCCTTTGAAAAATCGTGTGAAATCGTGAGATGCAACGTATTATATGTCTCTAACAAGATACTCGTGTTAGTTTACTAAGTCGTCGGAGCTTTCATTTTACAAAGAAATCGTAGATGCAACATCTTAACAGCGTCTGTACTAAGTTTAACGACCCCCTCTTGATTATCAATCGAAAGAAGAATTCCTACTGCTTCTCTATCCTCGCCGACGACAACTTTGACCTGATCACCGCGAGACGGAACAACAGGCTCTAGTTGCTCGCACAAAAGATTCACCACTCTGTCTTCGGCAGGTAGAAAAACGGCGCACATGCCACCCTGTAAAAAAAAATGTGAAAATTTTGTTTGTTACGGAGATACAAAGCGACATTATGCAACGATTTTGCTACAGTTTGTGCGCATTTTTAATTTTCTTGCATTGGTGAAATTTGAAAGCTGATATAATATTTCGACGACTGTGTCGTTATGCGATAAAGTATAATTTACCGATATTCCGCGGATTACACCTTGCTGCCCAGCCAGGGCCGGATCCTGGTGAGTATCGCGTATCCGTACTTCTATATCAGTGGTATGCCATTCTGAGCCCATAATCATACCGCTACTAGCCCCAGCGTCGAGTCCAGCTCCGGGTGTTTGAGGATTGTAAGGACTGCCCGCGACGCCTGTGTATTTAAATGAAAAAATTGTACAAAGGCGTTTGATGTGCTCGAAAAAATGTGTAGAGAAATTATAATAAATTTTTCATTAATTTACCTGGTGTCATCGGGCTATAACCCATCGGCGATGGCGACGCAAACGCGCCGTGCGGACTCGTAGTGTACCCAGTTCCCGAGGGAGATGGAGTGGCCACATAACCGGCTGGACTCGGGCTTGCGCTGGCGCTCGCAGCCGGACTGGGACTTGGCTGATAGGGACTGTAGCTCTGCTCCGATCCGTACATTGTCCCGGGTGTTTGGGGTGTAAACGGACCGCCTGTCGAGGGGTAGCCGGGAGCGTAACCCGGAGACCCTCCTTCTTCCATGCTGTAATTGTCGAAGTCGTTCGCTCTCGCCGGCGTGTTTGTCACAGCCGGATCCCATGCCCCTGATTGACCAGGGGTACGGGAACCATCGTGCGAAGGTGTCATCGAGCCATAATGCGGCGTGCGCGAGCCATCTGCAAAAATAGAACAATTCGAATAACATTTGCCACTGGTGTTATCACTGATTTTTCACCGTGACATCAACGGTTTTTTCGATTTTATCAATACTCACTTTCGTACATCGGCGTTTGCGAACCGTGCATCGGAGTTTTTGAACCATCTCTAGCGTACATCGGAGTCTGACCACCGGCCGTGTAAGCCGGGGTTCGGTTGTAGCTACTGAATCCGCCGTCCTTGGTCGGCACGCCAACGTTTGCAATGTGAGAACGATCCACAGATATCGTTTGACAAGTCGAATGAAGTTCTACACGCGCCGTATTCTCTGTTGCGTCTTTTACTATTCCCACGTTACCCTTGTACGGCCCACCCGTTATCTTTATCGTGGTTCCTATCAGCTCTCTGTCGCGTCTCGCACCTCCACCTCGGCCTCTGCCTCTTCCGCCTCCCCCACCACCTCTTCCGAACCCGCCACTGGTTAAATGAGAGTGTAAAGTCATTGTTTAAGGTTTTTTGGGAGAAGTAAGTACGATTTTCGCGGTAAGGATTCTCGTTGAGATACCTACCCACTTGGGTGCATCGGTGATGCGATTCTGGGAGACATAAATCCGAACGATGGCGACATCGCTGGGCCCATTCCTGCTTTGTTGCCACCGGCTAACTGAAGATGTCTAGTTTTACATACGAATATTCCTCCATTGTCCAAATACATTCTCGAGTGCAGAAACGCGAAACTTCTGTAAAGATGCTTGATCTCACCTCCTCTGCCTGCGTGCGGTCCGTCAATTACCTTTCGAGTAAATTTGAGAATTGCGTTAACGTTTCGGATACATTTTTTAGACCCAATATTCTTAGAAAAGCCGAAAACAAACCTTCACTATATCCTTTTTCTGGATCGTATTTTGCTGCGAATCTAACGCGACTGCGTTTCTGTTTTCACGGCGCTTTGTAAGACCTTGCGGTCTTGCCTCGACAACTTTCCCATGCATCGATAGTACGTGAAAATTCTCGCGCTCCAAACGAACGATTACGCCGACGGTCTGAACATCGAGCTGTACTAGATCACCCCATTGAAATTGACCCAAGCTGTCAACGCCGGTCGCCATGTCTGAACAAAGTTGTAGATCTCGTGGGAGTACCTCTAGCTCGTGCATTGACAAATCGGAAAAAAGAACGACCCTATTTTGTTCGACACGTACAATCAGCCCCGTGTCTCCTTCGTATCTTCCAGCCACTACCTGCGAATTTGAAAAGTTGATGATTTGGATCAGTTTGAATGAAACATACCTAATACAAATACGGAATCCAAGATATAGAAAAAGATTACCTTTGCATGATCTCCCATTCTAAAGTATTTTCTCAACTCATTTGCCTGGAATTCTAAGGCTTCTTTCAGTTCCTCGTGCTTCGGCATGACCATTATCATGTTACCATCAATTGATACAATTTTTCCTTGTAAATTCATCAATTCTCCTTCGCAAACTTCCACATTGTCGCCGTTACTGAACGAATGAGTAACCGCCTGATCCTCTTTACCGGCAGAAACTCCTGTAGTCGGAGTGCCGCTCAGTTCTATGTCTATACCCTCGGGAGCTTCTTCAAATCTCTCCAGTTCAGAGAGCGTCGGTTTAACACCTTCGGCAATGATGGCACTTGTCGTGAAATTTTTGTAGAGAAATCTAAAAGGTCCAAAAATTCAATTAGACCTCATTTTTTTTATGAAAAACTCGTAGCGGTGCTTGATTGATTAAAATAATATACCCTTTTCGACTGTATCTGTTCCCTTCAAATATTAAAAAGTCTCCGTCACTGGTCACCTCTCCACCAATTGCGCGGATTGCTTCCGGATCGAAAGGTTTCGCCGGGGGTCGTCTTTTCTTTTTGCGTTTAAGTGCCTCGGATTCACTTTGCGCGGTTCTTAGGGCACCTCGAGGTCTCGTGTAGTCTATTCTTGGTAACAGTTTTAAATGTACTTGATTTTGCGCCAAATCCACGTAGTCCACTTGTGCTATGTCATCCTTGTATATTCCCCTCTTCAAACGAACCCATTGCTTTGCCTTCAGGCCAGTTTGTTCCTTGACGACGCGCAACACATCCGTCATCTCCTTGATTGGAACCATTTGTTGTTTCCAAATACCCATTCTCAGATTACCAACGTTTTCTATAACGGCCTTTACATGAGGCTGTTTGTATGCTTCGATGTAAATATAGCCCTTCACACCCTCAGGCGCAACAACAGATTTTATTTGCAATGGCTCTCCTGCGAATCGAATAGGAAAGAGCCTTTAGCAGATAGAGAAACGAAATATTGCAATAGGGAAATTGAGCTGTCGTACCTGAGAACTGATACGTTATGAATTTTCGCATGAGTAAAAGCACAGTGGCTTTTTCTTCACCGATACGGCACTTGACCATCCAGAGATTGGGGTCTTTCACACCAGGTAAAAGCGTTTGCTGGGTAATTTCATCACTCATTTCTTCACCCCCATCTCCGAAGTGACGTGAAACGACGGATTCGTCGGCATATTTCTTTCTGAGATACTCTTCAATTTCATCTTCTTTCTGTGAACTAAATTTGTGGGATAGCTATTGTTAGGCACTGGTCAATACTGATTATTGCGCGGGTATAGATATGGTTTTTTAAGAAACTGTTCCGTGTGTTCCTCGATTTTTATATCCTTATCTCTTTACTTACTCCCAGAGATTTGTGCCTCGACGTCTTCCCTCAATTTCAGGTGCAGTCGGCCCTAACTCGTCCACTTCATTTCCAACAATTCCTATCTCCTGCGCTCCATCCTCCCATTCATCGTCATCTTCAACCTCGTCATCCACTTCAGCCTCGTCGATAATAAAACCGCCAAATCTGTAAGAATTGAATTGCAGTATTTTTTTAGGATTTATCAATTAAGAAATCATCAATTAATGTATGGATCATATCATGTGACTGACTTGTCTTTTTTCTTCTTCTTCCTGCTCGGTCTGTCGTCATCTTCATACTCCTCCTCGTCATAATCACTGCTACCATCCAAATCTTCCCCTGAAAAAGGACATGATACCTCGATAATCAGATCTGCATTATCAAATCTTTCACAACTGTGCTAAAAACTCACCTTCTGGTTCCTCCTCAGGCTCAACTTCTTCGTCGTCACCAGAATGAGCTTCTTCAGCCTCATCTGCTCGATGGCTACCTCCAGCGTCCGAACTTTTGAATAGAAAGAAAAACGGTATTCCAAATTAATGTTCAGTGTAAAAGAACAAGATTATTGCGTGCGACTTCGTACTTAACACAAATTTAGTATTTACTAACCCAGAACCTGAACGAGAGCGTGATCTTAATCTGGAATGACTTTTGGATTGTGATCTTGATCTACTTCTTCTCCTACTTCTCGATGCGCTACGAGAACGGCGTCCACTACCTGTATCACTAGCGCCTCCAGATTTTACCGAACGGTTGTCTTCAGACTCGCTTTCACTTCCACCGCCACCACGGCCTCCCGCGTCACTGTCATTGTCCGAAAAATTACTAGCCTCTGAATCGGACATTTTTTTTATTTCTTGGTGTGGAAACTTTGCTCCTGAAATATGTGAGTAATAATTGCAGTAGGTTTTCTTTGCAATTGTGAAAAAAAATTGGAGTGTTTCTAGAGTTTGAACCTTGAGTAAACATTGCAATAGATAATTTAGAAACTGTTTCAGCCATATGTGAGGTTACTTAACTAGTTAAATGTTAAGAAAAAAAAATTCTCACTGATAACTGAACGGGGTTTTCAACAGCAACAGAGATTCTCGGAGCTTCAATTAGAGGATTGACGACATTTGTTTGGTGGGTAAATACACACTCAACACCGCATGAACGAAGTAAAGAAAATGGAGAAAAAAAGATGATAAAATATTTCTCCAATTCTAAAGACTATTGGAATGATTACCATTGATCAGCAAAGAAGTTTTTCGGAAATTTTACTCACCCTCACAGAGGAAGAAGAATATTATCAACAATTGTGTTACAGTAATGAATAATACAGCATTATGGTACGATCACAACCAACTCGGTAATATGCATCAAAGCTTTAGTAACTGGAATCACTGGTCTAAGGGAATCACAGTGTAAGCATATGCATGAAGTTGGCTCGGTCGGCTCGGAACGGTATGTCTGACGTTAAATTCGGTGTGATCTACTGCGGGCACATTTTCATGGGCAGTTTTTCGGCTGTCGCAGCGCCGCAGTACTTTGCTCCCCGTGAAAATTCGGCCGAAGCTAGGTGCCTAGGACTGGACAAACTTCTGGCGTTGACTCTTCTGGGACTGGTGATCTTCAAAAAGATCGAAAAAATTATAAGTTGACGGATCATTGAAAATTTTACTTAAGGCGCATTCCAAGCATTCTTAGCATCACTGAAAGAAGTACTATAAATTTTATATTTGCCGTCATTTAGTCATTCATCCACATTGCTTAGTTTATGGTTTAAACCCGCGTATCGAATTTCCCGCGGCCATTTTATATTTACATAATTTGTAACACTTACATACCGTAGCTGCAGCAAAGCGTATTTAAGCTGCAGCAGCAGTCACGTTGTTGACTTAAAAAAGATGGCGAAATTTTTTGGAGTTGATAAAGTCGTGAGATTTTTCCAGATTGTTAGAGATAATGGCGGCATAAGAGGATCATTAAAAGCTCTGTACAGGTTTGTATCGGACAGCGTTTTTCAACAATCGGTCGAATTGTATTTCGACTTAACCTATACTGACGTTCATTTATGCTATCAAAATATAAAGATAAACCTCTCGAGTAACGTATTACCATCAACGCTCGTTTTCTTATTATTATCTACAGACGAGATGAATTGAAATCAGGAACTTTGATCGGCGAGGACAAATATGGGAATCGCTACTTCGAAAATAACATGCACTTTTATGGTAATTATTATATCGTCAAGTTACTGCTGCAACATCATCCTTTATCCCATTCTGTCGATCTTGTTCTTAGGTGACGTTTAGATTTCTCAATTACTTCTTTCGTAATTTCTATCATTGGTTTTATATTTACTTTCATACCTGCCGTTACTGCGCAGTAAATACCAGCACATGACTTATAAAATGCTAACTATAGCTGCAGCAAACTATCGTATTTTCAAATAATGTTTACAACATACAACACTTCCAGCATATAAAAGGTACACGCACACGTTTTGTTTAGTCGCAATCTCGAGCTGAAACAAGAGCTGTAAAACTTTGGTTCAAGCGATTTCTTTTTCTCCTCTTTCTTTTCTTTGTTCTTTTCTTTTCTACCCACTTACCGGTTAAAGGGAGAAGAAAAAGAAAGCAATAAGAAGTAAAGAATGCTCCAATGTCGTCTACTTTTCAAGTTCACTTGGCTGTTTTATTTTTTTATTACATAACCGCCTACTTCTGCCCAAGATTGCCCTTGAGCCAGACCATAATATTGACCCTGTGTAAATTAATACGTTGTTGTGACAATCCCGTTACAAATATGAAACTACAAACATTTCGAACTTATTTCTTCTTTTTTCTATAATTTCGTAATTGATAAAATTGGTTTGCTTGGCCGTTTTAGGACGCAATCGTTGGGTTGAATATGCCGACCATGTTGGTTTAGACTACAACGCATCTCAAGTGCCTCCTGAATGGTTCGGCTGGTTGCATTATAAGACCGATCTGCCTCCACACAAGGATCCGTCTCGTCCTAAGTACAAGTGGATGCTTGATCATACAGAAAATATGACTGGAACGAGAGATGCTTACATGCCTTATAGTACGACTCGTCCTAAAATCGAAGCGTGGAAACCCAAGTAAGATTATCCCTGAATCTAGAGTATGATGAAAGTAGGAAATAAAATCACAAGCATTATAAGAGTGAAGAAAAATAGTCGTAGAGACAAACAAAAGAAATGAAACCTTTAGCTAAATTATTCCGTACATGTAACATATATTATAGTACGCTGTGTGTACGATTATTGTAAATAAATCGCATCTCTGTTAACTTCAAGATATTCATAAATTGTGTCAATGTATGAAGTATGAACCAGACTTTATCCTCATGGTGTTCTTATCCAAAAGTGATTGACATCTTCCCAAATTTTCATTTTTTACCATTTATTATGTATATCACGAAAGTAAAAAACAAATACCTATTTTATTCCAAATTCAGTGCATTTTCAAATCTGATCCTGTTCTATTTTTTGCGAGTAACGAAAACAATAATAATACTTGGTACTATAATAAGTAATATTATTAAAACAAATATTCAGTCGCTAATTATCGTATTGACGTTATTTCTCGTATCAATGTCATTATTATTTTAGTGAAAATAACGCGGTATGGGTTTAAGAAATTGCGGCCATGCGTTGCTTTTCAAGATATGGGTTACGTGTTCGTTCACAGCTGCCGATTTTATTTTTCACTTATTACGTAGAGTCCTTGACTTTCATACGCAGCTGAGTTGGCAGGGAGAGAAGTACAAGAAGAAGAAGAAGAAGATGAAGAAGAAGAAAAAAACGATGTGAAGAAACAAGAAGTAATTGGCGTTCTTCTGTAACATACAACGCGCAGGATGGAAAGAAAAAGGTAGTAGCAGAGAAGTGGAGAAACGGTGGTGCAGAAAAGATGCAGTAAAAATTGATCGAAAATGTGGCGACGAGGCAAGGACAAATTTCAATCTACGTGTTGCACACGGCATGCGTATAATCTACGTGAATCGGCGTTCATATTCAAAGCTGAAAGTGATCGGGCAGGATCCGGTGATGTCCGGCGAAAACTAGCGCGAACTCTCGCAACCGATGAGACACTTTCTCATCCTCTCTTTATACATATACGTATATGGATGTACATTAATTTCTTTTTGATTTCATATTTTATAAACGTATATATATTTACGGCACGTGTTACGACAAAAGTGTTTATCTGATTCTGATGTAAAAATTAATGAATTATCGACCGCTGAGCGAGAAACCCCACTGATGTGCTTTAATTAGCAATCAGTCGCAACGAATGACTTTGTACAGGGTTGGGCTCGCGCATAAGTTAAACACTGACGCAGCTACGTAATTCTAATTTAAGAACGCACCACGTCCGCATCGTCGGGCAAACAGTGCAAATGTAAGTTGAAGAATATTATTCTCAAACAAATGCAATTCTCGAATTTCGAATCAGAATATTGGAACCACGATTTGTGCTGAAATGTGAACGTAATCAAAACGCGACTGGTCAGTTTCCATAACCAACCCGAAAATTCGAACAGAAAATAAAACACTACACCGTTTGATAAACGGATTCGAATCACGGTATAAAATAAACATGGCCGCTGTTCACCCCTCGATTCGAATTTCATTTTGGATCTAAAATCGTTTCCAGCCCTAACCGGTTAACGGGCGTTATTTCACGCTGAACAGAATCACGGCAGGAATGGCTTAGTTACAAATTCGCTGCCGACGAAAGCCCAACGAATCGAAAATTTAGATTGCGAAATTCCCCCATACGTGCGCTCTCCGCTGTGTGCAATTGACCCGCGACATCATGTACCGCCGGACAATTATATCGTCCAATTAATTGTACTGTGTAATACGTGCGTTGACGTCTTCTTCGTCTTTGTTTCACTATCCGCCTTTAACCGTCCATCCGTTGGTCACAAGCGGCACTCGTGTTTGTTCATTTATTAGCGATCAATTTTGCCCAATATATCTTTTATTAATAGTAATATCATGAGCAGCGTGACGCCCTCCTCCTTTCTTCGTCACCACTCATCTCCCCATCCCCCTAATTTTCGTCCTATTAATTATCACCCTCGGCCCTATTTCGACGCTCTGGCTGTTGTACAATTAGTCGTAATTAGACATAAATCATCAGAACGGGGAAAAAGGGCTGCTTTACCCAAGTGGATCTCAAAGGCGATCGTCTTTTGAGAAATTTTTCATTTTAAAACTAAAGTTCTTCTGTCCCATCATCTGTTTTCTATCATATTTTATTTAATCAACAGACCTCGTAAACAAGAAATATGTTTCCTAACAGGAGGAAAATTCACTTCAAATTTTTTTATTTCTTAATTAATTTTTATCATTTTTCTACTCTTGCAGCTGTTATTCCGAATGCAAGATCTTTCGAGAACTTTGAGTATGGTGTTACGGCTGTACTTTTTCCATTTTTTCCCGTGTTTGCGGTTTTTCTTTATCTATTTGTATGTATACAGCAGTGTTGTGTTTTTTTCTGCGCTGTTTTTTTTTTATTACTATTTTTTTTTTTTTTACTTTCACTCACGGTTTCTACCTCCTCGCCCTTTCGCCCCTCTGTCGTCTTGTTCTCACAGCCAAGAATATAAATATGGAGATTAAGTTCTGACTGCTGTTTAGCCTTGGAATTAGCATCGGAGAAGCTGAATTTATCGTACCTACAGAAACATTTTGCCCTCCGTTTTTCTTCTCTTCTTTTAAAGCTTCTTCCTCGTTCTTTTCATTCGTCATCTTCGTATCTTCGTTTCCGTCTTCGTCTTCGTTCGACTCTGTTGTCCGTGCAGGAATTCGCATCACGTACATGTAACATGTAGCGCGTTCACGATATAATCCAATTTGCAACATTTCGATGTATCGTAACGTCAAAAATTAGCTACCGTTTCATCAAATCTCGTGGATATAATAAACCATGTATGACGCGTATGTATATAAAAATACATGGGCACTCGTAACACCTGTGAGTGCATATTCGTATATTATTAAATCTTACTCGGTTCCCACGAAACCTGTTTTCCACGCATTGAAATCGTTCTCGTTTTATATACGTATATATACCACAACACCGCATGTACGGCGATGAATCACTAATTCTTTTTTTTTAAAATCACCGTATACTCTGGTGTACACTGTACATATGTATGTACATATACACACATACATATGCGAACGTGCGCACCTTGCACCGGTTAAACCACCCACCTAAGTTATAGTGAAGACATGCGGATAATAGGAACAGGGTATTCTTTTTTATTTTCCTTATCATTAGACATTACATATGTACAGACCGGGAGAATTTTGTCTCTTCCTTGACAGGAGGAGATCGTTATGTGTTATTGCGTAATTTGCGACGCTCTCTCTCTCTCTCTCTCCTCCCTCTCTCTCTCTCTTTCTCTCTTCCTCCCTCCCTCCCTCCCTCCCTCCCACCCCCCTTTCTCCTTCTTCATATTCTTCTAGGAATCAATTAGTTATTAGATATTCACAGACAAGAAGTAATATCGTCAAAGGAAACTCCGAATTGCTGAGACAGTTTCCTGCATTCCCTGGAGAACACGCATTGTACTCTTAAGTATAATATGAGAGTATACCTAGTTGAATTTTCGTACCTGAAAATAGGATAAAATCGTCTGCATTCATTAGACGATAAAAATAAGGGATGGAAAAATGAGGAGAAGGATGACGAGGAGGGGGATGAAAAGGAGGAAATAAAATGAGGCAATATAATAACCGTTTGATTTTCAATATATACGTCATTAGCTAATGGTAATGATAATTGAAAGATTGTTCACTTTTCGCTGCGGGGGAAATACGTCTCGTTAGCCAGACATATTGGTGATATACATATACTATACATACATACCGACAACCTGTATAATTATTTATACAACATATCGACATTGTTATAATTTATACGTATTGCGTGAAAAAAATTCAACACTGTCAACTGATTTTTGTCACCGAAATGTTTGGGTGACGTTTCTTTTCTGCTTGTTTCTTTCTCCTCACATCCGTCACGTTTCGCCGTGTCCTCACTCAGCGTAGCGGAGGTATAAGTTGATACGTAATAAGTCGAAGTTCTTCTCAGAATGAGATAAGAATTACTAGATTCCAAGATTGAAACCCAAAGACGAGATGACGACAGAACCGTGAGACAGAACCTCACTGTAGCTGTAATTCTTTTGCAAGCTGCGCAGCACAGGGTGGTAATTTGCATCATGTGCTGTAACTTTAATTGCCATCCGCAGACAGCACTCGGACGGATTCGGCAGAGCGGGCAGAGCTAATACTTCCGCGAAAAGTGTGACCGTGTCTCTCGCAGTTACCCTGCTGTACCGACACAGCTATACTAGCAGGCATTTATTTGCATACAAGTAACGCCCCTACACAGATTCGGGGCATGTGTGTATTCGTCATCGGGTAAATTGAACTAGTTTTAAAAAGATCAAACGAACTTCCTCTGTACGCTGTAATGACGAACGTTCTCCGCTTTCGTTCTTAATTAACCGCTTCTTCGAATGTGTGTACAACGATTGCCTTACACGCCAAAATTTTCCTGGGGTAAAACCCACGGAGATAAAATCGCATTTGCGAATACCTCAGATATACTCGTTTCCGTCCGTCATCATTCGAATGCCAATAAAATTGAAATTTCACCCTGATAATTTATAGGAATCGAGGACCGGGGGAAAAGGAGACAAATCGTTCCAACGTACCAATAGAGATTCTATTTTTTACTGTCACTTGTGGAGGATTTTTTTTTGTTTCTCATTGTAACAGCACGTGTAGTCTGAATAGTTTGAAATCATCTTTCCGTTGTATTGCAACGATCACCCCTGCAGCAGTTGCCCCTTGCAACTTTGACACGTATATGCAATGCAGTGAAAGAGTGTGAATCGTAGTTGTTATAGATTTATCAAATGTAAAATCAACGGTTACAATGCGAATTGATTGATACCACAGTGGGTGAAATTTCCAAGAAATAAAACCTTTTAACTGGAATAATATTAGGCATACCTTGCATGTGTGTGTGTGTGTGTGTAATATATGTATACGTGTGGGTTGCGTGTGCGCGCTTCTGTGTGCCTGCGTACACTGCGCGGTACGGAGAATCAAGTATACTAAAATGTTGGAAATGATTGGTTGCCATGGGAAACCTCTCCCCCTACCCACCTTAATCCTAACCAGCGCTAGCCAATCCGATAACAGCGAGGGACAGCATTGTTGTTTTTGAAACGTATAAATTGACCGACACTAACCCTCTGCAAATCAGTTCCCAGGTTGAACGTGGTCTTATATAAAGAGAGTTTTTCACGTAGATAACCGATAACGATATCGCGTATTATTTACTGCAAAGCGTTGTATTACACAGAGCATTCGTATATACATATTGTAAAAAGGTTCGGTTAATTGTCGTCCTCTCGTACGTACTTGTTCTGCGGCTCTGACTTCTGTACACCCTTAGTCATCTCATCGGTGAGTAGAAAATAACATATTATTGTTGCATGCTTTGTTGTATTGGCGTTTTTGTTGTTGAAAGAAAAAAGAACGATAACACGGGTGATGAAAAATTCTATACTTATCGCATCGTTATCTGCACGTGATAAGGCAGTAAAAAATGCATTTTCAATTAAACGCATCAAGGAGAAAATATAAACGAATTGTACCGATTAAAATTACGATGTTCGCTATAATTATCCTCAGCATGACGCGCAGTTCAAATTTTTTCGGAGTTTTTCCTCCTTTCTTTCGCCTATACGGCTCACCGGAAGCTTTTTTTTTATCAGTTGTATAATTTGCTATCGGGTAAAGAATACCGTTTTTTTTTTCCTCCAGTTGCTGCACCGTGGAATTGTTCTAGTTGACAATGAGAGAGATTAGTTACGTTTTTTTGTGTTTCTCTCTCTTTTTTCTCTTTCAAGTGATAATAGAAGATTAACTTCGCTACGGATATAAATGACAAAAATAATTAGTGCATATTAGATATACAGGTGTGATACGGTTTTATACCTAGGCTGTGTAATCACTGCAGCATGAGGGAATTGTGGTCAGGTAATAATTCATACGCGTCCATCCATCCTGTCAGCATTAATTGCAATCTGCATTGTATACCTGGATACGTTGGGTAGAACATGGATATGCCGGGTATCATAGTTGTTGCGATATTCCGGGAAAGTTGAAAAGAAATGACACCGTGCATCTCGCGCAGGGCATAATTAAATATATAAGGAATAAATAAATGAATGAATGAATGAATGAATGAATGAAAGATGAATGAATGAATCACAGGCAAAACAAGATAGAGAGAATAAACAAAACAACCGTTAAGCTTGCTCAACAATCAGCAGAGTTCCACGACGGTATTTGATTTAACAGGCATAGGTGTGCGCTTATATAGTTTATTATACACTGTACGTATATTCTACATGTATAATACGTATAACATACACATGTCTACACGTCTCGATTCTCTCCGTACGCGTAACACGCGTTCGTTGTATTGGGCAGTTAAATTACACACAAAAAATTTATCGTTTACGACATCCGGACGTGAATAACTACGGGTGTGTGTGTATAATATCGTGTACATAAGGTATTATTCGCGCAACTCTGCAGCAGTACGTCGACGCGCGAGCTTTGCGTTCAGCACATTAGCCAATTTTTCGAATCCACTCATAGACATACTTACCGACGTTCCCTTATCTATATCTGTATATATATATATATATATGAATATATATATATATATATATATATATATATATATATATATATATATGAATACATACACACACACACGAAGTATAGATGCTTACATATGTATATATAATATATATTACGCGAGTGTCTGTATAATGTATGTTTAGTTGATCGCCCTTGGCTCTGTATTATTTATTAGATAGATTTATCTTTAAAACATGGAATGCGTGATTCTACACGTGCCTCTCGCGATCTCAAGTTCCGCGGCCCGCGGTGCCGCCGCGCGATTCTCCGCGAATTTGAATCTCATATCACTGTAATTCGCCATGGCTATAAAAAAAAATATATATATATATAAATATGTATATATGTGTGTGTGTGTGTATGTGTCAAATATCCAAATTCCATAACATATCTGACAGATGTATGTACGTAAAATATGACGAAATTTCATGATGCAATATCAATATACAGTTGTATCACGAATGCACGTAGGTATATACGTATATATTCTCTTATCTCTCTCTTCCTTCATCTCTCTCTTGCTTAGAGCTCTTCTGGCTCATCGCATAAAGTTTGCCCCTGGCCCGCGCGCCAAACGATAATCAAATGCGAACCTCATCGAGTTTCTATGAATAAATAAGCAATGTCCGGTAGATTTCTTTACGTCATCGTTTTCTAGGAGAACCGGGTCAACGAGACCGAAGGTAAGGGAGCATCTAGAGATCCGACCGATAGATATGCTCTCCTGTGTGTGTGTGTGTGTATGTATATTCGTGCTTGTTCGTGATAAACTTGCATAAGAGAAGAGATTTTCGGAACTTTACGGGCTCGTCAAGTTTAACACACAGTGCGGCTTTTATACGCTCTGCGTGTCATTTTCCCTGGCACTAAACTCGGATGCATTTATCACACGGACTCGGCGCGCTACGCGTCGACGCTCACGTGTATAATAATAAGCTGCGTAATTCGTAAGCAGAGCGTTTTAAAAGACCAAACGATCGTGCGATGCGGTATCCTAATTAACTTATACACATACATCAAAAGTTTCCGGAGAACTCGTTTATATGTATATACGTCCCGGTTTGTGCCAGTCAGCAGTAGTTCCTTGTCTCTCTTTATTTCTGTATAATTTTATCGCAATTTTTCACCCGCACATGAATTATCTAAACGAATCCGCGGCCGAGTTCCTCTAATTTAAAGCTAACAACGTCCATTTGTTGTATGCCTAATTCGATATGCTCGGCTTTACGAAATGCCTGAAATTGTGCGTTATCAAAAAAACGAGTCATTGTTCTTCTCGTTAAACGGAGAAACGGGCCTCAGGTAGGGAGTCATCGCGATGCCTACGTGCTGCTCCGTACGTGTGCTACTGATAATGTCTAATGTGCGGTTGTATAGTACGGTCAAATTTTAGCTGGGACCTTTACCGGTCTCATCTATGTATTATTCATAGATCCGCGGGTGGATTTATAGGGCCTTGCCGAGGGTTTATAAATATTAAAATACTTCCTTCTTGGCCTTTGGGGTTTGTATGTGCATATTATTATAAAATTGTCTCCGTATAACAACGTGGACACGTAGGACACGTAAGCTGCATCCTAGTCATCGCGGCCACCAGCACGTCGAGATGAAATATCGGTTCGATTATCGTAGACATTATTTGAATGAACCTCACGTCGTAAATCTTTAATATGGGGTTTGGTATCCTATTTTTTTTTTTTTTTTTTTTCCAATATTTTCTCTCTCTCTCTCTTGTATATATGTATATGTATACGAGACACGAGCTCAGGAAATTTATGTTCGATACCCGGGATATCCTGCACGCCTTTCGGCTCACTCAATGATTGGCTAACCTGTTATTATTGCCGGATCGGGTTTGAACAGAGCAATTTCTTGCTGTATAATGAACCAATCAATCATAGATCTTCACAATTTTCAGGTTGCAGCGCCGTTCGAATTCAAATTATAAACACATTATTAGATAACGCAACCGATATTTAATTTATCCATAGAATTTTTGTACCTCGTAGTTTATCCCGACAAGGATCGCGCCACGACCTCTTTTCATGGTGAATTTATAATTCATTCGATCGCTGCGGGCAGGAAGACTACCATTCAACTATCCCTAATCCCTCATTCATCTATGTATGTATTTACTTACGTAACTCGTAACTCACTGTACGATAGGTTTATACTCTTATTATTTGAACGTCGCGAGATTTTCTGCTGTTAGTGTTCAAATTTTGTCGTGGCTAGGCTTACTAGTATGTCATTGGCCCTCACATGAAATCGTCTAACTATTAGTCTGTAATAAAAAAAAAAAAAAACTTCCAATCATTACTGTCTAACTACAGTTGATTTGTTATCGCCTAATTATCGAAGATGCGGCATCTTCTCAGATAATAAATCTAGTTATCAATCTATTCGAAGCTCGCAAAGTGAAGGGAAAGGTTATGTTCATTATTTCAGACATAGAAGTCTATGATTTCAGATGCATCGACTGGTGTTGATATGCTCAGCGGGCTTTCTGCTCGTCTGTATCGTTCCCGAATTCGCGAATGGCAGCCCGTTGTCCTTCCTGAGGGGTCGCGTCCAAGACGCCGACGATGATCCGGTGATCGAGGAGAATGAAATCGATGGTGACGTTGTGGTGGCGCCACCGGTTGTCATCTCCCAAACGCGACAACCCGTCAAGGGAAAAAATAAATTCAAGGTAAATGAAGGTGTAGCCGTTGATTATAAAATGCTTGCAAAAATCTAAACCCCTCTGTGCCATGTCCTCTGACCAAACTTATTCGGCACTCATTCCATTATTCTTTCATCCTCACCTCCGCATTCGCGAGTAACAATGCACGTGCACCGCACGAATGGAGGATCCTGGGTAATTTCGCATTGCACGCGCGGCTCTGAATTCAAAATCGTTCATCACCGAGATGAAAGTTTTTCTAATAAATCGAAGCTAAGAGGATCGAGGAAAATTTTTTTTTTCGTCTTTGACGATTCGTTGGGGATGTCGCGATTTGAGAGAGGTAATAGTGAGAATCTTACAATCTCTAAGGTCATTTCAGTCGATCATGAAAGAGCGCAGCGTCGCTTCGAATAACCCGGGACATTACAATTTTCGTTCATATGAGCTTGCATTGGCATTAACAATTCTCAAATGTTCGAATTTCGAAATTCTAGATAACGAACAAGGAATGGGTACAGATGCCGAAAAGTCCGCCAGGTGCTATCAGTGTTCCCTTAAGGTAAATATGAACGCTTATTTCAATTGATCTCATTTCATTCACAAACTATTAACGGTCATTCATTCAGTATCTTAATTTTTCTATCATAGATCACACATTGAATTAGAATGTGAGGCAATTGGAAGTCCTGCGCCTCAGATTTATTGGCTTCGAGGAACGGAGCCCCTACGCCAGGTGTGTTAAATTGTTATTTGATGTAAATGAGATCATTTTGGGGTCACAGAAAATCTAACTGTATATTAAATCGAACACCTTGGAGTTTAGTTTTGATCAACATCAGCTCACTTATCGCTTTTGTAAGGATTTACATCATGGACAAATGATATACTTTACATTGATGCCTTATACTTTGCTAAAAGGGTGCGATAAGCAAATGTTAAAGCCGCATTTACAGTTCAAGCAATACTCGTAGCATCTGGAACTGCAGATGAAATGCAATCTTTGTAATATCTATAAAGAAGAAAGTGAATTCTGTGTCAAAGATTGCCCAAATAGAACACACATATAGATAAAGTCTAAATGACTGTATATAATGTGTATATTATTCGCAATTAATGCATTTAATGGATGTTGTATATATTTTAGACGGTCATTTAGACTTTATCTATACGTGTGTTCTACCTGGGCTGGATATGATATTGCTCTTCTATTATTACAATAATTTTTTCCTTCATCATTTAGCTAGATGAAGTGGTCGGAAATAGCATAGCAGACATTAGTACTACACCTTCGATTTGGGGAGGTATTGCAAGAACTAGATCTCGACTTGTCATCGACTGCGCTTCACCTAGAGACCAAGGCATCATTCACTGTGCAGCTGTTGCTGGCAGTAGGACAATTCTTTCAAAGCCAACCATGCTTATTATCGACGGTAAGAATTCTTCTTATTTCTTATGACTATACGCTAGCCCAGAATGTGCCAATACGGTAAGGATTACAGTATGAACTGTGTGAACCAAAAGACAATATCAACCTTTAAGAAATTTTAAAACTAATTCAGCAAGTCGTCGTGTCGAAGCAAAAAGTATATTTTTTACCACATGGAGAACAGGAAGATTTATATCGGTAATTAAAACCGCTGATCTATTTCTGTATTTCATTAACATATCGGCAAAATGGGAAATCTTCGTATAATCCAAAGTTGTATAAAATTTGAATAATCAAATAGGCTCGCGCTCTGAATTTTTGGAATTTGTTGCCGATAGACATATGACCATATCTCTAAACAAATCGTTTCTAGCAGCTGCTGAATATCAAATTGAATTCGGATTTGTAAGGCACAAAGATTTATGCGACAATCTATACAGCATATTTTACTATGTAATCAGATTCAATAGGGTCATTGCTTTCTAACTGTACTGTCAACTAGAATTTTCAGAACTATAGGCGACTCTTATCCTATCAGATAAGTATTTTTTTAAATAAAATTAGTATTTGCTACCCACATGCCCTTCCCCTTTGTATATTTAAATCACAATTTTTTCAGAACTCAGCAAGGGTAACGGCAGCAGCTGTGGAGCAGAAACTAAACCCCGAGTAACTCTTTATTCTCCAGTTATGCTAGCAGCTATAGGATCGACGGTCACTTTGCCGTGCCGGGCTAATGGAAGACCTCGCCCCCCTCGTACTCTTTGGCTGGACAACAACGACCGGCCAATAACATCTTCTTCTAATCCTCGCTTCAAGGTACTATTCGAATTATCTATTACAGTATTCCTTCCCTTTTATCATATTCCTGTAAAATGATTTGAAAAATCTTTGCATCAGGTCTTGGGGACCGGTGAGTTGGTGATCTTTCCCTTGAATTGGGACGACATGGGTGGATTTACATGTATTGCTCAGTCTGATCGAGATGAGGATGCTGCCAGCACGTTCTTATATCCAACGCTGGTTAGTTTTTTGCAATCTTTGGTTCTGTAGCTATACAGACTGCTACCAATTGCTACAAAATTTTATGCATAACTCTGGAGTTGAATATGGATAATATGATTATTTTTTTTCCTGTTTCTATTTTACAGAACGACGAGAACGGCAGCTAAGCAAGTAAAGAGGCAATGCGGCAGCGTACAAAGAAACTCGGTCATCGGTTTACTGTCATAATTAAATTGAACGAGTAGAGCAACGAGTCATATTTGCATACTTATATATTATAGTTGAGTTGCGTTACTCTGAGATGCATTCAATTCAATTTTCTAGTCACTAAGCGTTAAGTAGTGTTTATTTTTGGAAAAGTATTTCTTTTTGAAATTTTCTTTCAATTGAAAAGTAATTATTAGAAAAAGTAATGACATTCCACTGCTTAATATATTATGATTATTATATCTATTATCATTATTATTATTATACATCAATATATTGTATTTGGTTTAAAATGGGTAAATGATACAGTCTAGGGAATAGTACGTACTTCAAAGTATTCAATTGATTATTACTATACATTAGTTAACATTGCCAAACAGTAAATACGAATACATGCATACACCCATTTAATGTCATCAGCACTTTTATTATATTATTCAATAATATTATCAAATAATAATATATATTTATGATTTCATATACACCGTAAATGCATAAAATAACATTCTAGACACGCATACATTCCATACATATTATAGTACAATTCAGAGTGATTGTTTCTGTTCCTATAATGTTATTATTTATTACTTTTAAGATTGATTTCTATTAACGAATATGGTATTCTATACATGCTTGTACATTTTACAGGTACACACATACATATATAAGTTACAATTTTGTGTTGAATAACGTGTTACCCTGGTAAAAAATTTCTAAGTACAATATATATGTTTATGTGAGAAATAATTTTCAAAATAAGACAGAAGGTATGGAGTATAATTTCGTTGCTCTCTATTAAGGAAATAATAAATCTCCAATGTAAGGACAAAATCATGAATGTACTTAATCAAAAATGAATAATAAAGGGAAAAAAATATCAAATTAATAATGAAAAAAAATGAAATTCGGATTATTATCAAATCTTAATCGACAAAATGTTTTAACGAAGTCACATTGTAACCTGGATAATTTTAGATAAATTATTAGGTATTAGTGTATATTGTATAGTGAAATAGCGGTGCTACGTGACAAATTGGTAAGATTCAAATTGCCGCGGATGGTATATCGCGACTGCGCATGCGGCATAAAAATAAGCGTCGATCCCCACCAGGGGAAGTTTGTAATGGTGGTTTGTCATTTATCCGAGGTATTGGGTTAGTGCCGTCGAGATTGGTGAAAAACATTAATGTTTAGACTGAGTGGTATGCAGTTGAGTGGAAAATGTGATCGCATTTAATTCACGAACGTCGTGAGTATGAGAGCTGAATAACTTATCTACTTCCTATTTGAAATTTCCGTCAAATACAGAGTACCCTCGATTTGGCATAGGCCCAGAAACAGGGCTAGGATTCGCTGTTAGGCTTGTTTGTTGAAACTCAACAATCGGCAATTGATTTCAACGTCAAAACCTTGGAACCGTCAATCGAAACTTACCGCTGTATCTTGGTGTCAATTTTTTACGGTAGGAATTGCTGAATTGCATCACAAATAGCCGATACTGTCAATAAGGGCGCCCATTTTGTTTACATGATGTGTGAAAGCGGTTCGGTCCTGTTCTGAAAACATTCGTCTCTTATATAGCAGGACGATGTTCGGTCGTCTTCCCGATCTTCATCTTATTGTTTATGTTTTTCCTGGTGTTTTCGTTCTATTATTATTATTATTATTATTATCAGTAGATCATTTTCTGTCGATTATACGATCCCTTGGATCTGTTAAAAGCAGTGAATAATCTGCATGAAATGTCAAACTCGCTAGATATCTTGAAAACTCTTCCAATACGTACGCAGAACGTATTCGTCCGCGAGGTTAAATATCCACGATTTTAAATTTTGTATACGTTTACTTTCCAGTTAGACACGTGTGTTCGTTTATCGTAACTCACAGATAAGCTATCGAAAAAAGAACGTCCAGATATTTCCGTTGTACCGAACAGAAAGATATTCAATCTCGTGCCTAATTTTATTCCAAAAATAATTTGTACTGCCGAAAATTGGTCAAGATACCCAATAGGCTAGGCTAACGCTTGTTTTCGTTTTGCAGAGGTTTCGCGAAAATCTGTTGAAAAATAAAAAATAAGTAGGAGAGTAAAGACGGACGAAAAGTGAGCTCGAAGTACCACGCAACGGCCAAGTATGGCTGCTGACAATAATTCTGGGGGTGCACCCCGAATCATGGTATTCAGGCCAACTTACGAGGAGTTCAAAGACTTCAGCAAGTACATTGTGCATATGGAAAGCAAAGGGGCGCATAAAGCAGGGATAGCAAAAGTTATACCGCCACCTGAGTGGGTTCCGAGAAAATCGGGCTACCAGTTGGAGGACCTCGACATAACGATACCAGCTCCGATTTGCCAGGTAGTTGATGGCAAGCAGGGGCTCTACCAGCAGATAAATATACAAAAGAAATCAATGACGGTAAAGGATTACAGCAAGCTTGCAAACTCGGAAAGGTACAGCACTCCGAAACATTTTGACTATGAAGATCTTGAGAGGAAATACTGGAAGAATATAACTTACGTTGCTCCGATCTATGGCGCCGATGTCTCAGGGTCGCTCACTGACCCGGAAGTCAAGGAATGGAACATCAACCACCTCGGCACGATTCTCGACTATGTTAATAAAGACTATGGAATATCCATTGACGGTGTCAACACCGCTTATCTCTACTTCGGCATGTGGAAAACCACTTTTGCCTGGCACACAGAAGACATGGATCTATATTCTATTAACTATTTACACTTTGGTGCGCCCAAAACTTGGTACGCTATTCCGCCTGAACACGGGCGCAGGCTGGAGCGATTGGCCAATGGTTTTTTTCCATCCAGTTACCAGAGCTGCCAGGCTTTCCTGAGACACAAAATGTCCCTCATTTCACCACAGATATTGAAGCAGTACTCAATTCCTTACAATAAGGTAGGATAGAATATTAATCTACAATTGATGTGTATAAATGGAACAGATTCTAATGACTGTTTCTCTTTTCAGATAACTCAAGAGGAAGGAGAGATCATGATCACATTTCCCTATGGCTATCACGCAGGCTTCAATCACGGTTTTAATTGCGCCGAATCAACTAATTTTGCCACACCTAGATGGGTCGAGTATGGAAAAAGAGCTACGCAATGCTCCTGCAGCAAGGATATGGTCAAGATATCAATGGACACGTTCGTTAAACGATTCCAACCAGAAAGGTGATGGATGGACTAGCTTAATATTTTCTCATCTTTATTTGTTTGTCGTTGGTGGAGATTTGTTAAAAACTGACGAAAATAAAGTCAAGAGATTTTCAAAAGGTACATATGAAACGAGGAAAATCAGGAAGAAATAAATTATAGGTTCAAAAGTTGATGGCAGTCGAACAAACATGTACAATTATTCACATTTCAATTATTCTTTGGTTCTTCATTCTAGGTATGAGCTGTGGCTTCGCGGAGAGGACATGGGGTCGCATCCGGAAGATCCACGTCAGACAGCGGCTCCGCTTCCATCCCAAATGGATTTACTCTGCGGTAATAACAGCAATGGGCAGTTGCCCCAAAGCTACTTGGATGCTCCCAAGAACAAAAGACATCCCATTCACCGCAAAAAAAACATAGCTGGGACAAATCCGCATGTTAATATGGCAGACTTAGCCAATCGCCCTGACATACCTCCGGACGTCAAGAGAGTACTGCAGGATATGGAATTGGAGGAATCTGAGGAGCCTGCGCCTGATGAACAGCAACTGCAAGTCCTCGAAGATATATGGTTGAAAGCCGGTGAGATGGGTAAGTGAAAAATTGAGTCTGTTTATTATAATCGTTCAATTTATTCAATCTTTAATTTTCAACAAAATTGATTCTCAAAATTTTTTCACAAAAGATGTGAACGAGGCAACAGTTTACGACGAAGGGTATGGTTACAATCGTAAGAAAAACCGAAAACGAAAGAAGAAACAACCAAATAATCTGGACAATTCTGGCAAACGTAAGTCCAAGACGAAGAAGAATTCGAGTAAATTAATTCCCTCTTCGTATGCCGCGAGCAACTCGGAATCTGAAATGAAACATAGCGATATAATGAATATTATTGAAGCTTCTGTTCCGTGTCTTGTGCTGACCAATATCAAGGGCAAGAATCCGGAAATTTTAAACCAATCCAAAAAAAGCAACGACAGTAACATCGATGTCACAATAGAGAATGTCATTAAAGACAATGAGAACGAGTCTGTAGGCAACCAAGCTAGCGACACCCCTGACGATTCTGAGCTTGCAGTGAAACCGACCAAGCAGAAAAGGAAATACGTCAAACACGGTGAATCTAAGAAGGTTAAACAGAAACATGGTTGCAAGGGTAAACACAGAGCAAATATTCCATTACTCACAGCCATGGAACCCCTGGATATTTCCGACATAAGTGTACAGCGGAAACTCACTTCGATGCCAAGTCTAAAAGCGCCCAATATAAAAGACATGTCCATCGGTCAAAGTAAGGTCAACTCCTTACCTGGAAATATTATTTCGGTTGGAAATGAATTCAGCATGACCACCATGAGGAATAAAACTGTGGTCAATATCACAAATGGAGGACAAGTACAGAGTTCTAGTCACATCATGGGAAAGGATTTGGATAAGGCTATAGAGAGATACAACGAAGGTATTTCAAAACTTGCAGAGAGCAAGGGAAATTTTGCAGAAGCAATACATATAGATACTCTAGAAAATACGAGCAGCTCATTCACCAGCTCGTATCCAAACTCGGCTGGTGGTTCGCGCGAGTTTTCAATGACTTCAGCTACCCTGACGGATAACATTTCAGGAGCGACGGTTTCATCTCAAGTGAAGCCTGGTCGAAATACAGCTCGTAAAAATATATTGAAGGCTTCGAAACTGACTCCCGCGATATTGAAGTCGTCGGCCGCGAAGAGGAATCAACCACCCATAAAAACGGAGAACACGGTGAAGTCCGAGGAAGAAAAGGACATCTCAAATGCAGCAGACGGGCTCTTGGTTCTGCAACAAAATTCTTGGGAAGCTATTCAAAAGAATTCTAACCCTCCGATTACATACATCAGCGTCGGGAGTCCTGAGCCCAGAGATACGCCTCCAGAGTTGAGTCCACAGACCAGTTTGGCTGCGAGTAAACCACAAAATCTACCGTTCAGAACGATGGCGCAACCCCCGTGCTCCATGACTTCGGGGAATAGAGAGTTGAAGGATGTAAACGTGACAGTAAAAGTTGAAAATCGAGACTCGCCATTGAACGAAAGAGCGCAGTGCACTGGCATGGAAATTAAAAGGTCTCCTAATGACATAATGACCACGTACAACATATCGGCGTTAGAGAGATATATGCAAGGTGGTACATCAAGGAGTGTTCAATTACAAGGTTCAAAACTTGTCAGACCTGTACAACAAGGCACAAAAATTATTCAAATGTCAAACGGTGCAAAAATGTTTGTGCCTGATAAGCAGGAGACTAGAATACTTTACGGCAACGATTTTAAGCGAAAGCCACCAAAGCTGCAGAACCAAAGTATTATCCAGACTGCTACCAATTGTGCAAGTTTGAAGCCACCCATTCTGTCTTGTTCGGAAACAACAATTACCAAAGTAATCACGACTAATTCACCTCGCACAATGTCCAGCTGCTCTTCTCCGTCGGTAACAAAATCTAGTAGAGCTACACTGACGTCGCCAACATGCTCTGGTAATTCTTTTAGAACTGGCAGTCTATCATCGAACTTCTCCAATAATAGCGAAACTAAATCAGGCAATGAGAACTCAGTTTTGCTTGAGCTGATTACAAGTCCATTGGATTCAAGTCAAAATTACCTTTCCAATCAGTCTATTCAACACAAGTCATCTTATAATGATGATTCTAGCGAAACTAGTATCAGAAATATGTTGCAGTCGTATAATTCTATGACGAGAAATCAGCAGAGCATAATTCTGGGTCAGGAAGATTTGGAGTCTTTGGCAAATGAGCAGTGCATGCAGAATGTATTGGCAAACCTTGATTCAGATTTGAAAATCTGTGAATTGAAGGAATCAAAGCTGCAGTCGATGTGTGGAGACCTATCAACGAATAAGATTGTAAACATAAGTAATCCACGTCTAACAATAATTTCTTCTATCGGAGAAAACAAAACACCAGTTGGCAAATGCCCACTGAAAACAACGAAATCTCATTCACCAGCTAAAAAAAGCCAGAAAGAGAAAGCAAAGGCAACATGTGAAAAGAAGCAAAATTCTCCTGCGAAAACTCAAGACATCGCCAAGCCTCTGCCAGCAAACGTGGAAGAATACAATCAATTGTCAAATATACCGAACAACTGCAGCAGCGATCGAACACCAAATTCACAACCTGTAATACCAGGACATATGATGGAAATGTTATATCCAAGTGTTCCCGATGACAATCTACTCCAGGCCTTCAATGACTACTGGAGTACGCAGGTTTCCCACTGTGCAATTTGCTCCGCGTTTGCCTCAACGGCCACGGGCGGTGGCCGAGCAATGACATCCGATTGGAAATATTGCACAACGATCAATTTACCAGACACTTCACCAATTTGGGTAAGTGTGATCAATAGTTGACATTCAATCAATTGAATGTATTTGAACTAATTGCCTTCTCTGCTTGAGCTGAATTGTCAATTGTCGCTAGATGAAATTTTTCGTCATTATTTCAACAGGTATCGTCTAGTATTTTTGCTGCTAATTCGAAGGAACAAGGCACGGAACCGGAGAAAAACAAATTACTGAGCTGCAGAAAATGTCACGTTACTGTTCATGCTTCTTGCTATGGAATCAACGTCTTACCCACAGATTTGCAGAACTGGGCTTGTGACAAATGCAGAGCTGGTATGGTACATGTTGTAAGTATGATGAAAGATTTTTAATATTGATTTTCGCATACAATATTTAATGTACTTTTATATCATGTACACTACCTCATAGACAGTGAGAGGTAACTTTAGACACACTATTCAACAATGTAACGATAATTATTTTTTAGATGTGCTGCTTGTGTCCTATGCGAGGCGGTGCAGTAAAGCGAACTAGCGACGGTAGATGGGCTCACATTTTGTGTGCCCTTTTACTGCCGGGTGTCACCTTCAAAGATCCAATCAACAAGGATCCCATCAACGTCCTGACAATTAAAATTGAATTGTTGAAACAACAGTGCGGATGTTGCGGTCAACGAGACGGAGCTTGTCTCAGCTGCGATCATTGCGAGGCATATTTCCATCCGTCTTGTGGTCTCATAGCTGGCGCAACATTTGCCATACCAATATTTGATTCCTACAAGTTACAGGTTTGTGATTTCATTCTCTTTCTTTTTATTTCTTCTGGCATCGATGATGACAGATTTATATATTTCCAAACCTATGTTTATATGAATATGCGGCACGGAGATTAGATATTTATCAAGTACCGTTATTTTCGTTTAGATATCCTGCCACAGGCACAATAATGAAAAGGAGAAAATTCCAATGGTGAGACAGGGAGAGGCGGTATGGGCAAAGCATCGCAATTCCCGCTACTACAGAGCGAAAATCGACTCCATAAACGACACGCTCTTTTACATGGTCACATTCGATGATAACAGTTTTCGCGATGACTTGTATCCTTCGGATATCGTTGTGAGTTTATTATTGCTGAATAATTTATGAAACTATTGAGAGTAAAATGCTTCAATCGCCAATTTGTAATTCTGAATCTATTTTTCCATCCTTTTATAGAAACAAGAATCGGGAAGTCATCCTACAATCGGAAGCTCAGTTATGGTCAAGAGGCCAGACGGTCAACCGTACAATGGTATTTTTGAGGGCACAAATCATCGAATCATGTTCACGGTGAGATATTTACTCGCGAACATAAATACGAAATAGAAAAATCCCCTAACTCGAATTGTTAAGATGTCTTTAACTTGGTCATGGAAAAAACTGAAACTATCAGTTTGCTATCATGGGAATTAGAAATGATTTTTTGAAGTAACAAGTCAACTTTTTTTCACTGAGAAAACAAAACGGCTTGAACTGACTTTTTTGTACATTATATTTTTCTTCGATTGGAATTGAATTTGACCCGAGTATAGACTTGATAAGCTGAAACATTTAGATTTTAATAACTTATTAGAACTGGGAAAATGTCAGGGAAAACTAGGTTTTATGTCACGGAAAACCAGGAAAGGTCATGGAATTTTTTTCCCAAAAATTTGTGGCCACCAATTATTCAATTGTAAACAACATTCACTGACTAGCTACGTTTTCTTCAGGTGGTCTTCGAGGACGGATCTCAGTTGTTTCTAAAACGTACAGACATCTACAGTCTGCAGGAAGAACTGCCTAAGCGAGTAAAATCGAGATTGGTGAGTATATTATTGATGTTTGACTAATAGGTAGAAGTGTACTACGTAGATCGTTTTTCTCCTTTTAGCTCCTTTTGTAGCAAGGCAATAAAGACATGACATCATTCTAGCTAGAGATTGTTTGAGAGAGTGAGAGTGAGAGTGAGAGAGAGAGAGAGAGAGAGAGAGGGGGGATAGATTTTGCAGAAAAAGAGAAAGGTTGCATTTATTTCAAAGAAGAGCTTTTTTTAACGTATCGACTTATTTAGCACGATTGACCATGCAGCTGGCATTTTTCTGCACGTTAGTTGACACTATAGTTTTAGAGGATTTAAAAAACCTTGCAGATGACTTGTAGAATCGGAACATGCTGTATTGTCGTGCACAATATTTCTATTCGCTTTAATTCTCCCCTTAGCCACATCTGATTTCCTTTTCTGCACCATATTACCACAATATTGTTATTGTCGCGATGCATCTCGTTTTTTTAATCGGTTTAATATTATTTGTCTGTTTGATGTACTAATTTTTGTGATTTTATTTCCTTTGTTTGTTCTCTGTCTCTTTTATTTGGCAAAGTCATTCGCAACCGACATGAAGTATCGGTATCATCTCTACGGCACCGAGGGTGAATCAAAAACGGCGAGGAAAATCAAACCGGTCAAGAGACACGAATAATCTTCAATTAATTTTTATCTACCATTAGAAAAAGAAAAAGAAAAACTGGCTCCAACCTCAGATTAATTTCCAAATATTTTTATAAGAACTTCGAAGTTATTCAAATGAAAGTGATCACAATTATTCAGTGATATTTAAACAGAATTTTCTGAGTATCCAATATATGTACGCTATGTTTTTTTTTTTTTTTTTTTGTACTATACAACCCTCTATGTCTGTTTGTTAGATTAGATGTTTTTATAACACTGTCACGTAGGCTAATGCATGGCATTTGATATCTCCTTAAATTGGTGTATGTGTAGTGTTAGAAAATTTATCAGATCTGTAACGGATAATATTACCAGTCTTTCTTATCCGCTATAGTACATTCATAGACTAAACACTTTAATTATTTATTCTTCTAAATGTCTATTTATCTGATAGCTGAATTTTGCTTTAAATTGAAAATTGATATTGTGGCAGTTTAAGTGAAATAGCAATCGATTTTTGGGTTTGAATTAATTTGCAATATGAATTATTGATTGCAGTGATTCCTGGGAAAGGTGGTGGCTCGTTGAGTCATAAAACGGTTTTTTAAATGTCGTATAGATTATTATTAGTATTTTCATTTGAATAACTTGATATTAATTGAATGGATTCCTCGAAAATAGAATATCGTATGGAATAAATTGTGCTGAATAGTATTAAAGCAATTATCGAAGTGCACATGTATCGAGGTATCATTTTAAAATGACAGACTGGAATATACCTAGATAATTAATTAGTATTCTAATTCTTCATCAGCGAAGCCCACCGATTAATTTGCAATTGAAGGTAATAATTAATTTATACCATTGGTGAATATATTTTACCTATTCTTGTCATTTGTACCTGTAGAGAAACTTTAAGCTGTGAATGAGTTTTAAAGAAGAACTAGAGCCAATTAGAAATACTGAAGAATAATCAATTGCGTATACTTGAAAGCCCGAAATAGCCGAAATATAAATAGAATTGTGATCCAAATATTGAGTCAGTTTAGTATTTCTCAACTTTTACCCCAACAATTGTTTGTTAAGAAACCTTCCAGCACAAAATAGTGTACTGATTTACAAGTGTTTCGAAATCAATTATTTATATGTATTTTCTGTATAAACGTTACAGAGGATCGAATCGGAACGAGTTTCTTATTGCGGTACCGGATCACAGTCGTAAACATCAAAGTTGAAAGCGTTTAGAATACGAATTGCAATTGAAGGCAAACAGACATTAACACGAGAAATAAATTCGTTATACAGAAAATATCACTATTTACTTTCTTCTTTACAATTAAAAGGGAAAGAGAAAAAGTGAATAAGATATACGGGATTAGGTTGAGAGCAAAAAGTAATGTAGTCGTATATTGAGAAGTGTACGAAATGAGGGAAAAAGATTTATAATATGGATATACCTAAAACAAGAACAATACACATTTACATAATTATATAACATGGTTTGCTATAGGTGATGATTATATTTAATGTTATCGTATATATGTATACAGCTGATAATGTATATGTATATATATTATATACATACATACATATATATATTTTATATATATATACGTATAAAAATCATGTACCGCGATAAATCAAGCATTTTCAATGATAATTTGAATATCTATCAATACAAGTATCAGCTATTGATATATATTTTTTTTTCTTTCACATTTCATTGTCATCAGAGGTTGGGATTACAGTAGACTCTGTCATGAAAACCAAATGCTTATTACTTTGCACATGGTTGCAGTAGGCTAGTTGCGCGCCTTCCAAGCACGCCACTAGTATGTCTGATTTATGTATATTTGTACGCCGATAAGCACTGTCTAACTTAGTTACCTGGCAATTACATTTATGTATATGCCACAAGAACTTGATTAATTGTTTCCAAAGTGGACACGACTAGTGTATACGGTATGGTTGCATTCGTTTCTTCAGTTGTGTAGCTTTAAAAATAATCTCAGGGGTTGAGATATTGACCTGTATTGAGTATTAGTGTAATTTTGTTGCATCCTAACGTCAAAGAAGAAGACGTGCCTAGTTATCGATGTTTCAAATATTCAATGAATAGTAATTACAGAGAAATGTGTGATTATAAGGACGACAGAAATAATTTATCATAACATACTGCAATCGTGTATACATTCAGTATAATGAATATAGTAATACTTGATAGTTAATATTTAATTAGGTTCATACAATAGGTTTATTAAAAATGTGCTGTAAACCAAATTGATGCGTGTGTCTTTAATTTCAATGCGTCGTAATGAATGTAAATATATCTTAATGAGGACGTTGGTAAGAAGCTATCACGATTAGCATCGATTATGGAATTGAATTTGGAACATGCGAAATTCGAATTACAGTACTCAAAAATAGGATTAATTATTGTTTCTCAGTAACATAGCATTAACATTCACCTATAGTTTATAAATATTTTCTTGATCGCTTGAACGATTTCTTGTGAAAATAATATGCTTTAGAGACTTCAAATATAAAATATATATGTGTAAACGAAACAAAGGTAGTATTATTTATCATCATTTGTAATAAGTTGAACCTAGTACGCACTTATACTTGTAAATAGTGTTGGGTTTGTTTGAGCTTACTACGTAAATTATTATTATTATTAATAATCGTTATATTGTATAGTCACTAGATTTAATAGCTTGAAGGATGAATGTATTTGTGTGTAACTTTCGATTGTATAACTTAAACACATATACTTTTAAATATTTTTAAACCAAGTTTCACGAGCAAAATAATGATATAATAATTTCGTTTCAATTAAAATTTGTTTTATATATCATAGAATGTATTCTTCTGATATCTTTTGTCTGTGGATCTGTATGTCTGATGATTAATAATAAACATCTTGATCTTTTTTTTATTTTATTTAGATATTACAAGTTTATTAACCGTCAAAATGTAGATCGGGGTGAAATTTTCAAAGCTCGGTATTACTTCTGGATTACACATTAATTAGAAAAACATTCATAATGTTTATCATATTTTGCTTGGAAGAACATAACAAAAGGATACAAATTGATCATACTGGTCTTCATTTGGTGTGCTACATGAGTTTATTTGCTATAAATTTAATTATCACTTTAAAAAATGGTCAAAAAGCAATGATGTTTCGTAGTTACTTGATCGAGATTAACGCAGCTTACATTATACTTTGAGAAATGATTAATTCAGTTTTCAGGTGGTATTTTTTCTTGGGCCCTTTATCCTTTTACTTTTATCCTTATCGCTTCTTGATTCCCAAAGCCCACTTCTAACAAATCTTTGAGCTGCTTCTCTGTTTACTCTAGGCATTATAGTGTCTCTGTCTTTGATTTGTTTTGCCCGAGCCATATATTGTTTCAATCTCTCATTTTCAGATTTGATTTCATGCTTCATTGGATCCTCACCTGAAAATTGTGATATTTTTTAACGAATAAGCATAAAGAAACAAATGGTGGTTAATTGAAAATGTTAAGCCATACCTTCGAGTCGCAGGTACATCCAAAACAGAGTGTTCAAACTATATGACATTAACAAGTTATATTTCAATTTGTCAGAATTGGAAAGTTTCTCGTAGAACTCGGGGCTAGTAGCAAGTTTCAGATGGTTATTTATATCATCTGTTGATTTGTGGAAGTTTTTAACTTTGGCAACAAGATTAGCGTCACTGGATAACTCTTTAAACTCGACCTCCATTATGCAGAAACCTGATAAAAAAAAATATATTTCCAAAATAATTCATAAGTATATGACATTCGGCTAAAATAAATCTTAGACTGAATATCTACCTTTAAGGTATTAGATTGTCATAACCAACTGAAGAACTGCAGGTTTTATGTTCCTAACCTAAAAATCGTTAAATAAAACCACGGACTTATGGACGCAACCTCCAAAGTAGCGGCGCGGGGAGTAGATGAGATATTAGATCGGCCATATTGGTCAGAAGTGTTTGCGCGCCATATATAAATTACAAACTAACCGAGCAACGCACGTGGACCGAAGAATATATTCTTCAGTCAACGCAACGCATTATTATGGTTCCTCGGGAATGCGAAAAAGAATTTTAGAAGAGAAGCGAAACAACGGCTGATGAATTACTAAGGAAATCTTTAATTTTGTGGCTGCAAGTCTTGATCCGCTGGTCGTAGCGTATTCGACCTGCGCTCAATAGATTCTTCTCGCTAAATTATGTCGATATACTTAAGGTGTGAATAAATCGATTACTATATTTTTCTAAATCCGCCATCAACAGACTGAAAAAACCAATGGGACTAGCCTTCCTTTTTTTCGAGCGGACAACTTCTTGTCTGAGAATAAATTCAAACGACTCTTTCTAGACTAATTGGGACCCAAGTATTACAAAAAAGGTATTTGTAGTATCGTGGGACCAACATCTAAGAAGATACGAAGAAATACGGAGAAATTTTAGTAGGTATTGTCAAATATGTATAATATGTAAACAGCGTACATGCTAGACCACGTGATGCTACACCGTAGGTAAGCCGTGAGCCGGAGCCGAGTTGGGTATGAAGGCCGGACGACGACAGAGGCCTAAATACCTATAATAAATATAATACGAGTCATGAAGTGTTATGAATTAACAACACCCACCCATAAACACAGCAGGTGTTATTCATTCCAGGTTTATTCCAGGTTACGTAAAATAGTACCGATACAATATTATACATTGCGTATCCTGCAGAGGTGAATTGCACCTGTGCTTAGGAAACTTAAACTGTATTTACAAGCTACAATAATAACTATCTTACACAACATTTTTCATATTCTGCTTAATGCAATGTTTATCGCAGTATTTGTTCCTTACATAATACGTAGATTGACGATGTATAAAGACTGCTAGCCTAATGAGACTTTCCGTAAGCGAAAATGAACGAGATGAAATTCATCGTCGAGCGGCGCCCTGTGAGTCGCGCACCTCAAGTCGGTAAACTATCGGTACGTAGACACGACGAGAACTAATGTTACCATCGCATCCAAAAAGATAATGCAGTGTCGGATATTATTGTTCTGACTATGAAATGACCACCGATTGAAAAGATTCATTCGAGGCAATTCATTTTTCAGTCAAATTCAGCAACGTTAATCGGGAAGGAAATCTTTCGTTTTTTGGCTGTAACTTTTGATCCGTTGCTCGCAGCGCATTCGGACTGCGCTCAATCGATTTCTCTCGCAAAATTACGTCGGAACGGTGCCTGGAAGAATTTATTGCATCACTTTTCAGAATCGTCGAAATTTTCGCCAAAAATCCAAAGGGGTTAGCCTTACTTTTTTGCTCATTTTTGGAGCCAAGAATTTTTCATCTCGGAATCGATTTGTAGGACCCGTTCTAGATTAATTGGACGCCCAGGAACTCAGAAAACACAAGAAAAAAAGCGTAGGACCATCAACAGAGGAATTACGACGCAAGGACCAGCAGCAGAAAAATTAGGAAAATGCGTCTTTCGTTTTTTGGCTGCAACTTTTGATCCGTTGCTCGCAGCGCATTCGGACCGCGCTCAATCGATTTCTCTCGCAAAATTACGTCGGAACAGTGCCTGAAAGAATTTATTCCAGCACTTTTCAGAATCGTCGAAATTTTCGCAAAAAATCCAAAGGGATTAGCCTTACTTTTTTGCTCATTTTTGGAGCCGAGAATTTTTCGTCTCGGAATCGATTTGTATGACCCTTTCTAGAATAATTGGACGCCCAGGAACTTAGCAAACACAAGAAAAATAGCGTAGGACCATCAACAGAGAAATTACGATGCAAGAACCAGCAGCAGAAAAATTAGGAAAATGTATCTTTCGTTTTTTGGCTGCAACTTTTGATCCGTTGCTCGCAGCGCATTCGGACTGCGCTCAATCGATTTCTCTCGCAAAATTACGTCGGAACAGTGCCTGTATGAATTTATTGCAGCACTTTTCAGAATCGTCGAAATTTTTGCAAAAAATCCAAAGGGGTTAGCCTTACTTTTTTGCTCATTTTTGGAACCGAGAATTTCTCGTCTCGGCATCGATTTGTATGACCCTTTCTATAATAATTGGACGCCCAGGAACTCAGAAAACACCAGAAAAAGAGCGTAGGAGCAACAGCAGAAAAATAACGAAGGAATGTCCAGCAGCAGCAAAACTGACAAGTCAGATCTTTGGTTTTTTGGCTGTAACTCTTGATCCGTTGCTCGCAGCGTATTGGGACCGCGCCCGAACGATTTCCCTCAAAAAATCAAGTCGAAATAGCGCGTCCAAGAGTGGTCCTTAGCACTTTCCAAAATTTTCAAAATTTCCACCAAAATTGCAAAGTTGTTAGCCTTATTTTTTTTTGGAGCCAAAAATCTTATGTCCCAAAATCAATTTGTATGACTTTCTCAACTAATTGGACCCCCGAAAATCAGAAAATGCAGCGAAAGGAGCGCAGGAACAACAGCAGAAAAATGACGGAGGAAAGACCAGCAGCAGAGATATTACGATAAGAATATTTCCTTTTACACCTTAATTATTTATATATTATTATTATTTTATTAGTTTCATGTTAACCGAAATTTTGAATCGTCCTCATACGTGTAGGTGTGTATAGCACGTACAGCTGACAGGATAAAAATTGACTTTATGGGTGATTTTGCGTTGGAAATAGGATTTAATGATTTGAAAGCCAACGGAATCGAAAATTAATTATTGATTTTTCAATAATATTATTCATGCAATTCTGAACAATTCAAGATTTACTCTGTGAGAAATAAAACAAATTTTCCCACCTTCTTAGTACTTTGAAGAACCATGAATTAACAATGACCAATGTTGAGCATTTGAACAATTAAGAAAGAAAACATGGTTTGACAAGCATGTCAATATTATGCAGAAGGTAAAATAAATTTTTTAAAATATTTTTCGACACATTCCCCAAAAGTGGTATCACCGAAAGATTGCAACGAACCTCATGATAACAGTTATTTTCGTAACAGGTGCGCATTATTTTCGTAGCAAGTGCTCATAAAATAGGGATTTCTTGACGAGTGTAAAGTGCCGCACATGAGTCAAGAAGTCCCTAATTGCGCTCATGTATTCTGTGCTATCTCCTGTCAAAAACTAGAACCTTGTGTAGTTTTTATAAGCACCAGTGCTTAAAAGTTGATTAAGCACTAGTGCTCCTGAAAACTACAGAGTAGTCAAGTTGTTGAGGAGATAGCACAGAAATTCCTTTTTATTATTCATTTTTATATTTATTCAAGCAAGTGCGTAATTTTTCTTAGTTAAAACACAATTACCGCTTCCAAATCTTGGAAAAACTAAGAAAATAGGTTCAGCCTTCTACATATCTTCAACGTACTTCTATCAAAGAGAAAAGTGTGTCAGAATTTTTCGGATATCCTAAAAACTTGAGACACTGATTTTCTTAATTCATAATTTTAAAACTGCCCAACAGATCATAAAAATTCTTCATTGAAATATTCTTGACACGATTGGAACTGAAAATGAAGTGTTTCAAAATTTTTCCAAAATATTTGTAGGGCACAGTTGATTTTGTAAAAAACTTTGAACAAATAAATTAAGTATCTTACGATTAGAGATGCTACTGGCGCCTAAAAAAGGTTTGATATATTCAGGTGAATATAAACGATACACGTTCGTGCATTTGATGGACATTCATTTTTCCTTCGTACAATTGCGGCGTACATATTTCTTGTGCGAGATTTTCTTAACTTTTCAATTCCACATGTATTTTCAGTCAACCTATAATAGTCTGACTCCTTATGTAATGTTGGTTCATTGTACTTTTTATTTTGCCGTGAACTCTAATACTATTGGAAATATTGTTTTGCTGCCGCTGCAGATTAATATGAGTTTAACCGACAAACCATCAAACTAATCTAATTTAATTGATCGAATCATTTGCAGTTCGTCTGTAGATGATTCTAGTGCAGTTGGAATTCTTTGATAGTGAACCGATCTTTTTTTAAAAAATAATAAAAAATTCTACATGTATCTATCCGACAATCATGTATAAAGTTCAATATTTTCAATAAATTCCGTTGTATATCAATAGAGAATCGTTTGTAGGGCAATAATTTATTGCTGCAACCCTTGGGCTGTCACAGTCACATTTGTCACCTTTCGCGTTCCTACAACCGCTGGGTTCGTTTCTACATGTTGCGACCCTGAAAGTTCGTTTCTCATACATTTAATTATCAATTTAGTACATTTTGATTTAATTTAATTTAATTTAATTTGAATCATTTGACCGCCATTCGTAGAAATGGACTTGTAGAAACGAACCTCTCGGTTGTGGGAACGCGGAAGGTGACTGTTGCAGCCCAATGGTTAGAATAAGTTCGGCCTCTGAAACCACAACACCCAATCACGTACGAAAAACGCGGAAGGTTGCCATCCCACAGGGAAGAATAAGTACGGCATACGTATGACAGGGGTATAACCGAAACCAATTATGGAAGCATTAACCCAAAGATATACACATGTTCCATCATATTTCGCTATCCGGATGAATAAATTTCTACCAATTTCTCCGGATAGCCGGACGAATAGACAAAAATTATTCCGCCGGTAGCCGGTGGACTAGCCTCGGCTTTTCTACAATAGTATCTTTGTCCAATGATGACGTCATAACCCCAACTTTGCAATTTTATCATTTTTTTTATTTTCAAAAGATCGGTTCGCTAACATACAATTCCAACTGCACTACAATCATCTACAGACGAACTGCTAATGATTCCATCAATTAAATTAGATTATATTGATGGTTGGTCGGCTCAACTCATATTAATTCGCTGCAGACCACGGTCTTACATGTACAGGTCTTGCAGCTGCGGATTTCAACGTGGGTCTCTTAACGTGTCACGTCGCTAGCGTCGCTGCGATCGAGGGATACATTACATTATCAAAAATGTAAACAAAACCAACATGCAGAGTACATCAGTCACACGCACGATATAGGTTATGTTTATGTATCCCTCGATCGTAGCGCTACCTGGATTTTTCTTCAATAGTGGATCATTGCCTCGATTGCCTCTAATTGAGGAGTGCTTTAAGATGGCTGACACATAGTCAAGTCGTGCATTTTCTAGGCTTCTTGTTTTTGAGCCTTTTTTGCCATTTGTGCTATTCTTGGTTGCTTTTTGAGCTTTCCTGTGTTCCGCCAATAAGATAAGCTGTCGCGAGCCATCATATTTCCATCTACTTACTAATTTCTTCACTGCTGTTATCGATTTATCTTCGGACCACGTGATATCATCGGTCAACGACCAGGCTTAGCTCCAATCTCAGCTTCTCCAGCCGAGCGACGTAATCTTGCACATCAGGGTTCAGCGATCAACAGTTCGGATTCCCCAGATGCAGATGGGCCAAGGACAAGTGGTGGATCCCCCCCCCCCCCCCCCCCCTTACCGCTCTTAGATTTAGTAAGGGATCGCACGTTCGTTGATTGTTTCTCCTCTGTATTTGTAATGACTAACGATCAGGAAGTCGTTGATTCGAAAAGGTCTAGGGATCCCTCAGATGAAGCCTCTGGCGAGTGTCCTTCGAATAAAATAAGAGGTTCTGAACAAATTACTCCATGGATACCGTCAATTAGATCTCACCCCATACCTGTCCAGGTATATGATAAAAAAGGGGGTAATGCGGGTAAGATCCACGCCATGATTTTTGCGAAAACCCTTAAAACAATAAGCTTCTTAAGGGTGTCTCTAGTATTGAGGCCTCGGGTATTAACAGATATAACATCTATTGTGACAACATTAATGATGCTAATTACTTCGTGGAACAGGGCATAGATATGTGCAACCCTGCTTTAGTGGAATATATTCCCGACGGATGTATCTTTAAAATTGGATTAATTAGAGGGGTTGATCTTGCTCTATCAGAGAAGGAAATTCTTGAGAATTTTTCTATCTTGGGGAATTCAAATGGCGAGGCAGCCTACGTTAAAAGAATCCCATGGGTGTTGCGGAATCTTGAGGGTCACCTCATTAGGGAAAACTCTTCGCGGATTAAAGTTTTCTTTCGGGGGGCGGCCCTTCCGGACAAAATAGCTATTTTTCTGAATACTCTGGATGTAGTCCTCTATCTTCCTTCTGTGAAGATATGCAAGAAATGTCTCCGTTTCGGGCATGTCCATCCTCAATACCGTGGTAAGGTGCGATCTATTAATTGCGGATACCTAGAACCTCACAAGATGTTAAGTGTTCCAACTGTCAGGGTAAACATCGTGCCTCCGATCGAGGTTGTCCCGTGTACGTCCGTTAAAGGAGAAAAATGCCATCCGTGAGAAATTTTCCAAGATTCTCACGGCCTCCAAGCCTACCTCCTCTCCATGCACCCTCCCTTAACAGCAAGGAGTTTCCACCTTTAAGCAAGCCCAACAAGGAGAACCTAGTGTATCAGTTATCTCTTCCCTACATGAGAAGGTCAGGCCCTGGTACGTCCAGCAATTCTGGCGGCTTAGAAACTCTCGTTCACGGTGATAAAGTTACTTCCACTCCTCGCTCGGATCATTCCGCTCACGACTCTATCTCCGACAAGTATAATAACTCGGTTACGCTTACTCAGGATTTGATTTTTGACGTCTCGGATGATTGCATGGACTTCGACCACTCTCTAGATACTCGCCTCCCCATTTCTTCTCCATCGGATTCAAAAATGAAAATGATGAACTCGGTGAGACAGGAGATTCGAAAGTCACTAGGTGACTTTTTTCACTTCATTTGCCAACGAATCGCGGAGGAGTTTCCCGAGTCTGATACCATAATTTCTAGCATTAGAGCTTCGGAAGTGCTCTACAGACGACGTCCGATTTAACATGGCTAGCGGCCTTAACTTGTTCCAATGGAATTGTCGTAGCATATTTAGTAAATGAAGCGAATTCCCGGAATTAATACAAAATTTTGATGTTATTTGTCTTACAGAAACGTGGCTTAATCTCAGTCAATTTTTAACCTGTAAAGGTTATAATATAGTGAGGAGGGACAGGCCGTCCCTCACTGTGAGTGGCGGACTGGCGTTTCTCATCAGTAAGGACATCTATTACCAAAGAGTCGATCGCCTCCCCCTTGCAGGCAAATTAGATTGGGACATGGTTAAACTCAAACTTTCTAATTCTTATTTACACGTTTTCACTGTTTACCGGCCCCCCAACAAATTCCTGTCCCGTTCCGAATGGAAAAATTTCTTCCAAGTCGTAGCGGAGTTTGATAATGTCATCATCTGCGGTGACTTCAATGCGCATCACGCGCTATGGGGCAGTCAATTACTCAACCAGGATGAAAGGTTCATAGTCAATGTTCTTGATAACTGCGATTTACGCCTTCTCAATAATGGAGATCCTACTAGGTTACATGTGGATAGTAATAGAAGGAGTGTCCCGGATCTGACGTTCGCTTCAGTTCGCTTTTATCGGATACCTCCTGGAGCGTTTTAGATGACCCCTTGGGGAGTGACCACTTTCCCATCCATGTTTAAGTGGAGGGGATCAGTTTTTTTAGACTCCAATGTAGGAACAAAATAATTCTAAGCAACGTAGACTGGACACTTTTTGGACAAAGTTTTTCTTCCAAACTTCGAGATAATTCTCCCATTGGCAGAGACGTCAATCAATCTTTCGACTCACTTCTAAATCACTTGCATAATTCTCTCATGTTATGTAGAGACAAAAGGTTGGAGGCCTCCCCCACGAAGAACTCTCCTCCCGCGGCTCTTTGGTGGAGTCAAGAATGTTCCAACTTAACAGCCAAAAGACGCGCTGCTACCAAAATGTTCAAGAATTGCCCGACGGATGAGAACCTCACAGTTTATTGGAGGAGCGAAAAGGAAGTCAAAAAATTCCTCAAGAAAAAAAACTAGTCGGATTTAGAGAATTTTGCTCCTCCATTTGCCCACAGACGGACTTGGACAAGATTTGGCACTCAATTAAAGCTTTTAAGAACCGACTGAACACTTCCAACTTGGTCACGTCCTACTCCCCGAAAGATAAGAACTTAGTTTCGGCTTTTAATAAAATCTCAGTGCCATATGCGATTGAAGATTATTTAAACCCCCTTACTGATATCCAAAAATTGTTCTTAACATGTCCAGTGAATATAGTTCTAGTTATGACTGATTCATCATAAAAAATAATTTGAATCTTTAACATTGAGTCTTATAAATCCCTAACATATTGCGGTGTTAATGTTTCAGTGCAGCTCCTTTTTTGTTTACTTTTTTTCTGATGTGTGTTGTGCTGTCAGTGCTGTCACTTCCTTCCTCACTGATAAGTCATCCACGAAGCTCTCAACGCCAGAATAAGCAGCGCGCATCTTGCCCGCATCTACTTAACCTTATGGAATCTACCTTCGAGGTAATATTCTTTCACTACCATCGCCGTTTCGAGCGGAGTTTTTTGAAATCTCCTGAAGAATTCAGCAGCACACAAAAGTACATTGGCACGTCCTCTTAAGGGGAATAGCCAAAAGGAAAAAGAAGAAGATTGCTTTTTATTGAAATTTTGCCTGAGATGCAAGACCTGTATGTAAGACCGTACTGTGGACACATTTTCAGGGGTAGTTGTTTATTGTCGCAGCGTGGCGCTGCTCGCTGTCGCAGTATTTTGATGCCCGTGAAAATCCACCCTTCAGTTCGGTGCACAGACCGCTTAGTCTATCTCTAAGCGAGTCTAATTGTAAGACTGACTTCCCCGCGTACTAATTCTGTCAATTCTGTCGACAGACATGACAATTTTTCTTTCAATTTACCGCTAGAAAGTCGGGGAATAAAACGAACGAAAATTTACTTACTTAGAGACGTTCTATTAGCTCCGCCTTCAGGACAGTGATATTCAGAGAACGGAGAAGATGCTCATTTAGGAAATTTTAAAACGAAGGAATTGACCCACGAGCGAAGTCTGTACGATCAAAAACATGGCAGCTTTGGCTGCCCAAAGATAGAATATTGTCTGATGCAGATATTTTCAGGGTCGTGGTGGAAGGGGGAGTGCCAGGCCAGTGCCGGATAAGAGCCAGACAATTATTTTTATTGTATTCCCTTCTTTTTAATTCAATGTTATTTTTAAATAAGTACATTTTTAGATAGGCATCCTTCATCTCCCAAACTCCCGGTGGGGACTTTGCCCCGTATACCCCCACCAGGGCTTACAGCCCTTGGACGAGCTCACTCGCCTAGCTCCCGCCGACCCACACCTATATACTAAATATATGCAGTTTTGAGAATGAATTTTTTCGTTATTAAGCCACGTTTTCAATTTCACACCCAATATTGCAAAAGATATATAGAGTCCTTATTTTTAAGTCAATAATGCTTCAGTCAATTTGTTGGCATGAGTTTTTCTGTAAGCAGAAAGCAGTCTTTTTTGCTGACTTTGTGACAGGTTATGGAAGGGTCTTCTCTGACTCATTATATTGTTAATACGATTACGATATAATATCACTACATTACATACTTGAAATAATACTGAAATGTATATCTTGGATGTTTATTTTCATTAAAAAATATATTGATACGTAATGTTTACTTACCGACATAAATGATATTTATATTTATATTTTTTATGCGCACGTACGTCCTGATGGCCTGACATGCGTACCATAGATAACTACCAATAGGTGACGTCGCGCCTACTAGGATACGCTGACATTGCGTTGACATGTGGTAAGAGAAGAGACCAGCAGTTGTCTTGATCGGTTGACTTTTAGACAACTTGTACAAGGTAACTCCTAGCGTACGTTTTCAAGGTATCTTAAGCTAAGTTATCTTGAGGTCGACTTTCAGTCATGTCGGTAAGTTAGCTGAAAACAGAAATCTTAAAGGCAACTTTCCAGCACTGGTGTGTACTGAGAAGTCTATGGATTTCGAGGGTAGTAGCGAGGCCAAAAACCAAAGAAAGCGGAATGAGACTGCGCCGACTTCTTTGCTCTTCGGTCTTCACTCGATGTAGCATTGACACGGTTGCCAGGCTCTGCTGTTCCCCTTGGCGGTCGAGGCGCGACATCACTAACTTGATTTCAACTGATCCAATTACCAATAAGCGAGACCTTAACCGTCACCCGCAGCGCTGCATACACCCACTGATGTATAACTAGTGTCCGCGAGGACTAGAAACTCGCAATTACCTTATGCCTAGGTTTTTATTGTCAAGTTCAGGGTGCAGGTGCGGCTCGATTGCGAGGTGATGTGCATCAAAATTGTTCGCAACCTGAGGAATTTCATGTCACCCAGCGATTCGAAGCAAAAATCTGGAAAGTAAAAACTCATCGGATTCATAGGCATGATTTTATTGCTGTAAAAAACCTGGGTTAAATTAATTCTCCAATAAGCTAAAATAAAAATATCATGATTCTTTAACTTCCGGCTACTTTTATTTCGATTGTGTGCGTGCATGTGTAACCAGTGTAACCAATTTTTTATCCGACGATCTCGTAAACGAATGAACGGATTTGAATGATCTTGGTCTCAATTGACGGGGCTTTGCTTCATTTAGAATTGATTAGATTTTGGGTCTGATCGGTCCAGCAGTTGTTAAGATATGAGAATAAATACATCAAGATATAAATAAAAATACATATAATGTCTTCGGGATAGACTGACGGATTTTGATGATTTTGGTCTAAATCAAGGTGAATTTTCTTAGTCTAAAACTGGCTAAATTGTGTATTTTATTGGTCTATTAATTTGCAACTGATTCGAATAAAAAAAAGTAAAAAAGGAAAATTCGGTTTGTTGATGTTTCATGAGGAGGAAATGCGTCCCAGCGGGAAGTTTATCTGCTGACCCATCAAGGTCAGCCAAAATCACCTACTTGTTATTTTCTAAATCCTCAAACTTTTGCGATTTGGAAGAAATATTTTTGGTTAACTTCCTGCTCTCGGGGTGGAACTGACACTGTGAATTGAGTTATAAATTGGTAATATCTCATCCTGCGACAAAGTACAGACAGAAAATGCGAAAATGAACGGTTACTAATGTTACTATATGTATATGATTAACGATGCGGGAGTGATAAACTTTCGCGGCACGAGATGATGATTTTTGCGAACAGCTGTGGAAGGTGCATGTTTCATCACTCGTAATTTATACTCGAAAAGAGTTACTCTAATGACTGGGGATTTCCCATCGGCTCGAGGTAACTCGACGCCTAAAAGACAGTCCCGATTTCGGCGGGGTGCATTAACGGCAAACAATTTATCCCTTTCATTGATTTCGCGATTTAAGCTAGAGCTCGCGGCCCCAGGTTTCTGCGGCTAAAAGCTCATTGCATTCTCTCTCTTCTTTTACTTTATCTGATTTATGCCCTTAGAGGTTAAGAAATTTTTCCGCCTCCATTTTATACCCTGATACCTAATAATAACTGTCCAGGTATATAAATACACAGGAATGACAACTGTATAGATTGCACCACGGATTTTGGAAATTTATCTGCAGTTTTTGGATGATCCTTATAGCTCCTGCCTGCCATACCCTCTACCGAGAGAAGAGAGAGAGAGAGAGAGAGAAATCGATGCAGGGTAATAAAAAGCCCGATGATCCCTTCTAATAATAGAAATTTCCCCCGTCCAAGTACCTGAACTTGCCCCTTTGAGGTTCTAATATACGGGGGCGAAGTGGATCCGCTTTGAGAGGATATTCTGCCTCCTTATTCCGCGTCGGTAACGTCGATGAAAATTGCTAGTAGCCAGGGATCTTCAAGAAGTAACGCATTATAGGAGTTAATCGTAGTAATACCCCAGCATGGGGTGGAAGAAAATGTGTGAGAAAAATAAAAGGAAAATAAAAGCCGAGTCAACAATACTAATGATGATAATAATAATAATAATAATAATAATAATAATCATGCATATAATAACAGCGATGATTATAAAAGGGAAAGAATTTAAGAGATATAACGTACGGCCAAGTTGGAAACTCGTTTACCTCGGTGCCTGCGGTGCAGGTAAGATTAGGAGGGTGGAAATTATCGTCATTATTCCAGGCTATTGTGTGGGAGAAAACCGTGAGATATAGAGTTCGCGCTTCTGATGCCGCTGGACGCGAGCAGCGCACAATGCACGCAAATACCACAACTCACTGCACATGCAGTGAAATGCACGTTGTAACCGCACGCGCCTAACTATATTCTATACAGTGTTCTCATACTCTGCCGTCAACCGCGTTCGTATTTCGTTCGTTTAGTACTTATTATACAGGAACTGAGCGCAAGTTTCATTACGAATATAATGTACGGCACGGTTTTAAGCCAAGTAAATAATATAGATCGATGCATTTAAGTGCCTCGTAGATGAGCTTCATTCTTCATGTGTAAGGATTAAAATTGCGTCGTGTACTCCGTGTATAACACTGGTCAACAGTGGTTTTGTTGTCCTTGATATTTGAGTGGTCTTTCAAAGATTTGATGTCAACGATCCTCGGAGTATAAGTGTAGTTTTTCGAAATTGGCTCCAGATTTTTATTTTAACGAGATTTATATATATGACTAAGAAAATAAGTTCTTAGGCGAAAAATTTGATTTTTTTTTAAATATCTAAAGTTTATCAAAAAAATACTGTCAATAGCTTTAGTTATACTTAGGTACTTCATTCAGACATAAGTGAAAAAAATATAGAAAATATAGTACTTTGTTGTTCCCGCCATGAGAAAGAGGGCACCACGGGTTTAGCCAAAAGGGGGGCTTTTAGGGTGTTCCGAAATTTTTTTTTTTCTTAAACGCATATCAGAGTTTCGGTAAAGTATCTCAAATAGAATATCTCAGTCAAATATGAGCTTTAATACTATCTCATACTAATCTAAGCTAATATAATCATGATTGTATTTGTAAATTCTACGTTCTCAAAAACCAGAGCACAAAAAAAATCAGGGCAGCAACTAAAAAGTTTCTTTTTTAGTGCTGTGTTATATGTGAAAAGAAAAAAGATTAATATTACCAGCTCAAGTCATAATTATTCGTTGAATGCTCTTGAACATTTTTACCCGAATACACAACATATCAAATCCTGCACAGGAAAGTTTAATGCTCCGCAGCTAATAGCACGCCTTATAGTACATATGCCCTGTATTTCGTCCTCTTTAATTAACTATCGGATCCTGCATCCCATTTAGGGATGATTTTTATAGCTTGTGTCTAATTTTCATAATATGGTTGACCTATTTTTTCACGCGCTTTCCGGTGACTGAACGTACGTACAATGATGAAGGGATGGTATGCCTTACAAGTATACCTAGGCATGTAACGATAATACCTTTTGTTTGTTGGAAAAAAATAACAATTTTTATACCTCTGCCGAGCTTCACGCTCATGCATCACACGTGACCCACACAAAGAAAATGCAGGTGTATGTACATGTGAGTATGTACTTCTCGTGTACACACAAGCATGTGATGTGCATTGATTTTCTCCACATGTTTCACGGAGGCGGTACTTTTTCACCTTTTTTTCACTTTGTTCGTTTTCTTTTTTCCCTACTTGTTAGTTTTTTTATTCGCTTCTCTTCCACAGGACCGTTAATATTTCACTCATCGTCGCGGCGTATATACACAATATGTAGGGGAGGGGCGGGCAAAGTGGTCCGTATCGGACAAAATGAGCACCCCTGAGAATTTTTTATATTATCAAAAAATTGAGAAACTTTTTTTACGGACGTTTGAGCTAAGGATAAGAACGCTTGGTAATCGTGAAACTATAACTTTCAGATCTGCGTGGTAATTCAAATCAGTAATCAGTGTTTCGATTCGTACCTCCTCACACCTAGATTCAATGACATGGATAATTTAGTGTTTAAGGTTTTAGTGAGGTTATAAATAAATTTATCATGCCTTTGAACCTACTTTAAAAAAGTATCTCATCATTTTTAAGGGGCCCATTCCCCCGACTCTTGTTCAAAATATTCTAAAGTAAATACGAAAATAAATTCAAAACATTTGCAATTTTTAAAAATTACTACAATTTCTAAGATACCTATTATGCCCCCAATTTCCGGATTTTTGCAGGCAACGTCGTTCAATACTCAGTATCGGACGGGCTATTATTCTTCTGTAAAAATTCCAAGATCCATTGATTCAAACCTCAATTTGAAGCGTTAATTTGTTAGGGTGCTCATTTTGCACACCCCTCCGCCATACCTCTCCGTACCGCAAAGTGTATATGTATATATTGTATATATGGAAGCATCATTTTACTCCATATCGTGGATAACATGAGGGGAAATAGAGCAAGCAAAAATGAAGAGAAAAAAAATACGGAAAATGGAAATAAGAATGAAATGATATTCTTCGTATCGGCGAAATAGTTCGAAAGCTAAACAGACACACGCATACCGCGGCCGCGAGTAGCCGCGGAGCTCAACGGAGCTCGGGTTTTATGCATGTATGTATGTACATGACGTAGCATATACGCTTGAATAAAGTATACAACGTGGCTGGAAATCCCCGGTACAACATCTATAAGCTCGTGCAGCATGGGAAGCCAATCGATGTAAGAGCCATATGTCAACTTTGATATCAGCTTTCGAGGTCGGTCAAAGATTTATAAGTTAATACTGATTGTACAGTTATGGTTGTATAATGTAATCGGGAGACATCATTTGATTTTTGTTCTACACCGGACCAGAGGCGATAATAAATCGTATAATTCAAGTACTTTTTCAGTTATTTTTCTTTTCCTCATACTGCGTCTATTACAATATTCTGTGTATGTACCTACATGCCATATTAAGCCTTCAACCAGATCGAAAAAACGGCGATCGAAAGCTGTGCAACAGTAAAAAAAAAAAAAAAATGCAAAAAGTAAGAGTAAATGAAAGAAGATAAGACTGAAACAAGCTTGGCTTCTCTTACAGTTGTGGGACATATTGTATGTATACGGCTGGAATATGTTACAGCGACTCATACTTTATCCGATCTGCAACGAAATATCTGTTTGATTCAGCATCATTATGAATATCCCATACTGTGGGATACGTTACACATCAGATAAGAAACCGATTCATATCGATACCGATCGGACAAAAAAGTATCGATTTTAATCCGACTAATACACAGACAGACAGAAAGAGAGAGAGAGCGAATATATATAATACTCGTTGCACGGTACATACATAAATGAACATGGTTGAAATAGGAATGATACGAAGAGAGAAGCCTTTTATATCCAGCTCTCTTTCCCAAAACGTAGGGAGTGTTCTCTCGATCAAAGAACCCTCGTAGTACATACGCATGTACGATATTAACCATCCACTCTCTCTCTATTTTTCTCTCTCTCTCCCTCTTTTCCCTTCTCTGATCACCCGATTGCGTCGTTTGGCAGTTGAAAACCAAAACACATCATTGTATCAAATGCCCAGCACAACGTCGCTATATGTCGCAAATTACTCGACATGAATTCAAGACGATGTATACTTCACATCAAATCATTGGTTAGATTATAATCGATCATCTGCATCCCTCATAATCACCACAGTATCACAATGATCTGTGCACGCGAACTGCATGAGTTTGGAAGTCAAACTTCTTCTTAAATATTACTGAAGCGACGCTGACTTCATTATGTTAATTAAAAGGACACTGGTAAGAAACGTTTGACTATTTGATGCTAAATCATCAGATTGTTCAAAGAAATTGTTTTACATTAGCTGTTCACAGAAGCCAATATCGATAGCACCACAGTTCTTCCACTTACATACAGTGCAGACTATTAGAAAATTAACCTTCTTTCAACTTGAGAGTGAAATGACAACTGTTCCGCCAATATCCATAAATCCTGTAATCGATGATCATGATTATTTGGGATACGGGGTGAAATCGAAGGTAGGTAGAGATATACCGCAGGTCGAGCTGAGAGTGTGGACCCCGCGGCAGGCCGGGGCTCGAGGGGTGAAAAGGACGGCATGGCATCAGGCATCCGCCTGGGGTGGCCGACGGTGCGCGGGAACGAGCTCCAGCAACCCCCAGCCTCGGCGGCCTCACTGCGACCTCGCCAGTCGTACCATCGACACCGAAACCGGCGGGACCTGCAGCAAGGGGTTCCAGATTTTTCCGAGAACCTCGACATTCTAGTTGCGAGTTCGTGTTGATGGTGAATCAGAGTCTTGTAAGAAGTCTACATCCCTGCAGCTGATTGTGAGAAAGGAAGTAGTTCGGTGCTTTTGTGTATTATAATATGCAACAAGTCGCATTCCAATTGTTTATCGTTATACGCACGAGGTTTGGTTAGAAGAAGGAACTCTTTGAAACTGAATGTTTGTTTAGTCGTGCGATTGCATGGAGAAAGGTGCCTACCAAACAAGAAGAAGACGATGCGTTGCTTTTAGAGTTTCTGGACATTCTTGGTGACAGTACCGAAGGAATTTGGTCACCGACTTTGAATCTGATTAAACCGGCAGTCTGTTTTTAACATTCCGGTGGACAAAATGAAAAAACTATTGAAATAGAGAACGTGTTTGTGCAGCGTGTTGTTTTGTGCCAGTGAGGTATTCGACGGGGAAGATAAAGTGTGATGGAAGAAAAATGAGCGTCAATTCGGATTCTGCTTTCGTGATTTCGTTCGTACCGAGAAAGTTTTTTGTTTCCGTCTAATGTGAACCACGTGAATAGTTAGTGATTGAATAAAGATTGAAGCAGTTGAAAGGGGGTGAATAATGAATTGACCAATGATTAACGATATTCGATAATTAGGAATATAAAAAAACGAGACAAAAAGGAACGAGGACCATTAAAAACGACGAAAATAATTATTGTTATATGTTTTAACAACAAAATTAATGAAAGAGAAAGGATTAGGAGGTACGGAAAGTAATCAGGTTAAAAATGATAGAGAGAGAGAGACAGAAAAAGAAAAAGTTAACGATTGAATGAACGAAATATGTTCAAATGAACCGTTGAACGGTGATTATTTATACAGATCCGATATAAAAGGGAAATAAAAGTAAACCAGCCTCTGTGCCGGAGATAGAAAGAGAGAGAGAGAGATAGAGAGAGAAAGAGGAGAAAAACGTATAAGGGTAATGAAATGCGAATATCTTCATCCCTTTGGCGAGAACGCACCGAGTATATAGCGGATATATTGGCGGATGGATGGATGGACGGATGGAGGGGGAGGGGAGGACCGTTGGATCATGCCACTCGACAAAGCCAAGGTAGGTAATTGAATTTCAAGCAAGGCTTTTAATCCGGTACACGTCGTCGGTAGAATTAAACGGCTGTACATCTCATTCGAAGATATTCCAATCGGAAGTCAGACTTCAACTGCCGAGAGGCAGCGGCGAGCAGTCAGAATGATGAAAAATACAAAGCGAGGCGAAGAGAAGCGAGCTGGGGAAATAGAATATCGATAACGAGACGTTGTTAATACAAGAATATGAAAATGTGTCGACTGTATTAAGTAAAAAAGTAATAAAATTTTTCTACGAAAACTATATACTCTATGAATGAATTGGCATTTGGTTTGATTGGTTGAAAAAATGATTTAAGAAAATCGTCTCGAGTCTTTTCACATCCATTCAACAAATTATGCAAAAACATCCAATTCCTGTCGAGATTGCGTGACCTCGCTGGGATTTTCTCTGCGTTTAAATAAAACAAATAGTTTATTGCCACGGTGCTCTCTGTTTCTCCCTTTTTCTCCGCCTCTGATTATTCTGCAGCTGTAACTAGATTTGATACTGGGTACCGAATGCAGTAATGATCCAGTTTATTCGGTCTGGAAATCGTAAAGCTCGCTGTTTCGTACATAACGACTTCTGGCATGAGGGTAACTTAAACCAAGGCAAATCCGCCTGCATTTATGCAATTCATCGTCAGAGTAAATATTTGATCAAAATCCCCTTGAATTAGTGCAATTCTCTCTCAGAGTATATTTTTTATAAAAAGTCGACGCGTTTTTTGCTACCCAGATTTTGACGAGCAACTTTTGTTTGCGATTGACTGACTTCTCAATCTATCATTGGATTGGAGAGTGTACTCCGAATTGCATCAATACAGGCGAATTAACCACGTGTTAAATTACCAGTAAAATATTACATGCACGGAATAACCCGGCATTCAACTATTACACCTACTCCGTTAGTGGAGAACAGCAGCAGCGTTGAGCAGAACCCTTATCAAAACGCGAGCGGCATTGTCTTTTTCGCGAAGCGCATATATAGATACCTATTACGACCGAAGCGTGCCCACCTTATCTTATAGAGGCCCTGTTATATAGAGACATGGCTGGGGCGGCGGTCGAGGGATGATTCATCCCCGTTATACCTCTGGGCAATTAATCCCACCGAAAAACGGCTGCTGCTGAGTTTCTGTTCGCTATAGCAGGACGAGGAGCAGAACAAGGATGATAATGGGATATAGGATCGGGTCGGGATTATACTATATGGGAGAGAGAGAGAGAGAACAGAGAGTCTAGGGCCTTTCTACGGCAAAGATCGACCTGATCATCCTCAATTATTTACGTGTACCTTCTATAATGTGTGAAACCTTAACCGAAAAGATTAGGTGAAATAATTAACTATCAAGATAGAGACGAAATGAAAATTCATAATTTCGAAAAGAGAATAAAATATTTCACCGAATTGAATTACACCTGAGCTTTGCAATTCAATAAGAGCCTCTACTTCTTCACCCTCTCTTTCTCTTTCACTTTCTTCTTCTCTATCGTTCGTTCGCTCGCCTGTTCCCCATTTGAAACATTTATTCAGCTCAGTTTCATTTCGTTCCAGCTACTTCTCGCTTAGTTTTTACTCTCTTTCCTTTCTTCAATCTTTTTTTCATTTCACTTTATTTTTTATTATTTTATTTTATTATATTTCACGTGCTTACCAAGAGTTCTTGAAACGACCTGATCGTAGTATACGCGAATCAACTTGCTTTATTTTGATTGGCTGATATTCGTGCTCGTAGACTGGAGTAAACCTTCGCTGACAAGAATTAAATTCCCTAGAAGCGACTCTTTTATCTTTTTTGCGCTGGGAGTTCTTGTATAGCTCTGCCTCTGTCTTACGGAGTTTTTAGCACCGCCGGTTAGTTTGGAAACGCACTCTAAGAATCGTCAAGTCACGACGTCGCTGAGGTCACTCTTCCTGTCATGCTAGTAACATTTTTACACAGTTGGCTACGCCGATAAATTAGACTAGTTACAACCCTCTAACAGGTTTTTTCTTAGAACAATTCTCGGTGTAATGTCTCTTCTTGCTTCATTCTTGCCTTATACATACTTATATTATTACATCCGAGTTGAGAAAATTTCGTTCGCCGAGATAAAGCGAATCGTTGCGGAAAATATAGAACGTTGAATTTTAAACATGTGTAAACGTGTACTTGAAGCCAATTAGTTCAAATGCAGTGAAAGCCTTTACCACAAGCAATACTTAATAGGAGTAAAGCTCTACATAATGTAAATAGTAAATTTGCGCGAAGCATATAGATCAGAAAAGTAAGAGGAATAATCTAGACATTCACAACGTACAATGTACGGAGTGTGAAAAGGGCATGCGAATACGTATCACACATGTTGTAAGGCGTGATAAAAATTCTCAAGGCGATTGAGATTTATGAATATAATTTCGCGTTTCGCTGTCGTTTTGAGTGCGCCCTAGAATTCATTATATAAAGCAAAGCAGTAATATGAAACGAAAATGAACAGATACGAAATCCGATGCAAAGAATTCAAAATATGGCGATCAAGAAAAAAAAAATGTGCATCATTTTTTATAGGGAAAGTTGAATAATCGTATTCAAGATATAAACTTTGATGTAAACAATACTAGATAGTATTTAGAAAAAAGTGATTCTGTCATCAAAATAAATTCTCAAATCATCAACCAGCTGGATTACTGAATCTTTTCATTCTCTGTTTCCTAAAATATCATGAACCACCAATTGACCGGCATTTGTAGAATGGCAGAGGTCATCGGTGACGCGTTTTGTCGAATTAAACTATTCAACAATGAATAAAAAATAATATAAAATTTTCACCCACGTTTTTTGGGAAGTGGAAAGTTGTTCTACGATATTTCGGGGTAGAACACGTAGACTTCAACGAGCGATTTGGCTATGTTATGGTTCGTACTCGTCGATTATGCACTTACGTGTCCCTATTCCTAATGCAGGAAATGATATAAGAAGGAAGGGGTCAGTTTTATGGGAGACACACGATTTGAATGGTCTAGTTGGCTTATTGATAATGATCAAGTAATTGAATTAGGACAGTGGTCAATGTAAAGGAGTGGGCTTAGGGAAAGGGATTGGATTGGGGGATGAAAAGGTATAATTAGAAGTGACTTGCGCGAAAGCTGGGATCGAAGTGACGAGTTTAGAGAACGTAGGAACCTCGCTAGTTGGAGTTTAGAGATAAACCTGCTGACTCGGTGACGATAGGGAGAAGATGAAGGGTGTAAAGTGAGTATAAAATTTTGGGAAAGGAAAATGAGATCTGGAGAACTTAACCATGTCATCTACAGAATTTCCGTAAATTTTTACAGAATTTACAAATTGGTGAGAATTTCAAGTTTAAAAAAATTTACCATTCAGAAAGGTGGTACGTCCTTCAAACCTCAGATTCTTTTCTCACACTCTTTCAGTTACCTTATACCCTGCATTATTTTCTTATATCCTCCCTCTCATATACTCACTTTTAAGTAATTTTTCATTCCAAATTCCAAATGAAACTGAATTCTTCCTTCGTCCCTCTTACGAACAATTTCTCTTGCTCTCTTCCTCCACATATTCTGATTGTACTTTCCATCATATATTTCACAATAAATCAATTGTATATATATATATATATATATAGTATATAGGACATACACTACGTCCAGCCAAGGTGCTTATTTGGCTATTTTAGGGTTTGAACACTTACCTACCGCTACTCTCGATGCAGGTAATGAGTGAAGGTGGAAGGACTCGATTTTGAAAAAGTTGAATGGTATAGCTCCCGGTAGCAGCTCATCAAGATCTATACAATCTACCCCGTAACAAAGGGTTGGTACAGAAAATCCAAAAAAATTCAGAAGAATGTTTTAGAGCTATAACAAAATAAAAAAATGGATCAAATCAGAGAATGTGAGGGTAGAAGGAGTGTTGTATTGAGGTGGACACCCTCATACGTATAACGATATGATAGTTGCGAAAATATAGGTGTAATATGGAAGTATGTCTAGGGCAGAAGGTGTAAGAATTAAATGAGACCATTGAAAGGGTAGAAAGATGGAAAGAATCAGGGTACATTAATTTGTTGTAAATTTATCTGTGCACATACCGTGACAGTATGTACACAGTGATGTACTTAATGTACTATATATACATATCTATACACGGGCCGAAGGATCGGAACAGCCCGATCGATTAGAGGGTGAAAAACGAGTAGGTACTCCGAGTGAGTGAATGAGTGAGTGAGCGAGTGCTTATCTATTATACACATAGTGAGGGTGGTTAGGTACATACGTATGTACGTAGGTATATACGTTCGCATAACGTAAGGGGGGTAGGTAATAGGTTGCGGTGACAGTTTAATTGCTTTTTGATGTATACCTTATACATACCTTATAGGTATAAGTAGGCGATACGATAACCGCGCGGGGTATTGGTGCATAAATAAATCCATGAGAATGAAAATTATCGACGATAATGATGACGATTGCAGCGCTGGCGACGTTACGATCAGTGTTGGGTATTTTTTTAATTAATTATATGCTAAGTACTAATTACAAATGTAATTTGTAATTAAAAGAAATACAAGTACTACTTGCAATCTTGATTTGTAATTAGAAGAATAAAAAAGTAAGTAATTAGAAAAATTTCGATTACAAATTACTAATGTAATTAGTATCGAATTATCTTCTAATTACAAGTTACGAATGTAATTAGTACCGATTTTTCTTCTAATTACAAATTACATTTGTAATTAGTATTGGATTTTCTTCTAATTACAAATTACAAGTGCAATTACTATCGATTTTTCTTCTAATTACAAATTACGAATGTAATTAGTATCGATTTTTCTTCTAATTATGAATTACAAATATAATTAGTAATCTTGATTTAATTAATTACACCAAGTAAATTAATTACATTCACACAATATTTTTAAAACAATATTCAGACAAATCAATTGTGTTTTATACTCAGCATCGAAGTGAGCTTAAAAGTCAGTGTAATTTTATTGGGATGACTGAAAAATTATCGAAATTATTGATACTCACATTAAATGACCCATATATACTCGAAGTCACTCATATATCGTTGGAATAACCCATACATACCCGAAGTACGATTGCAATTATTCAGAAAAACGATATCAGTTACATTTGGAAAATTCAATTACAGCTAAAATCGATTCTAATTACATTCGTAATTTATAATTAGAAGAAAATTCGATACTAATCACAATCGTAATTTGTAATTAGAAGAGAATTCGATACTAATTACATTCGTAATCTGTAATTGAAAGTTTTCTAATGACAAATTGTAAACGTAATTAGTATTTTTTATTTTTCTAATTACAAATAAAAATTGTAATTAGTAATTGTTTTTCTTTGAATTACAAATTACATTTGTAATTAGTAATTAACATACACTACTTGCAGCACTCTGATAAGATCGAAAATTCTTACGAAATGAAATTTTCAATGGAACTGTTGTCATACTAATTGAGTATCCGAATTACTTGGGATTGCAACGCGTTATCGGAATGAATAACATTATTATGAGCATAATATACTTGTGTAGACTACAACCACGTCCAAAGTCGTGACGATCTTTGACTTGTTAACCGCTACGGTATTCAATACATACAACCTATACACCTAATTTCCCAGAATACACACAGACACACACTCAAAGTCCCAAGCTAATAATGCTAAAAGCAGCTTCGTTAATTGCTTGTTTACTGCTGGCGCTTGCCTCCCGTTAATATCTTTTTCTTCGCCCTTCTTCGAACACTTCAATTTCCACCTTGCCCTTGGTAAAAAAATTTTCACGCTCACGGATTGTCCATGTTATTTTCCTCCCCAATGATCGATCACAAACCGGGGGTTCAACTGTTTTTGGCATAGTTATTATTATAGGATATAAGCAAGCCAACAATTTGACAAATTGATGAAATACTGCAGGAATATTGTGAAGTTAGCGTTGTACGTAATTGGTTTTCTGATTGGGCAGGGAGGGGCGACGGGGGTAAACGAGAAAGTCTATTTCGCAGTAACCGATGAAGTTCTAGTAAGAATAAGCAGTGTGTATAGTTGAAACGGAGACAAGGAGAAGAATACATGTTATATACCCTTGATTTCAGGGGGACATTGCGAGATGCGAGGAAGTCGAAGCGTGACGGGAACTTCACCAGGCCTCCAGGCAACCAAACAAACATGAAGAACGTCCCAAACCAGAGAAAGGAGTCTCGAGTTGTCGCGCCTCGATCCATCAGTTTAGATTTTTAATCCAGACAGTATTTTCGCCCGGTTTGCTTGATGCTAAAATTTGGATTTGAGAACGTTAAACCGACGATGAAGAGCAAAGGAGAAGAATAGAGGTTACGGGTATAATGCAGTGCAAATCGACGAGGAAACGATGATACGGCCAAACCTTGATCAAGTCAAAACCCACGCGAGATTCGACACTCGTCTGGTGGTAAAATCGAGAAAGAAAAGGACGGTTCGTACCTTGGCTTGTGACTGATCACAGTTGGCTAGTCCGGCGATAAGACATGGAGTACAACGAAACGCTGGACTCCAAGGAAGAATTCAACTCGACGAACGCGTCGACGGTTATGACGACAATCCTGAGCGGAGAGTATGGGTCGTACAATGACTCGACGGATGTGGTGAGGGAGAACGAAGAGATCGAGCACGTTCTGCTGCAGGTGGTTAAGGCCTCCATAATGGGTTTCATAATCCTCTGCGCCCTCTTCGGCAACCTGTTGGTCATAGTGTCGGTGATGCGACACCGTAAACTGCGCGTGATAACGAACTACTTCGTGGTGTCGTTGGCGCTTGCTGACATGCTGGTTGCGATATTCGCGATGACGTTCAACGCGAGCGTCGAGTTGTCCGGGCGATGGCTCTTTGGTTACTTCATGTGCGACGTGTGGAACTCGCTCGACGTATTCTTCAGCACCGTGTCGATCCTCCACCTCTGCTGCATCAGCGTAGATCGCTACTACGCCATCGTTCAACCCCTCGACTATCCTTTGATCATGACTAACCTCAGACTCGGTACGATGCTCAGCGTAGTTTGGTGCTCGCCGGCGGTCGTCAGCTTCGTGCCGATATTTGCCGGCTGGTATACGACACCCGAACACCTTCAATACCGCTCCAATTATCCGGATGTTTGTGTATTTCACGTTAATCAATTCTACGCGGTCGTCAGCTCCAGTGTAAGTTTCTGGGTACCCGGCATTATCATGATCGCGATGTACTACAAGATCTATCAGGAGGCCGATCGTCAGGAACGAATGCTTTACAGGTGAGTCTCTTTCTCGCAGATGATCAATCCATGCTTCTTACATTATAAATCAACGTGAATATTCACAGTCAGCACAACCCTTCAGCGCTATGTGATATAGAATTTTCACTTAAGGTCCATGCAGGCTGATACACTTTTCGGAGGAACCGTCATCTCAAACCATCATTATGTTCCTGAGATTTAAAAAATTCACTTTTTTCAAGATAAAACTGTAGTAGTGACACTTGAGTTTTGTGCTTTCTACTTTCTCAACACGTTCAAACCTGCTCTTCCCACCAATCTGGCGTGAACAAACCCCAACAGGCACGTTGAGCGATTTATTGTTTCCTTATCCAAACGCGACGGGAAATATTTTGCTCAAATTCTCCCTCAAGTTGTACTCTCCGTTACTTTTTTTTCATCTTTTGTCTTGTTTTGCAAGAAGTTTCGGGGATATTCTCGCAATAGAAATACATTATACGTATTTTTGGAAAAGATAATTTGCAAGGAAAAAAGGCGAGGAATACGGGAGAGAACATTCAGAAATGTTGGCCAAAAGCCAGATTTCGAGAGGGAAAGAGAGTGAGCGTCTGGTCTCACGAGGAAACTAATCCGCTAGCCGCGATGGCCAGAGAGTAATATCGATTTTGCGATGAGACGGTTTTCATCAAAGGTGGTTTGGAACCTTATACATCTCATACTACTCACGGCCTGACGAAAGTCTATTTTGTACAAGCTGGTCGCGTTTTCTTTTTTTATCATCTATTTTCTTCTTCTTTTTATTTCGGAGAAAAAGAAAAAGAGAAGGTCGTATTACATAGTCTAATAGCCATACCATTATCCGATAGTAACGAATAGTAAATAAGTTATAAATTCCAAAACTATACTATACACAGGAAGAAAAATGCAAACATGCAATGTTTTATAGTGCTTTTTGAGTTACAAAATTTTATTGTTATACATATATTACGTTATACATTCGTATCTCTGAGTAGTTCCGTTTTTATCCCACCGCAATCGCCATAAAAATTTGTAAACTTTTTTTACACGATATTCATTTTTCATCGCTTACAAAGCTGTTACGACACAGTCTATTGCAAATTCATTTCCGTTTATGAAAATGTATTCGCAGGTATTTACATAATGTTATAAGTGATACATTGCTATAGATATAATATACATGAAACGAGTCTCGGGGTAAAAATTTAGCGATTACGAACAACAGCTTACACGTACACCTATTTTTAAACTCGAACTAAGGTATATTCGTAGGGCTTCGAGGTATGAAGGGATTTGCAGGAGGCTGATTTCGCAGAGGGTATGAAACAACGCAGATAAAAGCTCAGTCTCGTGGTTCAAACATGCAATGCCCGAATAACTAATAAGCCGCGTCATGTGAAAAACAAACAGATCATTACGCAATAGGTGTTCTTTCAGCCCTTATTTCGGTTGTGCAGATGGTTTACGCCTTTTAAGCAAATTGGGCATTAGAAAAACCCGTACGAGTTTTCCTCCCCTTTCAGCTAGCTCAGAGCGGCTGCTTTTTTACCGCCCCAACTCGAACGACACTTCAGAGGCCGTTTAACAGGGCGATAAGAGCCGAACCTAGAAAATTCCAACTCCATTTCGTGATCGCGAAGGAGAAGAGCTCACGTAAGACGGGAAAATTGAAAACTACGAAGCGCCGCGCTACACGGCGATAACGATTAATTGACCTGAAATCCCCCCCCTCTTCCCTCCGCGCTCCACTCGCTTCTTCAATTTTCTCTCTCACTCTCTGAGTTGAATTGCTTTTTTGCAGTAGCAAAAGAGCGCAGAACCTGCACCTGGTGCTGCTAACAAATTCTCGTAATGCCACGGAGAGAAACACTCGTTCCTTTCCTCTCACTGTGATCTTAACGTCCTCGGAACGCGTTGATTTTTCGGATTAGTCGTGTTAATTCCTGCACTTGAAGATTTCCACTTCGCCTTTACGAGAGACTATAAAGTCCCTGAATTAGATCTCTTCAAACGGTTTATCCAGGGTAAATACAGCGGGTCAATCACCTTGCATTTCATAAAAATTCAGAACATTCTGACGCTGATCAATGATTAGGTTTCGAAAGAGGAAAAACATGGCAAAAATTTTGTATCGCTGAAATTCTGTGAAATAGTCAACGTCTCTACGTTCGAAATATATCTCTTTGAAAAAACGGGAGTCTAGAAATGGTCTGAAGTTAAGTAATCACCGCCGACCTTCGTAAGTCGTGTTCGCAAGTAATTGCCTTAAGCATTTTCAGTCGCCTTGAATCTACGTCATTAGACCTTATGAATTCATTGGATTATAAAATCTCGTCTTTGCCTTTATCTTTTCAGCCCTCTTTGCCTACTTTGGCGCCTCTACTTTTTCATTCCCTTACGGTACATGTCTTTGGTGTGAATGCCATCCATGGCAAGTTTGCGCAATATGGCCATGGATAAAAATAAACTATCTATCCATGTATCTATCTCTGCTTGTCCAGACCACGTTGCGGGTTTATTTTCAAGTGTGAATACACTTATCACGGCAAACTTCCCCGCGTTGATGTTACCATAACGTCGGATTATCTTGGTGTTAGCCGAGTTGAACACTGATGTTGTGTACACAGTGCAGGCGGATAAAGAAGCGGAAGGATGATGGCTCATTCATACGTGAGGTTGCGGCTCTCCTCCTCCTTTTTCCTCTTTCTCCGACATTATCATCGATGCTTTGTACCCACCTCTATACTCCACCGTTTCTCCCCCCACGATTCAGATAACCTTGTAGTACACAACGGGCTTCCCTCGAAAGCTTACGTAAAAACGCTGGCTACTTGTGTGTACCAGTAATAAATGAGTAAACGAACGAAAGTTTGATGATCCAAGAGTGTCCGCTTCAAGGCGAAAAAGCTTGTGTCTCATGATGATCATCATACCCTCAACGGAACAATTTGCCGATTTGGAGATTCCAATTAACCTCTCTGACTTTGAATCCCTGTATATCAACAAATTGACGGTAGTTAGTATTATAGGTGTATAATATGAGTCGATGGGTAGATACAGCTAGGATGAGAATAGGTGGAGAAACGCTTTTAGCTTGATTGACAGTATTTGCAGTGTGGCGGTGTTGCATGGAGGGCGGAGGTGGAGTATGTTCACTGATTTACGCTCTAAATCAAATAACCATCCCCGCAACATCCATCGCATCTCTACTTTGCACCAGAGATATCTATCGATCGGCATCACGTGCATATTATAATATAATTACTCGTTCAGATGCAATTAAAAACTTAATTAGAAATTCCGTCGCAAACTAACTGCACTCAGGTTGCAGTACCAGCAGCAGCAGCAGCAGCACGAAGTGTTAAAGACAAGGAAACAAATCAGTATGACCGTTAGATATATTCTGATCGACAATTATAAGTAATTATGCTTCCGAGTGATAATATTATTCTCATGAATTTATACACTTGGAACGAAATAAGAGAAAGAAGCCTAATTCAATGCGGTGAATTGATACTGATGAATTGCAGATAACGAAGACGTAGTACAGGAGTCACGGATTTTTGGAACGATGATAAAATGAAGAAACTATTTCTCACGATTAAATCTAATTGTAAGCGACAAAATGGCAACGAGTCGTTGAATATATACAACAACGTTCTTCGTATCTTTAAGAAGAGTCTAATTATTTTCGCTCTGAATCATCGTGATAATACATCGTCTAGTACACGAGGTGCATTGCAGTGAACTATAACCACGATAATAATAATACGAGTTGTTAAAATGCACTCTCGGTCTATTACATGTATAATACGACAATCTTTAGTAAGTATATGAATGATAGGTATACGAAATCCTGGTATATGTGTTATAAGATACATAGAAATGAAATATTTATACATATATAGTGTATACCTTATATATCTATATCTATAATCCATTGTCAAAGAAGAGAGATCTCTCAAAGTCTTTCGCGGATGGTAGATATTAAATGTTTTTGATTTCCCAAGAGACCCTGATGAAAGTGCTCCCTTCCTCTTTCTCTTTCTCTTTCTCTTTCTCATTCTATCTCTTATTCATTTCCTCTATCTCACTGGAATTTGTTCATTATATCTATAATGTTTAAAATCAAGACGGAGAGAGAAAAGAGGAAATGGAAGTGAGGAAGAGGAGGTCGCGAAAAATCAGTGAAATGTATATATTTACCTTAGATATATATATTTACCTTCGTAGAGCGAAATTCTCATAAGTCCGTTGCGAGAGTGTCTCCAACGATTCCAAGATCATTACTGTCATAAATGATTATTTATTTTACAGAGATTCTTTTCCCCACGATAATCGACAAAAGACTAATTCATTACTTTCCGCATATCGCATACTCCAAGTTTGAAGCCACCCAAGATGGACAAAAAGCGAGATTCGTAGTATATACGTCTATATGTATACCTGAATATCTGTGCAGAGCTGGTCTATGGAATAACAACTGCGGGAACGACGGTAAAATTTTTTTGTTTCATATCGTAATAGAATTTTACGAGTACCGTAACGCGTATTACCTACCACCGTATCGTAATGGAAAACTATATGTACCGATAATATACTTATCCAGTTCTCCGGACTTTTATTCAAATTTCTTATAGCCAATTTCATTTTATTCCCCATCACATTATACCATCATAAATTCCAGAGAATCATGTTACGTTAGATTTCTAATCTTCAAAGCATCGCGTTTGTTTGTATGATAATTATTTTACAAGAAAGAAATAGACTGTCAAGAGAAGCGTAAACTCGTATTTAACATTGAATTACGCTCTCTATAAGGTGTTCGAGTTGAAATCAAACGATTGAAAATGATCAGCGGACTATAATGAAACAACAATTTGAGCCTCCAACAAAATCCATGAGAAATCGCACAGTCTGCTCGAAATGCTTGATCCGATGCTACAATACATGATCGTTGGAAAGTTAAAATGAAAAAGTGTCTAGCTAAATAGAAACGTCGAGCCGCAAAGCAACTATTCACTCGGTGAATCCACCATAAATCTCGACTGATCAAATGCTACAATAATGGCAGTGACTAGAAACGGAAATCTGGTCTTCTTACCAGAAATATATCTACCCGTCTACGTACCCTCAGGATGTAAAGTGGCTAAAAGCGAAGTAAAGGTAATAGAATAGAATGGAAGGAGGTATGGAAAGGAAAGAAGCTTTACTCGAGCATGAATGAATTTACCTTTGCAGACAAGAGAGATGTGCGAAGAATCTGAGATAAATTCCCCTCACTCCTCCACTGAGGGGGCATATTTTCCCGGACCAACTTTGAAATTAAACTGGCGTGCACGTCTGTCAAGTGAAATTCTAAATGTACGTAACAACAACATTCTGTGTTCCAAGCAGCTGGTCGTCCGAAATTCAACTCCGTACCCTAGAGTGCAGAGACAACACGGTGATACGGACTTTGTCCTGACAGCAAGGCATCACCAGGAATGACTGGAAAAAAAGAAATTTCACGAAATGGTGGAGAGGAGCAGGAACGAGAGAGCGCATCTCTCTCTCTCTCTCTCTCCCTCTGAAAGGAATTTTAAGTAGCCTTAGATAGCGAGGGTCTGCGTAAGCGAAAATTTATATGGAAGCAGAGCAAGCCAAGAGGGACTCTCGGTGGTTGGTTAGGTGAGCGATGCTGGTCTGAATATAATGGACACTGTGTCGCTTTTTCCTAGCGAGTTTCTTGCCTCCTTGTTATCTCCTTACCCTATCGCTTAAAATGCGGTACAGACGAACTAACGTCGGGTCAATCCCATTTACGGTTCTACTTATGTTACTCATGGAGAAAAAATGACTATTTATCATGCGGTTAATCATTGTCACGTACTATAAATTGACTACATGTGAATTACAGAGTAATTTGACCCGTTATTCTCGTTTTGTCTCTCCGTTCATCTGTCTCCTCGCCAAAAAGATATGTTGCAACATTAATTTTGAGTGTAGGTAATTCACATTCACGTTGACCTGCAAGTTTTATACTGGAATAAAAAAATATGCACTGGGCATTCCATACGAAGCCGACCAATCTGTGATCCCGACCATTTTTAATTTTGTTGAAAATTTTCTATTATTCTATACCTACTGAACACATTTTGTTACATTTTTTTACATTTTTATCTCGAACCATCCAAATATAATAAATTTTTTAAATTTCGCAGAATTTCTTTTAAATGGTCATAGCCTTTTCAAAACCAGATATCAAACTAAAGTACTAGGTATTTTTTTTCGTTTTTAGTTGTAGGTCCATAAGTAAAATATGAAAAAATTGAATGTTAAGAATTACTTGAGAAATGGACAAAAAAAAAAACTATTTTATCACAAGCTACGAATTTTTCAGTACTTGTAAAAATGTCTGAAAATTTTTTCGAAAGATTGCTTCCAGTATTCACGGACTTCATTGGTCGGTTTTGTATGGAATGCCTCTATACATACATGGCAATACAAGATTCGGTTAGTCACCGATTCGGTTCAGGAGTTGGATTGCGTTTACAATTAGTTCGATTTCGAAGCGTCGATGGAACACGTTGCAATGTGGATCAGTAGTCTTGCAGTAATAGCGGTAGAGGCAGCTACTGTAATGCACAATTGGGAGTAATTGGGTATATAGTGCATGCATTCCTGTGAACATACTGTTAGCGCCGGCAACGGCGCATGATAGAGAGATAGGAGAACGGTATCGGATTTCTTCGAGAAGTTTAATAAACGAATTCAATTTGTCGTTCCTCGCCCATGCCAAAGTACAATACTCATATATCGTGGTGCCTAAAGGCAATTTCAACGTCGTTAAATTACCTCCTTTATATTCGTCGCAGGCATTGCTCGAGACCGGCGGTGTAAAGGTACCTACATACATTCGAGGACTCAGTCATAGCGTCATGCGCCATTTTGTTCGTTCGCCGGTTTTTCACGGTGTACAAAATGGCGCGGCACATCATGGTATGGAGGAATTACGGTATGTGTGCCTAGGTGGAGGAAAAGCGAGATGACTCGAACAGTCCATGGCACGACTGGTTTCCCACTTCTTGGATTTGGAAACTTGGTTCTTGTATGTTACACGCGCGCGTCCATCACACGCTTTCAGGTTAGGACCACAGGGGACGGAAAGAGGGACTTATGAAACGTGAAAACGTTCTCTCGCACCTCCCACGCGGAATATTGTACAACTTCTCTAAGTACTTGAGCAAACTTCATCTTCCAAGGATGAAAACTCGCACTTTGCCCGGCTGTTCTACTTTGCCCTTACTCATTCTATGCGTTTCTATTCCTCTTCTTGCGGGAGATGTAAGATACGGTGTATACGCGTATTAACAACGCGATACCTGAAGAGCGCTGACTGTCGAATCCAAGAGAAGAAAAGCGAGATGCGATTGCGACCGACTCGTGAGAAAGAATTTTGTATATTATACGTACCCGTTCGTATTTTCAAATATTTTTCACTTATACAGTATTGCAATACCTCTTGTCTTCCTCTAACCGTTGCTGCATCATCATCGATGTTGGTTGAGGGATTGCGGACGGCAAACTTGAATTCGATATTGCTAATGGAATCCTCCTCCTCGCGCAGCGAAAGGTTATAATCTTGTTTTCCAGGGAGCTCGCGGTATTTTTTGCCCATGCAAACCGTATTCTCGTCTCCCTTGAGTTACGCTTCTCCACAAAAGACGGAGGGGTGATAAATTCTATGAGCATGAGAACTCTTCTTGAGGCCACTGTCGCGTACAATTCCAACTGTTCTCTTCTGCCGTGTCTGATGTACGCTGATATTCCAGCTCAACTTTCGTAGGCCTGACCAATTTAACGTCTCTGATGTTCCAGTACAATATGTGACTCCGTATTCCATGTTTTATACTCCTAGTTCTGAGTCTGCTTACAATGATTGTATTTTGAGAGTATCCATAATACGCTCTCCGTGCAGAGTCGCTTGAAGTTATGCATCAGTGGTCAGTGATCTGAATTCACCTGCCATCATTATTCCAAAATTATACCTACAAGGTCGGAATGACGTACAGATAAATCATGCCGTAGAGACGAGGAGGAGTAGGAAAGGTGGTAGCCACCAGAGAGATCAGACAAACTCATTTGAATTTCTCAAAGCGAAATAGCGTTTCAAATCTTTTGAAGTTTAGCAATCTTGAAGTGAGAGTTACAGTATGCGGTACTAAGGGTTGTACCTATAATAACGTAGCTGTATACCGGTGAAAAGTTCTGAACTTCTTGCAGATTATAGGCGAGAGCGAGAGAGAGAGACATGGAGGGGGAGTTACAATATCGACGGTATAAAAATTATCTCGTTTTTTGCCACAGCGAGTTGTTTTTTTCCCAAAGATCAAAGCCGGACCCCTTTCCGCAGAGGATTATCTATGTATATACCTTATACCGAGATAAAAAATTACACGAGGACATGATGGAAGACCGAGTTATGTGGGTATAGGTATAGACACCGATACAGAAAATACAGCGAGACAGCGAAGAAGCGCGGATAAAAAGTAAGGAGAAAAGTGGGGAAAAAACGGAAAAACAATTGTTCCAAGACTGGGTCCTCGAGAGAGGTGGACAATCGATCTAGCCTTGCAGGAGGTTATTTGTCTGTAAAACTGAAGGAATCCCCGGAGCCTGAGTCTAGACTCTAGCTGGTAGCTGATATGGGTGACCTTGAAAGAAATTGCTGTGCAAATTGTGGCGTAACAACTGCACTCTAACATTATTTGAGGACGAAGTTGAAACTCTCGTTATATAACCGCATATCCAGAGCTATAACCTAGCGATATTTATAGCGAAAAATCGCAAGGTCAGATGTATCTACACACAAGTTCCTGCATCATTTATTGGACGGAGCGGTATTTCCAACCCTCTAGATCGCATTTTATGGACTGTTGTGTCCACTGAGTTGTGCAATAAAAAGGAACATGGTCATTTTGTTATTGATAAAGATTTTGGCAGAAATTTTGCATGAATACGGAGACCGATCAAAACGATCACTGCGACAAGTGGGTATATAAATATGCGCAAGTACAACATTTTTCCATTTTTGTATAACATGGAACTATAGGGATCAATATCACGCTATGGTTGGGTTCGAAATGAGCATGTCAATTCTTACGATTGAAAAGAGTTACACGTAACAGGTATAATCGATTGAAGGAAAGGAGCGCATGAGAAAAGAGGGGGAGGAGGATGATGATGATGATGATAAGAGACGTTTGGGCGAGGCAAGAACTTTATCTCATTGCCAGGAGATAAAACTTCGGTGCTAAGCGGCCACTAATCAAAGTGCTGCAGGGAGGCAACTTTACTCATAAAACTGTTAATTGCTCGAAACTCTTTGGTATAACATAAAACCTTGTTAATACTAGAAAACAATGATAAAATACATATAAATAAGTTTAGATGAAAAAAAACTGACCTCTTTAAAGTTTCAGGCTCACGGGTAAAACCTTGTTTCTTCTTTTACGTTTGTCATCTCTAGTTCCGTTTAGTCTAGCTCAGTTTTATTTTGTTTGAACCGCTTTTCTCGCGCTAAGCTCTCGACATCGTTTCTCAATTAACCTGATTCAAAGTGCATCACCTCAAAGCCGTATCTGATCCACATGTTCGTCCTGCCTCGCAGCTACTAAAATTTAGAAAAATCCAACTCAGCAGGATTCGATTGCTGCGGGCATTCGTCAGAGATTTAATCATCGTTTCAGAGGATTATTTGGGTTTAACCAAGATTCGAAAGAATATTCTTTTGCAAAGGGAAATTTCGTGCGGAGAAATTTTCACCTACCTAAACACTTTTTCTCTCTGTCTTTCTCTGTCTCTCTCTCATATCGTTGAAATTCCGCAAACTTTGCATAATACAGTCTTACATATACGAGATCGCAAAGAAATTAAACTGATGGTGGATCGTCATTGCCTCTCCATCTTCCTTACTTTCGAATGCGGTCAAGGAGAACCAATCTAAAAGTTTTATTTACAGATTATCACACACACACACACAGAGGTGTGCGCGCGACCAATCGCTTCGGACCAATTCTCACACATCACCAATTTCCCAACACTTTCCCACAGTATATAAAAGGATTTCCAACTTCTCTCTATCTCTCGTTTTCTCTCTTCCGATTCCTCTAGACCTTACACGCACATATGATAATATAATACCTACAAATACAACCTGATCAGAGAAGTTTCCACATCATGGCGTTGGGCCAGCATCTAGTGTATTGTATGTAGTCGTACAGATATACGTACATGTTCATTTAGTCCTTTATGGTAAAAAAAAAAAGAAAATTCCTCATCCTCGGTATGTTAAATATCAAAACGAAATATAACGACCTCGTCGCTCGATGAGGCTGCGTGTAAACGCGCTAACGCTAACAACGTCAAGGGGTCCGTGTATACGTACCCCTATAGGCTTCATGTCGTTAGGGGTAACCAGGCCTTGATGCCCGGGAAGACGACGACGACGACGTTTGGTACATTATTTACGCGAGGGTATTGATTGCCCGAAGAAGAAGAAGTAGAAGAAGTAGAAGAAGAAGAAGAAGATGGATGGATGGATGGATATATTAGCTGGTGAGCAAAGCTGAAGGATATGTGGAGACAAAGCGTTAAGAGTAAAAAGATATAATACCTATTCAGATGTATATATATATACATGTATACTACAACAAAACCGGTAAATGAATGAGATAAGAACCAAACAGGAATATCGATTTCGATTTCCTTCAGCAGATACGTTCGTGTATAATTGACGTTGGGCGTACATATACATACCATAAATACATACGAACTTCGATAAGTGACGCAAAGACGTCGCCCACTCCCATCCTGCACCCTTAGAGAGTGGCGGACGAGAGTTTGAGAAGGGGAGAAGTAACTTTGCCCAACCACCCAGCAGCCAGCCAGCAGATGTAATTTTCCTGGAGGCGGATAAGTTGTCCTCTCTGCTAACGGGATCGAAGACCAAGCTTGCAGGGTAGCAGCAGGAGTAGCAGCAGCAGGGAAATCCTGGTAGGTTAATACCTAAAACTCAGCACAGCAAAGTTGATGAGATATTTATCCTCGGACATGTTGAAGAACCGCAGAGCAAACTAGTCAGCCAGTATATATATATATATATATATATATATATATATATATATATATATATATATATAAACTGTCGTCAAGTTTTCCAAAACCAAAGAATTGACTGTTGCGTCCTCAAACACTTGCTAGGCTCTGAGAAGTGATTCGTAATTACACATCTGGTTCCGAAATGTTTTCTGCTACCTTTATAGAGTCCTTCAGTTTTATATTCGTATTCTATATCTCCAACTTTTCAAATACCCAGTTACATTTTTTCGACTGTCAAATGACAAATATCGAAATCCACATACCTCAAACACAATAAAGGGCTCAACAGCCCCATTTTGTATGCAATTCTCGACAAAAATATTCCAGCACATTTTCATTTGACGCAGAAATACAGATATGGCACGAATTCTATGAATTTACTATTGCGATTTCGTAGAATCCGTGCCATTTCTTTATATCTGCACTAAATAAAAGTGGTTCGTAGTGTTTTTGTTCAGAATTTTGTACAGAATGGGGCTGTTAAGTCCTTTATTGCGTTTGATATACGTGAACCTCGACATCTACGTCAACGTCGAAATCGATCAGGGCACCCCTCTAACCAGAGCGGACGTATGCAGTTCGTGAGTTCCTCAAGATCCTCAACAATTTTCAATCTATGCTCGTGTAACAACCTGTCGATGAAAACTTTACGTTAATAACCAACAACATCGATTTGCTATCATATATATCAACTCGTTAAGTATAGTTATGTTTATATTAATCACAATAAAATCTCATTCAAACCTGAATACCTGTAATTCATTATTTAGTACCACAGCGATTTCACGGAATATCCGAAGCTAACGCCATGCAAGGGTAAACGTGAACACTGACGAAAAGTTCAGAGTCTCGGTTTTAATCTGGGATTTAGTAATTAGGTGGGGGTGGAACCCCCTCTTCTCTCTTTCTTCCCACGCCACCTCGATTCATTCTCATTTCATAGATCTCGCCTCGAGCACGTGACCTGGATCCCCGATCTCTGACTTTTGTCTGTCCAATGTACTATTCTTCTGCCCCATCATTTTTCTCCATTATTTTCTTCGTACCCTGTGGTTAATCCTTCACGATGCGACGATGCGGGAGTAAATGACTTTTGTCGCGAACTTGGACGCAAGAAATAGGATAACATCTCCACTTCCCGTGGGAACAAAGAGTTCCACAAGCTTCTATAGGTCAAACCCGTAAGTCCTTGACCATGAGGTGAGATGAGAAATTTCTCGGCAAGTCTCGCGCAGCCTCAAGCATGAATGACGGCGTTGTCGGAAGGTGTGATGGTATTCAAAGGATGCGTAAGGGTACGTGGCCTTGTCCGAGAGCGGATATTTCATTACAGGCGGCCACGGGGGCTCTTCTCTATCGTAGTCGAGGTTATCTATCGAGGTTCCTTCGCACATATAGCCAGTTGAAAAACGATTTTAGCGGAACAAGATGCCATAAGATAGCGTCCGACGTACGGAATGCGAGAGACAAGGATGGGTGTACCGAAATATTACGGAGACGATCGTCTTACTTTCTGTCGAATACCACACGGATGGGCGAATTCACCATTGGAATTTTCACCTCAATTCTAAGAAACACCCTCACCCTTCGTAATCTTCCCTGATATCCTTATACACCCATACTTACCTCGCTTTACGGCCTGGATACGATCCAGAAAAGTTCGCCGCAAAGAGAAAAGCTGTATAATCAATTGTTTTTTTTCACATGCAGATTCAATTGGTTCTATTCCAATTTTTTTATAAATTAACATAGTTTTTAGTTCATGAAACATTTTATTCCGTTTGTTTCTTGTAAAAATGCTTGCATAAAAAACAAACATTTAAGCCGTATAACGAAACGTAATTCTGAGCCGTAAATTGAAAAAGTGCCATAATTAGAAAAAAGCCGTTTTGATGTAATGCCATATATAGGGCGGTCTTATAGAGAGGTATAGGTGTACAGGGACACGTGTGCACAATATATGCATAACTGAATGTATCAATTTTATAGGTTTATATAGCCGTGCGAGGTGATCATTCTTCAAGGTTTTTCAATATCAGGTAAAAATTGAGACCGTTGTTCGAGTAAAAAAATGATGTATCAACTACCTGCAGGGCGAGCTTCTCTATGTCACCGGATATCCGTTATTAACATATATTCGTGATACGGTTTTTCGAAGCACTTCGTGGCATGCTCGCTCATCGTATTCAAATTAGTGTTTTAATCAAGCAATAGCAGTAAAGCCATAGAAAAAGAAGTAGAGAATTTCTCTATGAATTCATCGGTGGAAAACGTGATATTGCCAACTCCATCTCTCATCAAAACTTGACCTGCATTTCCTGCTTTTCGCTTATAACTTCTGGCAAGAGTGCCGATCAGTTAGTTCTCGAGTAATCTCGGTTGAGGGTTGGAGGGTGCCAATATCGCAAGGCGTGGAAAGTGCCATGTCACTTTAATGGGATGCATGTTAATGCTCGGGTAGCTCACCCTGTAAACGTCCAAGCCGCTTGACCGCTACATCCAGCAAAATTGGTATGGAAGTACGTATGTAGGTTATACACGGCGAACAACCCCTGGTGTTAAATTCCCAGCATCGATCACTACCTTTTCCACTACCGTATAAACAGAATTTCACAATTATTTCTGCACAGTGTGCATGCACAGGTTCGTACCATCAACACAACCCTCGGCGAGGCTGCAAGTGAACGATTTCGATTGGAGAGATTTCAACAGAATTGATAATCGGTTGCCTTTTGCGAACAGTGCAAGTAGACTTGACTAATTTTAGATCAATTTTTGGCTAGCTACGGGGTGGAATATTAATTGGAGTCAACCTAAGTGAGCGATACCAATTAGGTACAACTTGAATTAAAACTCTGTGTATCCAACGAAACCTTCGTGGCAAGTAGAGGAAAGACAGTTGTTTTCAGGAAATCTTCGTCTCACGTAAAATCGTGCAGAACAACGTATCTCAGAATTTGTTCCAATAATATCCCATCAGCTCCAGCAAGGTTTTTTAAGCGAAACCTTACCTTGCTTCTCGTCACCCGTCAAACTTTTGTAATTTGCATATCCATTAATTATCATCAATGCTCCCGTCCCTTATAACACTTTTTTGCATCAACCACACTTTGGTTTTCTGTACCAATTTTCACCCCTTCCCGTTTAATGGAACAGACGTGCGATCACGAGAGCAGATTACCAGCTGACAGTATTAATCTTTCTCTTTACCAGCACGTGCTTTTGCATTTTTCATACTCTCGAATATCTAATTTGTATCAAATAATTCATGGCATGCATGAATTTGTATATTATATATCCAATTTCGCCTGTAAGGTATAGAACGAGATAGGGAAAAATTTTCGATGCTGAACTATTTTTTTTTTTTATGTCTCAAGGATTAGAACTAAACAGTTCTAACTGCGGCTATATTACCCGTCTTCAATATATCCTGGATTCTGGGTCAATAATGCTTCGGCAAGCACACCGAGGGTCGTAATATTCCACTAGTATAGATTTCACTGACGTTATAGCTCATACATAGGTACATATACACGGAAGTATGCGATAGTGTACCGGCACTCCGCGATATTTCCTTCAAATATATTTTCCTAGAAGCGTTTCTTTTTTTCTGGTATTTTAACTTTATGTATTTGAAATTAAATCGAAGTGTTCGTGAAAAAAAAAAATTCTTTGTACAAACTAATTACTCATGTGAACAAATTAAAAAAAAAATTGTTAAATGGGGGTTAAATTTGTTCACATGACTATAATTACTTTATAAAAAGAATTCTCTATTTCTTACGAATACTTCGATTTAATTCTTTTTTTCGATATTCAACTCTCAAAATGACGCTTTACGACATTTTTTAAATCTTTTGCCAGCGATTTCCTAAGATGAGGTGATCGAAATTTTGGAATTTCGATTTGTCAATATCTGAGCGAAGAATTTCCTTCTTCTTTAAGACTAATCCCATTGAGTTCCTTGGACACTCAAAAGTTAGGATTCCACTAGTCTAGAGAGTTAACCAAATTTCCCAAGCAGCGTTTTAAACGGGGAAACTTACCTTCATTTTGCTTTTTCAGAAAAATTTTGATGATTTTTTTTTAACCCAGTACGCACTTTTGATTAAAAACCTCGGAATATCAATGCCTTTACTATGAGACAAAGTAAGGCTTTCTAGGGGTGGGTGAATATATAGAGGAAAAGTTGAATTATTTCGAACTAATTTGAGAAATCCGACCATCGAAATTCGATTTCACTTTTCTTAAGGACAGATCTAATGGATATATATAGGTATGTGTACGTTTTACATGTACACATTAACCGTATTCAGCGAAAATTTGATGCAGAATGATGTTTGGGGAGCATGAGCAGTTTCCGTGAAAGTGTGGTGTTTCCGCGGGTACATATGAGTCAAGAAAGGAAAGCGGAGGAAGGCGGAGGAAGCCGGGGAGGAAGGACTGGGACCGGGTGATGCTGGTTGCGGTATTTCTCTCTCCCTTCTCCCCTCCCTTCCTTGCCCTTTGCCGCCCCGAGACCCAAAGTCACGTCAGAATCAAAATACCGAGGATGAGGGGCGGATCGAGGCGGATTGTAAACTCTGCAGCATTTTGCGTCCGATTTTTTTTTAAATTTGATTTCACATTTTGTTGTAGGCATTCCGCAAATTCAGGGAGAATATCGGAAAATGATGTTTTGTTTTCGATTTTGTACATTTTGTAGTATTTCTATTTAAGCTTATCGCGTTGTAGAAGGAAGCAAATTTTTTTTAATCTTTGACAAACACAAAAGACGGAAAAAAAAATCCGGTGGAGTAATGATCACGCGTTTTGAGCTATGAAAAAAAGAATAATAATAAAAAAAAACTGTTGGGTAAAAGAGGGAATGGAAACAAGAGTACACAGAGTGAATTGAAACAAGCCGTATTCGCAGTAAAAACGCGGCTGAAAAGATAAGAGAGATGTGACAGTCGCTCGCTGTTGCCTACTGCAGGATTACGGATCCGCTTCGATAAGGATAAAGAATTATTTATCGCTCTACCAGGGAAAACAATCTCCGCCATCACCGCCGCATCCGTTTCGCGATAATTTCTCTTTAAATCTCTCTCTTTCTACTTTTTTCTATCTAGACATCTGATTGTATAATTTTTTTGGTATTTCTAAAAGTAATGATAACAATAATAATAGTAATCATAACAAGGATTTTTTACGGTAATTCGTATATCGAATTTAGTACAAACAATAATAATATAATAATAATAATAATAGCCATGAAAGAGGAGATGTTTCGAGAACTGAGACTTCACGAATTTTCCCTGGATCATATAGTATAAATTAATCATCGGAAAACAATTTTTTTTCCATAATAATAACAATAATAACTATAATATATATTGCAGGTTAAATTATACTTTTGACTAGTTGCTCGATTATTCTCGTTTCAAAAAATGTGAAAGCCCCCGACTTGCGATTTTGAAAAAAATATTCACGTTATGACAGTTATTTTTATTATTCTTATTATTTGATGCGCAATAGTTAAATATCTATAATAACACTGATAATAAAAAAAAACCACCCTTTGAAGAAATGTGAAATACAATCGTATCACATATTATATGCAGAGGAGGGGCGGCCAAAATGTGCACCCCTAAAAATTTGCGCAAAACTTTGAAACATTGTTTGAAGGAGGGCCCATTTCGCCGTCCTTTTCTCTACAAGCCTCTTATACATAACTAATCTCACGTTTAAAGTATTCAAAAGTGAATACGAAAATAAATTTAAAATATTTTTCAATTGTCATAAATTTCTGAAATTTTTCACTGTGCCCATTTTGCCCGCGATTTCCGGACTCCGGATTTCTTGTCATGTAATGGCGTTTGACACTTGGCATCTGTCAGATTATCGTTTTTCGTTAAAAATTTGGAGATCTAATGATCCAAACCTCTATTTAAAGCGATAATTTTTTAGGGTGCCCACTTTGCCCGCCCCTCCAATACATTACAACAATCCGTGAAGATTTTTCGAAAACGTTGCGTACGGGTCACAAAACAGGAACATAGAAGCCACGGGTTAAAAGGGGTCCGAAACCTGTGGAGGACCAACAGCGACAGCAGCAATGGATGGGCTCGAGGGATTTAGCAATTCAAATATATGTATATACAGTATGGAATGCCTAACGGAGACGCGAACGAGGATTGCTGCTAAATCCTAACGTGAGTTTTCACAGTTATATATACATAGGTATACTATAATGCCTTATGCGTAGGCCCGAGGTCTATGCCGACAGCTGTGCGATTCCTACGAAATAGTTCGCCGGCTCCCCAAAAGTTTATACCTTATACGTATGTACGTACATATGTAGAGTTACGCATATGTGTACATAAAACCTTGAGGCCCCTCACCGTCGTCTTTCGTCTCCAGCCTAATACATACACATATACCGAGAGTTTTTCTTGAGGGAACCTATTCGACAATTGCATAGAGCACATACTGCCGGAGGCAGCTTCGCGTGTACAGAAGGTCTAGAAGAGGAGTCAGAAAGAGAGGTATATGTTGCTTGTGAGTTATAATCTAAATCAGAGTGAGAGAGACGGAGTAAAATATCTCATCACTACTTTGGCTACATTTTTAGCGATGTGGATGGAATGGGTCACAGTCTCATACACAGGTCTGGAAACAATCACGAAATGTAGGTACCCGTTAGCCGATCCAAATATTTTTACATTTTTCAACAGTACCGGTACAGGGAAAAGGGGGAAGCACAGAAGACTGTGGGTGAGAAGTATGTACTACCAGATCGCAGCGACGTAGGTGGCGGCGAGCGAAAAGAATAGCAGAGCTCGTAACGGGGACACGAAATGAGGCTTCGTTTCCAGATCTGTACATAAGAACTAAAGCATACAGACAAGGAGGAAGCATCGACCACGGTCTTACAAACAGGCCTTAAAACTCATCGAAATTTGCGTGATGGGGGAAGTACGCTAACGCTGGATTTTTTGTTTTCCGACGCTGCCGCTAGTTCGCACTGTCGTAAGGTAGTGTTCTCAAACACAACCTCTAAATAACGTGTGCCATTATCATTTTCTATCAAATATGCTTTAACCTTCTGGATTGTTTCATTAAGGCGCCGCTTACCTGACTTGAAAATATCAAATCGTGACGTCATAAATGCGTGCAGCGCCTCTGAACGTTGAACGGTGAACTAAGGCCGCTGATTTCATTGGCTTGTTCTGTTAGATCCAACCAATGATGTCAGTTACAGATCGAGACATACTTCTTGTGGACCATGAACGGGCTGCTGTCACATGAAAAACGCCGTTACGAATCGTGCCATATTTACAAAAAAATAACTGATAGTATAAGTTTTCCCGAATAAAGTGAGTGCTTTTGTACGTGGCTAACTGTCTGGCGAGAGTGAAAGAAATTGTGAAACAGTGCAATCAGTGAATATTCAACATGCGGTAGCTCCGATCGGCCATGTTTGTTTTGGCGTGATATTATTCACTTCATTATTCTTTATTATAAACATTATCAGCGATTTGCATGACCAGTGACTGAGTTAGCCACGTACACTTTTATTCAAGCTTTAATTTAAAAATTTCCCGAGTAAGATTCGTGCTTCCGTTCTCGCAGGATTCGTAATGGCGTTTTCCCCGCTTCTGACGTCACGAAATATATATATGACATGCCAGGTCAGCGGGGCCTTAAAATCTCATTCAAACTCATTTGAACCGATAATACAGTTAGACAGAGATGAAAGACCTGTTTCAATTTTTTTCCTAAACAACCTTACTCTACTGACCCGCCTCTAGCGGCCCCAACGGGAATTAAATGCTATTTCGTAAGCATTCAGCCCCCACGACGAGAGTTTCCAGACCTGTATGTAAGACTGTGATATCGACGTTGAAAAAGTATTCTCGAGCCAGTGAAAGAGCGGGACGTAGTAACACTCAAGAAGGAAGGAGACAACACTTTGTGATAAAACTTGTCCCCAGTTTTGAAGTAACGTAACAAGAATTTCCTGAATGCGATTTGAGCACCTCTTATGGAAAAAGTGAAATTTTCACTTTAAAATGATAAAAGAGAAGGGCGGCGACCGTTACCTATAAACCTCTGTGCTATAAACATACTTCTTGAATTCGTAAAATACGCTTTTGAAGTAAGTGAAAACCGAGTAATTGCTTCTCCAACCTCAACCTACATTAAATCCGAAGCAAAGATGGCAAACAGCAAATCGTAAGATCATGGGGGGAAGAGCGCTATACGAGCTTGCACCGCAACGGGCGCTTAAATTGCACCTTGCAATTCCTTTTACGTTGCCCCAAAAACTGGACTAACTTTTGACCCGAGCGCTGCTTGAGTGTTGTGTCCTTCCTACTACTTCGTGGTACACTACATGCCCACTCTTTTTACAGCAAGAGTGTACCTATCGTAATTGAGTGCCCTAAGCATTGCGTTGATATAATCTGGATAATATGAATACATATTATACACTAATGTATAGTGGTGGGTCATGCTATTGTAACAAACAATCAACAATATCAACGTTTAGCATATTTTTCAATGAAATAATGTAATTTACAAATGTGGAACGAGCAATTCCAACGAAAAGTCTGATGAAAAAAAAATATTGAAACATAAGGTGTTTTTATACAATAAGCGAAAAAAATTTAATAATTAGTTTGCACGAAGAAACGCAAAATTTTAACGGCATGGTTCAGTAACTAAATGAAATTAATAGGTACACCGGCATGGTAGGCAGAGTGACTGATGTGTAGCAAAATGTCTATGGTAGTGAAACGCGACAATCCCGTGACCCGGCTATTCCTAATACGCGAGAGGTTATGGTTGACTATCACTTGCCAATCGGTCGGTTCTAGGGAATTTGTTCTTATCAGCGAAGGTTTGCTTCAGACTGCGAGAATGGATGCCAGCCAATCAAAATTACCAAGTTTAATCACGCGCGCTATAAGCAGGTCCATTGAATAAAGATTCTCGGTAGCGATATGTATACCTACATAATACGTGTTGACAAAAAAATGTTCCAAAAACGAAATGAAAATAACTCCAAAGATTTTCTCCCAGAAATAAGTTGCCACTCTTGACGCCTTTCTCTCCGACTTACAATTAGATTAAACGGTAATTTTACAATATATAATAATCGTACGCGGATGACAAATCAAAGATGAAACATATTATATAGTATATTGTATGACATACTTACATAGTAGAAGCATGACGCGAATTAGACAGAGTTTTGATCACTGAAATAAAGTTGTTTTGATGGGTTCTTGGGCGTCATGCGGGTGAAGTTAGTCATGACGATAGTGCAGAATCCTGTTTCACCCGTGCAGGAGACAATACATATATAACGCCACCATCAACTCACGCTCACCATCCAAAACCGAGCGCAAACTAATTTAGGGTGGGAAACTGGCTGTTTCCTTGCGCCAATTACCCAGTCCCACGGATATAGTATACAGTTGAATTTATCTGCGAAAGCATCATTTTCGAAAGTGTGCCTTCTTACATGCACCGTATGTAGGCCTATAATATAATAATATACATGTATATATAATATATAGAATAGATGATGACGCCTGACTCCCTTTCGTCTTCGCCTCCCTCGCTCTTCCCCTTTTCCCACTAACCAGCCGTGACACTATCGCATATCCCTTGACGCGCAGGATATAACAAGACACCCCTATTCTGATTAATTAATTAATTAATTATTATTCATACGGTGGTGATAAGTTACGATGGATTAAATTATCCATACATAGTAATAGTACAAGTTTTTGGAAACTTTTTTTGAGACTTTGAAATGAAAATATAAACGGGAGTGAAACGAGATTTGAGCACCAAATTTGTTTACTTCTAGTTATCATTATACCGAGCGCATCTCTTGAACGAACCTGCTCGTAGCGCGCGTAATTCAAATTACTTGATTTTGATTGGCTGATATTCGTGCTCGCAGCCTGAAACAAACCTTTGCCGACAAAAATATATTCCCTAGAATCGACCACTTGAGAAGTAACAGTGAACCTTAACCTCTTGCGTATTACATAGACTTATATAGATAGAGTGCGTGGCTGTGCAATGAGCTGAAGGCATAATTAGAAGGAGAGAGCAACAGCTGAAGTCAATCCTCTCACTCTAATCGGTGGCTTGGCGGGGGAAATACATAGACCCATACAAGCATTGGGATTGTCACTTTCTAATGCGCCAACGGGTGGAAAGAAATCAAACTGATGCAACCAGGCTGACAGTTGACTGTTTACCGAGTTTTTTCACGCGTGGATGGTAGAATAGGTATATTATTAATTATGTTTGATTAATTCATGTGACATGAGTAATTTAAAATCCCAAGAATTACAATTCGCCTCCATTAAAATTGAAAACATAGGTTATGCGTTGATAAAATGGTGCAGACAACCAGGCTCTGACGTCATGAGGACATTTTCCAATACTGCCTTATTGCTTTCTTCTCCTGGCCGCTGCGCTCCACTCCTTCGATCGTGCAATAGAGAGATCCACTCCAGCTGTTGCTCTCTCTTTCTAATTACGGCTTCAGCTCGGTGCGAAGACTGCGCAGTCTAAAGGACGGTTTACAATATGCGTAACCGTAACTGTAAATGCTTTAGTAAACGTTCAAGTTTCCATTAAAATTGGAAGACTTGTCTACAATCTCCGTACAATACAACCTTGCTATTGGTTGTATCTACAACGAATATCTGTCAAGCTTCCCTTCATGCCTATCTGATTGGCTGTCCGTAGAACGCTTCAGTACGAAGTTAATGTTTGGCTAGACTCTACTGACAATGAGCCGGAATCGAAAACGAAAGCGTTACCAGTTGGCGTTATAAACCATAGCATAAATTCCTTATTCAATCGTTTCAAGAGAACCTCTCAGTATATCTGTCTACAAATCGCATAATGTCGTTCGTTTTATACGAATTTAATATTGTTACTTTTCGTTTGCATGTAAATGAAAATCTTCGAGAAATTCAAAAATGATAATAAAAAAGGAAAATTTCCATTTATGAAAAATACGTTGAAGTATTTTTATATTACCCCGCGTAGTATGATGTCGCTCGCAATATCGTCGTCAAAATTATCTCTTGTGATATACCTACTCACAAAAGTAGGAAGAGAAAGAGGAGAGGAGTGGAAAAAAATGAAGAAAAAAGAAACACTGAGAAAAAAGCCAGAGAGACGGAAAGCTGATTCTTCGAGTACATAATAGCGATGGTGTGTTGTGTAGTATACGTCTCGTATATATAGATATTCGAGTTTTGTGTACCCATTCGAGAATTCAACGAGTTCTTCTCCTCACAAGAAATAAAGAAAGAAAGAAAGAAAGGAAAAGTATTTGGCATTTGGACACTTGATCGGTGGATTAGAGGGCATCTAGGGATAGAGAAAGAGAGAGAAAGAAAGGACAAAAAACAGACCATCGACAATGTGAAAGGGAATGGAAGAGAGTTTTTTCTTTCCTCCACCTACAGTATAACAAGTGAAAAGTGAGCCGGCGACCGACGGGCACAGCATCGCTTGTATGGGAAAACAAAAATTGGGAGAATGAAAAGTTTTGGTGGGGAGGAAGGTAAAGAGAGAAATGAAGGAAGAACGAGAAAAGGGGAAGAAAAATATAAAGAAAGAGAGAGACAACAACTACTAAGGGGTACAAGAAGTGTATAATTTAAACATGGGTTAGCGTTAATACACTGCAGAGAAAAGAAGAAGCTGCCTTCTGTGAAAATTGCAAGATGTATTGAAATGATATTAACACGCGTTGATTAACAGGACCCTGCAGGAAGAAATGAGAAAAAAAGAGAGTCATAGATAAAGGCTTTATTATGCCTTATCGGGCAGGCCCTCGAGTCAAAAAGCAGTACGCGAAGCGAATAACATGATTTAAGGTGCCGCTGAAGTGACTTGAAAATATCAAATCGTGACGTCATAAATACGTGCAGCGCCTCTGAACGTTGAACGGTGAACTAAGGCCGCTGATTTCATTGGCGTGTTCTGTTAGATCCAACCAATGATGTCAGTTACAGATCGGAACATACTTTTTGTGGACCATAAACGGGCTGCTGTCACATGAAAAACGCGTATACGAATCGAGCCATGTTTACAAAGAAATAACTGATAGTATAAATTTTCCCGGATAACGTGTGTGCTTTTGTACGTGTGAATCTCCCTGGCGAGGGTGAAAGAAATTGTCGAACAGTGCAATCAGTGAATATTCAACATGCGGTAGCTCCGATCGGCCATGTTTGTTGTCGCGTGATTTTATTCACTTCATCATTCTTTATTATAAACATTATCAGCGATTTGCCTGAGCAGTGACTGAGATTCACACGTACACTATTATTCAAGGTACGATTTAAAATATTTCCGAGTAAGATTCATACTCTCGTTATCGCAGGATTCGTATAGGCGTTTTCACCCAATTTCCCCGCTTCTGACGTCACGAAATATATATATGACATGCCAGGTCAGCGGGGCCTCAACTCAGAGAATACAGCAAGGAGGAAAATCAACGCTATAGTAGAAAAAAGGCCCGCAGAATTGTTATGGAAATTGGCTCCTGACAGAATTGGCTATCCTATAAGTACAATGTCACAGTACTTATCCTCCCTATCAAAAGTTCTCATGGACAAAAGCCCCAAAAATCAGTAGTTCGGCCTCAGAAGAAAGGTGTCCAGATTTTTTGATATCTATGAATTTCGTGAATTTCATGAATTACAAGCTTCAAGCTGACTTGAAATCAAACAAATCACTTAAAAAACTGCATTGATACTATCAATGCCTTAATTCCACAAATCAACTCCCGGCATGGATGGGGGGGGGGGGGGGGGGGGGGAGGCTACAGGGATTATAGCCCCGGGCCCCGCACGCTCAAGAGCCCTCTAAAGTGCCACAAATACATTTAAAAAAATTTTGAAAGCTCTTTCAAAATGGATTACTGAACGAATTTTTTTTTAAATCATCATCGATAAAGATTTAATATCTCTTTTTCCAAATACGTTCATCATTTTAACATTATATTTGTGAATACCCATCACAAATTGTGAATCAAAATGTGCCTTTTCGAAACTCGCTTTTATAAAAACACAAATACAGAGCTTGTATGCAGAATGATAGACTATCAAGACTACTTCCTGCATTAAAAGTGATGTGCTAAACAGTATCGATCACGCTAAAATCATCGAAATTTCGTCAGCCCGAAAATTCAGAGGAAAACCTTGTGGGAAACGCATTTTAAGTTTTTCTGATAATGGTGGATAAATTTGTCTTTATTTTTATGATCTCCGATCTGTGATGTTCTGGTCACTCAAATACTATTATATAACATAAAAAACAGGTGCTATAAATAAAAATCTGTTAACAGTACTATCTCACAAATTCTCTTTATTCTTTCAATGGTCGTATCCTTGTTAGATGTATTCATGTGATTTTCTTCTATATGCAAAGACATTATCCAAATGCAGGACCGCGAATAATGTGTGTAGCCGAAGGCCCACTTTACATGTTAACTCCGGCCTTGATGAATTTGCTGGTTTATCGGAAGAAGGTACAGCAAATAAAATTAAAGTTAAAATAAAAAAATCCCTCATGACGACAGCGTCGTCAGTAACATCCGCATGTAGCCAAGTTTCTGTAATAGCAATAATATGAAAAAAAACTTGCTGAACGAGTGAGAGAGAGCGAGAGAGAGATAGAGAAAGTAGATAGAATAGAGTTTATTATAGCCATAGGAAATATCCCTTAAGGCAGTGCAAGGCAAGTGAAAACAAAAAATTATATAAAGAGACAAAAACAATACTTAATATAAATATTTACCAATTACGAGGCAAGGCACGAATGTACTTAGAGAGAGAAACAGAGAGAGAGAGAGAGAGAGAGAGAGAGAGAGAGAGAGAGAGAGAGAGAGAGAGAGAGAGAGAGAGAGAGGAAAAGATGATAAAGATACAAAGAGAAATATTCAGTCTTCAAAGAGAGTCCATTAAATTGAATTTGAGTCGTCGGCAGTTTTTCACCCGCTGTCCAACCGTTGAAAATCTCCGATGGTTCTGCTTGTGCCTCCATCTATCTATGTGTAGGTATAATGTATGTGGGTATATTTACTTCTTTCCAATTCCTCCCAACTCTGGGAATAAGAAGGTGAGCTTAATATGCAACGGGGTATAATATTTCCCGAATCCCTTTCCTACACCCTTTTCAAATGACATGGTACTTTATTTCACGGAATAACAATTTCCTCATTTTTCCGTAAGCCGATCCGAAAATCGTATGTACACCAAACGTGATACCAGATCAAGTGTTATTTCACAGAAATTATATACGAACAATTACATATGTCAGGGATTGGGGAGGGAGGGGGGGGGTGAAATCAGCTGCGTTTATGCAATTGAGTATGCATTTCACGAGAAAATAAAAATAAAGACACAACCATCGTTTCTCTCTGATTTAAGGAGTAAAGTTGCGGCCGCCCTTTTGAACAAGCATCTTCAAATAAACGGGATTTCAGCTGGATTGACCTCCCTGCCAACAGTTGGACAGTCATCGCCCGAACCTGCGCCGGAAGATCCACCGATAGCGAGTAGCAGCAAAATGAAAAGGGAACGAAAGGCTGCGAGGACTCTCGGCATTATAATGTCGGCATTTTTGGCCTGCTGGCTTCCGTTTTTTCTTTGGTAAGTCATTGATATACGCTAGTTATATTACTTTATTTATTTTTCGCTACTTTGAGGTAAAAAGTTAAAAAACAGACCTGAGTTTCACCTTTGATCTCCGTGATTTGTCTCGTGATTTTTTGTATGATTGTTTTGACTCCGAAAGCAGTAATTATTTTTGAAATTTTTTTGATCGATTTGAATTAGCTACAATTTTTGAAAACGACCATATTGATCAACACAATTTGAAAATCGGAAATAATTCTGGATAATCATGTGTCAGATATAAAAAATTTTTAGCCTTGAGCTGGAGTGGTCCGGCGATCCCATCATATTTTTTCGATAGATGCATTTTAAAAAATTATAAGACAGTATAAGTTAGTTTACTATGGGTGGTTCCTCAAACCTTTTCATATACAATTTAAAAAATTGTAGCTAATTCAACTCGTTCCAAAAATTTCTCAATAAATTAGTGCCTTCGAGAGTCAAAATAATCATGCAAAAAATCACGAGGCCAATTAGAGAGGTCAAGGGTCAGACCCAGATCGATTTGACATGGAATACCCTATTTACAAAATGAAAAATTGTGCAGCTTGTTTCGAAAGTCCATTCAGTTGTTATCTGCAGCCTGCGGATCAAGATTGGACGAAAGAAATAACTCAAGAAAGAGACGAAATTAAGTTGAACGGGTGAAAACCATCACGTCGCAAAAAAAAAGGCAACGTTTCTTTCGATTGATTTTGACGAGAAAAAACCCCAGAAGTCTCAGTCAAACTGGCATTAGATATGACGATCATGTCAAAACGGTGCTTTCCGATTTTTTTTGGGCTCCCTAGAGTTGCAAAGTGCGTCGATTTGATGAACTTGAATTTTTCTTCTTCAAATTCGTTTACCCCTGATCCCTCCGCCGCTTGAATAGGACGATTTAAAAGTAATCTAGAGGGTTGACTTACTGTAGGATGCTTGCAGCGCAGGGTGTGCTGCATGGATGTAGGTATTCAATTTGAGAAGGGTCCTGATGGAAGGGCGGTAGAGGGATGAAGCTTATAGTGCGACTTGTCGTACGTATATATCTAGACGCATGTATGTACCTACATAAAGAAACTATCTGGATCTCTATTATCCCCGGCGAACCTTTTCACCCTGCATCTCTCTCTTGCCCATCATGTCCCTTATACAGGATCTCAGAAATCGAGAATATGGAGCCTCGTGAATGATAAATCTAGTTATATTATTATATAACGTGCCATATATACCAAAGGTGATTCAGGCACAGGCTGCACGATATTCGCCATGCAGAGGGTAAAGTCTAGAGTACTTTACAATAATGTTCGACGGAATTATGGACGAAGGTGTCTCCATTTTTCTGCACATCGTATCTTCGACTCACCACCTTCATCCCTCTTCACTATTTCTGTTCTTTTGTCATTTCGACCTTTCTTATCTTTTTGTTCTTTTGTTTGACACACTCCCTGACTGCGGCACTACAGTCTTGACAAGACTGATTTTCGAGGAATCATTTCCAGAGAATATCTTCTATTCCTAAAGTTTCCTCAGCTCTAGCTGTCTTAGCCGTAATTCGATCCAATCCGTGTATACCTACCTACGTGATGTTAAAAGAATTCTCTTATAATGGAATCCTTCCGATAAACTGGAAATAAGTTTAACGAAGTGAATGCCAAAACTCTCCTTTCATTATGTGTACATACTAGGGTGTTTCAGGAAAAAAATTATTTCAGACTTTAAAATATAAATTTACATCGTAAAGAAAAACCACATTTCTAACATTAAAGTCTTCAGTTGATGTTTGAGAAGTGTATCTGAAGACTTTCCCATTACTAATTCAGTCTCATAAAATAGTTAAAATTCAATATGAACTTTCAATTTAAGAATATATAAGATTCCCGTTCGATATATTTTTATGTTACTGATCGTGATATTTGGATTGAATATAAATTTCAGGAAAGAAATAGTAATTAAAGTGCTACAACGTGCTTCTTCATAAAATAAAAAAAAAATAAAAATAAAAAAAAAACGTAAAAAGAAAGTGAAAAATGAAATGAAACTATCTTCCACGTAACGTACGTAGAACGCTTATCTTTCCCCTGAATATTTTTTTTACCTAAACAAACTTTTCAGTAGGTGCTACTTTCACCTCCTAGATCCTTTGAAACGCCCTAATATTTATCTAGTACATATATTGAAAATGAGGAAAAACGCAATAGATAATATAGGTATGGATATAAATGACAAGTGCAGGAATATTCTAAGAAGCGCGGTTGACTCGGTTCATATTATACACTCCATAATATAGGTATATACGTAACAACGCGAACGAGGCTGATAATTATTATAATGAGGGCGAGATATATATAGAAGAAAAAAATGTTCCACGACGAGTGCACAGAAGCGACGATAAGTACGTCTTTAATATAGGCAGAAATATAAACGCGATAACAAACCCCGAGTCATACCTTGTAGGTCTAGGCTACATATGCAGGAATATCTGCATTGTGACCCCCGCGTGACCTGGTTTATAGATATTTCAAATTAGTATAATGGCTCTCAAACAGTACAACAGCCGCCATCTGGTTTCATTCCATTGTGCAATCGATCACGGAAAGGGGAAATCACCCATTCCGTTCCAATTCCTCGAGATCTCTCATCGCATTATGTATGTACATTTGGACATACTACATCCATAAATAGTAGTTCCTAACTGTTATACTCACGATGAGTCGAATGAATCGATTTCACGGATTCTTATTTCATGCTCTCTTGTAGCTCTCTTTTCACATCTATAGTTCATTGGAGAACGAGCATGCGAAATGCAGTTAGTCTTCTAACGGGGGCTTCTGCTGTAAGCAGCAAAACCAACTGCCATGGGCGGTAGGTTCATTTCTACTTCGAACAGAAATTTCCATGTACAGCAAGATGCTAAAAAAACTACCAGAATCGTTGACCAATCAGAGCATTTTTGCTACTGCTGCATCTAGCTGTTTGCTGCACGTGAAAATGCAGCTTTGAATAGACTTGAGCTGAATGAAGCAGGTATTTTACAAGCCGGCGCCAATCCGTTGGAGACTTCTGCAACGTTTGAAATACGTTGTCACACGTACTATGGTTACCAACATGGCAGGCAGAGCACCGCCGTATAAACAGGTCTAGAAACTCTCGTGGTGATGGCGAGTCTCTTATTGAAGCTCAAAAGTTTCAGAAATTGGCCACTAAAGGTAGAGCGGTGAAATCTGGTAGTTGTCGACTGTATACAAACCCTTGTAATCTCGAAGCATGCTCCAAGTAACGTCAAAGATTGCTCTGGTCATAATACGTTGTCGTCCTGTAAATCACAGCGGTCAAAGACGCCGTGGAGTTGCTCTGTGTCAAATTGCATAATAAAACGACCTAAGTGTGTTAAAAATGTTTCGCAATTTTTTTTTTTTTTTTTAGGTGTCGATTATAAAATGTAAAATTAATTTCAGAGACAAGTGCTGTTCTGATTTATTATAGCGTTTACGAACGTTTTTGAACACCAATCAATGACATGCGTTTTGAATTTCAAGGTTGTATTTAATTTTTACTTGTTTTATTTTATACCGGTAACATATTCACTTGTTGAATTTGTTAACTAACAACATTGGGAAACTACTATACATTGAAAAAATCTAAATTAAACAGGTTAGGTTCTATGTTTACCACCTATTACGCACTACGAGACTGCAGCGCCTCTGAACTCGTGGTAGGTTTCCGAAACACACCCGTCCTCAATAAGAGACTCACGCCCATCACGGTAGTTTCCGAACCTGTGTATACAACCTTGACGTAGAGTGACCAACCCGTAGTGGATCGCAGCGGCGTTGACTGAGGATATCAGTCAACGGCGGCGGTGCCGTGACCACATAGCTTATGAAATCGACTGACCGTTCTTATGAGCCACTTGAAACCAACATTTAAGGTAATTGGGCAGTAATTTCTGAAATGTCTAATTGACATGAATTTTAACTATATAATTTTTTTAATAATATTAAACAATCTTGTAAAGTTTGAAAATGATTTACCGTCTAGTTACTGAGTTTTTTTATTTCAAATTTGAGCTATTTTATATTGTATAGGTAGGGATTGGCATAAAAACTGATATTTTCAGGTTGGTTGTTTTAGAATAAATTGTTTAGAGCGGAAAAAGATATCGAATAAGGCAAAATGAATATTTAGCAATAATTACATGAAAATTTTTGTGAATCTTGTCCGTCATTTAATAATTAAAAACATAATCTAAAAAAAAAAATCCGTTACATTTCACGTGGTATTCAAATTATGTTTGTTTCTACTGTTTACAAAATGGTATTCTTAAAAGACTTTGTTTATTTATTTATTATTAGTTGTTTTTTTTTGCGGTTCTCCTTTCATATCGTAACTGATTTAACATTATGATTCACAAAAATAAAGGCTATAGCGAGGTAAACACCGGAATTCAGCCAGACTACAACACCAGAAAATCACGCAATGTTGCCAAATTTTATTTTTTATTTTTTGAGGAATACACTGCTCACGATTATCCATCGAATGGCGTCACTGTCACTATCTTATAAGACAGAAATTTGCCGGGAGTACCCCTCTCTCTCTCTCTTTATCTGTCTGACGATATTTGTGGTAGAGATCGAGGCGGTAGAGGAGATTGAGGAGAAATTATACGCCTATATCTATAGTTGTTCCCACTATGACGCCGATTGAAATGAGAGGGGAGTACACCCGGTATATCTCTTTCTCGTATAAATGTTAGCTTCAGTGCCTCTTATCGCAGCGCTCAGTCTATTCTTTGAGTCTATGGTCGTGATCCGGCGATTCCTAATGGCGAGAAGTTATGGTTCAGAGTAACTTGTCAACCAGTCGATTCTAGGGAATTTGTTCTTCTTAGCGAAGCTTTGCTTTAAGCTGCGAGCACAAATGTCTGCCAATCGAGCATGTCCTTTCAAAAAAAACTTTCGGTATATGTATATTCGAGACCGGATTATAATGGTTGGTTGTGTGCGGAAAAGTAACAGTTTTAATGGACCGCCTACTCCTTTTTTGTAGGTAGAGAGGACGAAGAGCGGGGCGAGTAACGAGTTGAAATATCAATTAAAAACTTGCCGGGAGACTCGTTCGCGCATTAACTGCACAGACTGCTGCGAGCTAAATGGAAAGAGAGCTGCTAGGGGACGAGTGTAAGAAGGGAGCGCTGAGAGGACTGGATATTAGAGAATTTATAACTCAAATTTAATAACCAGATAGATGTTTAATTCAACCGGTGGGCACATTTTTTCTCCTCCTGGATTTACTTGTATATAGTACATATCATTTTCACGCTGCGTCAAATTTATGTACCTTGGGCTCAAAGAAAACAAAGAAAAAGAGAAGAAAAATAAAATTCAGAGACTGTGAAAAGAGTTGAACACCCTATGGAAAACAGGGTTAAAAAATATCAATATGAAATTTGGATGTAAGGGTTGAAAAAACTAGGTAGAACGTATACCTATACAGTTTCCTCTTTCGTTTGTTAGTTTTCCCAAGTTTTTTCATTTTTCTTCTTCTTCAGTTCCTCACATTCACTTTTTCATTTCGATTTTCATACTTTACTTTTTTTCCACTTATTTTCTCTACCTCTTTGAAAGTTTTTTATTTTTTATCCTTCGTCTCGGGCTTTTCTTTTACCTTTGTGCGTATATATGTATATATATAGATACGTATATATGTATGAAGCTGAAGAGGATACGCTCGCAGCGAGAGAGAAATCGAAGAAGGATTTTAACTGTCACGTACGAACAGTATAGCAATCTATCACAAAATACCGTCCACCCGCGGCTTGCAGAAATGAAAATGATAAAAAAGAAAAAACAAATGGAAAAAAGAGGCAATTTAAAGAAACGGAAGAAAAAAGAAAGAGGACAAATACGATGCTTTCAACTTTGCCCTGCACCCACATAAATTTATACGTATGTGTGTACCATAACAGAGAAGCACGTCTTTTCAAGCCTATATACCGGGAAAAAACTACCACTCTCCAAGTTTTTTGTAATACTATGGTGCCAAAAAAATAGTGAGAAAACAGAAGATATTTTTCCGTGCCCGCACGAAACGAAAAGTTTGGATCGTTACATGTTATATGCCCCCCCCCCCCCCCCCCTCCCTCCACCCAAATAATTGCGTGTAAGGGTGTGTGTTTTTGTTGGTGTTATTTTGCAGGTACCTGATAACGGCCCTCTGCGATACGTGCCAAAGTGGCAACATTGTTGTGGCAGCAGTGTTCTGGGTCGGTTACTTCAACAGCGCCCTGAACCCGTTGATCTACGCATATTTCAACCGCGAGTTCAGGGCAGCGTTTAGAAAAACGTTGGAGAGTTGCTGCTCGGCATTCAGTCCAGTAAAAGATATCGGCAACAGAAATCGGAAGCAGGATTTGGTCCACAGCAACGCATCCTCTGAACTCCACGTAAACAACCAATTGAGAACAAGCGAACTCACCAACGTTCACATTGAAGCTTGCATATAATTCTATATTTACAATAGATATGTAAAAATCGGAAAACGATATTCAATTTTAATTTTACGAATTCGTCTGTCTTTGTTCACTTTTGTTTTTCTGCAATCGAATCTATTTGTTCGGGTTATTTGTCATAAATTTCATACAGCTAATTCAAAGCAAAGCAAAATAAATTCGCCTGCATTTATGCAGTTCAGGGTACACTTTGACGGATGCGTGCCTGAATTTCGGCAACTGAGATTACACATTACCGATCGCTCTCGTTCTTGACACGATTGGCCGACTCTTCGCTAATTTCTCCAATCGTGATCCATGAGACAAATGCCGATCGTTGATATGTATGTATGTACTCTCAGTTGCCGAAATACAGGCGCACATCGCCATGATGTACCCTGAATTGCCCTGAATTACATACGACATTCTTTTACACAGCAACGGAATTAAAAGATGTCGGAGGAAGGGCGAGTTCTATTTTAATATAGGATACATGAATCAGAAGTGTGTTATTCGCGATGCAGTAGCTTTACTGTAGAGTCGAGCTAGCTGTATGTATAAAACACAACCTTGTATGTACATAATGGTGTAAACACAAAGAATAAGGGGGTAAGGCGGCTTTGACGTTTCGCCTGTTGGGTCGACGTTCGCGGCGGCAGCGACGGATTGTTAACACAAGGATGTGCCGCGTGGGCTGAAATATAACGAACAAAGGATCCGTACTATACGTAGCCGTACGTCGAGTATACTTCACGTAGGTCGCGTTTTACGCCAAGCTAACCCAACCCCCCAACCCCCGACTCCCCTAGCCACCACTGTGTACAAAATTACGTATTACAAGTATATTTATATTGTATATACCTATATTAAATATTATATGAGTATAATATCTCTCTGGAAATGTAAAACAAAATTGTGAATGATTAAACACGATACATGATAACGATGATAACCTTTCGAGTGCACACTTCCGTCGCCAACCTATAAATGCATTCTGGGTCAATCTGACCCAAGGCGTTTTTCGAATCGTTGTATCTCAGTAAATATGCATTTCTTGGTTTCTTTTTTTTTTTTTTTTTTGTGTAGAGACGTTTTTTGCAGTAAATCATCCATATTTCATGGCCCTAAATTTATTTTTTAACGAAAACAAAAATTTAATGCAGAACATTCGCTCAAAGTGGAGCATGCGTTGAAAAATACATACTCACACAAAAAAAAATCGTATTTTTTTGCTTTCAATTGAAAAAAAAACCTTTGGAGTTTTTCAAGAGGAAGGCTCGTAGATGTGAAGAAAAAATACAGTGTCGATTAACTTTCCAAAAATTATACTTATTCGGGGGTTTGAATTGAAGCATTTTCGGAGTAGTGAAAAATGAGAAAATACAACTTCTAGGGCAGATTATTTATTGAAAACGTATGTGTTTGACATGTTTTCCCTTAAAAAACATTACTAGGATTTACAGTACTCGGATTTAACGCAATCGACCATTTTTACTGCCGTCGTCATACGAAGAAGTCAGAAGCACCATTTTTTTTTTTTTTTTTTTTTTTTTTTCTCTTGTTGGATTCCATGACAAAAGCGTGATGTTCCCATGGTAACCAATTTTCATTTCTAAAGGGATTTCTTGCTTGTTCTTCCGAATATTGCCAGTGATTATGAGGTTGGATGGTTCCTTCGTCATTAACCTTAAACATGATAACGCAAAATAAAAAATATTTATTAGCATTTTCTATCATAACGCACCTACTTGTACGCACTACTACACAAAAAAAAATTCGATTTTCAACGCACTAGTGCGCACATGGGGTCAAAACGACCCAACGTCCTTTTCCGATGGCTGTCCTCGGGATATTGGCACGACTGAAAAGAGGTCCGAGGGTCTACCTATAGAGTAAGAGTGGGGGAATATTATGGCGTCGAAATTTAGGTGAATAGATCCCCACGATTTGCGATCCAATCGATGTAATAAAATGTTCTGGGTTAAAACGACCCAGTGTGCACTCGAAGGGATAATATAACTAATATGATACGGGAACGAGACAGTGCGAGGAGATGATGAAGAAAAAATCGGAATGAAAATGAGGGAACGTGGCCAAAAACTATTTACATATTCAGATGAGCTTGAAAATACATTCAATCTGGTAATCAATCTTTCGCAGTCCCTTCCGATTATAATCGATTATACCGTTGGGCTTTTACATAGAAAATAGGTTCTCAAATTCACAAATCTGTAGAATAGTAAAAAAAAGTATATTTTCAAATGTAATTTCGAAACCGACCAAAGAACAAGCCGAATCTTTACTAATACATGGTTACAGTTTTGTGCATAATAGGAGATTAATTTGAATACAACGGTATTCAATTTTATCCTAGATATGTATTACTATTATTATTATTACTATTGTTGTCGTTGTTATTGTTAGTGTTTCTGGTATAATGAAGATATAAAGGATAATATTTAACAAAGTTGGATTTGAGAAAGGATTGATAAAAAAAGGAAAATTACAGTCCGTACCACCACGACAACTCGAGTTGCGTTACCGAGCAATCATTTTGTACATATACATGATTACTCGTTAGATATTATGTTAATACTGGTCTTCGTAATGTCGAGAAAACGGAAATAGTTATAAAAAAAAAATGCAATACTGCGTAGTGACATAATAATATAATTATAAATACGAAAGTAAAGAAATCAATTCTTTTATGTTGGCATTATTGTGTATAATATTTTTATTGAAATTTCTCAATTTCTCTTATATCGCATCTGTGCAGGCGCAGTGTAAAAACGTCGCCTAATCTGAAATATTATCTGCCAAAGTATTTGAAATTGAATTTACGATAATCAACCACAGTTTGTGCCGCAATAATTGTTATTATCATACTATAGTCGTTTGAACTCGCGCCAATTAACGTGTATAATAAATATTTCATGCATATTTATGAAACATCAAACCATGAATGCAGCGCACAGTATTAATATGATTGATATTTAGCGAAGAGCTGGATATCCGATTTCATTACATTATACCGGTGTATGAGGAAAAAAATGATACAATTTACAAAAAAAAAAAAAAAAAAAAAAAAAAAAACGACAAAAAATAGAATTGCTCTGCATCGCGTACGACGATATAGGTATAATGCATACATACGGTATGTATGTCGATGTATGTACATAGGCGTATACGTAAAATAGTCAAATACTCCGATAATGTGTTTTACATAATAAAAATATATTGATAATAATAATTATACTGTCGCTAATTGACCATTTCTCGTATTCATACCCATATGGTATATATGTATAATATACACTACGGTATATGGAATGCAATATAGAAAATATTCATACGTTATATCATATACAATATACATATGTATATGAATACACAATTGAACTATAAACATTGTGCAGAACAATCACTAACGTTAAGACTACAAACACACACATCATCAGTATAAAAAAAAAAGAGAAATACATATATGAAAAAAAATTTTAAAACACAATTCAAAAGATGAAAAAACCAAGGTACATCACGTAACGATGTTAGTAAAAACATTACTGTCGTACCTATACATAATATATAGATGTAGGAAAATTTTACAGGGTGATTGTATCGCAATATTATTATTTTTTTTCTATCTTTCTTTATTTTCATCGCGTGAAAAACTTACAATACCTAGATGAAAAAGTAAAGTTCACAAATGAAACCTTTTCCCTCTATATGGAACAAAGGAAATCCAAAAATTTAGAAACGTACGTGATACTCTGAATTTGTAACGCTAAACTCGCGACGAATATTTGTAATAATTTATTAATAATACATGTTATAACACACCGTGCTGTACGGAAAATTCTAGGTATATGTGTAATAAATAATGAATAAATATACCGATCGGATCACCCAGCATGCATATGCGCACATATACGTATAGTATAGATATAAGTAAGTCGATCGTAATAAAAATAAAATATACCTACGTATAGTGAATAAAAGAAACGATGAGAAATAGTCAAGAATAAAAATGTGGTGATTAATGATAATTATTATCATTGTTATCAACGCATATTATCATTAAAATATTCACCATGTATTATATTATAACTAACGCCCGAACGAAACATTGAGTATTATTACATGACAATAGAGTGATTTATTTTATACATTATAGCGAGAGATCGTAGTAAATATACATTATATTAGAATGCGAAGAGAGAGAAAGAGAAAAAAAAAAATAACTAAAATCAGTAACGGAAAGCGCATAATAATCTACACATATGTGTATAAAATAATATATATAGATATATGTACATGTTTACGTATAAACATGTGTAAGATAATTAATAGTTAAGTATAAAATTACCGGCTGGGTAAAGATTCGATATTATTTTCAAAAGAGAAAAATAAAAAAGGATTGATTATACAAGAAAAGATATATAAATAGAAAATAAAAATGTAACGCGATAAGTCATGCGTGTGAGTGCATGTTGATTTATTGAATGTGCAATAGTGCAATATATGTATATCTTAAGGATTTACGTATATTATAGACACATGGTAATATAACTATATATACATATTTAATGTAATAAAGGTATAAATGTATAATTATATACTTACATGAGTAATAATTACGTATTACGTATTAAAAATTGATTATATTAAACATTACGCGATACGATGTATTTAAATATAAAGGCATGTATATATGCGTATAAAAATATATATATATATATAATACATGTATTCGATGAAAAGTGAATAAAATTATTTTGAGAAAATTGACACTCTGTTTCGAAAAATGTATAATATGATTAAAAATAAATTCTCCTTTATGCTTCCCATTTCTTTCCCCCATTTTTTTTTCTTTTATTATACATATATTTTCATTTTGTTCGTCATATTTTTCAACTCTTGATTATCACCTTCCATTTTTTATTTTATTTATTTCGTAGGGAAGTCGCGAAATATTCTCCTCACAGGTACATACATCGTACTTGATACTTCCGGCCGACAAACGGAATAAAATTGCATGAAATATAATATGGATATGTATGTACGTAGAAGGCTGGAAAAGAGAAAACAATTTTTGCGGCTTTCAAACTGGGCCAAGAGAGATATATATATGTAAGTATATACATATATTTCTATCTTTACACGGGCATATCATGTATCTATTATACATATAATAGACAACAGCATCGTCCAGGGCTGAAATAAAAATTCGGGATTGATAACACGGCTTACAGGAGAATGTATACCTACTATAAAAAGACATCCCCCTCCCCCTCACCCTCTCCCTCTCTTACATTTATATTGTCCTTAGGGAGAATGCTACCCCAGGATATCTGGAATAAACGCTTTTCTCTCTCTCTCTCTCTCTCTCTCCCTTTTCCTCTTTCTAACTTTCTTTTGACAAAGGAATTTTCAAACTGATGAAGTATGTATGTACATGTAGGCATATAAAAAGTTGCAAGACGTACATACATACAATCAGCTGAACTGTGCCTATTCTATATGCCAACTTAACGTGCCATCGAAGTTCGACATTTTTGATTTGCTCTTAATTTTGTCAACTTTTTATAGTCTGTGAAAAAGAGGTCCATGATTTTTTTGATTTTTTTTTTTCTTTTTTGAGCCGTTTAAAACAGGACTTTTTCAAAATTTTAGATTTAGTCTTTGAATATCGAATATTGAGAGCGTTGGTTGCCGTTTTGTAATCTTCAATTATTGAAAACTTAACTTCAAAAAGTTTCCACCTCTCAAGAGTTATACGAACAGGCTATAATACCAACTAATTTACTAAACAGCGAAGTTAAGTTTTCAACATTTGAGAATTATGAAGTAGAGGCATATCATACGAAGTTATATCATGTTAAGTTTTTTTTTATAAAAAAAATTTTAGGTAATTTTAAAAAATCATGAAAAAAATTGAAAAACTTGTCATCCCACGACGGGACCAAGCTGAAAATTTCTGAAATAGAATGTAGTTTTTTTTTAAAACTTTTCCAAACAAATCTAAGGATACAGAAAATGTTCAATATCAGATTTTAATCTACGAATTGAAAAAAATCTGGTAAATAATTTTTGGACATTTTTTGGCAGCAAATTTTGAAAAAATTCATTGAATAATATACAATTGTAAAAAAAAAACATTTAAATTGATGTATTTCTGAAAAAATTATGAGCATTCAAAGAAACATCTAAAATTTTGAAAAATGCAGATCTCGTGAACGGCCGGATAAGAAAATTTGAAAAAATTCGTGGAACTCTTTTTCACAGATTAGAAAAAGTTAAAAAAATTTCAATTTTGATGGTAGGATGAGTTCGCGTGGAATGCACTATATATAAATATTTTTTGTCAAAGTCTCTCTCTCCTTCTCCCTTCAGTACTTTATTTATATTATATAATCCAAACCGGTGCAGACTTCAAATTTTAAAACGACTTTGATAGCCGTGAACAGCTCGCGGCTTGCCTCGAGCATAAAAGCTGGATGACTAGCTTTTGAGTAGTGAATACAATCGTGCAGATTCTTAGCGAGAGATGACGACAGATTGCTTGTCGGTATATCCAGTTTTTTTGCACTGTCTTGCTTTGGCGTAGCGTAATTTTCAATGAATAATTTTACAATCAAGGTTTTTAGAATAGAGTGATGCCAGTTCTGATAAAAATAGAAAAAAAATCTCAGTAAATTTATATTTTAAACAAATTGTGCAACGATAAATGTATAATCATATTAAGTTTTTAATCATTTCGCATATCAATGGGTCCTAATGAAAAGAGCTAAAGATTTTTCGGTAAAGAAATTTTTGTCGAAAAGTTTTCGAATGAAAAACATTTTGACCGAATATAAAATTTTTGGTCAATTTGTGGGAAAAGTTTTTTTTTTTTTTTTTTTTGGAATATTACTTATTCATTTATTTAGGTATTTATTTAATTATTACGGTTGAGCAGGAAGAAAATTCCCTATGTACAGAAAACTCATAGAAATTTGGTATTTATGACGCTGACATATAAAAAGAGAAAAAGAAAAAACGCTAAGCGATTTTGATTTTCAACCCCTCGCAGCGAAACCCCAGAGGGATGGTTCAGCTCACGAGTAAAGTACCACTAGCATTCGATCAATCGAATGCAAATAATTTGTTGCTCTTGAAATATTGAGTCTTCGATTTTAATTGTCAACCCTTCGCAGCTGAAACTCGAGAGGGATGGTTCGGCTCACGAGTGAAATACCCCTAATTTTTGAGCAATAGAATTAAAATAATTTGGTGCTCTCGAAATAGCAAATCATCGATTTTGATTTTCAACCCCTCGCAGCTGAAACTCGAGCGTAATGATTCAGCTCACGAGTGAAGTACCCCTAATTTTCGAGTAATAGAATTCAAATAATTTGGTGCTATCTCGGCGGTGCTCTTAAATTATAGAGTCGAAATAAAAAATAGAATATCAATACTAAAGAATATGAATTCTCTTAAATTGCAGGTGATTATTAATTTTTTAAATACCAAATTCAAGTTTGCATATAAACTGAAAATGGTTCTACTAAAAATATTACATTTATGTCATCAATTGAGTTTTGTTGCAGGCTCATGATATTGATGGAAAGGAAGTCACTCTATTTGCGTTGACCCACGACGTACCCCAAAAAGCCAATCAGCTCGAAGATTCGAAAAGTGAATTGTTATGCATCATATCATTTTTAACAAAAAAACATTAAACCCGAGTGTTATAAAAAGACAACAGACATTTTGTACAATTGGAAAAAGGCAACAAATCCAAAAGACGCCAGTTTAAAAAAAATAACTGTCTGCTTTTATGCAACAGCAATAAATTGGCGCTTTGGCAAGTTATTTATTCAGAGACTTGATCAGTGTTACACAAACCAAAACTTGGGACAGAAAGTAAAAACCATATCCTTCTATTAGAGGTTTTTTTTTGCGATAAGCACGATCGCATGCTCACATTTTATAAAAGCTACTTGCAATAGCTTGATTTAATTCTTACGATATTGAGGAGTCTTCACCCCTATGGTAAAGATGGTACCAAAATTCTTTGGAACGTAAATTCATTTCGAATAAACGCATTGATTAAAAAATCTATTAACTGCAACATAAGTTTTCTAAAACTTTTATGAATCTTTGTTATAGTGATTTAAAAATACTAATGGTACTTGGCACAATTTTTTTCGAGAATTGACGTTAAGTTGATTTTAGAAGTAGCATATTTTCCTCGGATTTCCATAAAAATGTATAAATAAATTTTCGGTTGCCATTTGTATCGTGCAATATTTGTTGAAATTTCTTTGAGATAGTTTAGCCGCAGCAATCGAAATATGACTTTTTGGATCGACTGCTATATATATAATAACTAAATATCGCAGAACAATTTCTTTCAAAAAATGGACCATCCTTCTAACTTCTTAAGCTCGAAATTCATCAAGTCCTTTTTTTAGTTATCGAAATTCAGGATACACGTAACCAGTAGTCTAAGAAATTAAGAGTTTGTTGATACGACTTTATCCAAATCATAATTTGTCACCTTCATTTCTTTCGAACCTGTGAAGCAATTCTTCTCGACTTTGGGATATTTGCAATAATCATTGTAGAGTAGCGACAAAATCGAATTTCCAAGCTAAATAGAATTTCTAATTTCGTATTGTCATGTTTCACGAGGAAAAATCGAGTAGATACTCTACTTTGCAATCGTACTCGATGAATACTAAACAGTGACTATAACTTAATTATAATTCATTCCTGTTCACTTTCGAAGAGTTCACAAACTTTGAAGAGTAATTTTATATAATTTTGTAATATATCTTCTATAATTAATAATTATTGATTATTTCAGGACCATTCATAATTTTTTAAGTATGGAATGAACAAAACAAAGATTCCCAAATCCAGTTGAGGCACGTTCCTACAGCCATAAAAAATCCTGTAAGTAGCCAGGATTTGAAGTTAATTGGAATTATGAATTTCATTAAACACAAAAAGGCAGTGGCAAAAGGAGTAGAAGAGACTAAAAAACAGAATGCGATTCGCTGAATCATTACACAGCATTTACCCTGAGAGCTTTGGGACACTGAATGGAATATGATGATTTGTGTGAAAAACTGAGTGTATTACGTACTTCGGACTACACCGTTGACCCACATCTACTGGTTTATGTAAACTTCGAGTATAATAAATAAAACCTGGCTGCTTTCTTATTTATTTGTGTCCTATTCAAAACACAAGCAGATCCACATCGAATCTATAGGTAGTGAAACGTCATTTCCGCCGATGTTATACACGAAACTTTCAGATACGTAATATTTGTTTGAACCTCAAATGGAGATGTAGAGAAAAGTTCTGAAAACAATGATATATTGTGAAAGTGATAGAAAATCGAAAATTCTGGAATTACTCAAAATCCTGATATCATTCAAAAACTAGGTGTATTTTACTCAGGAGCTATGCCAACCCCGCTCGAGTCTCAGCTGCGATGGGTTGAAAAGAAAAAAAAACGTCTAAGTGCTTGAAAAGAACCAAAATTACCGGACGGCATCAAATTATTCGAATTTGATTAATCGAAAGCTAGGGGTACTTTACTCATGAGCCGAATCATCCCTCTCGTTTCAGCTGCGAGGGGTTGAAAATCAAAATCGACGACTTGATAATTCAAGAGCATCAAATTATTTGAATTCGATTGATCGAAAGCTAGGGGTAATTTACTCGTGAGCCGAATCATCCCTCTCGAGTTTCAGCTGCAAAGGGTTGAAAATAAAAATCGACGACTCAATATTTCAAGAGCACCAAATTATTAGAATTCTATTGCTCGAAAATTAGGGGTACTTCACTCGTAAACCGAATCATCCCTCTCGAGCTTCAGCGACGTGCGGTTGAAAATAAAAATCGACGACTTGATATTTCAAGAGATAAGATTCCCAACATTGTAGAAATCGTCAGTTCGATCAATAATTTTCGTTCTTCTTCAATTCTCAAGGCTAGATATACATAACATACGTTTGTGACATTATCTTGAAAGTTCACAGTCAGTCACCGCCAACTCGGCACCATCCAAAATTTTCGTTTTCTTTCTCGCAGGCTGGCCATCCCCTTTTTAATTTTAAACCGTGAACGGCCGTAAAATGCTTGCACCAACGATGACGATTATGTTTTTTTAAATTAAAAAGGGGATGGCCAGCCTGCGAGAAACAAACGAAAATCTCGAAATTCATGTAATGTCTGATATACGTCATATTAGAATAAAAATAATTGCTTTTGGGGTTATGAGAGCATAGTTGTTAAAATAGTCGGGATAACGAATAAGGAAGCATTTGAACGTGGTCTAAAACAAAACAATGAAAAATTGCCTGTCAGATCAAAAAGTCATTAAAAAATTATATAATCTATTAACGAGTCCAACTGCATGGCGATTATTTTGAGCTTGATGTGAGGAAATTTGTAAGATGCAGAACAGCATGCTTCGTGGGCTACATTTTCATTCCATCAGTCACAAAATAATATGCAATGCGATGGCGATAAGGGGTAAAATGAGTAACAAAATATGAATTATTGTTAATTCTCATACGAACGATTCGAACGAAGACTATGCTGACACGTTTAATGGAATAAAAGCTGCAGGGCCTTCTGCGGTAGCACGGTTGATTTCCATGGAATTGAAAAAGTAATTTTATCACATCGATCTAACTACGATGCCGAATTGTGAATATATTCAGATAGCGGTGATGAAAATATTCTAATTCTTAAACGAGAGTGTGGAAAATTCGACAGCTTCCTTGTACCTACTGTAGTTTTGTTGATGAAGTGTTCGACCTCATTGACGTTAGTTTAAAAAAACATGTTAAATGTACAGAATATGACCACTGTAACATGATATTGACGATGATGTAAGCAGATATGTATATTATGTGGCAAATGTATTTCGCTGTCTACATCATATGACTTGGAAACTTTTGTGCTATGCAAAACAATACTAGATGAGAGCTTTGACCAATACCAAGTGTGACGAGAATTAACGATCGAAGCGGATAAGCCAAAGATCAAACACAGTGGAAAGATCTGAGTGGATAGTATCAACTGTATTGCCAAGTTTAATATAATCATTAACGTAATCAAGGTTGACAGATAAATTTGTTTGAGTCGATCTGCCTGCAAGAAAACCACGTTGCTGCGATGTCAAGTTTTGCGTAAGTAAGGTGTAATCACGATAATTATTGATGTCGAATGAATTACTCTTTTTAAACAACGGAATCATGAAACATTGACTCCAGTTGTCAGGTAAAGACTCAATTTCAAGTGATTTATTAGAAACATTCGTTAAAAGAGAGGCGAGAAACATGATATAATTCTTAACAAGCAATAAAGTATGTACTTTCCTTGAAAGTAGTTAGACTAAAACTATTATCAAAGTTAAAGTTAACTTCCTTAGAGGATAGCTCATTACGCGTGCAAAAACCCTGCTACATTTTTTAGCAAATAAATCAACAATAACATTTGAATTATCTGCATTCTCACTAATGTACTATATATGAAAAGAAGCAACAAGAGTCGTCTACTGAATTAGTATAAATAGATTTAGCACTTTTGCCTGATTTCCTACACCGAGCTCTTTCATTTTTAAACAATACGTAATAATATTCAGACTTAAACATTTTATAGAGTCTATGAATCTTTTTTTTAATTATTGATCGCAGACTTTAGTGCAGAGAACCACTTAAAGAAGTAACTGGGTGAGATACAGATTTTTGGTACACGTTTGTGAATGATACCCAGAATAAATCTACTTAAATCACTAACAAAACTATTGAAAGCTGATTCGTCAGCGTTATCAGGTAACGTTCGATCCATTGAAATACATTGAATCATTCATAATGGCGTAATAATCTGCATTTTTTAAACTGAACGTGGTGTCATCAAAGCTCATTTTCATATTAGAAGAAACAGAAAATGCAAATTCAAGGTCTGAATGGAATTCAAAACAATCACATATACAATTTAGTGAATTATAACATTTAAACTAATCAATCAACAACTAAATCAATAATATTACCCCTTGAACTCCTAACACCATTAAGTTGTCTTAAGCTATACATTGAACAAAAGTCGAAACCATAGGAACCAGTGATTCGAACTTCCACATGATTTTGGTAACCTTGAGCATATGATGAATTACCTTTGCGTAACCATTTAAAACCCGGAATGTTAAAATCACCAACCAATAAAAGGTTTTCGAATCCAACGCTAGATGCAAAATCAGACATGGAATTAGCATTTCTAACAAAGTAATTCGGAACATAATCGGATGATAAATCAAAATATACTTTCGTAGAGTTATCTGTGAGTGGAATATTGATTTAGTTCAGATTCCTGTTAGTTGCAACCAGAACTTTTCATAATTAAGAGGCCTAACTACCCACAATCCACAGAACTAATGTATCCCTCGTGATATGCAACCACAGGAACCAATTACGTTACAGTTAACAAACCAAAAGTATCACAAATTCAATTAAGGGGGCACATCCGAGTAGATGGCTAGAAAAGTAGGCAAATTTTGAGAATTTTTATCTAAAAAACTGCTCATTCCATCGTTTTTTTTTTTATTTCAAAGTTTATACATTCAGGTATATTCAGTGATTTTTTCATCAAAATTTATGCACCCGTAGCGTTGTTGCAGTGGTCGGCGTAAAACATCTTCCATACTGACACGGTTTGCAGTGCCTAGGATTTTGGACAGTCGGTTGATCTAAATTAAAAAATTCGAACGGGATCTTGAAATATAATATATTGAGCCGTTCGCTGCGTGGGAATTCTTTTTTTTTTTTTTATTACTTACGAATCGGTGAACGTTTCGACTTTAACGTTCGTTTTCTAATAATTGATTGAAAAAATAAATAATTGAATTAAAAAAAACCGATATGCAGCGAATGTGCCAAAATGTACAAAAAATTGTGTCCGAATTTGGTAAACATTGGTCGCGTCGTTTTCGAGATATCCTAGACACGGACTCGGAAACGTTGTTTCGAGATAATCGAGTTTAAAGTTAGACGAATCGGCGACAATTTCTACAACTCTTTGGATTTCATCATGCAATTTATACACAATATTCTTCATACTTCAAACTATCAGAAACGTGAATAAAAAGAAAGTCGACTTTTAAAACATTTCACTTGGATATCTTTATACCTTTATATCTTTATACTCTCGAGGATTAATGAAACAGTCGTAAATTTTTCGAAAATAATTAAGAAGAAAAACCTAATTTATCTTCTTATACTCCAACTATATCGGTTTAACACAGGTATATGCAGTACATTATATACACATACGTATGTCTAATATACCTATACATTATTTCCCCTTGTAGCGAGATCCAATTTTCGCGTCCTACCCACGGAAAATTTGAATCTTCGAATCATTTTCTACCGAATTTAATTTACTCGTAACACTCGAGTTCCTCTTTCGCTCCGTCCGTAAATTATTATATACATACATATTATATCTATAAAGCATATACATATATATGTATACATACACATATACAGTTGACACAATTATAAATTCAAATTATATACTCGTTATTGCGTCTTACACTATATACACTTCGTACATAGTGTATATATATATATATATATATAGTTATGCAAAAAGCGCGCGCCACACAGACACACACACAGAAATTATCACGTTTACGGCATCGTCGAAACTGAGCTGCAGCGAACTTTTTATGTACCTACATTACTCTCATCAGAATTTCACCGATACCCTTATAATTCTGAATAATTCGAAGTAAAGTATTAAAACTTTCCTTCGATATTGTTTTTGTTTCTTTCTTTTATATCCAGCGATCAACGAACAGGTATTATTATAATTATTTTAATAATAATAATAATTATTATTATTATTATTGTTATTACTACTACGACTACTGCTGCTGCTGCTAAGTTTTGAAAATAAAAGACTGTTTGGATGTGCTATGTGAATCGTCAGCATGCAGCGAGGTTTGAGAGTCCATTCATTAAATTACAGGGAATTCACGCGACGCTAAATATTCAGAAGAGAACGTCGCGCGGTTTTGCTTCCGATTTGAAATTGTCAGGATAAAAATTTCATTTCCTCGAGTTGGCGGGAAAAACCTGCAGCAGCGGCAATATGGAAAAGAGTAGGCGAGGAATCAAAACTACGTGGCAAGCATTTTACAGGCGACCAGGACTCGGTCCTCCCTTCGACCCTCATATATCTCATCTTATACTTATAATATCTAAAGGAACTTGCAAGCATTTTTTTAACTTGCAAGCATTTTTTTAGAGAACATGACAAATTAAGGGGGGCACTCCCTATAGAGGCTTCAAAAAATGCATTGTTTTTTTTTTATCACCTAAATTTCTAGTTTGAAACCTGTGTAATATGATCTTACGATCTAGTAATTTTCGTCAATTCTAAAAAATGACGTCCCGAGAGCCTTTGAACCCCGATCGGTAACAAACCGACCGAAAAGAGGCCCGTAAGTCACGTAGAGAGGAGATCGATGGGCAAAATAAGTATTACGGGGAAACTGAAGGACTACTATATGGTGCTGGGATAGCTGACCAGTCGGTAAGTCACAGAATAACGCCATTATCTCGAAATTGTTTTTTTTTTCAATTAGTTGAAAATCGGTGTACACGATTAGTCAAAAACTGTTTGACCGATCAAGCTCATATTTGGCACATATTTTTATCATACTTATGTCCAATAGATAAACCTAAGACCGACTAAAAATTATCAATATAAAAATACTTTTGCATGGGTGTAGGTTTGAAATTTTTTCCGAAACATCAACGTTTTTGTTCTGAGGCCTCACCTTTAGCCAATAATCATTATTTTTTTTAAATATTATTAGTTCATCAAGCGACCGCATGTATACACTAATCAATTTTTTTTTGCACAGACTGTTTCCGATAATCCTACGAGGAGCTCGAGTGTACACCGCATTCGGACTCCCTTTCGGACAGCCTCACGTTATATTTTCACCATTTTTCACTTTGTTTAAGCAAAACGAAAAAATCATTTTGAAAACTTATGACCCTGAATAAATACATACATTCCTTGCCTTCAAAAAAAAAAATTATAAAAATCGACTAAGTTTGGCATTCTATAGGGATTGCCTCGATTGAGATAAAAAGAATGACAGTAGAAAGTAGAAATTTAGTTTAATTCTTTTTCACCGGTCAATTTCAATTCTTCTTTAAAAGAACGAGTGAAAAGAAATATTCTAAGTATTACGATTAGTACTTTTCCAATTCGATGGAGACTTTATACACAACGTTTTGATTGATTTGAATATAATCTCAGCTTCATCGATGTATGTACATACGTATGTACAAGCGTATATAATTGAGTCGATTTCAAATCAATTGAATCTATTTTTATAGTCCAAATGTGGGGGATTCCATGTCAACTCGACCAATGATTATCCTTCACCATTTTTGATTTGCTTCAGGGTTTTTCATACGGTTTTCCGGTCACAAAGAAGCACTTCTTATTTTTTTTTAGATTTTTGCCTACGAATTTTAATTTTTTAGGATTATTCAAACGTATATAAAAATTGGTATTTTGTAAAAAAAAATTTCAAATATCTTATTTTTCATTCCGATCACTTCGACACTCGTTCCATGATGGGACGACCAATCTTCTATTTTTTTCTACCACCTTAAACATTTTGCGCAAACAAAACACCATGTTTCAACGCTTCGAAAGTTCTCAAGAAGTACCAAAAATTCCGTGTCCTTGGGGCAAAAGATTTAGAATTGAAAACAGAATTTTTGGTACTTTTTTGAAAACTTTCGAAGCGTTGAAGCATGGTGTTTTGTTTGCTCGAAATGTTTGAAGTGCTAGAACAAAATAGAAGAAAAAATCGATGCATCATGGGACGACTGTCAGAATGATCGGGATAAAATAAAATCAGTTTTTGAGAATATTTGAGATTTAAAAAAAATGCCAATTCTTAGATAGGTTTGAATAATCCTGAAAAATGAACGGTCCTGGGAAAATATCTGAATAAATTAAGAAGTAATTTTTTCTGACCGAAAACCCGTATGAAACCTCCTGAAGCAAATCAAAAATGGTGAGAGAAAATCATTGGTAAAGTTGACATGGAGGTCCCCGCATATATTCCGTTCTGCCCGATGAGACATAAATATTTACAATCGAAGTATTGTAACTGAATAGTTCTGCTATGTAGAAAAAAACAATAACAATATAAGAAGAGAGTAAGTAAAAAGGTATTTAGTATTCCCGGTTACAATTAAATATGAATCAGAGAACTGTTGCTATACTTTTTTCTCTCGGTTTACCTACCGTCAATGGTGTCAATCAAGTTTGATAAATATTTTCCACCGATCATCGATCAATCGATTAAGATCTCGCATACACGGGCAACCGGGCAATCAGGAATGCATCACAAGTTGCATACAAATAGGTGCGAAGCGATGCACACATGAACAATGAGGAGTTCGCTAAATGTGCCTGTGACGAGCGCCGGACTTGAAAATTGATAAATTCTGCACAAAATTGTCTGTCTTTTTCTCTCAGAAGTAGAAAATCCTAAAAATTAGATATCAACATGGAAGTATGATGACTTGATCGATTGTAAGACACGTAGAAACAAAGTATCCGTAACAAGAAAATGCCTTGTTTGGAAAAAGAAACCTTCAAAGCGTTCAATCTTAATCAACGTATATCAACCGCACTGATTCAAATATCGCGAATCTTTTGAGTAGCGCTAAAATTTCATCAGTATTTAAAACTCCTTTAAACCTAAAATTGGTCATTTTGAATCAGTTTATCAGATTTTTCGTTGCAGATTCGATCAACACCTGTATCTCGGAAAACGAACGTCAATCACCCTTAGCAACAAAATCCAACGCTGAAAAAATGGCTGAGATTTCGATCGCAATGTATAATAACACCAAGGCAAAGCACTGAGCGCCGAGAGCCTAAATACCCACGTCATCGCCCCCCACCATCATGGGGGGGGGGGGCTGAAAGTCAAGAGCTGGTACCCAGCGATCACTTCGAGGCGAAAGTGCAACGTTCTATTCACCGCGTGGATTATCTTAGACAGTTAACGGATGCGGATGCAGTCTGCAGTATGTTGAAATCATTGTTGGTCTTTGAAACCGAAGAGAACATTGAGAGAATAACAATTGCGTGCTCATCGACATAAGGATATTTGTAAAAACCTTCAGATTGTTATTTCCACATATAATGAGAAAGTTTAATCCGCATGTATCGTTTTATTCTCGTTATTGAATGAGAATGTGGTGGTTCTTCGTTTTAATCGTTCACGGTGAGTTTTATTATATTACACGAAATTTTACTACGTCTTTTCATGTACTTTCTATATCGACCTTGAAAGAATAATGTGTGGATGTGTGCAGTACATTTATAAGTATCCAGTTCAGAAGAAAGTTGCCTGCATGTAAATATGGAATAGAAATTCGTGGAAATAGACGTGACTAATTCAAGTTTATAAAACTTGAGGTTCAAATTAATCAACTTATTCGATTATGTTGAAAAAAAAGGTTTTCATTTTACAATTTCCGTGTATTTATTTATAATTGTGAATTAGAATACATTTTATGCAGACACGCGACATGTCTTGTTTAATCATTGAAATCACCGTATACTGTGTTAGCGCTTATTTCAAACTACATGAGGCATTCCACGCCAACTCAGTAAAAGGTTGACCATGGCATTCTTTAATACACAAATATACACAAATCCTTATTCCACGCAAACGCATTACACTACGTTTGATTGAATATGTGTGTATATATATTTAATACAAAAAATAATGTAAGATTGTTCAACGTCCATTATGTTACGACTCAAGAAAGCAACAGGAAAATATGTAAGTATGTAAAGCTTTCCAAAGTACGACTTAAGGTTATAGTTGAACAATAATTCATTTTTATACGCGATTTGTACGATTGACTTCGGATCACTTCGTTTCCCCTCTGTCTGTCTGTAAAAACTTCAAACTTCTAAGTCAATGCAATCAAAGTATACAGCCATTTATGTCAGATATTGTGATATTCGCAAAGTCACAATCTATATGGTACTTCTCGTTGACCTAGAATCATGAAATTTGGAGAGAAACAAGATCTCACAGCACAAGTAAAGGAAAAAAATCGAAAATAGTACATTTGTAGTTACATCAGATGACGAAAATAATTAGGTTTATACGGAATCCTCAGAGCCCGAGTTCTACTCGCATTCGTCCGGTTTTTCCCTTGGTGCATAAAAATGAACTTGGGTAAGATGGGTTCAAAAATTCATAGGGTAAAGAGGAATGATTGAAAAAATTTGAACATATTTTTGAAAGGTTTTCACGGTCATACTAATATCAGAAAAATCCTTGATGCAATTCAAAAATGACTTGGTCAACTGTTTACTGAGTTGATGTTGAATGACCCAAATAAAGAAAATCACTGCAGAGCAATAAATTTTGTCCAAAGTGAATTGATATCTTGTAGGCTGCAGTCGAAGCAAATCAATCAAAGCCAATTATGTTATATTCTACCAGTGATTACAATAAATTATCGAGTTATAAGAAAAAGGGAATTGATTTTCCGGACCCCTTTATTAGTTTTTCCTAAAATACTTCACAGCGACGGCGGTGAATGGCTTGAGATTGGCAGCTTACATATCGTCGGGAGGTCTTCACGGTGAAATTCGGTTCGAACCGGCGGCTAAAAACGCGGTTAGAATACGTCTGGCCCTTCAAACAACCCTCCAATACCCGGACCAACAATGGCTCTGGTCTGTGACAAAATTCCCGGTGGATTATACGCTGGTCGAGGGAAGATGCGATCCAAAACACATGGGAGAAACGTAAAGAAAACTAAATACACACCATCATATAAAATCACAATTGACATAGGATAATACAAACAGAGCATTGGGCCCAAACTTGTGATACACACATCATTATTTCCCACGAGTTTTAATTGCTTCCCTTTTCGCATCTCCACATCATCCTCCAGAGTCATCGACCTGACAGAGATCCTCGGGCCGCTGGATATGCCAGGAAACGAGACTGCGGTTATAGAAGTACCAGAGCTTAGTTTGACCGGGATAAAGGGTCTATGGGGCAAGGGTTTACTTCTGCAAGACATATTAAGCACGAGAGTGATATGCGCTTCCATAACGGTGAGTATAAGTTAAGCATGATTCGAGGAAGAAAGATATGAACTATTGAACGTCGATGAAATTTCTTCGCTTACAGGTATCGGATAAAAACGAAGAAAAATTGTCCGAAGCTCGTTTCCACGGGCCTGTCGCGGGCAGCATATGGTTCAGGTGGCTGCGTGGTCATCCCGGGGACAATTCGACCGATGCGATAATTTACACGGACCTTTATCATGTTTCTCAGCACAAAACTGCGCCTCAAGACTTCACGGAACATCAATGGAAGATATACGTCACCGACATCTTCGATTCTGAGAAAGGTGAATTTGAGTCGTACTTTAAATCAGCAGCTGTTAAAAATTGCTCCACGAAATTTTCATTTCTAATGTCTTTCTTCCGGTCATGCAAATCTGTCCGACGATATAGAAGACGGTGTCGACAACTGTAATATTCTGCAGACGTTATTTGACCCGAAAAATTCTGAACCTGGAAAATCTGTCGGAGACATTGATTCCCGTTTGGGAAAAGTGAAGGTGGCCACCGATTATCAGAAGAAATTGAAAACGGCTTATCGAGACCCCGAACTGGGTCTATTGCCTACCGATTTCTTGGGGCCTCACAGACTCCTGTACATCGTGATATTTCACCCGACACACGACGACTCGTTTTTGGCATGTGCCAAGATCAGACATCGCAGACAAATTACCGCCAAGTGAGTTATGCCTATTTCTATGATTACCATGTACCGCAATTATTCCCACGTTTTTATACCATGCTTATATCTTTGTGTTTTGAATCAATGAAATTTTCTAGAGCCCTGATAAACTCGAACGGTATCAAAGGCGAGGTGACGTTAGTCCAGGAATCTCCTTTCAATCCAACCTGGGTGAACGTATCCTTGTCACCGGTTAACGATCTAGCAACGAGGCTGAGATACGCGACTAAAATAGCCTCATACAAAATACACAACTTGCCACAAAAGCCGTTCGGCAATCTTGTCAGTGGTGAAAACCCTTGTCTTTCAACGGATAGCGTATTCGACCCGTTGAAAATTCACAGCAACAACACACCACCGGCAGGTAAATCGGTTTTGAAACCTGAAAATATATTTTCTGTCGCCAACTAGACTGCTTCGTAGTTTTCATGAACACTAGTGCTTAAAAGTAGACTCATGCTTGTAAAAACTACACAATATTCTGTCATTTTCTTTCACAACATGGGCATTGAAAAGTCCACTTTTTGTGGCAGTTTTCGTTCCGTAAAGTGACGCTTTATACGGCAGCGAACAAAGTTGCGGAATAAAGTCTTTATTCCGCAGTTTTGATGCGCAGTTCGAAGTGCGCATCCCAAACTGCCGAATAAAGTAGCTTCGTCGAACAGATCGCGACATAACCTCACTCTTCGTTTTGCTTTTCAATGCCCATACCGTAAAAAATATTGTATGTGGCATGCCCGTAAACCGTTTTTTGACTCCGATAATTTCACTACTCGCTTCGGGCTCGCCTTCAGCTCGTCCTGAAATCTTTATCCTTGCCAAAAAAACAGCCGGTTTACGGGCATGCCACATAAATAGCTATTGTGGTATGTATACGCATATCGGGAGTTCTTGACTCGTGTAAGTTTCGCACTCGCCTTCGGCTTGTGTAGCACTTTTCGCTACTCAAGAAATCCATATTTTATGCATACTTGCCACTAAGATAACTATTGACTATTTCCGTGTTTATAAAATCAAAACTCAACCATACTTTTTGTATCTAATTAAAAATTACAAAACCTTAGGATTGGGAACCCAAGATCAATACGCAGTCGGTGATATTTCTGGTAAGCTTCAAGGACGAAAGGAAGGTTTTTACCATAATAACATTGTCGCAAATAGCGCCGAATTGAGCGGAATTTATTGGGACACGTATCTACCTCTGTCTGGGATTCACAGTGTCGTGCACAGATCGCTGGTTCTTCACAAGTGAGTGAATTGATTAGTAGTATAAGAAACAAAAAAAAGCCTGAATTTTTTTTTTCTTGAGCCCACTAAACCGGTCGAGGAATCAATGCACAGGTATAACGAAACGGACAATACCGGTGTATTTCCATGGGTATGTGGCAACCTAATGCATCACCTGCCCAACAACGCTGGACAAGTGCAAATTTTCACCGCCGAAGTTGTATTCAGATATCCGATCGTTGGGAGGATAATATTCAGACAACCGAAGCACGACTCCCTAATGGACACGACAGTAATAATCGAAAATTTGGTACACGCAGACGGTAGTTCGCTCAACAATTCAGCCGGTCACAGGTGACGACCCATTTTATAATTTTCCGACTTTTTTTCTTCCAAGAGAAATATGAACTGAAAATCATCCAGTTATTTTGCAACTCGTACAGATGGATGGTGCACGAAAATCCTCCAGGAAAAGATTACTATAACTGGACAGCGCGATGTTTGAGCGCAGGTAGTGCTTACAATCCGCACAAGGTTCGTTCCAATCACTAATTAATTTACGCACTGAATTGAGACGAAATGGTCAATACTGATGTGGACATTATTTATAAACACAAGTAGAAGAATACTCATTTGGCTAACCACTTTCCCTACGGCCTGCAGGTTTATTGGGACCCCGATCATCCGGAATGGTGTTCAGGGAGCCAAGTAACGCTCTGTCGTCTGGGCGACATGTCGCGACACGATACGCTTCAAATTGCTGGAGGAAAGAAGCTCGGACCAAAACTTACTCGAAAATTATTTACCGATCCGATGCTACCTCTGACCGGATCAACGAGCATTCTGGGCAAGAGTTTAGTGATTTACGACGATCACGGACCCGTTGCTCGAGGAGAAAGATTGGCCTGTTCGATGTGAGTATTCAGAACTTCATTCCCATATTGAGTAAGTCAAAGCACACATCGAACTTAATGTCTTTTTTGTACTGGTATTAGAATCAGCGCGGTCTACAGACGAAAAGCTGTCGCCAGAGATTGGTTTGCTAACGGTGAAGTAACGCGAGCGAAAGGAAAGTTGGAATTCATACAGCAAACGGAATACGATGTAACTGACGTTGAGGTCAGCCTAGAAGGACTGGTCGGCCAGATGAGCAAGTACCATATTCATATGGTAAACGTGAAAACGACATTGACTCGTTTATGACATTATCATTTCTCCAACTTCATCCTCCGAAACTAAACTCTTTTCCTCGACAGACACCGGTCGAAATTGACCTGGAATTTCCCTGTGAAGCTACTTCGCTGTACGGCCAGTGGAATCCTTTAAAAATTAACGATAGCGAACTGCCTCTGCCTGCCGAAGGAACTGCAGATCAGTACAAGATGGGAGATCTGAGTGGAAAATTTGGCACGTTGGATAGTCGAAAGAGGTACAACACTGTCTACAACGATTCTTCGCTCCCACTCTTCGGACTCGATAGCATCTTGGGACGAAGCATCGTTATACACAAAAAGGAAAGAAACCTGAGGTAATTGCCCATAACAATTTTCAAAAACAAGGAGATGTTCTCGAAGGAATGATAATTTCTTAAAGTTATAACTTTCAACACCAGAGTCTCTGTCATTGTTCGATCTCAAATTGCAGGTGGGCCTGCTCCACAATCGAAAGAGGATATTCGCCTTCCGAAGCCAGAGAATTGAGGGCTATTGCCTCATTCCATCATCCGCAGGGGTTCGCCTACGGATATATCAGAATGGTAGGAATTCATTATCAAAAATCGTCATTATGTATGACCAATGTTCGACAAATCAAAATTAATTATCGAAGTACGAATAATAATCATCTTCTCAGGCAGCTAACATGTTACATTTTAATTTTTGCAGACCCAGCTGGTGTACAGAGATAACAGCAAAAGCGAGACAATTATAGAAGTTAATCTTCGTCATCCTGGGAAATACGATCGCAACGTGGTAAGTCCACTACCTATCACCCTGCATGATAAAGATTACAACCACATCAACCATCACAAGAAAATTTTTGCAAAGCGCTAATATTCATTCTTCGATTCAGACAAGAAATCACAACTGGGCAATATTCGTGAACCCTGTAGGAGTCGATGCGACGGTCAAAGTACCGGCAACGAGATGCGTGGCTGGTGGTTACATATGGAATCCTTACTTTACACAGCTCGCAGATCCGTTGAATGTGAGCCAATGAACTAATTACCGTACCGAATATAGCTCGTTGTTTCAATTTCTGATTTTAAACCAATTACAGGAAGACCTTTACAGACAAGAGTGCGGACATGATTTACCGTTGCGCTGCCACGTTGGAGACATTTCAGCGAGGGTAGGACCCATCGACATCGGCGTGAACCGTCAGGTTTTCACGGACCCGAATTTCCCCCTAGAAGGTGCCGAAACCGCGATGGGAAGGTCAATCGTGATAATGGGCAAAGACTTTGGCAGGGACAGGTTCGCCTGTGCGAATATCGAGCCTGACAACGACATCGTCAAGTACGTCAATATAAGGAAACCACCGAGATTCGTTGTGTGAGTATGTTTGATTCGAAAATGGGTAATTGCCTTCCACTTGGGGTTTCAAGAAAGTGCCTTGTATCGAACGATTTTTCTTACACTCCCAGAGCGCAGTTCATAGAGGATGTAAGGGAACTTATGGGGATTCCGGAATGGATGCTTTCAGTGGACAGCAGGAAGACAAAAACCCTACACAGCGGAGGATGCATCCAATTTCTGATGCATTTCAAGGGTAAAAGAAGTTACTGCTGAATTCTTGCATCAAGAATTTCGCAAAAACTATACCACAACTAAACTTCTTTTTCGTTCTTCAGGACCGATTGCCAATAAACTTGAGCTGGACTTTAGCAAGATCATGTCGACTGGAAAACTGGCGGCACCAAGCCTAGCGATACCAGGTTTCGTTCCGACAAAACGAAGTAAGACTCTTGGATATCGCCAGTGCGGAGTTCGGGATCCAAACGACAAAAGTAATTAGTGACAATTGGAATTCACAATGTTTGAATAATGTTTCGGTTAGAAATTTTTCTCATTTAAAAATGCATTCTTTAAATATGTTCTAGGTTTCACCCTGTTCCAGTTCGGTTCAGCCGCGGTGCAACCAGTTCCTCAATTAAAAATAGTATTAGGCTTATGTGGCATCGTAGTTTGCGGCTACCTGATGTAATTATCAAAAGTAATTATTAAGAAAAAAAATCGCCGGTTCATAGTTTGGCATTTTGTGTTAAGCCTCAATAAGGAGCACGTTGTAAATATAATATGTAAATCTAAATATGTAACCAAATAAAAATCGAATTACGTAAAGAATATATCGACACGAAGATATCATTATTCTCGGTTACTTCAATATGAGAGATTTACCGGATAGCAAAGTGATAACGGATGTCACTGCAAGAATAACAATTAATAGCGTTTGCAGTATTTTGCCGCATTTTTTCCTGCATGTTCAATACGTGAATTTCAAGAATCCAAATCCATGAATTGAACAGAACAGCAGTGAAATTCCAGTGTTTTAATCTGTATCAAGAAACTCGGGTAGAGTCTTTGGCCTATGCGGGGAAAATATTATCACATATTTCTCCCCTTTCACGATTAACTGCAAAATTCGAGCTTCTTGCGAAGCTTTATTTAAATGCGTCAGCAAACGGAGCGCTGAGATATATAATCGTTAGTTCGCACAAGAATTTTTGTCGTTTTCAGATCGCCTTCTTCTTCTTCTTCTTTTGCCTTTTGGCTACTTCAAAAACTGTATACATGCCAAAGTACTCTTCGGGTTTCCTCTCCCAGGAAAATGTTGTAATTATTTTTAATTTATTATGTTTTAGTTTTATGAAAAAAAAAAAAAAATTATTCTCGATTCATCGATTATACAGGCCGTCTCGTTTTAATCAATCCAGTGAAATATCTCGAAAACGGAAAGTATGAGTGAAAACTGTTTCAGACAAAAGTTGTCGGGTTCAAAGGGGGAAAGATGAGAATTCCTGATTTTCCGTAAGTGGACCCGAAAAAGTCAGGTAAAGATCAACTTGGTTTTTTTGAATAGTACAGTATATTGTTTTCATCGGCATCTGAACGGGCATCAAATTCTACACCAAAAAATACTTGGATACTCAACCACCTAAACTCGACCGATGATGAGAATATGAGATACGAGCCGGTCAAGTTGCTACGAAAGGTTCCTATCGTACTTGTTTGCATGATAGGAGTCAACCATAGACACCATAGTAGTCTTTCGTTTTTCTGACACGTATGTATAAGTGAATTCCGTGGAATGTATTCCCGAAGACGAGAGAATGCTTTTCAAATGTTTTCTGACGAAATCATTCCTTATTCAAAAGTGTTGTGGGTGATACAGCAACGGCAGCTCACAGTAAAGTAGGTTCAATAGAGAGTTATGAAAAAAGCGGTTTTAACTGGCCATGAACCAGCCCTCGAACTTCCTGTCCTGACATTGCGAGTTCCAAGTTCACAGAGAGAATAATATGGAATTTAATTGAATGTCGAATTACAAAATCAGTCAATAATTAAAGAAAGTTTACGGAACAAAGAAACATTACTATCTAATTCGAATTTCAAACTACAAATGCAGATTCGTGATTGACGATTCAAAAGCCCTTGGATACAATATGACATGAAAATATTACCGTTTTTTTTATTTTGAACCACTACAATGGATCTGCCATTATAAATTTGGTAATTCTGATCGTGGATTGTCGGTTATCCAAAAAACCTCCGCCTACTAATTTTTACCAAAATCCGAATATTTTTATTCTTAGATTTTAACCCACCATATTGGATTCGCTATTTTGGATTTTACAAATCTGACCCCAGATTCATGATCAGCGACCCCAAAAACTTCAGGGCACCAATTTCTATTCAAATCCGTTGATCCATTCTCAGGATATCATTTTTATTTCATTTTTTTGAAATTCGTTACGCACATAATTCAAAAAGTACGGAACCGATCGAAGCCAAAATCTAATCAGTTCTAAGTTTGGAGAAGCTGCGTCGATTGAGACCAAAATAATTGAAATCCATTCATTCGTTCTTGATATATCGTCGGACAAAAAATTGAACACATACATACGTTGTGTACCTACATACAACTCAAGTTTTCATTTTCGGGGTGATAACAATAACTTTCTTTTTTCACCGAAAACGGAAAAACGGGAAGTTAAAAATCATTATAAAATTTATTCCGTGACAGCGGACGCACGTATTCACCACTCAGAACGTCAGTATGGCTGCCGCTGAAACGACGACGATGGTATTTTGATTGTTGAACGATTCACAGCCCTTAGATATCACTAAAATCCATTTCACCCACGACAAAACAGCAGCGCGAATAGGTTAATTGCAAATCCGTTGTTGATTAAGCTCTATTTACTGAGATTTTACACCGTAAAAATACAGTGAAGTAAGATGGCGCCACCATTAATTTTTGTCACGGAGTAAGAGTTTTCGGCTCGGCGTTGAGCACAAATCGTGCACGGTCTTACATACATGCCTCAACGCATGTCTGGAAATTCTGGAATCTCCTATCTGGGAACACACGATAATGTTTGTGGTTAGTGAGGGCAACTTTGGTTTTTAGCGGGGCTACTAGTTGTCGCTGCGGCTCTAATACCCAAATGTACATAACCTCAATACTGATTTAAACAGTCTTTAGCCCCGGTGGGGCAATCAGACCTTAGAGCATATACAGTATATGCTCTAAGAGTCAGACCTGGTTATAGCGCAGAACCTTGCAATCTCCAAACTGTACTGCAAAGACAAAATCTTCACATAAAATTAACATGAAATATGCCTGATATAGATGAATTAATCACCGAGAAATTACAAAATAATATGGGACCGGTTCTTAGCAATCTTTCGTGATGCTAAGAAAAAAGAAAATGCCTGTGAAGAAATATTTTCAGTAATATTGCGGCAGTACACAACTTTTTTTGATAAAAGGTTCATTTTGATCGGTTCTCGACAAGGTTCGTTGGATTATTTAATCTGTTTTAAAACACGCAATGTCACATTTTTCTACACTGCATTACCGACGATTTGTGACCGCTGTTCTGCACACCACTTCACGCCGCACTACCAACAGCCCCATCATTGCACTAAGTCGATTGTAAATGATACTTTATACCGTGCCTGTATGCAAGCCGTGGCACAAATAATACACGACGCCATTATTGTTTACATTCTGGCTCTACGTCACGTGAGACCCCTAGCGGAGAGCTCGGGGACTTCGATAAAACAATCACAGAGCCTTACACGGGGACTCACTTGGACTCACTTACACATATTATACAGTGTGGGGACAAGGGAGTATAGCGGTTAGACCTCTTAACATTCTTACCAATTCTTACACCGTGTATGTGCGCGAATTGAGAGCACTCACCATCACCCCGGTATGTATGTTATATTTACTTGCGATAAGCTACTATTACAAAAGAAAATCGCTAATAAACCTGTAAGATAAAATTAAGTCGTAAATTAAGTGCCCCGAAAAGATCCCTGATTAGCATATCATACCGCTAAAGACCGTCGTATAAATTCGAGGTTATAACTATACTTGCCGCGTTCTGAAATAACATTAATTATTGCAGCATCTCGGTAGACAGATTATTCAAAGTCGGTTGCCGGACAGTGCTTTTCAAATAATCTAGTTCCAAAGTTCGATGTGATTTGTTCGTGCAACCTTAATGAACGGCTGGCACGCTATTTTTCCCATACACAGCTGTTTTTAGCTCCTGAAAGTTCGGTGAACCTGCTAACAACGTGTGTACTGACAATCCGTGACACTATTGTGTTTTATCAGAGTTAAAATTGTTCACGCAATTTGCAGGAAGTAGTCACTTAGTAAAACTTGTTCATAACAATACTATCAAAGTAATTAAAAATAATTCTCCGCACTACCTCCGTCAACAAGTCCACTATTATGTAGTATTTATGAGCATTTGTGCTTAAAAGTTGACGCACTAGTGCTTATAAAAACTACATAATATTCTCGTTTTTAATAAGGCGTAGCACAGAAAATAAGATTCGTGTCATGTGCACATATAGGGTCTTCTGAATTCGTGTGAGTTTCGCACTTTCCTTTGGCTCGTGCGGTACTTTATATTTTTTGTCAAAACCCTTTTATATGCGCAGTTGCCACAAAAATTACTATTCTGTTGCAGCATTTACATCTGCACACAGAATTGTCCATTCGTTCGTCAATATCTCTACCATCGAAGTAACAGAGCATTCACATTTTTTCCAGATACAGTTTTCCCTATCATAGAAAAATGGGCGGTAACAAGCCAGAGGAAGCTGCTCGCGAAGGGTAAGGATTACTAATTCAATCATTTGCACAAGTAATAGCACTACTCTCCTTATTCAAGCTTTATTAAATTTTAGAGAGGATGCCTCAAAGAAGGCTCTCAAAAAGCAGCAAAAAGATGCAAAAAAGGCAGCTGCTAAGGCTGAGCGGCAAGCACAGCTAGTAAGAAAATTATACTTGTAGTTAGAGTACTTTACCTGGATTTATCTGATAAGCAATAATTCAAACTGTTATTTGCTACAACTAGCAATCAGTGCAGCAAGATGCTGGAAATGAGGAGGATATCTCTGTCGGAAAATATGGGCAGCCAGCTATGATTCAGAGTGTAGATAAACACGGGGACAGAAAGTTTACTCATGTCCAAGATCTGAATCCCAGTGTCGCTGGTCAGATTGTCTGGCTCAGAGGTCGATTGCACACAAGCAGAGCTAAGGGTAGATACTTATGTTTCTCAATTAAGAAGCAAAGGTACTTCAGTACAATTTCAAACTGATTCGTTTTATATTTTATTTTCTCCACCCTTTCCACAGGAAAACAGTGTTTTTTAATACTCAGAGAGCAGTCCTACACCGTTCAAGGACTCATCGCAGTGAATGACGAAATCAGTAAGCAAATGGTCAAGTTTGCATCAAAGTAAGCCTGATTTATCACAATGGGATAGGATAGGTATTGGCGCTTGCGACATTCAGACGAACAAAAGTTTTATGTGCATGCTGCTTTTTGCTTCGCACCGAGTGTTCTATATGGAGAATACATCATTGGGACTGATTTCTTTGCACGAATTTCTCCTTTCAGCATTACCAAGGAGTCCATAATCGATGTCGAAGCGACGGTGAAGACTGTAGCTAAAATTGAGTCCTGCACTCAGAAAGATGTAGAACTCCACATCAAGCAGATATTCACCGTCAGTGCCGCTAAGGCTCAGCTGCCTCTCCTGATTGAAGACGCCTCCAGGCCTGTCAAGGCGGAAGAATCTGAAGGACTAAACATAAAGGTGAATCAAGACACTCGTCTGGACAACCGAATTTTGGATCTGCGTACCCCAGCCAATCAGGCTATCTTCAGAGTCGAAGCTGGGGTCTGCAAGCTGTTCAGAGATGTATTAACTAAAAAGGTTCGTACACTTTTTCACAAACTTTGCAACAAGTCATGAATCATTCTCTGAGTATGAGGTTTCATATGATTTTTTAGGGGTTTGTTGAAATTCATACGCCAAAGATCATATCAGCTGCCAGCGAAGGTGGAGCCAATGTTTTCACTGTCTCGTACTTCAAAGGATCTGCATATTTGGCTCAGTCACCTCAGCTCTACAAGCAGATGGCCATTGCCGCTGATTTTGACAAGGTGTTCACCGTCGGAGCTGGTAACGAATTCATTTTCACTGAATAAAAAGTTGTGCATTTGACAAATTTTTTCAAACAATCAGCAATGCAACAAAGGTAATCAGGAAATGCACATTAATTTTCATTCACAGTTTTCCGAGCAGAGGATTCGAACACCCATAGACATTTGACCGAGTTTGTGGGACTAGATTTAGAAATGGCATTCAAATATCATTATCACGAGGTGGTCGAAACTATCGGCCAAATGTTCACCGAGATATTCAAAGGACTTCGTGACCAGTTAGTAACACAGACTTGAAAGAGTTCTTATTTTGTGTGACAACAGTTTTTCGAATAATTAAAGCAATTCATGAAACTACTGAATTATTTTTTATTTATTTTTTTTTTTTTCAATTCTATAGATACGCCGCCGAAATTAAAGCCGTCAGCGAACAATTCCCTGTGGAGCCGTTCACTTTTCTAGATCCTCCACTCAGATTGGAATTTCATCAGGCAATAAGTTTGCTAGCAGAGGCCGGTGTCACAATCGGTCCAGAGGACGATTTGTCAACTCCGGATGAAAAATTACTGGGAAAACTCGTCAAGGCGAAAGTAAGAAGGGCATTTTGGGAAACGAATAAACACTATTTTCATACCACAACTGACAACGAATGTAATTTTAAATTCACAGTACGACACGGACTTTTACATACTCGATAAATATCCGCTCGCTGTCAGGCCATTCTACACCATGCCAGACCCGAGAAATAACGTAAGCGAACATCTGCACAACATGTAAAATATTATTCACAATATTCAAACTGCTTTATTTTCATTCACAATGATATTCTAGGGGGCCTCGAATTCTTACGACATGTTCATGCGCGGTGAGGAAATTCTTTCGGGTGCTCAACGTATTCATGATCCCGATTTTCTCATTGAAAGAGCGAAAGTCCATAACATAGGTAAACCTGTATCCTCTTTTTTGGACAGAGAATTGCAACAGCTGTCTTTTCATTCAATAAAAAATTCATTAATTCGCAGATATCGAGAAGATAAAGGCCTACATAGATGCGTTCAGATTCGGCTGCCCGCCTCACGCTGGCGGCGGTATAGGAATGGAACGCGTTGTGATGCTTTACCTCGGCTTGGACAATATTCGAAAAACGTCGATGTTCCCACGCGACCCCAAGCGCATAACGCCCTAGGCGGTATGAAGAATCATATTTCATGCAACACCGAACCTTCGCCATACCTGTGCGAATCATGGATTAATTATAAATGTAAAGCAAGACCGATTGATTTTAGTAAAAATAGTATTGTTGACTATACAAGTTCCATTATACTTCAAGAAATTTTTGATGTGAAAACCTAACAATTAGGTAGTTTTTAATACATTCTACACAAATATTTACATCAGAATGAATAAAAATAATTTGCTAAATTTGATCAGTGGTACAATTTCTCGTCAGGAATAATCAAAAACTTTTTTGCCACTTATTGAGACATTCGGCGAATTCGCCACAGTCCTCCGCATCTACAAGTCCGCGCCCATCTCTGATCCCAGGCCCGAATCGCCGCAGTTCTCATCATATTTTGTACTTGAGCTTTTCCCCCACACCTGGGAAACAATTTAATCTAATGGTATTATCGATGAACGCGTAACGCGCATCTGAGTGTCACCTATGGAGAGTAGAGGTAAGAAGGACTATATCATATGGGTTTTCAACTGGAAAATCGTCTGTCAAAGAGCAAGAAATAGTGGTTCAATAATAAGTCACAATTCTGGATGCAGTATGGAGGTATGAACGTACCTGTACCCTCCATATACATATAGATTAATACGATTAGAGTTTCGGCTGTAAAAAGTTGCACTTTTTTAATTGAAAATTTCATTACAAATTTTACTCTGCAAATAAATATTCTAATGCTAAATTTCAAATTTTTTAGCGATAAATTTTTTAAATAAAACAAATAACTTCACAAAATTGGGGCTTGAGAATTTTTTAATAAGTTTTTAAAAACAGCGCCTTCAAAAGCCGATATCTATCCTTCTCCGTTTAATTCTGTCCTGCTTCAATAATTCTTGGTGCTTTCTTTTAAACTCGTCCGCTTTGTTACAGTAACGCCGTTTCATATGTACTCTACTATATCGACACTTTCTGTACACAGAGATGGTCCTCCGTACTCTTACCCTCCGCAGTATCTCCTTTTTTTGACACAGATCACTTACCTCGAGCATTGTTTCACCAGAAGAGGTTGCTTTCCAAGATATAAGTGACGAATGCTGTCCAATACTTGACCAGTGTGCATGCAGCCTTCAATTGGATTCAACTCCGGTACAAACACCAGTAGCTCAGGTTCGACGCCGAATTCTAACTGGAATTGAGGGATGGAAATTATTTGATTGAAAATATTAAAAGGGATCTGTAAACCGAATTGAAAATTCACCTGAAGAGGAAGATTGTGACAAAATAGCATGGGTGTTGCTATAGCGGTGATGCTGCTCGCTTGGTGGAGTTGCGGTATCATTATTTGGTTTGGTAAATGACAACATTCGTCTGAAAACACACATGATAAATTTATTCGTGAAAGAGATCGCATCAGGCATCTGAGACCCACCGATTAGTCCTTCGTCGATTTGCTGCTGCTGATTTTCTCCATTGAGTTGAACCAACCGAGAGAGTAATCTGAACAGCAGCGGCAGCGCATCGAGATTGTCTGTGTTTCGAAGGAAAACAGGTAAACACGACGGACGTAGTAAGCCCCATATCCGAATAATTACGAGCAGCTCACGAAGATTGTTCAACGCTTTATAGTCCTTGAGAAGTTCGTACTGAAAAATAAAAATAACAAATTGATGATCTCAATCAACTCGTGGAAACTCTTGCCAAACGTCGATGAGAAAATCATTATTACAATACCAACCCCGCCAGATTTGAGCTGTGTACGTTGTTCCGGTAATCGAGCAAGGAGATTCAGAGCCATGTCGGCGACCCATTGAATTAGTTGCTGCAGTGATTGTAAAGTGCTTGGCTCCACCGTGAATTCCTTTGGATCCAAATGGAACATCACCTGACGAACGAAAATTGGATTCAGGGCATTTGAAGGTGTTGAGAAAAAATTGATTAGTAAAACGTGAAGATTTTTTTGTACCTTATCGACATCTGTAATAGGTTCTGTAATAACTGCTGCTAGACTCTCGGCTGGCCCTTTGTCATGAGAAATCAAAGCTGACGGTCTTAGCAGAGACTTAAACGCTGTCGCTACCGAATGAATCATTAGGAGAGATGACAGATCTGCTGCTTTGGACTGACCAGCTGATAACATTCTGCAATAAAGGCAACAAATAATATTCCAATAAACTATTAAATAGTATTTTCAGTCTCTTGTAGTTGAGAGTAGGAAATATTAAGCTAACAATCTGTCAAAACATATTAAGCACAAACCTGAAGAGACAAGTCTTAATGCAAAGGAATTGAACATAGTAGAATTGTTGGATCGGGGCTGGCTGTCTGTTGTACGATAAGTCAAGGCGTTCGCACAGGGTTTCAATCATCGAGGATCTTAGACAGAGAAGTAAATCCAAGCAATCGAGTCCGGTGACGAGGCAATACTCTAGCATTGTACAAGCGTAACCCAGTGTCATTGAAGGACCTGAAATAACGATGTCAAACATTAGTTATCCCTGGTTTTTATACATGGAGATAGCAATAATTATCCTTTCCATCCTTACCACCATCCAAAAGTAGTCTGTAAAGGTAGAGTGTGCCTTGGGTGTCAATAACGAGAAGAATTCCACCTAGCCACGAGATATCGATATGAGATATAGAGAGTGTAAGCCTTTGGAATTTGTTGCTCGGCTCATCCTGTCGCCAAGGCATGTTCAAAGATGTTAAGGCGATTTCTTTCAGACAGTCTCGATTGAGATAATGTATGGAGGAATCTGCCAAGGCAATAATCACACAACTGGGTGGTGGCAACGTCGTAACGATTGCCAGTTTAGTTGTAGTTAGGGCTACCACAGGAGATTTGCATTGGTACTGAGACTGATTCTGCCAAACCTGTTGACGATTTTTATCAATTACCTCTTGTAACTCTGAATTTAACAAAAAAGTTTATCCAACACACAGAACTTCATACTTACAACAGTTTTGAATGACTCGAGGGTTTTTGGTTGAAAAAGTTTATGCACAGTTTGAGATTTCTCCCTGAGCTCCCAGACTTCGACAAGCCCTCCATTGTCTCCATTCGCAGCGACAATCAAAGAATCAGCATCCTCTCGGACCACAAATTTCAAGTGAGTTACTTTTGTGTCTTTAATAGGAAATACGAAAAGATTTTTAAAAAAAACTTTGTGATCGGAATCATAAGGTTATCGATATGTAACATCTTATAATTAGAAAAAAAAATGCTTACACATGTTATCCTGGATGACGCTATCATGTAGAAAAAAACTAGGAAGCGCCTGCGAAGTGATGTAACATTTTTCATCAGTTTTTCTAACGGATACTCTGTAGCATCTAATCGGTAGTGCAACACTACCGCTGCTCACCGCCACTAGATAGTGTCCATCTGTTAGAAGGAGAGACTGAATTAAAGTGTCCAGTTGAAGGAAATTGTTCACTTCTTCCCAATAGATGCTTACTTTTACCGTAACAAATGTCCACGGCAGTTATTCTGTGCCGCGTACTTCCGAGGCTTTCTGTCGCAAAACAAATTTGGCTTGGGGAATCTTTCGATATCATTACGGCTCCGACCATCCCTGTAGTTGAAACAACTAAGACTCCTTCGGCTGCGCGCCCACCAAACTGCCTTACCGAGGGGGCGAATCTCAGGTGGTTGAATTTGTCATTGTAGTAAATGCTGTCTTTCTTTTCGGCAACTAGCCCGATCTAGGCATTGATGAAGAAACATAGACTAATTGTTACGAGCATTGAGTATGCAGCTTTAGTAGTACGATAAGAAAACAAAATTTGTTCCCATATTGGGATTAATTGCTTCACCTTTTTGCCATTGTGAAACCAGGCGGTGCTGAGAATATGTTCTCCAGGAAAACACGCAGACCCAATCAGCATCCAATCATTCAGTATGTGATCCTTGAAAGTCCATAACTGAATGTTTCCCGATTCATCGGCAACGACCAATTTATCACCTGGCAAATCCCACTCTAGGGCAGTGATGTTGGTTTTATTTGACAATACTCTACGACAAATAAAAATTAGGAATATCAGAAAGACCTGTTGAGATTGTGATTGAAATTAAAAAAAATCCTATTCTACTATTTTCCAATCTGTTTGCAGTTTTAAATGACTTGTTAGGGAATAAAATTTCAAAATTATGGCATCAATTGTCGATAATATTGACACTAACTTATGGGAATGCCATGGCATATTCAAGTCGCAAATGTAAACATGAGAGCCCCAGGTTCTTCCGTTGAAATCATCCAATTCAGTCGTTGTTGTAAAAGCAGCAACATTACGGCTGGATAATGAACACAACGAGTGTCCATCGCAAAACCTACAATGAAAGTTCACAGCATCAAATTACTATTATATTAGATACTTTTTTAGATGATTCAAGAAAATACATCAACAATATATTTGGATTTTTTGAATCAGGGACTTCAAAGGGATCTGCAGGTGAATATTAAATAATGAGAAAATGAATTAATGCAGCAAAACCCGGATAATTAATGTTGTAAACAAGGTACGAAAAACGTACGTAACCAAAAAATTAGTTAGAGATTCAAATTGATGTACGAACCTCTCGGAACTGAGGCTAGATTTGACATTTCTTCTATTAACGGCATATATAAGATCCATTTTATTTTGATAAATAAATATTGCAATGACGTAAAATTCACATAATTGTAATTGATAGAGAAGTGCGACGCTCACAAACCGTCAAAACTGTACCATGCAGAGCGAAAATGATAAATCGACCGTGTTTCTTCCTTACCAACCGAGGAAAGTTGGTTTTTATACATACCTGGGCTACGCTTGCATAGAATTGTTCATAACAGCGCGAGATTTTGTTGAAAATCCAATTCACAATTAGACTTACAGATTAGTCCAGGAATGGAAGAGCTGTTTATTATAAATTATAGTTATGAAAAAAAAAACAAAGGTAAATTGTAGTCTCCAATAAATACGGTAAAAACTTTCTTGCCTTTCTTATTATGGTAGAAATGAGTCGTTTTCAATTGCACAGTAAAACTTAAAATTTATCTATGAATTCTATTGTAAAGCTAGCTAGTATAGATGTGTTTAAAAAATTCTGTTTAATTAATACATAACTTTTCTTATACTGGAATGAATTCGCCACAGCTCAGTTGTACTGGAGCTTGCATTGAATGTACATTTCTGTTTAACATATCTTAATTTCAATTACATATATGTACGAACGTTATTAACATTCAAGGTATAGTCATTCCTAATTTACGTTCTACAATTTTATATTTTTCACAATAATAAATTGCATGCTATGTTTACTTCCATACATACACAGAATAAATATTTGTTCTACTCTTGCGAGTTTTCCGAATAAGAATTGTAAATTTGTTCAACTACTTCTTTTCCGATATCTAAAACCACAGTTCGAATAAATGCAACTGCAATTTCATTAAATATTCGTAGGCTGAGAGTAATCTATAACACATGTTATAATATATCTTTTACCTATACGTTAATACGAAACATTTCTAACTTATAAAACATCACAAGTATTGGCTGTATAGGCCTCAGCTAAGCTCAATAACAAAATAAAACTATAACTCCGTGAGCATTTAAAATTAGAATCTCTTTTTTGTCTCTTTGTAGACATCTTTCACTTCTCTTTTTTCTCGCTCACTTCAGAATCTTTTCTTTCACGTTGAAAAAAGGCTATGCATTACAGAAACAAAGTTTGATTTTTAAATACCTCTAAGTCAATGAATTCTCTGATCAACATTGACACTCGATACAATCAACAACTTAGATTTAGGGTTTGAAAAACTCATGTAAAATGAGTCAATGGCTAAGTATAATACTTTCAGTTTCTCAGACCTCACGTCGTGAACATTGAAAAACTGCGAACTTATACATCGAATTGTTTATGTATGGGTGTTAAAAAATTATCCATCCTACGTTCTGACTTTGAAGAAAAGAATTTTACAGCTCTGTCGTCATGTGTGACGTGAGTACTTGAACTCTGGCAGCGTTGCATCCTTTACATAAAATGTGATTGTCCAATGGGTAACAGCCACGACCCTCATTTTCGGACGAAAGAATAAGCCCGCAATCTTCGCACTTGTAACAATGAATGTGAAAACTTCTATCCAGCGCCACAACGCGGACCGTCTCATCTTGATCCGCCTCTGGCATGATAGGAAGTTTGCAGACGCAACAGCGGGGAGCGAATTTCCTATAAAAGAATAAAAGTAGTTTAGTGCTGAGTGATAATTGGTTGTAAAGTACAAATAGATTTTCGACCTGGCGGCTGCAAATGCAGAAATTTATTGAACCGCTATCAAGCCACAGCCACAGTTATACTCACTTGTGGAAACACTGAATACAGTGAATCTGGTTAGTTGCATCTACAGTGAATGGTATGCCGTCCAAACTTTCACCACATACAACACACGTGAAGCATGACGGATGGTAAGGTTTGCCAGTGGCTCTTAAAATTCTGTCCAAAATCGGTCTTGTGCAGACGCAGCATTTCTCCAACGTATTAAGATAATCCTCTTCGCAGTATGGTTTTCCCTCGAGTGAGTAAAACGGCTTGCCTTGCAAATTAACCTGGCAGACGAAGCAGCAGAAGCAAGTTATATGGAAGACCTTGTCCATAGCCGAGCAGCCGTTACCCTCGCCTTCGACTTTACGCCCGCACTGTGAACATATGCCATAAATATCGACGTCATCCGCTCCATCCTCCATTCCTTGTACCAAGAGATTAGTTAACGCGTCAACCTGTGAAAAAGTAAACACAAATCAATGACAATGCATGATAACAAAAATATGCTTAGACTTCTGAAAGTGACAAATTAAAAAACCAAACCTCCTTAACAGGCGACATTTTTCCTTGCAACTGAGTCGGAGGAGCTGATCCGTATCCGGAGTACATCGAGTAGTTACATGATAATTCAGAGGGAGGCCTCGGGTTGATGGGTTCGTAAATGGACTCGTACGTGGAAGACTGAGAACTGGGACCGTAAATATCGTTTTGGTAATTCTCCGATGGAAAATCGGTCTGATAAGTAGCTCGACGTAATTCACTGTAACTGGAAGATACGGGGCTTGGAGGTGGCGGCAGTTCTTCTGGTGGAGGAGGAAATGAATGTGATGGAGCACAGGGAACATATTCCAAAGGTTCTGGTGGCGGTGGGAGATCTTCTGTAAGGTGAAAAACATGAGAATAGCACGAATGCTGCATCCACTTATCGTTTATAAATTGCAAATTATCAAGCTGCTCACCCTGACTGTAAGCACCTGGAATATTGCTGTACATATTTTCCGGCTTGACATTCCATTGGATGTTACTGTATATCAAATCTTTCTCCTTTTTAGGGGGCATTTGCATCGAGGAAGAAGAAGCTGCGTCTGTATTGCCGTAAACAACATCCCTAGTGGATCTGCTAGCTCTGTCATCGACGGGAACTTGAGGAGACGGTACATTCCCGACATTGGAATAAAAATTCTTATCATCATATCCGTACTTTGGTTGAAATTTATCCTGCTGTTGTTGATTCGTGTAAATGTTTTCTTCGGTGTTGTAAAACTTGGCCAATGAACTCCCATTTGTTGGAGTGTTATTGCGTACTGCGTTGCTATTTTTCTCAGCGACTACGACGTTCGTTGTCTGTGGGACGTATGGTGCGGGTGAATTTGTATACAGGTTTGTCGACTTTGGCTCATTTGTTGAGATGTTGTTTAAAACTGTGCTGTATGAAGGGGCTGGTGCACTCTTCAGTGAGTAACTTTGCGGTATCTAGAGAACATTAGCCCATTTTCCAGCAAAATTATTCCCAAAATTCTTGTATATTAACAGAATACAATAAAAATATTTCACTTCTAATGATAACATATTTGAATTGTTATTTAGAAATTTAAGCCAAGGTTCTCTCAAAGCTGAAGGAGGATAAGTGAGTTTAAGTGTGTGTAGAGCAAGGTTGTTGTAAATGGAGACTAAACTTCCATCAAACTGTCCATTAATAAACAATTAATTTAACGAAGTAAAAAGGGGTAGAAAATAGCCAGACACAAATAAATTCAACTTGAAGGGGATTGGAAATAAATTCCAATTACGTGTAGGTTTGCAATGCAGTGGAATGAAATGGGATAGGAATTCGGTAGAAAAAGAATAGGGGACACAAGGTAATTTTATCAAACCGTGGTGCTTATGAGTCATGTACTTGTTTTCACGGCTTGAATCATGCAAGCAAGCGTTAACATTCTTTAGAATGAATAAGCTGATTCGACAATTTCATTCTTTTCATAACAAAACTTTATATCTTTGACACAAATAAACGACATAAGAATTACAAGCTGTATTTAGCAACAAGGCAGGCAGGCAGGCAGACAACAGGAAATTGAGGCTTTACTTAATCGCCAGTTGTTAGAAGTTGTGAAATAATTCGCATTACGCCTCACAGAGTAAAAACGCAAAGAGAACAAAGAATATAGATATTGAGTCTAGTTAGTCACAAATTGAGACAATTGGCATGTCTGACCTCCGGTTGTGATTTTTTTGGCTTTGGCGGAACTGTGGGTCCGATTTTCTTTACAGTTTTCCTTACTTCTCCTTCGAGACTCATTTGAAGATTGTTTATCTGCTGCTCAAGTTCATTTATACTCGACATTGTGATATCTGAAAAATGTCAAGTGTTTTTCAGATATTTTGGTGTCTGAAAGATGAAAAAAAAAAAAAAAAAGTGAGTAAACAGAACTCAGCTCAGCTCAGCTTATGATATAATATGAACACATTTTTTTTACACGAGTGTTACACTAGGACTTGTACTAATTATAAGACGGTTTGATTTGGAGTGGGAGTGGATATGATTATTCATCACGACTCCCTGATGAAAAGGAATAGGTGTGTCATTTTTCTATTGTTTTTTCCCCGTATCTGTTATCTTTTTCTTCGAAAAGACGAATGGAATGCGAATGAATTCTACTTATTGTTCGCTGTATCTGATTCAAGGATCTGATAATAGATTAAGTTATCTCTCAGAATTCATCGCGAAATCGACGTTCACGTAATAATGTGAAAACGATGCTGTCAAATTTTTTATCCGATTATAAATAAGTATTAAAAAATATATCCGATAAAAAGATGTGAAAGTTAGTCACTACACATTAACGATATTTTTACGCAACAAGGATAAATCGGAATTAACTGTACACTGATAATAGAAAAAAAGGAAACAGTCAAGGAAAAACTGCACGTATTTATTCGTTGATTAAAAACGATAATTACAATGAGATTTGAACACGATCTGAGCAGATACGCGGTCGAATTTTTTTTTATCACGAGTTGTGAGGGCCGTGACAAAGAAACGTAAAGATTAGTGGAAACACCGGACAAAATTTGACAGTTTTACCTTATTTGAGTATTGCGCTGTGTCTGTACTGGTTTAACTTTGAGATGCGAATGAAAAGAGTTCTTGCGATTATAAATAAATTGAAATTTCACTGAGAGAGAAAGCGATCGAATCACGGCCTCGCATTCAGCTAACACAGGCGGCTCTGATTCTGAATCATCCTGCCGCAGCACATCCTGCTTATCGCTGGAATACGACGGGTTAACAAGTAGACAAAATAAAACAAATATACACCATCCATAAATCATCCACAGTTATCTAAAACTAAGTAGAGGAGCGTCCCTACTGATTTGTTTATTTATTTCGCCAGCTGGCGAACTTTTTGCCATCTGGCGGCCGACGATTGGAATGACTCCGTAGAGCCCCATATTGGCGGGAAATTCAATGTCACACTTTGTGAAAAAGCAACAGATATCACAATTTACAATTGATGATCGCATGGGTACATAACTGGAGTTTTATATAAGTAATTTTATTTCAAACATGAAATGTGAGGAGAAAAATTTTACAGACATGTATTATCCTGGCGTGATTTCAAACATTGGCAACTTTTTCCACGTGTCTAACAGCATCCTTCAATTTATACACAAGTTCTTGAAGCTGTTGAGTTGTGCAAGCGAACTTCATGAACTCTGGCTTTCCCTGATTAATCGTGCTGAATTGAATGGTATATAATTGGGAACCAATGGAGTCTTCTATGTTTGACTGTAATTAGAAAATAATACATTGCGATCAGATGCCTGGTTCGATAACAGTGGTACAGCAAAATTCTTTCCTCTCACAAGCGTTTGAAGATAATAATGTACCTTAACACAGTAGTCTAACTTCCAATTGACATCAACGACGTGTGGTAAGCTATTGCCGATTCTGATCAGCGATGCCTGGATACCTTCTTTATTACTCACGTAAGCATCACATAGTTTCTTTACTCTGGGACCAGTGATATTTACATTTGAGAGAGCGAGATTCAATTTTTCTCCATCGAGGTCAAGACGGGCTGCATCGATCAACAGACTCGATAAATTGCCAAAAATTTCTTTGACAACATCTGGTTTTGATCCGTAGAGTTGAGCTACATCTGAAAGTTTTATATCACAACGAAAATCATAATTTATTGACTGATAAAATGTATTGTCGGATCTTGCACTCACATGTGCAAGACATTCGGTGTCAAAGGTCGTATGAATAAAAGTCAAAGAATTTAACGTTTCGGCCCTAAGGAAAGGCCCTCCTCAGAAAAACTATAATGTTTATTAAATATATTAGTAATCATAGCATATTTACAATGAAGTATTCGTACAAAACGTAGATATAAAGCGAACGACAACTTGACACCATGTTCGCCCTAGATTTCATAATTAGTATAAGTTTCCTTTCATGAGTGATTGATTGTAGATCTATGCTTCTCTCTCGCTTCCTCTCCTTTTGCGGAAAGACGTGCGTTCCAACCTCGTCGGATTTTTTGTTAAATAATGATTGATTAAAATAAATAATGAAGCCAAAGGAACCTGATTTTATGTAAAGTGTCTGTGGGATTTGGGTTTTTGTAAATACTTGAATTGTGGATCTCACTGGATTGTGATATGGGTGTTAACATAAGCTTTTGTCATCATTTAGATGACTACCGTTTACCACTCAGATTGATGGTCATTTTATTGGATAATACTGGTGCTATGGAATTGTAATTTCATTGTTCACCACTGTTGTGGTCTTGTGCCCTTTTTTCATTCATGTTGAAAGCCCACATTTCTTGTACGAGGCTCACTAGTATTTAAATGTAAGTTTTGCTTTATATCTACGTTTACATAAGTACTTCTTTGTAACTGCGCTATGATTACTGATATATTTAATAAATGATAGTATTTATGAGGAGGCCCCCCTCAGGGCCGAAACGTTAAATTTTTTGACTTTTATTCATACGTCCTGCTATACTGAAAATTCTGCACATACTATTGAAGATAAGATCGCGAAAACATTCAACTTGTACTCACATTTGTCTTCAGATTTTTCACACAACTGTAAAACTGCTATATCAATCAAATTTCCAAATATAACATCATTGATTATCTTCGGATTCTGCAGACTGGACAGACCCTTGATCGTACTTTCACTCAATTCCATTATTGGATTGCGAAACTCTAAGATCTGACTTTTAATCTAGCGATTGTTCATCATTAATAAATCTAGCTTCACCTAACCTAACTTTTGCAGATCAAATTTGACAGCCGTCAAAATGAACAATGATTACAAAGTAATAAAGATGAGAAACTCAACAATACGTTCTCCTAATTAGAGTAAAATACCCGCCAAATACAAAAACAGGGACCGTTAAAGCGTTGACTGAAGATATATTATAAATAGATTTTATTCGTTACAGTTTAAAAAAAAAATTTTATTGACAATTCCGATAGTAAAATGATCACTGTCTTAATTAAACTCGACCTCTTATACCTTACTCTACGTTTTTCTGTAAGAAAATTATGGTATGGAATGAGGTGGTGAATACAATGCAAAAAATAAAATATTACTTTATTTTCCCGCAAACAATCGTCATCTCGATGCATGTCTAAGCTTTGGCATACATGTCACGTACCTGTGATATCAATGCATGGCGACACTATGATCCATGTTAGTTACGAAATTACAGTTTGAAATATGAACCGCTGTATCACTTGTATCGGTATTGTCCCCTGTCTTGTGGGTAATTCGTTCTGGATTAATATATTTGATGAGGATTTTTATCCCGCCTAAAGAGGATAATTGAGTAACACATCCTGCCTAGCGAGTTCAAGCAACATAGGATCGTCAAAGAACTTGTTGATAGAAACGTCTTCAGAGAGGCCTTTGCGTCTCCTAGTTTTGAGCATGAATTCTCTGGCCAAATGGGTGGCTGGCTGAGGTTCGAGAGGTCTGATGGTTATACTTTTGTCAAGAGGATCTCCTGGCACGATTTGCCAGTGATGAAAGACTGAGAGGCAAAACGCCTGGCCTTGGGTGTGGGTTCGCAAGTCCGTTTCGAAGCCGAAACTGTCGATCGCTGGGATGAATGCTTTTATCGTATACAACGGACTCCCGGGAACTGGTGCGTCTTGTGTAACGTGTCCGCGGCGTTTCGCGAGGACCGTGTAAACCGCCGAAACACAATCGGCCGGCGCTTGGACCTCGACGAACAAATACGGCTCCATCAGACGAGGAGTGGCCATTAAAAATGCCGAATAAGCGACTCTCCTAGCAGTTGGAATAATCTGGCCACCTGAAAGGACAAAAAAACTGTTACTGTTGATTTTTCGGATGGGATTTCGACGAGGATTACAATTGCAGATGCTCTTCACCTCCTCTGTGCAGGGGTTCCTGGGCAATAACAGCGTCCAATATCTTAAATTTTACATTTCTGATAGGCTCCTCAGCAAGAGGTCCTTCTCTGGTTCCCCATTGGAATCCTTGAACAATGGCATCCCTTGCGCTTCCCAAAAGCGTTTTATCTACCTCCGAGGGCAGTGTGTCATCGACCAGAATGTTTGGTCCAGTGGAGTCGGGACCAAACGCCCAAATGCTTCGCGCCGCGAGCAAATCCCAGTCGTACTTTGTCTGGAAAAATTCACCCAGGCGTTTTCTGGGGGGAATATTTGGATTAGATCGAGTTTGACTTTCAGAGTATCGATTGTTTCTACTTGAGACGAAAAGACGGGACACCCCAAGACTAAATACGTACTTGTTCCAAGTGATACGAACATGTTCCGCCTCGATATCCTCTGCTAATCCTCTTTCCAAAGGCTCGGCAATCATCGTCAGTTTATTTCGCTTGTTGGGAGTTTCGGCGAAGCATTTCAAGGAGCTTGTCTCGACCACCGTTTCGGCGAAGGCGACGACGGGATCGGCAACCTTAATATCAATTTCGGAGTACATTCTGCGCAGGTCGTGCATGGCGCAATCCAGATAGAGTTCACCGGTACCGAGAACAACGTGTTCGCCGCTCTCCTCGACCCTTGTGCCAAGAAGAGGATAGCTTTTGTTCACCTTTCTCAACCCGTCCAACATTTTTGGTAGTTCCGACGGATTAACAGGTTCAACAGCAATCTTTATCACACTCTGAGTGTTGAATTTCAATGGTCGGAATATGTGCAAGTCATCGGAATTGCTTAAATCAGTTATGGTGCTCGTTTTGACTATTGGCCTGTCGATACCTTCTATCAACACCCAATTACCAGCGGGTACTCGATTCAGTTCTATGGAGTAACGTGCTTCGCTGATCCACAAGCGACCGACCGTTAATATTCGTGAGTCCTCTTCGTCAGCTTTAGAATAAGCCTCACCTAAGACCCGAACTCGCGCTCCCGCCTCCAAAGTTCCGGACATCACCCTTCCCAGGACAACAAACAAGGTGCAATCTTCGGTGGGATACATTTTTGTACTGTGTACCATCAGTTGACCCTAAAAGTGTACAATTATTAACAAAATTTAATACACTCATGCGAAAGAGATGAGTTTACAGGCCAACATCGAGAGTCAATGAAGAGTTTGCGCTGCAGAGAATCAACATACGTCTGGATCACAGTTGGTCATATCCTGCGCAAGCGGTGAATCTGGAGGGCCAGTATAGACGTGTCGAACTTTGACTGGAGCATGAGAATGTGGACTAGGCACATGAGCTACGCACATATCAACGAGCCCACTCATGTCGCCCAAGAATCTTGTGCAGACCAATCTCAGAAGTGGCCTGATATTCATTTTCATTTCTTCGGAGCTTAACCTGATGCCCAATTCGTCAAGCACTGAAAATATCAACACCAGTTATGACTAGTTTAATGAGGAATAAAGTATAAATACTCGCATGTAGGTTTTCTAACAGAACAAGAAAGTCAAGTAATCACATACCATCCGGAAGTGTAGTGTCGACGTCTCCAACGACCTGTGCAAAAATCTTGTAAAGCGGTTCAAGAATAAATTCGATAAAACTTCGCTGAGCGGTATTATGCGGCGGTTTTTTGGTGAACTTTCGAGTTTTCGAATTGAAGTATACATCGCCCCAAAGCCGCTTTGCGAATTCTGTAGCGTTAAGCTGCGGATGATTTTTGGCATAGAGAGCAGCGAATGATCTAAGAGTAAAGCAAACATTGTACTCCGAGCTGGCGAAGCAGACGTTGCCCAAAGCTGGGGAGACGAACGCGGGATTCTCAGAGTCAGAGTACAGAGCAATAAGCCCGTTCACTTCCTCAATTATGTGCCGCAGCTTGTAGTAGGCGTCTAGAGGGGGCAACTTCAATTCCAGTATTAGTCTATCCACTTTATTGATGCAAACGGTCAGCGCGAGTTTTTCCTGTAGCGCATGCTTCAGCAGACGCTCCGTATTTAGCATCACACCTTCTGCTGCATCTACAACCAACACAGCCCCATCCGACATTCGGATGGCAGCTGTTGCCTCATCGGAGAAGTTGACGTGCCCTGGAGTATCGAACACGTTTAACAAGTACGATTTAGCCTTAACATCTTGGAGCAGCAGAGTGACCGGCGTTGCTTTTGTTGACACACCGCGCTGCTGTTCAGTAAACAAGGTGTCAGTGTACCTGTCAATGGAATTGCAAACTTAGTATCAAGTTTAGATCGTGAATTTCCTTTGCAAAGACAATGTGTTTCGTACCTGAGTGCCTTTTCGTCCGTTACACTGTGCATGTAAGGGTGAGTTTGACGAATGAGGCAGTCAACGAGAGTCGTTTTACCATGATGTAGATGACCCAGGAGTACAACATTTCGTATGAGGTGAGGGGCATCCATCATGTCTGCAAGAAACTCGATACTGTACGTGGTGTCAGGCAGTTGCTGTTGCTTAATTTGAAACTTTGGCCTTCTGGTTGGCGCAATCAATGGCTTATCAAGGGGCTGGGCATCTTCTTCTTGCACCAGAGTTTCCACCTACAACAAACATGCAAAGTGTTATTAGTGGTCTCGTTTTCATTTGTGAGATAGGTTCTGTTTATAAATTACTGCGTCGATGTACACAGCCTCACCTCTGGCCCGTAAACTTCCAAAGCACTTGGATAGTACCGTTTGTCTTCGTGGAGGACAACAGCCATCGTGCTTTGGTCAGGATGCTCCCGAACCTCGTCCTTATCTTCTTCCATCTCTTCGTCGGATCGCTCTTGATCCGCAGCATCGTCTCCACCGTTTCCATACTCAGCTTCGTCCTCGCTCTCGGATGCCAAGTCAGGACCGATGTAATTCCCAAACTCGTCGTAAAGGTCGGCATCCATCGTGAAAGTTTCTGGAGACAAATTTGAGAAATTACATGATTTCGACGTCAAAAATTCAGGCTATATAATTAAAGATTCAGGCAAACTATGACTGAAGTGGAATAAAATCGCAGCGAAGCGTTAACGGATGTTGCAAACCTCGTAAATGATTTTGCTTATGAAAAAAAGCGTTTACCCAATCCAAAGAATAGCTGAACAAACTAACACGGAGGGTTTACAATACGTAGAAGCAGAAATGCTGACAATAAATAAACACCGGTGGAGGTTAGGATTACGAAAAGCGTGCGTCGTCTGCCGCTGTGACCTGAACTTAGCGACAAGTTGTCGAGATCAATAGATCGATAGATCACCCGCAGCGCTACCTGGGCTGCTTGAAGGCGAAATAAGCGCGGCGCATTTCTATTTTGAATTTTAAAAACGCAAAAATTGTGCGACAATCGAGAAGTTTGTTTGCAGCTTCTCATTCTGTACCCAAACTTCCTTTTTAAACACAAGAAAGCTCGATTTCACACTTTCCTTCTACATGCATACGTATCATTTCTCGGGCTAATAACGATGGCAAAACATAAATAAAAAATATCAAGTACGAGTACAACATGTCTGTTAACTCTGGAGAATCTTTTCCTCGCAAACTGTTCGATCCCTGTGATAAAATTCCCCATTTTGAAATAGGTGAGCTGTGTTATCGTTTTGCCTTTGCTATAGAAATACATATGAATTATTGCAAGACGAAATTCACTCATCGCCGACATTCGGCTAACAGTAAATATTCTCGTACTTTTCACAGATGATCCAATGCGCAAAGCGTTATGCTTCCGTGAAAATTTAATAGTCACATTAAAGGACGAACTCACCACCGACACAAAACCTGTGGGCGGTTACTGTTTATCAGTGGAAAGTATTGGCAAGGAAGGTAACGAGTTTATGGTACAAATGCTCTCGTCTTTGACTGTGAACGGTTCATTCGCCGGATCAAAAGTCCTGGGTTCGTCGACGGACAATTTCCATTGCTTGGAAGAGAAACGAACAGAGTTAGCCTAGCTTGTTCTCAAATTATTCAGAACAACCATCACATCTCCCTTTCATGACATTACGATCAACCTTCGACAGATATATTCACCGGCTTGATGGACTACAGGAAAAAGTTCTGTTCATTGGCCTGGAGGATGATTTCTTTCACGTAGAAGCCCAGGAACTTTGTCCATGCGACAAATCTGTGAACCGCAAGGATTTACCGCTTTGTTCCAATGGCGAAATGATAAGCGAGACGACGAACGTTCTGCTGATGCGGTATCTTGCTCTGAGAAACTTCCACGGAAGTCTTTCCTTTCAAAGTATCATGATCGATGGACAACTCACGACATCCAATTACGTGAGCAAAGGCCATGTGATATTAACGATAGATTAATGATCGGTTAATTTTTTTTCTAGAGATGTACCGAAGCGCGAAGAATGAAGCTGAATGGCAAGGTCCTCCCGGTTTATACTATAGAGCGCAGAATGCATGAGGAATGCGGACTCATTCACAATACCAAGACTTACATGACTCAGAGCGGGTATATATTGCGACACGATTGGCTGGAAGTCCCATACCTGGTGCAAATCAATTCGCTCATTGATCCCAATGATCTTGTCACCAAGGATCGAAAAATTGTTCCTCCACTGAGGTCGAGATGGGGAAGCGATGTTCAAATGATGTCCATGTACCTTGATAAAAAGGTAGGAAGATTTTTCATCCAATGATATGAATAATGAAGATGCAACCATTTATAAAGAGTTACTTTTTTTTATCTTGTGATTTAGACCTGTCAAATGGCACAGCAAACGGAGTACCTCACCGATCACCCCGAGATCAAGCAGTTGATAAGCGATTTTACGCAGACATTGTTAGCCGGTAATCATCTTGCTACACAGGCAGCATTTTTACCGAGTTTTCTTAGACAGGTCATAATTTAATTCAACTTAATTCCCATTTTCACTTCTATTTCACTTGTCGAGAATAAATGTTGGTAGATCTTTTGATGGTATATCGGAGAATCACAAGGGAATCTTAATCATGATTGTTTTGTTTTTTATTTGAAATTGTATAATCTCTGGAATGCGATTTGATCGTCGCAGTGAAGCCGGTTAACGTCTTATCATTTACGATTCAACATTTCGCGGCATTTGCCAAAAACCCTGACCCGTCCAAGGTCGGCGCGTCAGGTGAATCAAATCTGGATATGTCACAGCTGTCTACGTACAAGCCAAGTCGAGTATGCAGCGTCTGCGGAATCTGCTTCGAGTGTCTAATGTCCGAGCAGCCTCCCAATAATGCTAAGCGCAACTGCATGACTCCTGACTTGGTAAGCCAGTGGCTTGTTAATGTGACGCAGAAAATAATACGTTTAAGTTTTCTTTCACTTTTTTCTCCAATAGAAAAGTCCAGCATTTTCGTTGTGTTCTGTATTCACAAAGTGTCCCAGTGACGCAACTTGCACCAAGAAATTGTCAGATGGCAGCAAGCTGAGCGTTACTTGTTCTGACGATTGTAGAACTTGTGTACCCGGCGAAAAGCACACTAGCATTTGCAGCTTGCATCCTGAATGCCTACTCAAGTGCAAAGGGTGTCAACATCAAAGAGAACCGTGCCAAGTACACAAGGTGATTTTTCGAAATATTCAAATATATTTCATCAAGGAAAGCGTTTTACCTGTTTAAAAACGTTGGAAAAACGTCAAATATGATTTAGGACTGTCCGGAATGTCTGGGATGTCGCGAGGTTTGCAGCTTTCATCCACAGTGTAAAAAAACTTGCGAGGGATGTCGAATCGCCAAAGAACCGTGTAGTGTGCACAAGGTGCTATAATTTTCAAGCATACTAGATCAAACCATGTTACCCTTTGCTAAGAAACAAGTAAAAAAAATTTATTTGGGTTTAGCATTGTCCTGAGTGCCCTGGATGCCGTGAAGTCTGTAGCTTTCATTCAAACTGTGAAAAAACCTGTAACGGATGTCGAATGATTGAAGAACCATGTAATGTGGATAAGGTATTGAATCTTTTGAGCATATTTGAGGGAATTGTCGAGTTTTTTTATGTCAAACCACTAAAAATTGCTAATATCCGTATATAGGATTGCATTGAGTGTCCTGGATGCCTAAGTAAGGTCTGCAGCTTTCATCCGGAATGTGAAGGAACCTGTGAAGGATGCCAACCTGTTAAAGAACCATGTCGTGTGCACAAGGTCGTATAATTAATAAAATAAATAATTTTCAAGCATACTCAATTGAGAAATTTGGTACTTCTATGTAAAAACGTTTGAAAATTCTTAATACTGGGTTAGGCTTGCCCTGAGTGTCCTGGATGCCATAAAGTCTGCAGCGAGATTGGAGTTTGCCCAAATTGCGTGAAGTGCAACATTGAAATACTCCCAGAGAGCGCCAAAGTTGTTCTCAATCTGAATAATGAAAATTGAAGAGTACCCAGCGGATGGTGTATAAAACAATAAAGAACGTTTAATTTATGTTACTATATATAATACAAGACGCTAGCATTAGTGGCGGCAGAGAACCAAATTATTTATATATATATATGTGTGTGTGCGTGTGTGTGTGTGTGTGTGTGTGCGTGAATTCAAAATGTATTGATGAGTGATTTAATTATTATTCATGTCTATAAATTCACGTGTTTTTTACTCCATGGCAATAAAATAATTATAATGTCCTCAAAATCTGTGGTCAGGAATTCAGCATTCGTTACTGTTGTTCGTTTACAAAGCTGGCTTCTGAGGGTTGCATATTACACAATTCTCCTGAAAAAAGAGAAACATCCCAGATACTTATTATATGATTAATAATATTTGTGACTGCCAACACACATATTTTCATTACATAAAACTAGAGATACTTCCAGTATTCACTTACCAATGAATTTATGTTTCGCAAACAATCTTCGTGAAACGAGTGTCTGCAATAGAACATGACTAGATTTCTCGGTTCTGAGAAAAGAAAAAAAAATCTTCATTGAATAGAAAATCCTTCAACATGCGTATAGAACATAATCATCAAAACAAATTTCATGGTCATGACCTACCTCTTATAATTATTTTCTGATGACAGGCTCGACACATGTGATCATCTATTAAAAAAAAAAGACAAATCAAATTTTCGAATAAATCACTTCAATTGATAGAAAGAAAAAAACGGTTTAAAGAAACGAGATGGAAACGGGTCCTTACCATCTGTACATATTCCTTTTTGATGCGACCTGACAAGTTTTTCGTGAAGATTAAAATGATCATTTGACAGTATCTTATTGCACCCTTCTTGTACCGATATTTGTAAATTGTAATCACACATCATTTTGACCAGTGCATTTTTTAATCCAGGAATCTCGAGTCTTGGTTCTATTTTTTGGAGGATTAGTCGGGGGTCCATGTAGGTGCCGATTCTTTGCAACAAAAATGTTATCGCCTCTGAAATTCGACATATGCATAGAATATTAGTAACCAGAATAAATAAAAAGTTAATGGATAACTATTTATAACATTTTACCTGGCTTGTCTAATGAATAATTGACCAAATTATTCCACAGTTCATCATCGTCATGTACCTGGCAAAATTCAATTGCACCTTCCATGTCGTTTAATTCTTGAGTCATTAGAGCAAGAGCTTCCGAAGTGTTGCCAATTCTACCGAGTAGGTAAACCATCTCTGGGTAAAATTGTTTCTGACGACAAATTTCAAGGGCTTGTTCAATAGGATAATTGTCCGACCTCCTCAGAAGGGGGAGAAGTTTATCTCTGGAAAAATCCGCATACAAACGGACCAATAATCCATGATATTTTCCCTTAGAATCTTTTGTATCTTTTTTGTCCAAGGCATCTAAATACTGAAAAATATAATAGTCAGCTTATTTAAAAGATTTTTGACCAATTCCTAAGAATCCCTCCACTCACCATGTGCAAATATCGATGATTCTTTTGCAGTTTTGCAACAACAATTTCCGACGGCACTCTGTTTTTCTCAAGAAAAAATGCTATTGCCCTTTCCGCGTCTAAATCCATCAAGCCTTCGATCATGTCGTGGACCGAGTTGTACAACTTGTGCTTTTGTATAAGTTGAAAAACGTCTTTATGCTTCAACTTGAGATATATCGCCAACGATTCGTCGTACCTGTTTTGATGGGTGTACAAAATAGCAAGAGCTTCGAGTAAGACATTCTGGCCATTTTCTTGGGTGGAAAGATGCTCGCGGATGCCATTTATCACAGCGACTACGTTGTATAACTTTGGTGACCACTCTTTAACTAGCTGCAGAAAACCATCGGGATCGGTCTTTAAATATTCGTATAAAACCATTTCGTAAATTTCCGGTCTCAGTGTCACGTCGCCTCTTGGAAGATATGACGATATAGAACGCAGCTGATGTACTCTAGCAAATTTGTAAACCTGTGTGGGAAGAAGATATCGATGAGATTTCCATCATTAACTTGAAAAGTAAATTTTTTTTATGCGTAAGATATTCAAAAGAGAACATGAAAAACACATCGTACTTCTTCCTCCCAGAGTTTTTTGTCCCGTTCTAAAACTTTCAAGCACAATTTTCCAGCTTCGTTATATTTTCTATGAGCTAACAAGTGATCCAGATATACACGGCCGACATATATTAGTGAGTGTTTTTTACAGTCTTTGCCTCCGTTGGCTGTCACGGTTTCCAAAGCTAGCTCAAATTTGCCGTGAGTCAACAACCACTCAATTCTGTCGTCAGCGTCATACAGACTGGCAACCACAATGTCTTTCGGACTGACGATGAAATACCTGTTTTCATCAATTAAACAGTCTAAATGATAATCGTTACAGCTGTACTCCTTGTAGCCACGCAACGTCAACGATGTAGCGCAAATAGCCGTGTATTCTAGATATTTCGGTTCGACCACATGCAACATTGGCCTTTGACTGTTACCAGTTTCATCTGGCTCTTTCGGGCAGCCAAGTATTACTAGCTGATTTTCCAATGGTGCGATACCAGATATATAAAAATCGACTTGAAATGCAGAGACTGAAAGAGCAATTCGAAAGTTTCAGTTACTTCTTATGGAGTCTGGCAGTCGGTGGATGGCAATTTTCTTAAAACAAAGCACAAGAAATGGTGAAAAGCAGGATACAGTACCTGGATCGACGGCATATTCAGACAGATCTCGATTTGCCATCTCTTGTGCTGATCGTTTGCGTATCTGACAAATTCTGACAGTATCTACCCAGCCTATCAGCAGCGTCCTATTATCAGACCACCTTAAATTGCATCTGTAATGTTCGGGTGAGGCACTGAAATTGAATTACAGGAGTTAAAAATCGCAGCAGCACTCTTGAATTTGTAAGTAACTTTGAGGGCACTTCAAAGATGTCTAATAGCTGTAAGAGCTCAGATTTCAGAGAGAAACTTGGCAGAAGAATGAAACCTATAGAAACCTAAAGTGGCACAATAAACAAGTGCAAGTGAAGAAGAAATTGAAAACAAAAATACTCACTCTATGGATCGAGTCCACTGTATTACTCCTAAGGAACATTTAGCACTTAAATCATATATTCTAACCCCTGTATCCGAAGCCCAAGCTACAAATTGTCCAGCCCAAGATATGGATCGTACACCACCTTCAGCTTCACACAAAATCGTAGGTTTGATCCGGGATAAAAATGTCTTTTCGTATAAAATTAGTTTACTGTCACCTGAAATTTTGCAAGGTAGGAATGTTCAGCGCCAGAAATGTGGAGAAAAATATGCTATCAAACGAACAAGTTGAAAGAAGTTGAATAAATCTAAAATAAAAATGAAATGCTGTATTACCTGTTAGGAATCTTCTACCGCTTCCAGTTTTGTAATAATAAGGGTCAAGCGCGATACTCTTGACCAATCTTTCCATGCTCATGTTGTGGTTATTCTCCGTACTGTACAGACCATATATAACAACCTTTCCATCGTCGCTACAGGATCCGATAAAATCTCCGTTCTGATCTATGGATATTTGATTGACAGCAACAGTATGGGCCTGTAGAGTTTTGGATCGTATTATGTTTCCTTTGTGATCCAATATATGGATCATTCCCCAGTGCGTGCCCAAGCAGAGAAACTGAAAATAGCTGTTCGTTAGGACTCTCTGTACACTAACCTAACCTCGATTTTTACTCGCATATTCTGTCGCTCCTTGCTGAATAAAATGAATGCAAGGAACGTTAATGAGAAAGAATTATCGCATAGAATGTAGAGAATATGAGGTTTTACAGAACAGGCGTTAATGGCACCTTTGGGTGAACAGCGATGCAGCTCGCAGCATCATTTTGGAGTATACTATCGAGATCATTTCTCATTCGAATGTATTTCAATCGAGGTTCAACCTCTTCCACATCAGAATCTGAATCATCTTGATTATGTTCTTGATCCTGAAAATAGAGGAACGTAGTTTCAGCTCTGACTGTCAACCCACCACCCTCGACTTTGATACAGTTAATTGGGATTTTGCTTGTCCATGGAATAATAGGAGAAGCTCGATTATATCTACGTAAATCGGGAACGACAATTACATTATTTACACTATTATTCATCTGTGGTGAAAATTTTCTAATAATGTTTTTACGCAGTCACGTAGCAGTAGCAACACGCCAGAGAATCAAAATATTGGTCTTCGCGTACATGGATGTGACACATACGAATTCGTGTGTACGGCACGCGAAGATGTGTCATTTAAAGAAAAAAAAAAGCACGCAGAGATAGAAGGGAGGGAAGGGGGCTGACAGATTCCATGATTACAAGAATTTGAGAGATGGTAAACGCCGATCCAATATTATCCCAGACGATTTAACGTTCTGTTAACTATGGGTGCGTTCCGAAATTATCTGGCAGCGCTGAAAATTCCCTAGGACAGAGGCAGAGTTATCCACGAACTTGATGGAGTAACAGAGATAAAAGATTGTTAACAATACTGGGAGGAAATATCGAAACGCACTGTATTGGAGTTGAAAAGTATATGGCGTCCATATCGGGTTAATTGAAAATTTCATTTCTTTCCCATTCATCATTTCATAGGCATAATAGTTTTTGACCCTGCATTATCTAGGTTGTACACGCGGTGTGAGCGATGTCACATGTATGATAACATCAGTTTTTGAGTTCTTGTCGCCTCGAGGTACCGACCGCTTGCCGACTTGAGTTGGGCGTTCAGGGTACGACGCAGAGAGCGCCGCTTGACGATGAATTTATCAAGATAATACAAGGTATTCCCACGGACTTATCATAGGAGGTAGGTAGAGGATGAATCCATTCTATAGTTTTAAACAGAAGAAACCAAAATGGCGACGAAGCCTCGCACTTTGTGGTTAACCTAATCACGTCAACAACGAATACATTATTTTATTATTCAAGAATTGTTCATACGGCTTATTCGCGTTAAATGTTTTCAAAATGAGTCGATGCGTGAGGTTAATTCTTCAACAATTTTCGAAACACCGTGTTGACCCTCCCAAGGTATTATGAAATAGTATCAACCGACGTATTGACACTATATCAATGCTAGGCTAAAAGTATCACTAATCCGAAACTTGACAGGCCGTTTTCACCTTTTAATTAATTATGCGCAATCCTCTATCGACGAGGACAATGGAGACTAAGGTTACAAGCAAGACTAGCAGCCTCAAGGCTCTGCTATTAAGGGCTTGGCGCGAACGTTGGAACGACTTGCAATGGGGAATCAACATAAAAACGGTACGCACCGCTGAATTAGGATAATCACACGGTTGTGAAAATTTCACATCTGCCTTGAATTTCATCGGATTTACCAAGATCAGATTTTACCGTTATCAGATTTTACCAAGAGGCGTGAGCGGGGACGTCTACAATTTGGCAGATTGCATTCTGCAGCAGGCTTTAGTAGGCCCGGGACCAAATCAGCTGGTGTTATCATACTTGAAACATTCGCTGAGCTCGCAGGTTTGTGCGTTTCTTTTTCCCCCTAAATTTGAAAAGTGATATTCCACAGGACTGCTGACAATAATTTTTCACACCTTTCAGCTGGTGTCTTACGCAGCTGTTCTACAGAGGATAAGTAAATATGGTGCATTTCACAAGCCGCACTGTATTATAAGCCTGTTAGAATTTCTTGAAACAATTCAAGTCGGTATAACCTGCCGAGGAAAGCCGGAAGAAGACTTATTAGCTGCCTCTGTACTTTCGATAGTGCATTGGTTGCTGCTGTGCTACCTCCATGTGCTTAAAATGCCCCAAAATAATCCGTCACTCACCTATCCTGCAGATTTGATTGATAAACCAGCAAGCATTTTAAAACAGATGATCAACTCCGACTTCCTCTGCGCTATGATGTGCCTAGCTAAGCACGACGATAAAGGTACATTAAATTTAGATTTGATTTTGGGTAAAGGAATATCTGATGCTCTATAGAAAATACAACTTTCGTCGTTGTCTTTTTTAGAGCTTTACATGGAAGTGGTGAATAAGTGCCAGGAAATAGAAGCTCTTCAGAAGAATAGTATGGTAAAGTCTGCGGTACCAATTGAGGGCTCGTTGAAACAACTTTGCAATCTTGATATAGAAACACTGGCTGTGCATTCGAAGAACAACAAGAAAGAACCAATCACTTATTGCCTACAACCACTACTCGCTGTTCAAGTAATGCTCAATCCAAGCACCGAAACCACAGTTCTGGTCAATCAGCTCTTAATGATACAGAGAATCAAGGGATACTCCAATGCCAGGTTGTATTCGGAAATTATTCGCGCCTGCTTCATGTGTCTGCACGATGTAACCGGAACTTCCAAAGAGTCGCTGTGGGGTGCTTTTACCTTTTTGAAAGTACCGCACATTTTGAAAGAATTAAATGCAACGACTTTGAGTGGTGAGAAGGAATTTTCTATATACCGTATTGTTTTGAGTATAAGATGACCCCCAATACCGAGGCAGTATTTCCGGATGTTTATCTTAGTTACCTGCGCATGAAACGAGCTTATGTATAAGATGAGAAGGATTTTCGCAGGTGTTGTTGACGAAAAAAAAAACCTCTGCTTATATTTAGAACAATACGCTATAATAATACAGGATTGCATTTCGATGGTAATAATACTCGCATTTTTCTCGATAGGTGAAGAGAAGTTGGAGTACTCCCAGGACATCTTGGACGCCTTCGAATTGTTACTTCAATTTACTCCTCTGCTTGATATCATGGACACTGCTTGTTCCTGTAATTGCGTAGAGTGCCTGCTGAATGAATTACAAAAAGTCAATTTGGTTACTGAGAAACAGGCGAAGCAGCTCAGCAGCCAGCGGTAATAAGTTTTATAACAGATTCAAAATGCTCCGCCAGGCCAGGATGCTATATTTTGAATATGGCTTTGGCTTGATATTATGCCAATTTATTATACTGTTCTGCATACTGACTTTTCTATTACTCTTTTTTTGTTCTGTATATTGTTTTGTTTTCTTTATTTTATATTTTTACTATAATTTTTATTTGTATGTATCTTATTTTCTGTTTTCTTTTCTGTATGCTTGTGCTTACTGGCGTCACGTGGTTCTCTATTGTTAAACAATATTTTTTTTTTTTTGTAAGTGGGTGGAATCCCGTATAATATGATAAATAAATAAATACGTAAATAACGTTCCATGATTGATAGAATTTTCACTCCATTATTTGGTATTACAGAGAAGGTGTAACTGCAGCGTTACAGAAATTGGAACCATCGGAAACCCCTAAGCCATCAATTCCGAAAGTAATTATTCGCGCGGAACCAACATTGGCCGGAATTCTAAAGACTCTGAATACAGATTATACGAAAATTCAGGAAGCACTGCTGAGCATGCTGTGCCAGGTACTGACTGGAAAGAGTTTCGAATTAATCCTGGCCGTTGCAACTGTCGAGGGAAAGCTGAAAACCTTCGTCTCTAAACTGATAAAGTTCAATGAATGTAGTAAACAAATAAACGATGCCGTGACTGGGAAAATGGCCGCAACAAGAGCAATGCTTTTCGATGTTTCGTTCCTGATGCTCTGCTCTATCGTTCAAACATACGGATCTGAAGTGAGCTTGCCGATACTAAAACATTGCAAATATCCCGAACCAAATCCTCTTGATCATGTCTCAAATTTCTCTCGTCTGTTGGTTGTTCAGGTAGTTCTTGAAGAAGATGGTGATTCGTTCTTTGAACAATGGGTTCGAGAGTGTATGGCCGAAAGAAACAAGCCCAAATGCCCGCGTCGGATGCTCCAAAACGTTGAGGCGGCCCGAGTGGACACATTACTCGCCCAAATCAATTCCCCGGATCCAGACTTCAAGTCTAGTAACATGAAATGGCACATTGCTTGCCGCTCAGCAATGGGCGCTGTCAAAGAACTGCTCTGCGCCTGGGAAAGTGGAGCGCTTGGGGCTGGCGATGTAAAACGCGCATTGGACGGTCTGCGAACAGCTGCCTGCTGTTTGCCAGTCTGTGCAGCAGCCTGGCTCTGCGCTCACGTCAGTATAACACATCAAGATGCTCTGCTGAAGCCCATGAACATGGTTCAACAATTCCTGACTCCTATTTCCAGTGACGAGATGCAGGATAATTTCAAAGAAAGGTAAAATCGCGTCAATCTTTCATGTCGACTCGAAAGGTGGATTGAAATTACATCATCGCATCCTAATTGTTCAAACTCTTTCAGATCCAGCCTCATGTTCCAAATAATACGTAAAATGCAGTACGACGTTCATCCTCCAACACAATCCAAGACAAAAGTGCTTTCGATGTCACACAGGTAATTGATCGAACTTTTTTAGTTTTCATCCTACGTTGTGCTAAATTGTTTCTTTTTAGTATAATATCGCGACAGCCGATATCTGAACAGTTAGAAACTGTGTGGCACGGAATACAGCTAAGGGGCTGGATAAACATTGAAGCTACTCAATCGCTAGAATCTTTGTTGAACACCGGTGGTTCGCTGTGGTTCGTTTCGAATTTGGTCAAAGAAGTAATGAAGTACAGATATCAAGAGGAACTGGACCAGGCAGTGGATTTAACGTTTGCAGTATTTCACTTGGACATTGAAAACTGCACCTTGGACCTGCTGCATCACGTCATTCCTCAGTACCTGTACAATAGATCGCAGTGAGAATTTTCTGTTAACCGTTTTGGGATTTTCAATTGCTTAAATACTCCAGAAAAGTGGGAGTAAAATAATTCTGAATTTTAGGAGAGAGGAACTAGTCGAACCTCAGTCTTCTGTGTTGGCGAAACTGTGCGTTTCGTGTATCTACTCGACCTTGGAGTACAACAACTCGAACCCACCCAGAGGAAACAGTCGAAAGCGTGCAAGATGCGAATTAGACAGTGAAGAATTGGACGCGATCGGTGTGTCGGCCAACAAAATATTGAGACTGAACGAAACGGGGGATTCAAGTTCGATATTTGACACGAGCTCTCCTCAGGCGCAGGGACAACTAAACGGACAGAAGTCTGTTCGCTTGAGAGAGCCATTGCTTACTGCACTGAATGTGTTGTTCAAAACTTTCACACTGCTTGCTGGGAAAGACGGCGAAGTATCGCAGCAGACGCATTTTATCCTACAGTTCCTACGGTTCATCGTTCAGTGTGGCAAGGATAGAACCAGAATCGTTCTACAAGGAATGCCGCAGACTTTGGTAAGAATAGGTTATATGAAGTGAACCAAGTTTAATTTCCACAGTTATTTCGTGAACCAAATAATATTCTTTTTTTAGGTTCCTTGTTTGCTCAAAGCGCTGCCGGAGTTATTTACGACTGATCTATTACTCAAGTTGTACGATATTCAAACGACAGTGGGACGAAAAGCCACTGCAAGAGATTTATGCATGCTGCGTAACATAAATCTGAAGCCTGTAAAATAGAATATGAGCGCAAAAATTATCTGTAAATCCTGTTATATTTAAGTTTAGTTCTTTTTTAAATTATTTTCAGTCTCTAACCATCGAAAATAATTACTTTCCAAGTAATTCGATTACGTAGAAATTGAAACAAAAAAAAAAAAATCAATATTTTTAAAACTCACTTGAAGTATAAAACTCTTTGTTCTCCGTTTCTCCTATGAACTCTAACTCTACTAAGTTATCCGAGCGAGTACAGCATCCATTTCGTTCGGTTCCATGTTTCTCATAGAATCAATCATGTCCTGGCGCCTTCTCGATTTCTCAAGTCTCATATATAGTCTATCATATATTTTCTGCATCCTTTCATTATAGCGCGATTCTTCTCTCTCCGCATACTCTCTCATGTGTCTGTCATATTCTGCCTGCAATATTTAAGAGTGAGAAAAAAATTAAGTACCAGCATTTTAGCTTGAACCATAGACCGAGGGTGTACAATCAAAGACCTGAGTCACGCAGGGCATATTCCTCCACTTTTCTCTACTTTTTTCTAATTCTTCTTCATCCTCTTTGATCTGTTGCTGTAATTCTTTCTCCTCTATGCACCTGTCTTTTTCCCTGTCTTTAAGTTCTTGTCGTTGAATTTTACATTTTATCGTGTATTCTTTGTCCAATATGCTGGATAGAAGTCTGTGTTCTTCCCATTCAACAACTTCAGAATAATCGACCCCACAGCAAGTCGAGCACGAAAATCGTTCCGCAATATCGGGATCAATTTCCTTCTAAATCATGTCACGTATGCAATAAGTTAATAATTACCCTAAAATAGCAGTATAATTCCCCATTAGTTCGCTACCTTGTCTTCGCGACAGCAGTATTTACAATTTCCACAACACTCTCTGCAGTATCCGTCATCATATTTGATAGATAATTTTTCAGCAATATTCTCAGCGATGTAACGACCACATACTAAATGAACGAGATTCAGAGCGCACTGAATCGTATCCGGACCACCTCTGCAGGTAATTATCTTGCCTGAAAATTTTTAAACTACTTTTAATCTATTCTGTTTCTCTTTTGGCTGGTGCAATTTGCAGATGACAATTTATCACTACCGTCCACGTGTACGTCATCGTCGATATATCTGTACTTCATGTAATCGGATCCTTCAATTTTGTGCTTTATCAGCGGATGACACGTAAGAGTTTTTCCAGCGCCTATATAATGCTTACGCAACACTGGCACAGCATCTCCTATTGCAACTATCCACTTGTGGCTGTCCTCGAATTCTTTCAGCAGTTTACCAACCAGTTCCGACTGCAGCAATTTACCATCTAGTTTTCATCATTCGCAGTCTATTTCTTTTCAATATTACAGAATTTTCTGTCATACCTCTCCAAGCGATTTAGCACCTAACAAACCACCGGGCAGAATGAGCACATCGAACGGTGGTTCTCTGAAGGCATCAGAAAGTGCTACATCTGCATAACAGAATATATTACTCATGCCCCGTACACAGTCCGAATCATCTAGACTTGCGATTATAACGCTGATCTGGAATTGATAGCCGATAGAAGGACTGCAATATTTTTTATTGTGAAGAAATAAGACGATTAATTCAGTGTTTGTTACTCACTCCGGCCCTTCGCGTTATATCAGCCATTTGAACTACTTCGGACATCTCTGAATCTTCAGGCATAATGATCAATGCACGCTTTCCATTATCATTGAAATCGCTCAATTGAGGCTTACTGTTTTCCGTCAAATCAATCACCTTTGTTTCCTTGTCATTCATTGTCTTGTCGTTTTCAGTTATTTCCTTTAATCAATTTAAATTATGCTGCTATTCGCTTCTCTGCATTATTTTTTTTTTTTGACACTGTATTTTTTTCTTCGAAATCATTCTCATTCTCGGTTATTTTTTTCCGTAGGTATAATTTTTTGATAAATATGAAATCGTAGAATAATATATCATCATTTAAATAAATTTTCACGATAATCCGTGTACACGAAAATTTTGACAGGATGTTTAAAACAATTGCCAATATATGAACAGCTTTCATTTATTTATCAATACATTCATATTTTTCGTACACATAAAATAAAATCTTTAATAATGGTACGATCAATGAGATAACAAAACGTGAAGTAACATAGATAATTAAATCACCCATTCCCAGAGTGAAGGCATCAGCAAAATAATACGTAAACACGACTATTTTGACTTGTTGCATCTTTGGCCTTTGAATAAAGCTAAGTTATTGTCAAATATCACTGTCGCATGAGTGAATTTTTCACATTGTAGGATGATGCGTATAGAGTTAAAAGAAAAAAAACTTCTGGCTCACCGAGCTTACTCTATAATCAAACATAAATTCTAGCAAAAACGCTGAAAAAAGATGTCTCACGGTTGTGACTTGGAAGAAATTTTCCCAGCCAACGAACACCTCAGACTGTATTCTTAAAATTAAAAGATGATGTACTCTAATTGAGTTGGCGATGGACTGTACAAAAATCTTTAAGCTCGTCTGGTAGGCTCGTAACTTGGTTTAGAAATATAATAATTAGTATGGCCGAATCGTTCGTGAGACGTAAAATACAAGCCCATAGTAGCTGCCTGCTGTTTAAAGCAGTCCAATTCGCGATCGGTCAATCCAGCAGGTAAAGGCTGCCGCATTACATCCGGATTGTTTTTCAAATCCTCGCAAAGTTCACGAGCACATTTAACATGCTCGTCCTTTTGTTCATCACCTGGCTTAACCTGCAGCCATTTTGAGAACAGCTTCTTTTGCTTATTTTTGTATGCCATTATACGTTCGTTGAGCTAGAAGCAAATAAATGCCGAGCATGTGAGATAATGAATACAAAGTTTTATACATTATTCCTTTCAGGTGGAATTAGATCTGCAAACAAATAGTGCTTATTCTTGTAAATGATGAATAAAAACGCGTCATCACCTGTTTGATTTCGTTTGCAATCCTTTGATTATTAGGTTCGATCATTCGAGATTTGTGGAATTCCTCCATCGCTCTATCGTATTCACCCATAGTCATCAGCGCCTTTCCGTGCCTGAAAGCAAATGACCGACAAAGTGAGTTCCTAGAGTGAATAACGGATCGACAATTGTTTCTTCAAAGTTGCAAACGTAGTAAATAGTGTTCCGTCTTTAGAACGGAAAGAAATAACTTACGTAAAATAGGCTTTTGCGTTTGGCACAGGTACATCTCTGCAAACAGTACAAGCTTTACGAGGTTCACCGAGTTTGTTGTAACAGATACCCAAGTTGACATAGGCCTTGGTCAATGCTTTCTGTTGCGTAGTTTGTTCTTCCTCGTTTTCCAGTGCGATATTCTCCAAGATCTTGACTACTTTTATATACCTAATATTTTCACTTATTTGATTAGCTGTTTGAAATAAATATGCCAAGGTACGAGAAAAATTATGTAAAAATCAATAACAAACCCTCTGGCAGCCTGTTTTGTTCTATTTCTGTTGAAATCGTCATTTGCTGTAGCATGAACAGCCATTGCCTTAGGAAATGCTTTTTCCATAGATTTTCTCTCCTCCTGATCCAAGTTGTCGTAAGTATCGGCAGCCGCATTATCGACGAAGTCGCTCAGGTACACAGCGAACATGACTTCCTCGTTGGGAGGAATTCTGGGAGGACAGCCCATGGCTCCGAAGGCATAATCGGGGTGAATGATGAAGTGAGAAATCTCGTGCTTCTTCATAGTCTGAATCCCAATTTCCAGTCCCGAAAGCAGCATTCCCTTGCTTAGTCGTACCCTCTCTGATGTCAGGCGCAAGTAGGACGAATCAAATGGCTCGTCTTGATACTCAAAGTAGCCCATGTACTGGACGTACACCATGGCATCCATTGGCACAACTTCCCCAACTCCAACTTGCTTCACAGATTTGAAAATCTGCCGCACGATAAATATTGATGAAAAATTAAAACAGGAATTTGATTCAAGTGGGAGAAGGCGGAGGAATTACCTTTCCTTCGCCCGTTACATCGGTCATATTAACTTTGAGATCCTCAAAGCTTGTGTTGCATGGAACAATCTTAATCGAATCAGCCTGATTTTCACCATCGTTTTCAGGGTTGACGCTGTCCTCGTTGTCATCGATATTCAAATATTTCAGCATCTCTTCATTGCTGATGTTGCGGTTATTGAAACCATGCACCTCGTCGTCTTCGTCATCGTCGATATCGTGTCCAGCCTCCAGAACCAGATTGGGTTTGCGCATTAGATCCCTAATGGAATATAAAGAAATGGTAATACTTTGAACAGAACAACAAAAAATCCATAAACAATTTCATAAATAATTTTTAACTGATCGAAATATAGCACGTGTTAATTATTCAGGATGTTTACCCAATCGTGAATCCTCGTTGGCTTTTGAACTCTGTATTCGGCATCTTCAAAGTTTTTCGTCAAATATGAAACGACGCACTGTCGCTACTAGATTTTAACGTGATGGCGGTAATTTGAATTACAAGGATCGTATTTCCACTTTATCGTTACCGCTCGCTGCTACCCTAGAATAGAAATATTAGTTACCACACGGACATAAGTTACCACTACTGGCAAAACTTGACGCCGACACTGACCCCGTACACGCTGCTATAGGTCAAGAATTCGCAAGGCGGGCAAAATGTTAATTTCGAAACGCGCCTGAAATGTATTATTATTATGGGATGCGTACCGCATCCGCTAGCAGCGCTAAGGTGTCCTTAGAACAAGGGTAGAGCTATACTAGCGTTGACTGAGGGTGCGTTCCGATATTGGCTCCCGGTGCTGTCAACAATCTTTTATCTCTTTTGCGCTCCCAAGTTCGTGGGTAGCTCTACCTCTGTCCTAGGGAATTTTAAGCGCTGCTACCTAATTTCGGAACGCACCCTAAGGATATTCCTCAGTCAACGGTACTAGTGGCTAAACACACCCTATATCTCAGTAGCCATGAATCAAACGATCACATGAGAAAAGTACTTCGTCTTGTCGGTCTTGTCGTTAGATGATGTTGGTGAACTTTGGCGAATTTTGTCGTCTGCACTGCAGTGACAGCTTAAATCCTAAACACTAAACCTAACCTTCATTAATCAATTGAAAAAAGTCCAAATGAATTCTTTTCGAAAGGCGTTGAAGGACGCTAAAAATGTATTAATTTTAACCGGAGCTGGAGTGTCGGCTGAATCCGGCGTCCCAACGTTTCGAGGTTCCGGCGGCTTCTGGAGGACTTATCAAGCACAGAATCTTGCTACACCTCAGGCTTTTTCAGCCAATCCATCTCTAGTTTGGGAATTCTATCATTACAGACGAGAACTAGTTCTGAAAGTTGAGCCGAATCAGGTAATTCAAGTTCCCGATATCCAATCAAAAAATAAATAATGCATTCGTTACGCTTTCATTCTTCAAACATGATTTGACAAGAATTTGTATTCCGATTTGATAGGCACACAAGGCAATAGCGGAATTTGAACAGCGAATGAGAAATCATGGTAATACTGTTACGATATTAACGCAGAATATCGATGGCCTTCATCAGTGTGCCGGTTCGGACAATGTCATAGAGCTACACGGTTCTCTTTACAAAACAAGATGCACAAAGTGCAAGGAAGTCGTCGAGGACAGAAGCAGCCCAATCTGTCCAGCCCTCGAGGGAAAGGGGTACTGAGAACTAACTGTGAAACCTGCTATCACAGTACCAATTTTTTGATATTGTATAGGGGAAAATAAGCAATGTTGCATTCCCTCATCTTCTAAGACTGTCGTTTCTCTTTCTTATCTGATAGTCTGTTGAACTTTCCACAGAGCTCCTGACCCTACTGCAAAATCACTGCCTATTCCTGTCAATGAATTGCCGAGATGTAAAAAATCCACATGCAAGGGTTTGCTCAGGCCGGACATTGTATGGTTTGGCGAAAACTTGGATAGAAACGTGCTCGAAAGAGCTGGTGAATATGATAAAATAATACCACTTTATGTTAAACAGTCTGATAAATTCTCTACATCACAATGTTTGTGTATAAAAATATCATGCAACTTTGCGTAAAATTATTTTTGTAAAATATCCCCAGGTGAGGCCGTAGAAAAGTGTGACATTTGCCTCGTCATTGGCACCTCATCCGTTGTCTACCCTGCTGCCATGTTTGCTCCTCAAGTGGCTGACCGTGGAGTCGTTGTTGCTGAATTCAATGTTGAAAGTACTCCAGCTACAAATCAATTTCAGTAAGTGTTTCTTTAACTTTTCGAGACACCAGAAAGTTGAAGAATAATTCATGATGCTTAGAACATATCCTTAGTTGATTACTTATTCGGTAAATTGTTGATTTCTAGGTACCATTTCACAGGTCCGTGTGCAACTACGATACCACAAGCCCTGGCTTTGTGAACAATGCAGGAAAATTAAATCTATCAAATTATGGTTGTGATAATGATTAACTATGGTGATGGGAGATGAATAATAATTGAATAGCTTACTTTTAATTTCACAAAGTTCGATGTCAGCACCAAGATCTTTCAGGTATCTCATCCACAAAGTTTGTTTAGGAGATAACGTGTCCCCAGGTCCTTTCACCTCTACAATCTTGTACTGTGACAAAAACGTTGTTTTACTTAGTAACTACTATAACCTAATCCCTTTACAGTGTGAAATGGTATTTACACGTGCAATTTTATCATCTTCTAATTATATTTTTTTTTAACTTAAGAATTGCAAATGCACATTCTGTTACCCTTTTTCCCACGGGATTCCAGATCACTAAGTCAGGGAAACCTGCTTTCCACACACTGAAGTTAGACCCCATTCTCTTACAGATCCCTGCCACAATAACAGATCCCATGCATCGGACTAGATCCTGTAATAATAAAGCGGATTGAAAATTATTAACAGCACATAAATTTCAGAGGTTTTTGCAACAACATTCTGATTATTTACAACAAACTGCTCATTGGAAATAGCTAGAGGCTTCGGTATGAGCGATTCGTAGTGGTTTCGGGTCTCTAAGGAAGTTTCAATCAAACTGCACAGCTGCTCCTCGCTCAGAGTTTCAATGAATTCAATCTTTCTATCAATTTCTTCTTTTCTGTTGGTATAAAACTCCGAGGTGTATAAATCCAGCGGAGCTCTTTGGTACAAGCTCATATATGTGCCGCGAACTGACAAAGTGTAAAGTTCTTCCCACATCACGAGCGCAAACAAAGTTACGGGAAATGAACCCTCGCAATGCCACTTGTGAATGTATCCCAATTCCTCATAATAACACACAGCCCGTTGCTCGACTCCCATATAACCTTTGTCTCCATCTCCCATATCCATTGTCCACGTTGTTTTCCTTCCAGTTTTATTCCTGAAGAACATGCAAGAATCAGAATTTGTGGAAATGTGGAAATTAATTTAGACTGACGTTCGCAAAAGAATGTATCTCGTCTGAATCTCACCCCTGTATCACTTTTCCATTTATCGAGACCTTGTGAGGCTCTCTGAGTATTTCCGGCTTGATAAGATCCTTCAAATGTGACTGTACCTCTCGATTTATGCCTTTTTTTCTCTTTGCCAACATACAAGCTCTTTTTGTAAGAACGTGCTTTCCGATTTCCGTGACAGCCGCATGAGTCAGTCCCTTTATAATTATACTAGCAGCATCATTCAGGTTTTTGTTATACTTTGTCTCTATCAATGCCAATTCGTCGTACCATTCACCTTTTCTGCTCTGCAGATAGGTCTCCTGGTTTATAAGGTCATTTAGCATTTTAATCGCTTCTGGTATGGTAGAGCTTTCTTTCTTGAATATTTCTAAGCAAGATGTTACTATTTTCATGCATACATATTCCTCGCTGAATTTCTGAACATGTCGAGGCATTCCGGTGTTTGTTTGACTGCAAAACAATTTATACATGAAATAAAATACAGCCTAAGTGGTATTTTAAGCTACTAGAGAAAACTATTTTATTCTCTAGTCACCTGATTGGATTCTGTCGCAAAAGAAACATCAAACGCGAATGAGCGTCTCTCCCAATCCTTCTAAATGTCTCCCAATTTCTTCGCTCACCTCTGGGCAGCTCAAGAACAACCTTCCACTTTTGTTTCCAGTCGACATACCTGCAGCAAAGAATTAAATGAAGTTCCTTGACGTATATCAAGGCAAAATACAGATATGTAAATTTCAACTTACCGCACGAGATGATCTCTATTTTGAAACACGGGAACCTTATGAACCTGCACTTCCGGATATATCAAACTACCATCTTTAATCATTGTAAGTTGAAGAAACGTGCTGGAAAGGGTTGCACTTATTTCTTGTGCAGGTATGAAGAGGGTGATGATACGTTCTACGAGATCTATCATTTCTTGCAATAGGCAAATGCAAGGTCCCAATGCGTTGAGAACCCTTTTTCTTAGCACCGTAGCGGGACTTTCTCTTCCAGGAAATAAGGATTGTGTAGAAGTGGTATTCAGAATTTTTCTAATCGCTGATTCCTTCGTTTTCTGACGAGGTATGTTCGACTGCTTTGCCACATCGTGAACCTCGCTTGCCGACAGTATCGCTAGCAGATTTTCAAGGGAAACATCATTGGTATCTGAAAAGTTTGAATAATTTGGTAAAACTCCAAGTTGCTTGACATCTGCTATGAGTTATTAGCTTAACAGTGGAAAAATTCCAAAATAGCCATATATTGACTTACTGGAAGTGAAGAATTTTTTTTCTTCTAATTCGTCGAACATCGGGTTGAGGTCTTCAGCAATTTCTGGATACTTAATAGAGACGCGTCTCTTCCAATTGTGCGTCCTCAGAATCATCCTAGCAAAAAGTGCTTGCGATTGTTGGCTCAATGTGAGCATATCAAATATTCGATCAAGTTCATCATCGTCGAAATACCCACAATTGATAGGGTTTGAAAAAACGTCAACAACAATATTAAACATATGCTCAGCATGCTTCTCATTTGGTATATTCACCCTATCGATATGATAGGCAGAGGTTGTATCATCTATCTCCAAATAGCCTTTTTCAGGTGGTTCAGAATCATTATTTTGATACACTTGTGGAAGAAAAAAATTGTTCTTCGGCAAGACCCCAGCTCTAGCAAGGTTCAGGATCTCTACAACTTCGGAAACTTTGCTGGTATCAATCGCCTCGTTGTATATTAATTTTCTTGGGCTTCGATGTTTCAGTCTCTTTATAACTGTGCTGACCGGTGTTTTCTGGGACTTTTTGCGCGGCGACATGCTGCTACTTCTTCTTGTGCCGGATAAGGCTCTTTTCTCAGATTGGTTGTACTTAGTCGGCGTCGAAGCGAAGCTGGAGTTGAATGATTCCTGGTGTGAAAGGGGCTTTGGCTCGCTAACGAAGTGCCCGATACTCGACAAGTCCACATCCTCGTTCCCACCAAGATCGATCAACGACACTGTCGACAAACGGTTGCCATAACGCTCCGACGGAGTAACCATGGCCGCATGCTGGTTAGGACAGTTTACTTGCACCTTCTTAATGGAATTTTCCTTCTGCTTCAGAGCCTCTCCAGGCATTTTGACAACGATTGAAGATTTCTTGCCAGTTTGCTGTCGCCCGGCACTGGTCACCTTATAATATTGATACATAGAAGTCTGTTGAGACATGTTTGATATCCGAATTCACGAGGTCTTTTCACTCCTCTTGTCTGAAAATATTTAACTTTTTACTCCTTGTTCTGATTCATGAGAGGTATAAATAGCCAAGAACTTGTTTCAGAATAAATCACTACCCTACAATCTAACAGAACCGGCAACTTTAATTGATAGCTATTCAACGAATAATCTTATTTATTATGCAACAGTTAACAGGTTAAGGAAATTTTACAATAACACTGCGTATAATTTACGAAGCTCTTCAAACCTTACATCGTTTAAACGTCTGTTGAAGTTATCGACTGCAACTTTTTATTATTAATCTTCGTTTTCATATGTATGATGATTTCTTTATGATTTATTTTATATTTAGTATATACTTTCTTTAATTAACAGAAAATTCATTCCCTTTGATCCTTGTCATAAGTTTATCGTTCAATACAGCCACACCCAGTGGCCACATCTGTCCGTCCTTTAGATACATGCCGCATTTCCTACGACCCTCGACCAATCGGAGTATAGGACCGGGATAACTGGCCAATCAGAAACGTCGATGAGAATCGGTGATTAATTTCGCGCCAAATTGAGAACCGCTGCTTGTCGTTTGTGCGACTTGCAACAGCTGATTGACATGTGTCAATCCGGCTCGGCACTGTAAATGGGGAAATAACAATTCTTCTTCTTCTTTTTCCTTTTTGATTATGCTAAATAAGAATTGATAACGTGAATAGCAGCGACCGACAGCGTCCTGACGGTAAATCATAACGTCCAATTTTTTTTTTAAATCCTAACCTTCCAGCTCATCCACATGTTATTTTCGGTATTTTCTCTCTTACATTAGGTTAGATGGAGCTGCGAGGAACGTTCAATTGCAGTGGGAAAGTGAATTCCAATGACTGGCAGCTGAACAAGTCGAGCTTATTTGTTCAACACGAGATTAACAGCATGGTTTTCACCTCACAGGAAAGCCCCTCTTTTTTAGGGCACGTTGTTCTTTTTGGCAGCGTTATGCCGAGTTCCACTGCCGCTCTGAATCTCAAACACCTCACCGCTTGCATAGAGTAAGACGATGCAACAATCTGCGTCTATATGTCGTTTCAATTTACATCTTTATACATTCTTCTCATCTCTACAGAATGAAACTCAAGCTGTTCGGTCGCTGCAAGAAGAGCGAGATTCTAAATGCACGTAAAGAGGACCAGCCAGACTTCTTTTCGGCAAGAAAAAACGTCTGTGACGCCTTGGTTTACATACGATCGTACTTTTATAGGTGAGGCTAGTTTTTTTCTCCACCTTGAGCCTCGCCACGGATTAGAAAATTACGCAAAAAAAAAAACTGCTATTAATTTTTAATTTTTTTTTTTCTATCCAGCATCAAATGGAACACAACCCTGATTAAAAATGTCGAAAATCTAATCGGAGAAAACTTTGCTGAATTGTTACTCGTGCTTAAAAAGTACATCAGAGAACTGAGAAACATTAATGACTCCATATTTCACTATGCAGGGTCTAATCTTGCTGTAGAGGTAAAGTCCCCAAAGTTTTCAAACCTCGTTCTTTCCACTGCGGGATATATCATCCAGTTTTTTGTTATAAATAATTTTCAGCATGTCCTGCCGCAGTTTCACATGTATCATTTGCACCTCGAGCTAAGATGGCTTTGGCTGACGCTGATGGATGCCAAGGGGTGCCCTGAGAATTCTTCCACATTGGATGACCTGATGAACGACAATACATGTTCCTTGGGCAGCATGAGCATTCCTTATCACAACCCAGATCTGGAGGTGGCAATCACCACTGTTGTAGATGATCTTATTTACGTCGCTACAAAATTATTTGCAAGGGTAAAACGCTGTTTCATCACTCGATAAGTCATTCTTGTTTTACCAAATTTTTATTGCCTCTTCCATTCGTTGTTTTGTTCAACGTTCAGTACTGACAACATTTCACTCCCCCAGATTGCCTTGGAAACGAAACATCAAAACCTCAAGATCAAGACGCCGTATAGCTGCACCTGCACACGAGAATTATGGCTAATGCTTCAAATATTCATCGATGACATGGCAGTGAAGAGAGGATCGAAGGTAAAACATCATTAATTAATTCGTGAAATTTGTCTATCACAATAAACTCTGTTGAATCTTACACAATTATGCGATTTAATGAAAATTTCAGACATTCTGGGACTATGTAAACATCGGTCTTGATATTAGATTAGGTCCCACAACAGCAGCAACAACATCTGTATCGTGGAACATGATCCCAGAGGAACATTTCTTGGAGTGTAAAAATCCCGAGATGTTTTCCATCTGGTTGATATACCACTTGACTCTACTCTATGGATATAATTTGGACGGAGTTTATACCGGTATAGCTTCGACAAGGGTACGAAGAATCGTCTGTATTTCTTTATTTAATTTGCGGAGAGATCGTGTTCTGTAAATTTTTTATCTCATTTTTTGACAATCGCGTTTGCTCAGATTCATCCAAACCATGTACAAGTAGAGAAAATCCTGAAAGTCTACTTGAACAAAGGTGGCAAGGCTGGTGAAAGGGACGAAATCGACGAAGAACTCCAAGAAATGATACCCTTACTGACTGTACTGACTTGCGAATGGTGGCAGCCGCGCGTTCAGATAATTTCTCTGCTCTGGGATTGTTTTCATCGGCGATTGGATCAGCCGTTTCTTCTACAAGCCACAGGACCATGGTTTGTTTCCGTAGACAAGTGAGTTACCATTGTTTCTCATTCTAAGTCAGTTTTTTATTTTCTGATTTCGTGAACAGTGCTAGTTAATCGTTTAATTTGCTACGTTCATTTGAATCAATTCAATCATCTTTTAAAGTACTTTTGCAACATAATTCGACTAATCGATAAGTTGCTTTTTCACAGAAAAGGGCCCAGGGATATCCTGAAACAAGTTAAACAGAGATTAGATAATAACACGTGCACATCATCTTATGGAATGTTTCTTCGATTGCTGGGTGAAAAATTTGAACAACTTACCTAAAGTATTCTACAACGATTGTTCCTAATATTCTACATCTTCCTCTACTTCTAGGTATATTTTTGCGGAAGACACGAGTTGATATTGATTCCAAGTGTTGGAATCAGTTAAAAGGAAGAATATATTCCAAATTCACGAAAAGTAAGGTAGAAGAATTTTCTGTTGCTGGACTCTACAATTTCATTTCACTGTTCGTGACTCTTGCACTGACAACAAATACTTCAGAAGTTGTAAGTACTTTTTAAACCATCTTTCAACGGTGATACATTCAGGGAGAAAACACAATTTTAAATCTTTTAACACGGTCTATTATCATTTTCTTACTTTCAAACTACTTCCACAGTGTACTATGATGCTGGATCTTTTGCCTTCGGTACTTACTGAAAACAGAGATCAACAAAGTAGAATTATAGCGTGGAAGGGGGAGCTGGTAGTTTTCCTCTTGTTCGCTGAGCAAAAGATAAGCTTTGAAAAAATCTGTGGAAGATTTTTAAAAGAGGTATAGTGAAGGGACAATAAAATATTTGGCTTCGTTAATTCAAAAATTCACCCACCCCAGGTCATGTTTGACATTTTACGTCGTCAGGTAGACGAGATCAGCTGTCGCAAGGATGAAACCTCGCGCTTCATGCTATATGCGTTCGTAGATGTGTTGGACGAAATTTTGACATCCAGTGAAAGAATGGAACTTTCTGAGCACTCTTTTATCGGAGGATGGATAGACAGATATTTTCTGGAATCCCCTAGAGCCAAAGTCAAGACGTTGATCACGGTGCTTATCAATGTCTTGAACAAATGTATTGAACTGCGAAGTTCGAGCCACGAAACGATATCAGGTGCGTTTACAAGCAATTAGAGTTGATTCGATTTCACTTCATATTTTTCCATTGCAGCGCAAAGTGGAATCCGACCAATGTTAGAAGCCCTGTGGAAGCACGTAGCAAGTAGAGTTAGAACATTGGTATTTGACATGCAAATATATGGTGACGATTATCACATTCTGTCGGAACTTGCAGTGAGATTTACGGTGGAGGCTTTGAAAGAGCCGGAGACAGCTGCTAGACATCAACACAAATTTGTTTCGTTATTTAAACACTTCGTTTCTTCGCCTATGATTAAAGATGTTAGGTGAGAAAAAATTCAATGGAGTAAATTCTATCTTCACCAGCACAAAATACTGTCACAAAAATATCACTTTTTGCAGAATTATAAGATCATACTTGACCCTGATTCTACAAGATGAATATGCCGTTCGCGAACTAAGGAAAGAAATTAAAAACTTCGATACAATTGTCATACAGGTTGGAACTATTTAAGTCATTATAGATATTTTGTGAATCGCCGATGAATCATCTTCAAGTCTCATTTTTCTGTAGGCGTGGATAAAGTGCTGCGTTATGAAATCAGACACTGAAAATACAGATTTAAAGAATCTAACTCTTTACCTGATCAAAACGGATGAGATGGCTCAAATATTTCAATCAAACTCTGAGCTAATTGCTGCTGCAACTAGTAAAGAGCCAATTATTCTATTCATCAAAACGATTATGAAGCGACAGCAAAGTTTGCAGGTACTGTGGATCGAAACAAAGCATTTAATAAACCAGTAAAAAAATAAAATTAACAAATTTTCATTGACAAAACTCTAACTGACGTTTTCCATTCGAAAGACAGAACAGGAGCGTTTATGGATTGCTGGAAAGTGCAGAGAATATTTTGCCCAAATAGACAAATGGGCGTCACAGCTGATCACGGAAGAAACCAAAGAGTCCGAATTAACATACTGGATTTACCGATGCATCGGAACTCTAATATTCTATTGTGGGCCAATGCTGTACGTAAAGGTACGTTGTGATAACAAATATTCATATTTTCTATTCAAATTTATCTATTTGAAACTAATTACTTCGTTTTTTGCACATTCTCCTACCACAGAGCCAACCGAATAACCTGCTGGTAGCTCTGATCAAAAAGTTCGTGTTGCCACCCGATAAACCTCTGTACATAATGAATATTGGAAAGAGGATTTTCTCGTGGATAATTTTAGGAATTGGAAATTTGAACGTCAGAGGTGACCTCAGTCTTCAATCGCTGATAAAAAATCTGTTTGAAGCTTACTTACCGCATCTGATTACCGACACATGCAAAACTGGGAGTTACAAGATTTCGGAAAAACTGTCGAACATTTTTCATGACAATAATGTCGATTATTTAAGACTGATTTTGGACAAACTCGCTGTCAACTTCATAGTTTGCCGGGACGTTGTGACACACGACCACTGTTATTTGGTGAGTGAAAATATCTGTAAAAAATTAAATCTATACAATTGGGTAGAATATCTCTCAGTTATCAAACTGACCAAAAAACCGTTCATTGCTAATTTGACTTTGCACAGGTCATGTTACTCTTGAGGAATTTAATTAATAGTGGAAAGTTGTATGGACCTCATATCATCGATACGATAATATCGGTTTGTCTTCCTCATGTAATCACGTGTTACATGAAGGTTCGCGATCTTCACACACATAGGCAGCAAACAATCGATTTAATTTCCGATATTGTGTCAAATCCATACTACAGAGAAAATCCAAAAAAAAGGTAATTCGCATGATGATTCATATCTGTTATTCAGTAAATGATTCATTTCACTTGTATTTCCAGAGAGGAAATCAAACTGATCATCATAAACACAGTGCAGAAGTACATAACAACATCTCCGAATATTTTTTTCGAATTCATCACCTCGGTTTGTGACTTAATTCCGGAAGTCAAGGTGTTTATTTATTCTAAAATTGAAAGAACAATCGCTGAATTAGAGGCAAACCGATATCCACATGTCTCAAATCTGAGGTAAGCAAAGTAGGTGTTAAGATTAATGCTTGTATCTAGCAGAAACTCAATTTCCTTCATCCCTGATTGACCGTTCCTACATATTATCTTTTTGTTGCAGGTTTTCTTTGAACAGGGTAAAAGCGCGGACAAAACCGTTGGTAGAAGATTTCGATATGATTAAGCATAAATGAGCTATAGTTTTATTGGTCATAGTAAGATTATTGATAATTGTCCAATCGTTGTGACGTTGTAAATAAGATTATCAAATGTGAAATATATACCTTCATATTTTTGAAATTGATTGATTACCAGTGATGATGAAATTAAACCTGAGTTACTATGAAATTCTTTTTATTGTTATTTTTATAATAATTATTATTAATCCTACCAATATTAATAATTTGCACATTTGATTAACAATGATTAAGCCCAAAATCATACTCAAAATTATGCTGATCTCACGCAGTTTACATCCCGTCATAACTTTCCAAGTGAAACCTTTTTGTGCCAATTCACAAATACCAAAATCGAGTAATACTATCATTCAAAGTGAGATCGAATAAAATCTGTAGCTATTTTCTTAATCAGCTTCATATAATTACTGCAATTAAAAATAATACACTTGATCCTCAAGGGAAAAAAAGTATTTGAAACAAAACGAGATGCGTAACTGAAAATTCAATTAAATTGAGGAAAACAAAAATAAAAAATAACATAAAAACATTAATAATAATTGAATGTTTCAGAGATGAGTTTTTCTTCTCTCTTACTCTACATCACTCGAGTACTTAAATTATACTTTACATATACGTTTAAGAAGAGCTAATCTAAAGCTATAGATTCGAATACACAATCATTGCGAAGTTTCGCAGTGCTATATACAACATAGGGCGTTTACTCACACTTCTCTTATAAAGTGGTCGAATGTCCTTCTCCTCATTTAGACTTATTTTCAACCAGCACCTCCATGTCTCGTTGCCACAGTGGTTACATGACTCGATTCTTTTACTCATAAGTTCCGTTTCTTCCAACGCAACAAGGGATGGGAAGAACTTTATCATTTTTATCAGATTGGCAAAGTACAACTTATTTCAGTTCTATTGATAAACTCATTTTCGATGGGAATGACGCGAGCGATGATGCTTCAGGGTTGTTGCAGAGTTTGTAGTGATTGGGATCGTCGCTGTTGTCGTAACAGGGGGTGATCGTCATCCAATCAACTCCAGGCGTGATACGGCAGCACGAACGGTATTTCGCAGCCCAGGATCTACGTTACTGCTAAGTAGAGATTCTAGTCTCTCGACGTATCCATCGATATTCTGCAAGGTAGCACCGTCGTGAGTGCCTAACAAAGGGAAAAATAGATAAGGTTACAGTACAGGTCTTTCAGGTTGTGAAAGCATTGCCAAGATGGTTTGTATTATCTTTTTTGACGATCAGATTACCTTGTAGAGGTATAGTAGCAAAGCTCCCTGCTAGTTGGGATCGAAGCGAGTCAAGATGACGCTGAAGCGATTGATTAGTCGCGCGTTGCTGACTTGTTTCGGACTCTAATCTATTCACGGCTGCGTGCAAACTGTCTACATGACGCTGAAGGACTGCGTTTTGAGCCTCATAATCAGAGGTGGCTTTTCGCAGCTGGCGCAACTCTGCTTCGCAAGCTGAAGGTAAATAATTAGTATGACGATTATCTTGCGGTAGGTTAATGCAAAGAATGTATTTTGGAATGTTTGAATATTACCTTTATTATGATCCAGAAATTCCTCTGTAAAAATTGGAATATCAAATCCAGAGAAGTCGTGATCCTTCTCTTGCTGTACTTCCTGAAAAAACATATTAAGTTGTTTCAAAAAGACTGAACTAACAGCAATATTGCATGATACATACATTTTGTTCTAAGGTTGGTTCCGTTCCATTCCTCTCCTTTTTATTCTCACTGAGTTTCTCATTGTTCTGTTTTTCGCTAAACAAACGATATGCTTCAGTTTGCTTGTAATCGGTGATTTCGCGGTTGTAACGTTCCTTATCCTGTTCAGCAGCATCAAGATATTGCTGTAACAACCACAGAATGAATTTAAGAAAAAATTACCTTCCTCAGTCTGAAAGCTTTAAAAATTAGCTGTAAAATAACGTTATCACAAGCAGGATAGCTTTTAAGGTTTTAACTTTTGGTTCCCATAACTCACCTGTTTCTGATCTACTGGTAGTGAACTCCACTCGGCAGCTAGCATCTTAGTGATTTCGGGGAATGGTATGGAGGGATTATCAGTCCTCACTTTTTCTCGCCGATCGTTCAAGAATCTAAAGGATATAGAAAGTATTGGGAACCATTCAAAAATGACTAGAAGCCTTACGTCTTTCGAAAGAACTTTGCCAACAGATTGTTTGAGCGGTAATTTTGTAACAGCCGAAAGAGATGCATCAGACTTTCTAAAGGCAACTGAATAGGTGATCCAAGTCAAAGCCTCTCACCGAAAATATCCAGTCAATGGCTGTTTGGGTGCTGTTGCATCACGAGGAGCCTTTTTCCGTTTTTTACCTCTACTAACGGAAGCTGTGCCGCTACTGGCGACGACTGCGGTATGGCCTTTTTTTTGGTCGCTATCCACGGCAGAGTCAGGAACTTTCTCTTCTACAGTTCCTGGCGACTTGTCTGTGAAGACGAAAGACGAACAATCATGAGTAATGTGAAGTTACATGTTCGTGGTACGGAAATTCAATGTTCACAGGTGGCTGGTATTTTTCAAAGTGCCGTGTTATCACAGATGGTACTCACTGTTCTCAGTTTCTCCATTGAGGGCAGGTTGCTCTGACCCTCCATTTAGTTCGACCATTTCGTTGGTAACAGCAGTTTCACTCATTCTTCGATATTCACAAGCTAATTAATAATCATAGACGCATATCGGGTTGAAACTGGATCGAAACATGTCGGGATCCAGGTGTCGAATGATTTGTTTTTTTAATTCAAAGGAAAGAAACAGCCAACAAGATCAGTGAGTAATTGGGAATTTTTCAATCATGCAGTCTTTGCTGAGATATTTGTTTACAAAGGTCTGCCAACTCTTCTTGCATGCAATCGAGCCTAGAAAAAAGCTCGACAAAAACCAGACTTTGAAAATTGACACTTCGCAAGCCCTGCAATCTTGGCTCTATTACTTCCATAAATAACGCGCAATGCTGTAATTATTTAATGCTCGTCAAAATGAAGTCGAAATGACGCTTCTATGAGGTTAGGATTTCAATTTTTTTACGTCTCAGCCATGAACCTTGGAAGCAAAGACTGTCGATCGAGCGGTTGATCAGAATGGAAAAAAGAGCGCCCTCTATTTCACGGCTAGTAAATTAATGTTTCGTTTGAATGTCGTTTGTTCGATTTTATTTGTTATCAATCTCCATTCCGTCAGTAACACTTTCAGTCAACGTTGCTAATTACGTTCTTATTATAAATTAGAATAAAATAAGGTTTACAAAATGAAATCCTCTGTGCACGTAGTGGCGCATGTAAAAGAAAACGATCATTCTAGATCTTTGAGAAGATCTAGAGAAAAATTACGAAAGACTTCACGAGACCACACATCGTCTAGAGATAGATCTAGGTGAGTCTCCGATAATTCATCGATCCCAAAGATTTAAGGTCTACGCATTTTATCAATTCTGAATTTTTGTACTCCGTAGTTAGTATAAAGCAGATTAATTCAATCTGTAGTATACATATTACTTATGACGAGTTACAGGTTAGTAATACGACTAAGGCGATGATATTGCGGAAACTTATTTTGGTATCTCGGTAATTATCATTGTCGTTGACTGTCGGCATAATTCAATTTTTGAATCATGAAAACATGGCGCTCTTTAACGTTCGTTCGTGAAGAGATTATTTTTGCGCTACTGTAGCCATAGACTATGACCACAATCCGATGCACCTCCTGTAGAAGAAAAATTTAGCATAATTCATCAAATTGCCGAATGGACTAAACCTCCCCCTCCCCTCAACGTAGTATTTATGGCGCGGTTCGAACTTGCCTGCACAAGCTTGTACGACCCCCAGATACGATTAGACGTGATCTAGAGTAAAGACTTCTACGAGCTTGAGGTAAGCAATTTCATCCCCTGTTCAATAGTACACGTTTGTGAAATTGTATCCAACATTTTACGTTACATTTCCCTCCCTACTGGGCCATCCACCAATAGCATAAAATAGACAAATACGTTGACAATAATTACATATATAATTATGTATGCAATCGGCACTCAAGCATGCCGCGGATATTATAACATAATCTACCCAAACTTGCAAACGCTTGCACGCCTCCGAAATTTGGCATCGTCGACGCTATATTCGGCGCTTGTTAAATTACTTCTGTTTTGTGAATGTCGAGTTAAATTCTCGCAGTAATTTGTTTTACCCCCCCCCCCCCCCCAGTTTTGATAACGTGCTGTGTCCGAACGTCGCACACATGACTATATGAGGAACTCATTGTTTTCTGAATCTATGCGATATGAAACTGGATACATAAATTCGGCATCACATCCTGTGCCAATAGGTTTTTCTAACCAACTCTTAATCGTTTGCTAATTTTGAGAAATAGATCTGTTCTGAAACATAAACACAACTACATAGGCAGAAAAATTTTCTGAATTACGTCGCCACTCTGTCTAATATTAGTATCATTTTGCAGGGTAAGATCAATGTCGGATCAAGGTAAAAGCAGATCCAGAGGCCGTTCTAGAGGTCGGGCACGTCAACCGGACAATGTAGTACTTGGAGGAGGTTCCGGTCCTCCACCGGCACCACAAGGTGCATGGGCCCGTCGACCGGGTCCACCACCAGCGCAGGCGCCGCCGGCTCAGCAACCAAGATTTCCACCACCGGGTTTAGCCCCCGCACACATGGTGCCGGTAAGTATAGAATTTTGTGTTTTTCAATTGAGTTATCCCTAGTCTGTTGGAGGACCAGTAATCTACGAAATTTACAAAAAAAGAAATGAAATATCATGATCACAGCATGTCCGTGTGTCTAACCTTTTTAAGGTGCCGCTGAAGTGACTTGAAAATATCAAATCGTGACGTCATAAATACGTGCAGCGCCTTTGAACGGTGAACTAAGGCCGCTGATTTCATTGGCTTGTTCTGTTAGATCCAACCAATGATGTCAGTTACAGATCGGAACATACTTCTTGTGGACCATAAACGGGCTGCTGTCACATGAAAAACGCGTATACGAATCGGGCCATGTTTACAAAAAAATAACTGATAGTATAAGTTTTCCCAGATAACGTGTGCGCTTTTGCACGTGTAAATCTCCCTGGCGAGGGTAAAAGAAATTGTGGAACAGTGCAATCAGTGAATATTCAACATGCGGTAGCTCCGATCGGCCATGTTTGTCGTCGCGTGATTTTATTCACTTCATCATTCTTTATTATAAACATTATCAGCGATTTGCCTGAGCAGTGACTGAGATTCACAGGTACACTATTATTCAAGTTACGATTTAAAATATTTCCGAGTAAGATTCATACTGTCGTTATCGCAGGATTCGTATAGGCGTTTTCACCCAATTTCCCCGCTTCTGACGTCACGAAATATATATATGACATGCCAGGTCAGCGGGGCCTTAATGTGGTTTATTGCTTCACTGCCTCTGTCACTGCCAGGTCTATTGGTTTTTGTGAAGTGGCACTGCAGGAGTTCAGGGAAATATAATCCCTGGTACTTGAACCTTTTCAACACCAGCCATGTGGATCCTGGATCCTTATCTCTTTCCCCTGAGTTTATTGCTTTAGGGGCTAGTTGTAAAAATTTTACCATATGCTCTACCTTTGTCAGTTTTTACTACCTGACCCCTAAGATGTGTGGGCATTGGGTTTTTCTACTAAGCAACCATTGGATATATTCCTTCCATGTGTTTTACAGAATTTTGAAAGTTTTGTAGAACCAGTTCTTATCTTTACTGCTTTATATTATATTCTTTAATACTAGAACTATCACACCAGTCAAAATGACTGGTCTTAAAAATATGTACTTATAGAATTTGTTTATATCAATATAATTTGAAAATTTTTTATTATTACATATTTTTTGAAGACCAGTCATGTTGACTGGTTTTGACAGGCATAGCTTCATCTTAATTTCGGTAATTCTAGTGTTAACTACTCGAGTACCAAAAATCTCGGAATGGCGTCATAAAGTGACTCAATGTTTTTGGTGTCTCCGATCAACAGTTAACTGAAACTGTGTGTTTTAAGTATTTTTGAGGTCAAGGCAACCGATTAAAACCAGAACAAATTATTTTTTTCCACGCATTCATATAGTTGTAAGCTCTCAAAGTCGACCATTTTTTTTTTTTTTTTTTTTTTTTTTTCATCATTTTCTAAAATAGCATCATAGAACATACTATCATATTTATTTTCAGGTATGAATTTTTCTTTTGAAAAACATTGAATAATAATATTTTTGAATCCAATTACGTAATTTCAAGAATTACCAAATAATTTTTCCTTTATAAGCGATCGTTATACTACATAATAAATCATATTGACTCTGTAATTCTTGAAATTACGTATTACGACTCAGAAATAGTATTATTTAGTTTTTTTTTGTAGGCAAAATGGATCCCAAGAAAATCAAATGATAGTTGATGTTCTATGATTCCATTTGAGAAAATGATAAAAAATTCGCCAACTTCTTATGTTCCATCGGATTGCTTGACTTCAAAAATACTCTTAAAACACATGCATATATCATAGAATTACCTTGTGACGCAATTTCACGATTTTTGATGGGTACAGCACAGGCACGCTTAACGCCGCTATGACACCTTTGCAGTCGAGTGATTGAACTCTTTACCTAGTAAATCTGAAGATCTAGCATGGAATAAACTTTGAATAACCAAATGCCTAAGTGAATTTAATCTTACAGAATGTTGGACGTGCCCCCCAGCGGATGGGTGAACGAGACATTGGTGACATTGGAAGAAAAATGCAGGACGTCACTGTTGGTATGCTATGTTCAATTTTTATAAATTATTATTTTTTTTTTTTCTAGGGTGCATTACGACTTTTCCTCTACAGCTTGCGATCTTTTTTTTTTCAAATCTGTACACAAAGGGCTTCAGACTTTTTGCATAGCTGCCTCACGTTTGTTTTATTATTATTATTATTGTTGTTGTTGTTATTATTATTATTGCTAATAGGAGATGGTGCCAGCGTAGGTCGTGGTGCAATGCGTGGCCGGCGTCAAATTGTCCCGGAGTTCTTGGTTACACGTCCTCAGAATCTCATCACAAAACAGGGTACTGTGAATCAATTGCAAGCAGCTCATTGAAAACTGGTTGAACACCATAGTTGAATAACTATTTTACCATATTTCTTACGCACAGGTAACTCAGGCACTAGATTAAATTTGCAAGCAAACTATTTCAAACTCCTGTCAACTACCGACTGGTGCCTCTATCAGTACAGAGTTGACTTTGCACCTGAAGAAGATCGTACAGTGGTTCGTAAGGCATTGCTTCGACCCCACAGGGAGACTCTTGGCCCATATATCTTTGACGGCACTGTGTTGTATACAAGCAACCGTTTGCCAGAGGTAAAAAAAAGAAAATAAATAAATGAAATTTTGAATTGCACATACCTACATTTTCTATTCTTCCGACAATGTTAATGTGTTTTAAATAGCCAATGTGCACTTTCCAATTCTTATTAACATGCAATAAAAAAGTATTCTTGACCAAATTTCAGAAAATGGAGCTGTTCTCTGCACGCCAATCAGATGATGCGCAAATACGTATAGAAATTAAAGAGGTTGGAGATTTAGTCAGGGGAGATCAGCACTACATCCAATTTTTCAACATAATCATGCGCAAGTGTTTGGATCACTTGAAACTGCAATTGGTGGGCCGAGATTATTATGACGCAGCGGCCAAAGTGAGTCGTAGTAGCTTGTGAAAGTATACTTGAAAACCAACTGAACATGTATATGGATTTGGCAATATGTGTCGCTACATTAGTTTTTATTCGAAATGATGTATGGATTCTTCAATTCAAATAATTGCACGTAAATTCCCTCGAGAATTTATTTAACAAATTGACCAAAATTTTGTTTCCTCATTTCTGAATTCACGCCTGAGGTAGAAATGAGTTCTGCATTTATTTAAATATATTACAAACTATCACGTTCCATCTTTAATTGCAGATCGAAATTCGTGACTTCCAACTCGAACTGTGGCCAGGATACATAACGTCTATTCGTCAACACGAGCGCGATATACTCATGTGCTCTGAGATCAGCCACAAAGTGATGCGTCAACAGACTATATATGATATCCTCACTGACTGTCACAGACAGAATCGCAACGATTTCAAGGTGAATATATTACACATTTAAGTAACGCTGAAGCGCCTTCATGGACATAATGTCAGCACTATCCAAGATTTTATTCATTCGACGTAATTTGATTCTAAAAATTTTCCACTATTGGTAGCGAGCTTTCTGCAGTCAGATTATTGGACAAGTTGTACTCACTGGTTATAACAACAATACATACCGGGTTGACGATGTCGACTTCGACGTCACGCCGCAGTCTACATTCCCACTACGGAGCGGAGAACTAATATCTTACATGGATTATTACCGTAATAAATATCAGATAACCGTACGTCAACCTACTCAACCAATGCTGGTATCCAGATCAAAGCCTCGTGAACGAAGAGCTGGCCAGGCAGAGTTGGTTTATCTTGTTCCTGAATTGTGCAGGGCAACTGGTAAAAATCACAATTACTTCGCCTGTAACGAACGATATACCCTTGATACTCCTTATTTGACTTTGTTGCAAATATCTGTTCGGCTACAAAGGATAGCAAAGCATTCATCCAGTATTGTACACACTTATTTACCTCTTGCAGGTATCACTGACGAAATGCGAGCACAATGGCAGCTCATGAAAGCTCTGTCCGATCACATGCGTGTTGGGCCGGAAAGTAGAGTCCAGAAATTACTAGCGTTCAACCAACGACTTCGATCGCAGCCCGATGTCTGCACGGATTTGAAAGACTGGAACCTTTCGCTGAGTGATAAACTCATAGATATCCCTGGTAGAATTATGCCTTCGGAGAAAATCATCTTTGGCAGGGAGAAGAAAGTTGATGCTGGGCCAGAGGCCGACTGGACCAGAGAACTCCGCAATGTTACCATGCTGTCGTGCGGTAAAATGGACAATTGGGCTCTCATAGTTACCAGCCGTGCTAAAAGAGACGTTGAGGTAAATTTAGGCCAATTAATAATGATTCAAGTGCAAACATTAAATGGATCTAAAGTTGAAAAATCCACGGACAAGCATTTTCTCATTCTTTTCGTGTTGAATTCCAGAACTTCGTTTCAACGCTCATTCAAGTTTCAACGAAACTCGGGTTCAAACTTCCTCAGCCACGAGTTCACGAGGTGCCAGACGACAGAGCTCAAACTTACGTCGAGGCCATCGAGGCGATACTTAGCCGGCTTTCGGTCAACTTGATCTTCTGTGTCGTGCCTAACAATCGCCCTGAGCGTTATTCGGCAATTAAGAAAAAATGTTGTTCAGACAGGCCTATTCCTACGCAGGTCTTTTTGGCTAAAAACTTGACGAACAAAGGGCTTGTATCCGTTGCCACCAAGGTAGCCATTCAGATGAACTGCAAAATTGGTGGAGCCCCATGGACCGTTGAGATTCCATTGAGCGGACTAATGATAGCTGGCTTCGATGTCTGCCACGACACTGCTTCGAAAGGCCGTGACTACGGTGAGTTAGAACAAAAAACGTCAAATCCTGCCTTTCATACTAGGCTTATCAAATGTACCTTGCGGCAGTCCCAACTTGAACGAGTCTTTGTTACAGGTGCCCTTGTAGCGTCGCTAAACCGATCTTTCAGCCAATGGTTCAGTGCTGTCAGCCATCACTCAAACGGCGAAGAGTTGTCCGACACTATATCAACGAACATTTGCAAGGCTCTACATGCGTACCGGGCCAGGAACAACGCACTGCCACAGAGGATTGTTATTTATCGTGATGGAGTCGGCGAGGGCCAAGTGCCCTACGTCTACGAGCACGAGGTTGTGCAGCTGAAGGACCGTCTGGCGCAAGTCTATGGCGAACAAGAATTTAGGTTGGCATTTATCATCGTTACCAAACGGATCAAGACTCGTCTTTTCCTGCAGAAGAGAAACCCACCGCCGGGCACAGTCGTGGACGATGTAATCACCAACCCTGAGAAATATGACTTTTTCATAGTTCCTCAATCCGTGAGGCAGGGGTCTGTTTCCCCTACTTCTTTCAGCGTAATTTCGGACAATGTGGGTCTCGAAGCTGACAAACTCCAGCGTCTAACATATAAAATGTGTCATATGTATTACAACTGGAGCGGTACTGTCAGAGTGCCAGCACCCTGTCAGTACGCGCACAAGTTGGCGTTCCAAGTTGCTCAGTCGATTCACAGACCGCCAGCGCCCCAGTTGGAAAATCTTTTATACTTTTTGTAGTGTGCAAGGGAGTGTGTCAGAGACTTTTCCAGTACTTATGTTATATACTTGAGTAACGTTTCATTTATCACAGATGCGATGAGTCTTTCAGAACTTGATGGTTCCGTTTTTTTTTTGCCCTCGTCGTATCTGTGTGTTGCCATCACTAATATGATTATTGTTAAGCTGATCTCTTTTTCACGAATTCTGAAACAGTTCAATCCACTAGAATGTATCCAAATGTGGAAAAGTATTGTGAATCGCTACTTGGGTTAATCTGAAATAGATTCCATCCTGAAACTAATAAGGGATAAAGTTACTTTATAGTTTTTCACAAAGTATAACATATTTTGGTTTGTGTTTCTTTAAATACGTTGTAAGCTTTTTACGTAAGTGTTAATTTAGGATTACGTAAAGTACAAGTTTCTGGACGGTAGTCGATAGTTAGATAGTGAGAAAGTGCGTCAATTAAACCAGACTTTCGTGTGTTATATAGCAACCGTGGGGGGGGGGGGGGGGGGGGGGGGGGCAGGGCGGGCAGGGCGGGCAGGCAGGCAGTAATCAATCAATCAAGTCTTAGTTTCTTGTCACTCACTCGCATGATTTTCTGTTGCCTTCATTGTATAGCACACGTCTAATCTTTCAATGTTTTGATTTGATGATAAATAAGTAGGTATTACGCGAAAAAATAGTTTCATTAGAACTGAATTTGAAAAATAATCAGTTTTTTCCCCTTACACCTATTTTCAAATTGTCAAAGTACAACTATAATGTAAACGCTAAAACGCCGCCCGCGTAAATTTATTCATTGTAAAGACTTGATTAATTTAGATTTTCTGTTTGCATAATTTGTTCAAAAGTAAGTTTTATGCAGTGATAAATTTACGCTTTAGAGAAATCTCAAACCGACAATACCAAAAATAAAACGCAGACGTGAAATCATTCAAAGAACGTTATTTAAGTAGTCACGTAAGTCCAGATGATTGTTCCTGAAACATTATATTATAAGTATATATGTATTATATACAAATGTTTGACTATCAACGCATCTGTGAAATGCTTATAAAATTAGTTTTTCTTTGTTTTTTTTTTTTTTTTTGCTGGAAACTAAACTAGAGAGTTTCACAAAGTTTTCATAAAATAAGATTTTATGGCGCAAGTTATTATTGATTTATATTTTTATACATAATTATTAAAGAAAAAATGAAAAAGAAATTGAACGAATAAACTATTCGCAGAGGAAAATGTATCAATTGCAAACATTGATATCCAGCTCCCACCGTAACAGTTGTATGTGAGATTACATCCCATGACTAATGTTGGTAGAAGAGAAACAAGTGTTGCTGCAGCATTGGGCTGCGTATTCCTAAACGTGTAACACTGTTACATCAGCCACAGTACATACTCAGGGTTATTTACTAGTTGCTTGTCAGAAGTAAGCCGGTTTTTATAGTTTTCTGTACCTGACTGTCGCAATGATGAAGCAATCAGCGACCAGTAAATATCACTAGTGCAAGTGAATGAAACTGGTTGATTGAGACCCAATTGCAAATTACTCTGTTGCACAATTAATGTAGCGTAGTTTTATTGATAAAAGCAGAGTGGAATTGAGTATCAAATATCTCTGGGAAAGAAGAAGGAGCAACTAGTTTGGGTCAAGATCGTGGTCGTGATATGTGTTCGAATCAAATCGACACTCACAGGGCTGGTAGTCCAGTTGCTTTTCTTACTATTAATCACTTTTTTGCAAAATCCGTATACAGCGATATAATTTAAAATAGGACTATTTTCTGATGGAATGCATCACACTGTGCTAGAACTTTCCGTTTAATCACTGCAATGATTAATTTTGAATCTTGATCAGTGACTTTTGAGTTACTTATTTTAGGTCTAAAGGTCATTCTTCTCACTTTTTTGCAACGACTTGACTGCTATCAGCCCTGAACGCTGGACCGAGAGCAGGAGTAGATCCGTCACCGACACATCAAGGTGCTTAGGACTTCAGGCTATCCGTGGCTCAGACATTCAGACATCTGCTCAGCAGCCAAGTCCACAAGGTGTTCAGGCCCCGGCACAAGTGTAAATAAGTCCAAAATTTTAGCTTTATCTATAGTTATTCTACCAGCTCACGATGAATTGGTAATAGACAATTATATAAGCGGTAATGGGTAAAGATTAATTCTACTATGAGCACTAAGGGACTGAAATCGTGTTTTACCTTAAAAAATTTTTTTGGAAAAATCAAGTAAAATGTTATTCGTTTCTGACATTTGGATTCAACATTTATCATGACATAGCTTCCAGAGGATGTGATTATGGTAAGTTGAAACGGAAAATACTTGGAGACATCTTGTAACATTCTAAAGCCACTATAAAGATTAAGTAATTTGAAAATAAAACACACCGTGAAATATCATTCGTTAAAGTATCCGTTTACCTTGTCACAGGTTGAGATATTTTGTGTTTTTGTAGATTGGCAGGTATTTACGGTGTCACCTAATCTATCCACAAAATTCCGAATGCAAGTTTAGAAAATTTGTTATACATTCAGTGAAGCCATTCTCACAGATTTAACATTTAGAATTGGCAGCTTCGTTTCCGCTGTTCTGTTAGTTTGCATACTCGTATTATACATTTAAGACTGCCTTGAATTATCACCTTGATAAAACTGTAATGAAACACTTTTAAAGGAAATTTTTATACTAGTTTTACATCGACAATTATTGCTAAATCATATTTTAGTACAAAAAACTAACAGATTCAGAAAAAATATACATTTACACACATTTATAGTACTGCCTTTATATTGTTATCCAAAATGAAAATCTTTTTTAATACTTTAATATTATTCCTTTGATTGATTCGGATTAAATAACAGTTTGTAAAATTTAGCAATCAACAAACCCTCCAAGATTTAGAAGCGCAATAAGTACGAATTATTTCATTACTGTTATTATTGAAAATTTAAACACCTAAAGCCAAACGAATTGAAATTATTGCTGTGGTTGAAAATCTGTCAGAAGAAGCAAGAATATTTAAAAGAACATTACATACGTTTATTAGGTAATAAATTGTTATAAATATTATCACACACTTCTTATGAATGTTGTATCTTCATTTTTTTTCCTCTATTTTTGTGGGATTTTTTTCTCGTTTTTCCGGGGATGGTCATATTATTATGATATACGTATATATAATATATATATATATATATATATATATATATATATATATATATATATATATATATATATATATATATGTATGTATATATATATATATATATATATGTATGTATATATATGACGGTTTCCACTTACTGCACTTTGTCCACATCGAGCTTAGACATTTCTACGTTGTAGCTGCACTCATATACGAGTTAAAAATGAAGAAAACCGCACTCGTTGTGCATCGAGAGCAGTGTGTGGAAAACGCCAATAGTTTATTTATATGTTTCGTAATGGCTATTGTTAAAAACTAATTACTTACAAAGTGGTGTGTTAATTATGTACATCAAATAGTTGCGCTTTAATTCTTGTGAACCATATCGTTAGTCTTTGTGAATCGTTATTAATACTAATATAATAATAATAATAACATTGATAATGTTATATATATATATAATATAATATATATATATATACGTAATAAAAGCAGCCAGCCTTTAGTGAATACATATGTATATTGTTAAATATATTTCTTTTTGTCAACGTTTTCTTCTGTTGATGAGTTTATGGTAAATAAATAATCGGTATCATAGTAAAAATTACTATCGGTATCATCATTATCACTATCATCACCGTTGCATGGATAATAATAATGATGATTGTGATTTCTCCAAAGATGAATATACCGTGTACGTATATATAAATGTATAAGCTATCATAAATTAATGTTTTTATGGTAAAGTATCATCATTAGGCCATCGACATAGGCTCGTAGAATATTAATCGATTATCTCATTTTTTCGCTAGAGTTGCACAATCATCATTCAAAATTCTTTTAACTTAAAATATTAAAAATAATTTGCATCAATTATTAATTACTTGATTAATCATTGATATACATACATTATAATGATGAAGTAGATTGGAAATGTACGAAATATAAATGTTTTTGTACCTAAAACTCGATACAGCATGAAGGCAAATTTTAGACATTACCCGATAGAAATGTCATGTATTCCTCTATAACGTACAATTGGTTACGTATAACTATTAATCCTATACATTTTATACTATAATGTATAATATAGTATTAGTGTAATTGAAAAAGTGCCTAAGCTTATCATAATCCTATTGATCCTTGTGAATTTTCTGTTTTTTTCCTTTGTACAGCTTCTACGTGTTTTTTTTAAATGTGTTTTTCATTAATTGTACGTAAAATGTGTATATCTTACGTTATTGTAAAAATGTTACAAAAATGCATATCATATGTATAATTGTCATTCGACAATAAAAGCATATAGCAAAAGTGATAAATTATTATTTCTTTGATTATAACTCGTAATAGCACACAGGAAATACACATACGTTTTTGTTAAGATATTAAAAACAGACCAAGTCAAGAGGCGAGAACGATTCGCAAATTTTTAAGGATTACTTGGCCGTTTTTTTTTTCTTTTTTTTTTTTGAGAGGGGGAATGGTTACAATCACAAAAAGATTTCTCTGTACCGATATTCCCTGTGAAACAACACCGTCAAATTGATATAAACGAGCATGTTATACAATACTTGTATTTTGGATATATTCAATGCACGATCAGCAGTAAATGGCAGTAAAGTCAAATAGTAGATCCATTATGGGGCAATGGCTCGGTAGTGATATCTAATATTTTTATAATAAGAATACAATAGATGTAATATAATATAATATAATAAACTGATGTACACAGAGTTGGAAAATATTTGTCTAGCTTTGTTATTAATAACTTTTCTTGTTTCAGGGTTGATTCTGGTGAAAGAACTACCCAAATCCATTTTGTTAGCTAGATTTTTTCAACAATGTTAATGATAATCATACTATAAAATGTATGTATGAATTTGAACGGTCATAAACTGTAATGATTCGCAATATACAAAAAAGAAAAACGACACATCAATGAGAACTATATAATTATCAAGCTGTATTTCTAACACGGAAGTATGCAGATAAACGTGAACCAGAAATGGATTACTTTCTATTTTTCTTTTTCCTCAATTTCTACTTTTGCGTATAACGTAAAATCTTAAGGCAACCACCGTTGACCAATTGATCTAAAAATTGATACTTGGTGCTGTTTCCAAGAGTGCGAAAATATAAAAATAATTTTAATGAAATCACGACACGGTGACTGAGATGATTACGGTAAACGTGTGAAAAGCTGAGCTGCGATATTGTTTGGCAATAAGAATTGAAATATGAACTACCTATCCGTTCGTTTGATCGATAAAATTTATAACCGCTGGGAGATATGTTGTGGACGTTACGGTTCGATCGATGATCGACGGGGTTTACTAAATATTGTTATAGGTATGTTTCGTTGCTTGTCACAATGATTATTTAATCAGTTCGTTACGCTTCACACTTTTCTAAAGTACGAATCAAAGGAAGAATTTAGTAGTTAATGCACGCCTTGTACGAATAACTTTGTACCAATTGAAAAGCATATTAGTTTCCAAAAGTTTCCAAAAGTTTCCAAATAGGTATATCAGTTAATTGAAAGAGACAATCTGAATTCGCATAAATTTCATCTTTCAATATCACCATATTATCTTAGATTCTGCTGTGTAGTAGCTGTAACTAGGCTAAGATTGCATACATGATTATATCACAACAAACCACATATCGTAAAATAAACTAAAATATGGCAGTGAAGTTTGTTCTTCTCCATCCTTTCTCATGTTTTGTTGTTGTTGTATCACATAATATGTATTATTCCAGTAGATATTATCAATGTAAATTAAATCTAGCTTTAAAAAAACGAGAAAAAAGTACACTCGTCAGATATCGAGGGATTCTTTCATCGTCAGTTTAAGATGAAAGCTGAAGGCAAGAACGCGTTGTTTTTTAGTTTTTAAAATTCTTTGATGTTATATCAGCATGTAAGTTCGCGTATTAAATATCTTTCATATTTCTAAAAATTAGAGTTTATCCGTGTTAGCATTATTCAAGAATACTCCCAAAAAAATCTCAGATCCAGTGACAACGTTGTGAAAAGTGAAATGGAACCTCCCCGATCCATGTGCAACAATTATCTTATCGGATTTATTCTAGGTTTGAGCTGCAGTTATGATAATCATTATGAATCGGCCAACTAATTTCAATTGGCAAGTGTGACTGGATATAGGTACATACATTCATATAGAATTTATCGAAACAAAGTTAATAACAAAAGAGGCTATCCGTTAATTCGGAATGATAATTCTCGCCCTTTCTTTCTCTCTTTTTCTTCTTGCGTTCGTATTTCATGTTGTACGATTTACCTACGCAGTACAAAATGAGCAACGCTACAAAAGTAATAATAATAATTATAATAATAATAGTAATAATATCTATTAAAAGGTAATCACTCCGCGATATCAGATGATCGCTAAATGTCGCACGATGTGCATAATAGTAGTAATAGTAACAATAATGTAAACGATGATAGCCTTATTGCTATTAACGTATGTCTTCGTTAGTCACCACTTTCTTGTTTCTTCTTCTTTCAGTTTGAATTTCAGTTTCGGTTTTAAATGGCACGTGTTTTTGGGGACACATTAATTTATCTCAGCACTCAAATTCCGACGCTGTTATGGCATTCAGATCTTTCATCAGTCCCTCTAAATTCGCCATTTCTTGATTCAATTCCTCCGTGCTGTACGAGGGCTGAAATTAACAACAGAACATTTGTATAAAGTGAGGAAATCGCCGAGCTTCTTTAATATAAGATCGTTAATTTATAAATCGAACCTTTAATCGTTCAACCTCTTCAGCTGTATGCGTCGGATTCACAACGGTGGCCAACCTATTTTTCGTTATCTGTGTCGTTGTGATCGGTGGTTTTTTGTACGGGCTACCAGATACCGTCGGCCTCACAGTGACTTGCGAAACTGTGCATTAAAAAAGATATCAACAATAACAAGACTGGCATAAAATTTCGGTATTATTTAGCCATAGTATCAGTGCTTGCTCTACACTCACCTCCATGCTTTTGTTGAGCAGGAGTCGAAGGCGCAGATTGAGGTGGCGGCGCTGGTACGCTGAAACTTTTTAGCGGGTGACCCTGAAGTCTCTTGGTGTTTACATTTTCTATAACACCGACGGTACTGTTAGGCTGGCTACTAGAGCCATAAACGCCAGACGTGTACTGGCTGTTTGCTCCATAATGCTGATTCCCTGGAGGATAGGGAATCTGAAAGAAAGGACACTCGGATCATGTCTTGTTTCATTCTCCAAACCATAACAAAATCGAATTCCTTCAATGTAATTACCTGAGTTTGCAGAGGTTCGTAAGTACTTGGCATGCTGCAAGAGTCAGGGCTTGACTCTGGTGTTGGTTCCAGAGTAACGTGTGCCCTGCTCAAGCTATATTGCGCAGCTGTGCGAGGATAATTAGGCCGCACGGATGGCACGTCTGCACATGAGTTATGAATCGCTGGTTGTGACATACTGCTGTTTACAATGGGAGTAGCTGTGGCGATGGCTGCAACGTGGCAACAATAATTGTCATAAGTTCCAGAGTTGAAATAAATGAAGAGAACAGCATGTCATGAGTTGGAACAAAAGAAGAGAACAGCAAAAACAGTTCACAAGCCAACAGAAAGTATGAAAACATTGGAAAGCAAAGTAGAAATGATATGAATTTTGTGCTGACAAATGATGAATTGAATCAAACTGAAAAAAAAAACGATTGTTTATATACTTACGCTGATGCGGAGAAAGAGTGTCGACAGGAAGGGTAATGAGTTTGGGTTTATGACTTCCTCGATTGTGTTGTCTTGTTAGGGTAGAACATTTTTCGTCGTTGTTACCTAACGTGTGTTCAAAAAATGATCAACGAATGAAAAATCAAAAATGCAAACGAGTAACGAACAAAGCCTGCAAACTGCGAATGTGTAGGAAATAATGTATGAAAATGAAGAGCGAGGAATGTTTGATAACCTTCACCAAAAATCATTGTACTTCGGTCTCGTGCTCAAAGAATAACCGTTGAAGATAAACTAGCACTGATTTTGAGCCAGCCAATGATTTCTCGATTCTTACCCATGTAACTAGGTACATAAGTACGCTTATCCAAGGAGCTTGAATTGATGTGCATATTTTCTTGATTGTAATCCTGATTACCGGATCTGGGAAGAGTATTGCTGCCCACTCCGCTCGAACAAGCTTCACCGTTGATCGAAGACTTCTCAGGAGCCTTGAGTTCCATTTGATCATGATGAATCCACAGATCAGGTGGCTTGATGTTAGTTTTCTGATTAGAATCTTTTGTGTACCTGTAAAGGTGTAACAGCGAATAGCGTTAAAAACATGTCTGTTACTCGATTGCTCGTAATTTAAGATATTTCATCCCGCTCACCCCTTTTTATGATCCGGGGACTCAGGGCGTCGACGACAACACATGACCACAACGACTACAGCGACACCGGTTATGACAACGACGGAGAGGCCGACTATTATGCATATCATCAAGCTCGAAAGCCGTCCATCTGTTGGAGTACCTAACTTTCATTTTTGCTACTTTCAAATGAACAATAGCTGATATGGTTAAAAAAAGTATCGACTATCTATACTTGGAGAGTGATATCAATTCAGAGAGATATTCTGCGTCACGTTTTGAAAAAATAATAATCAATACGTAAAGAAATAGAATACACTATAAGCAGAGATTTGTTTTGATTAATTTTAATTTACGACCTGTACTTGTGACACTTAAAAAAGTTATAAGTTCCGAACTTAGAATGGTTTATGGTGAAATTTCTACAAGTTCACTAAGTTTAACTAACTTCGAATCGTAATGGGTAATATTAAATAAAGTGATAGACACATTTAATATAAGGATATAGAAGCATATGTCTGGTATTTCTAATTTAGGTACAAGTTAAGTTTAGAAGATCGAACAGGGACACATGTAAAAACATATTTGTATACGATCCCACTCAGAAAGTATAAAACCTGTAATGCACAGGCATTTAAAACAAAAGACAAAAAAAAAAAAAAAGACTACCACTTAAAGAGTAAATAATTACTTCCCCTTCTTGCTTTTTTTGAAGAAAAAAAGGAGTAGGAAGTAAGAAATGTTTCAAAACTTACTTGGAGGTGTTTTAAAAGCTACAGAAGAAGAAAACGGGCCGTATCCTCTGGCGTTCCGAGCTTGAATTTTGAAATAATAAGTTGTACTAGGCTGAAGAGTTTTTATCATGATCTCACTCTGATCGCCAATTATCGCCTCGACCCTCCAGTCCCTGTCCCATTTTGTGTTGTCCGTTGTATAGGAGATAATGTATCCTGAATACGATTCGAGATCACAATCAATTTATGAGCAACAAATGAAAACACCTTTTATGAATCACATGCTCCATCATTCTGTAAAGTTACCAGTAATCGCTGCATTAGGTTGCTTTGGCGGCAGCCAATGAAGCATTACTGCTGTCGCATGATCCTCGACGCTTTGAACAGAGAGATCTCGAGGCGGCGAACTGGGCGGTGCTTCATGAGTTGTATTCGGCACTACCATGCTCCAAGGAGATTCTCGCTTTCCCTGAAGTCAAGACGATTGGGAAATACAGTTTTCAGTCAGCTACTTTTCATTGAAACAAATATTGACACTTCATTGTTTATTCAACGTACCTTGACCAATTTGACAGTGAATTCGTATTGTGTGTTTGGTTTCAGATCAACGATCATGCAGTTCAGATCAGTAGAGTTGTAATATTTGTATCTTGGATTGCTGCTGTGATGATGAGAGGTGTAACGTACCACATAGTACCTTTTGTCAGTTACATACTGTAAGATAAAACGATCCGATTACGACAAACATCTCATAGTCTGGAATCAGATTTTTTATTGAATAGAGAAAACAACAAACCTGGCTCTTTGACAGCGTGCTGTCTGTCCAATAAACCATTATCGTACTGGCGGAAAGGACGACGGCTTTAAGTCCAACAGGTGGAATCAAAGGTGCCACAGATTCGGCAACCGAACGCGCTGTCGTTTGAACATTGGCGTAAGCTGGGATTCCCTCTCCAACTGCGTTAGTGGCTCGAAGGGTAATGACATACTCGGCTAACGGTTCTAATAAAATCACAGTGAGGTTAGGAATTAATTGCGGATTAAATGAACTATGCAGTGATGTAGTGTGTTCAATGTTTTTAAAACATTTATACGTTGCTAGACATATTGAGAAAAGTCTACCCAATGATTCGATTGTAAAATAGCGTTGTTTGCTGTCCAATTTCCGTGTATAATTATCCGGATATCCTTTTCCCCAGCCCAAAGTGTAGCCTCGAACCTTGATATTCTGGTCCTTTGGCGGGCTCCATGAAACTAATATCGAATCTGACATTGGCTTGGCTAAACGAAAGAAATTTTCATGTGAAACAGATGTCGATCCGAATAAAAACGAGTTGAAATAATATTGAAAATTATGAAAAAACTTACTTTTTAAATTAGTCGGAGAATTTGGAACTTTACTTTCGTCCAAATCTCTTTCGTACGGTTCGATCTCCATCAAATCGCTCCAAGGTCCGCTTCCGTTGACATTCAATGCACATATTTTGAGATGGTAAACAACGTTCTTCTCCAGTCCGTTTAATTGATACATTTTCTGATTCCCCTGTGTCGTTATAGGTATCCATTGCTTTCTGCCTTTCTGACGATATCGAATCTGATAGCCGGTTATTACGCCATTTTTTCCTTCTAACGGCGGTTCCCAGCGTATTATTATACTCTGGTCAAATATAACGTTGAATGAATTATTAAACTAAATTGAAGATACGCTTCAAATTCGTAAATTTATCACAATGTCGCTTACAGTAGAATTTGCTGCCTCTAAAGTAACATTGTACGGTGATTGCGTTGGCGACGCGCTGAGAGTTCGGACTGTTATTTCATTGGTCGAAGCTCCGGGTCCGTTTTCATTAACAGCCTGGACCCAAAAATTATATTCAGTGAATGGCGTGAGATTCAAAAGCCTGTACCTAGTTTCAACAGTCTCGTTAGTTTTCCCTTCGCTGTCACCCTGCAAAAAATTTTTTAATATCATTATTGTTGTTCGAAAAGTGCATTGAAAATATTTTGGGTACAATAAATTTTCAACTCACCTCTATATACGTAATCAGATATTTAATGATGTGTCCATTTTTTACGACTGGTTCTTCCCAAGTAAGGTCAATGCTGTGGCTGCTAGTCGCTTGACCTTCCAAATTCAAAGGAGGTCCAGGAACGTCAGCCTATTTTAAGTAGCGCAAGAGGGAAAAAATAACGATCGATCATATACAATGGAACTGAGATCCGCACACGTCTTCAAAATGTGAAGGTTTAGAAATGTACTAATTATTCTCAGCAATTTACCTCTGATTGAGTTGTTATGCGCAGGATCGCGCTAGATGCTCCGAGTCCACGTTCGTTTCTTGCAACGACGCGAAACTGATACTTAGTGTTTGGTTGTAAACCTTGTATGACACCTTCCAATCTGTTTTGCGACGTGTTTAAAACGCGTTCCCTGAGGCAGGAGAAAAATTTACCAAGATACGAAAAGATGAAGTTAAAATGCGATAAAAGGCTAAGATGGTTTTTACAACATTACTTACCTTGGCGATTCTTCTTGTTTGTAATAAACATGATATATCTGTATATCTCCATTGGTATTCTCAGGCTCGCGCCACCCGAGAGTAACAAATCTCGTTGAAATTAAAACAGCGTTTAGATCTCTCGGAGCCGATGGTGCACTGCCTTTGATCGAATCCAGAGTATCGGTTTCATCTATAAAATTGGGTTCAGGAATCAGCGGGAATTCAGGATTGCTCATAATGCCCAATATTTCAGCGGGATCGTCCGAAGGACTAATGGATATTTCAGGATTTGGGGCGTAAGCCGACAAGGTTTCACCCAGCAATGTGTCCGGGTGCTGCCACGTGTTGTTATACAACTGTCGATGAAGGTTTTTCTTGGGTGGGTGTTTGGGATTTGACGGTTTACGCTTTTCAACTTTTCCTGAGGGTTCTGTGTTAGTGGCAGAGACAAAGTTACAGTGCGGGAAGAAAGAGGGAAAGAGAGAGAGAGAGAGAGAGAGAGAGAGAAAAGGAACAAAATAAATGAATCAAAAAATGCGAAAACAAATTGAAATTTTAAAAGAAAGCAAACGTCCGGTCTGTAGTAAAAAAACTTTTATAGTAATGTCTTCGATGTGCGATATAACAATAATTGAAAAAAGATGGGTGAAAATTAAGTTCAAACAATTTGATCTGTTATTGGAGCAAAACTTTGCTCGTTCGATTGTAAAAAAATAATGACAGACAACAACGGATAAGCAAGTGAATATTATTTTTTAGTTTCATTTTTTTACTCACTCGGCTGATGTATGAAAAGACGTGCCGAAGCCTGAACACTACCGGCAGGATTTACACCAATGCATTGAAAAATACCAGCATCGATTCGCAGCAATCCATTTATACGAAGATTGTCACTGTGCAAGGATAGATAGATAAGATTATAACATGAAGGTGTAAAATGGTAGTAATAATGTGCAATAAACCGAACAATAAATAATACCAACCCATTAACAAGCTGCCAATAAACACTTGGCGTAATTTTTTCACCATTTTTTAACCACGTTACTTTGGGTTCTGGCTTTCCGTATATTTTACACTCCAATTCGAGATCCTGATTTTCGTTCGCAACTCGGTCCTCAGGTTTTTTGATAAATCTGGGTGGAACTGTAACAAATAGAGTGAAATTACTATTGCAATCCTCATTAGTACCAAGTTTGATCTTTGGAAAGTTGTTGTATTCATTGTATTTACCTTGCACCGTGACGTCGGCAACTGCGTCCAGGGCGTCAACTTCATTTTCTGCCCTGCACTGATACGATCCGTTATCTATCTCTCTGATATCGGTAATCATGAGACTGGATGCGGCTACTATTCGATACCTGAGCGAATATCAAATTCCAGGCATTAAAAAAGAACGAGATGTGGAATTTCCAAGATTCCGTCTTACAATATTCAAGTGCATAAGCAATGTCACCTTGAATCCAGTGGTGCCAAATCAACTGCGATCCCATCTTTGAGCCAAAGAATTGTTGGTTTTGGGTTGCCATTAGCTGCGCATTCCAAAGTAATAGTCGTCCCTTCAATAGCGATTTGCTCCGAAGGTTTTGCAACAAATATGGGCGCTGTAAGTCCCTGATCTGTGAAACGTCGTTAAAACGGTGATATATATTTTTTTCCTATCCAGATATTTTCCATGTTTAGAACAGAATGTACTAATACCAATGTCAGAGGTCAATAAATTTAGCTGCGCTTTGTTACTAAGTCTATACTGCCCAAGTCCGCTGGCATTACACCTGTACGATCCAACGTCTAGTGGTTGTGCGTGATCTATTTCCAAAGCACCTGTAAAGCAAATTGGAGAAAAATTAAATGAGAGGAATTCGATGTTAGAATAAATAATTTTTTTCTAGTACAGTGATTAGTATTGGAAAATTACCTGACGGCAAAACGGTCATTCGGCTTTCGTCCAACGAAAATGGATGCTCATCCTTGAGCCATTGTATCTTTAAAGGACTCGCCGATAACGGAAGAACGCAACTTAGGTAAGCTACTTGGCCCGGATAAACCATAGTGTCTTGTGGCTCTCTCTCGAACCCTGGCAAACCTGAATTGATAAAGTGAGAATGATTTGATGAATGAATCTTGGCTTTAAGAGATTCACTTTAGTACTTGTCATTACTTACTGGCAAGTCTAATAGTAGCTCTCCTTGATACGATGGCACCGATATTCTCAATGGAAGCAAGGCACTGATAGCCTCCCGTGAGTTCAGGATTTCCCGCGTAAACGCTGCTTATATACAAAGATCCGTTCTCCAGCTGTGATCTATAATAATGGAATGAAAATGTGATGAATTTTTCAAGCCTATGGAAAGAAGATGAAAAACTACTTTTCCTGCTTTGTCGCCATTTTCTTACTCATTCAATTCTCATTTCAGTGATTTTCACACACCTGTAAGTATCCCCTATAAAAGAGATAGGCTGCCCGTCATCCGTCCTCCATTGTATGGTCGGGGTGCCGAGTGATCGATTCGGCACGCAGTCCAAACGAGCTTCAGCTCCCTGTTCTACGACCACATCCTGAGGTTCGACTAATAGCTGCAAGCCGTGTCTCCCGATAGCTGGTAAAAAAAGGAAGTGTATTGATCAAATACTGAGTGATTGAGCAGCAGGATTTTAGTAAGATGGTTAGCAGATTACATTACTAATAGAGAAGCCATTAAACATTAATAATTGACTTTCTGAAAAATTCACTAGGATTTCTGATGTTCCACAAGGGATATTCTAGGTGCGATTCTATTTTCTCTGCTTATGAATAATCATTTTCCTAACTCTTTTCATCATGCCAAGGCCTTATTGAATGTAGATGAATAAAAAATTGCGTGTAAAATTCTTAACGCATCTGATCAATTTGATGAATTTGCAACCTAACTTTTGAAGGCTAGTAAAATGAAGCTCTGTGAGTAATATCGCCTTACACTTTAGAAAATGTAATGTTATCTCATTCTATAAGAAAATTAATCCTTTAAACTTCGATTACAAATCCAAAGATTTGATTTTGAACAGAGTTGACTTAATTAAAGATCTCTGAATAATTTTTGATTTAAAATTAAATTTTAGTGAGCATATGAGTACTGTAATTCTAAAAGCAAATAAGAGATGGCCATTATAAGTAAGAAGTACTACTTTGAAAATTCTAATTCTATTAGAATTCATCATCTAATATTGGTTCAATGGATTAAGCTAATTCAAAAAATAAGGGCATAAGAAAATGACAAGTTTTATAATTGAGTATTGCGGACAGTTTGAGACGGCGCATCGGTATGGCATACAACTCCTACATACTTTGGTTATCTAATGAACAATATAAAAGAAGAATTAACTTTGTACTAGTTTTTTTTTTTTTTTTTCACAAATTCCAAAAATTGCGCAGAGCAACGTCGACACCCACAGGCCACCAGACTTGTGTTCCCCTGTTACTTATAACACTGACTAAGTTCTCAAAAAGTTTTAGCGATGACCAGATCATGCGTGCTTTTCGTTGCTGACTCTCGGTGAAACTGAGGTTGCAAATGAATATAAACTTGCATCGATTGGATCATATATATAAAATATAGGGATGCAATTTGTATTTGTAAGATAATGTGCAATATTATCTCAAGGGGTGAAATCAAAGATATCATTAGTGTTGATTAAAATCGTACATTGCCGGTCAGATTCACGAACCAACATGTAATAATAAATTTGATGCCAAAAGTCGCCTACCTATGAACCTGGCACCCGACATGTTCTAAAATCAATTTTTCACATTTCTATCGATTCTAAATCGTTTGTAGTTGTTTCTAGTGACAGAATTTTCTATTGTAGTGAAAAGATCAGAAAAAATAGAGCGTTTCTAAAAATAGAACTAACTCCACTTCAAAATTTTCGAAAATCGTAAAAAGCTGTAGGTGCAGAATCGTTTGTAATTGATTGTAGTGACAGATAGAATTTTCGTTTGTAGTCGAACCGAAAAGAAAGTTACAGATATTTATTGATTTATGAAAATGCCAACTCCTTCGTTTTTTGAGGTCCGTTCGATCTGAGGGTAGTTATCTACGCGGAACCGTTTATAGTTGGTTGTAGTCAAAGAATTTTCGTTTGTAGTAGCCCGTGGAAAAGGTTACAACGATTTATCAATTTTCGAAAAACCAAAATTTTGAAAATTGATTTTTCAACTTGTCGGGTGCCGAGTTCACACAGATCCAGAAGTCTGATATACAGAATAATGAAACGGGATAATTTAGTAACCTATAAAAATAATAATAATATTGATGTAGTTGACCATGTTTCTTTATAAAATTTATTTAACCAGAATGGTATTTGGTTACAAAAACAAAGCAAACCCTCCAAGGTAAACCGCAATTACCTGTTTGTAGGATTGGTAAAGCTTATGAAGTATTACTTACAAACTCTATATCAAATGATTAACATAAATTAATATTGCCATAGAACCATATTTTACATATAAATAAAATACTTGGTGCTATTTTTATAATATCAAAAATTATCCAAGTTATTGATATGCTTAAATTGTTAACTGTTAAGAACTAATCAAACACTTTAGAAATATGTATTGATTTACTTTGCTACATGAATTGTTGATTGATTATGATAGTATAAGTTTAATAAAATAAAATAAATAAATGTGCGTGTTTAATTAACACAAGATTATAATAACAAAAGTGTAAATCTACTGCAGACATAACGATTATTCCACCACAACTTCTCTCTTGATTCCTCATTGCCAGAGAGTTATTTCATTCTCCTCAAATCACCAACAATTTTTCATCATGTAGGTATAATTAAGTAATATTACCGCCCGCGCATTTCGAATGAGATTAAAAATCACGCGTCATCGTTTAGGGGGATTTACCGAATATATGTATATGTATATACTTCAGTGAAAAGGAGGGGAATAAAAGCAATCAACGAGGGAATTCTAAATCATGATGAAAATCAACGATCGGCTAATTGAATCCGTACGTATAAACGATTATATTAGTCACACAGGAATAGATTTGGTATATTTTCTTCCTTATAAATTCCGTATTGTTTTTCTTCGTCGCCTTTTTTCGTTTTCATTGACGTCTGTTTGTCCGTCCGTCCATCCAACTGGATGTTCTCAATCACACTCCTACGAGGCGTGCGTTTGTTATTTGTAGCTACTCAAGGAAAAAGAAAGTAAGGCAGAAAGGAAGAAGAAAGGAAACAAGGAAGAAAGAAGAAAGGAAGGAAATTTGTTAACACCGCCGCTAGACTAAACCCGTAGGAAAATAAACAGCAATGACGCTGTTTGATTTACGAGCCTGCACACGAGGGTGGAAAAGAGAGGAGATTTCATGAGATGAGATGAGATGAGACGAGATGAGAGACGGAAGGTAAGGAGGAGAGAAGAGAGAAAATGTCTTTCTGGGCCGCCGCGCAACCTACCGCACGATGTGAACGAAAATAACCATCTTTAAGGTGCACACCGCATCGCAGGCTGCTGTAATAATAATACTACAGCACTACATACGCCGTTACTCTACTGCATTCTTTCTATGATGTTTTCGCCTGCAGGATCAGGAGCGAGACAGGGCAACAAATTTGTTCATTCACGCCTCGTCAACTATGCATGAATAAGAATAAGAAGAAGAAGAAAAGAAGAAAAAGAAGAAGATGATGATGAAGAAGAAGAAGGAGAAAAGAAGAAAAAGAAGAAGGGGAGGCAAAAGAAGAAGAAGATGAAGAAGGAGAAGAAGAAGGGGCGGCAAAAGAGAAAGAAGATGAAGAAGATGAAGGAGAAGAAGAAGATGATGAAGAAGAAGAAGAAACAGAAGACGAAGGAGAAAACGAAGGGACGGCAGAAGAAGAAGAAGAAGAAGAAGAAGGGGAGGCAAAAGAAGAAGCAGATGAAGAAGAAGAAGAAAGGCGAGGAAAGGGTAGATTTTATCAGACTGCAGTTTTTGTCGTTATTGCAATGATGCATCCTTGGAAAGAGTTGTTATTTTGCAACATTAGGATTACTTGAAATTCAGTAAACTGTTAATACAGGATAAAAAAACTTAGATTTTGTAAATCCAACTTCTTCAGGTATTCTAAGGGTGCAAAATTGTAGTACATATTTATTGCAACGTTTCGACACATTAACGTTACTAACTAATTTCAGCATCGTAGATTTTTACGAAGAGACTTGCGAGCAGCATCAGAGCTTCCGAAATTTTGTTTCATCCTTTATGCGATTCTGCCAATTTAGCTAGCACTCGTTTATAATTTATGTATAAGCATTGATCAATTAGAAAAAAACTGACGGAGATAGAAGGTTTTTAGTCTTCGTCCCTCCCATACGGTTTATAATTGTATGGACCTGATACTGAAGATTCTGTGTGATTTAAAAAAAAAACACTCGTTTATTGATGTTCAATTTTTCAAATTTGCGTTTTTTTCACAGCTTGCGTTTTCAAAGTCGGTGGACACTGCAAGTGGAAATCTACTGCACCGATCTTTTTTAAACTTTGCACAATCTTTCTACACATTACCAACGAGGTAACGCTGTCGAGTTTTTTTCTTTCTTTATTTTTTTTGTTTTCTCATTTTTAATTTTAAGTCATTTTTAGAATAGCTGACTTTTTAGTCAAAAATTGGTGTTTTTGACTTCTAAACGCTACTAAAAATCCAAAAGTGAAGAAAGAAAAGCGACTTGACAGCGTTACGTTAAAAAACTTATCAACTAATAAAATAATATTGATTCTTTTTCAATTTTGATGATCCAATGAGTTCTCGTGTCCACCGCAAAGCACCATTTTTCTGAAGCGCCCAACAAGAGTTGCTGTCGCCAGCTCATTTCTTCATATTTTTAAATAAAAATTTTAGAAATTACTTTCAGAATGTCACTTTATTACATACTTTATTAATAAATAAATGTACATACATTAACCATACTTTTGAAAAAAATTCCTAAAAATATGCTCTTTTTTGATCGAATTAACCTTACCCTCCCCTTAAATGGAGAATGGAAAATTGCGTTCAGAAACCACCAAATATTACCATTAAGGTGCATATAAAGACCCATTGTGCACCTCGAAAACGCGGGGATGCAAAACTCCTATACCGCTCAAGAGATCAGAGTGAAACTTGGCCAGTTAATGCCTTCTGTTGGCAAAAAGTGGAGCGTCTTTTTACTTTTCCAAAATTTTGAAAAAAAATTTACAGATTGGTTACCACCCACAGAAATTGGCCAAATTTTCACAGCTACACTGAATTGATTGAACTATCCGGGACGATGCCACTCGGCGGTGATGAAATACACATTTTGAGCCCAGTTCCATGAGATTTGATGGTGAAATGACGAAATGGCAGCTGATCTGGTTTTCGATTAGGAAATACACCGAAATCTCATTTTGGCGACATTTGTTACCGATATTACGCGCATGCCGGTAATGTATGCGTGTAATGTCGGTAAGACATTACCGGCATGCATGAAAGGTCGGTAACAAATGTCGCCAAAATGAGATTTCGGTGTTCTTCGTCATCGAAAACCAGATTAGCTGCCATTTCGTCAATTCACCATCAAATCTCATGGAACTGGGCTCAAAATGTGTATTTCATCACCGCCGAGTGGCATCATACCGGATAGTTCAATCAATTAAGTGTAACTGTGAAAATTTGGCCAATTTCTGTGGGTGGTAACCAATCTGTAAATTTTTTTTCAAAATTTTGAAAAAGTAAAAAGACGCTCTACTTTTTGCCAAAATAAAGCATTAACTGCCCAAGTTTCACTCTGATCGCTTGAGCGGTATAGGAGTTTTGCATCCCCGCGTTTTCGAAGTGTACAACGAGTCTTAATATGCACCTTAAGGGCTCAAATTATAACAGACGTGTTATTTCCTCTTTCTATAACTATTAAGCGTGTGAGTTTGAAAAAAAGGAAACAAATATTCGATTTTTTTGGACCACCCTAGTATAGACGGGTATTCATAATTCATTCGTTCATTCATCCATTCATTCATGCGTTTGGACTTTTCTTCACCAATTATACTACCACTCCTATTACATCGCGTGCCGAGGTAAGATCAGTTAAGGACCCGTCGTCTTCCTCTGTCTCTCTTTTTCTCTTTCCCCCGTCGAATGTCGCGAGCGTTTAAAATCGTGAATACAAAATCCTAAAGCTGCTACAAGGAGGCGAAGAGAGTCGTCCGCAAGAGCAGCAGTCGCGGGCAGACCACACCCTGAAGCATTAGCGCCCACGCAAATTATAAATCGACATTGGTAAGCATTTTAGTACACCGAAGTATACGCGGAGAGACTTTCCCCTCAACAGCTATAAGAGACACGTATCGCATAAGTATGAGTGCGGTATACGGATTGATGCACAACGTTACTGTTGCTCGTGTCGTTGCTGTTGTTGCTATTGCAGGGTTATAATAAATAATCCGTTTGCCTGCCGAGAAGTTAAGGAACGCGGCAACCTCGCGCTTATAGGTATACGGTATAAGGAATTGAGAAATCTGATAATTGAAACGAACTATACTTACTACGGAGCGTAGGAAGATACGTATGCTAAGCGTTTTAACTTTTATATAAAATGTTACATACGCAGCTACTGAGTTTCAAATTAACTCTTATTAGATATAATACTTGATTAATGTTTGTCTCTTTTCAAAACGTGCGTACATACACATCTATAGACTGGCGAGAAAAATTAGCAGCCCCCCCCCCCCTGCCGGGATTTTGACCGAAAAAGGTCCAACTTTGAACCGCTGTAACTTTGCGTCCATTGCAAGTAGAAACTTGAAACGAAAACGATTCAGGAGCTGAAAATCTTGACTTCAAATTCCATTTTCCAGATTTAATTTATACAAATTTTTTCTCGAGTAATTCTACGTTTACGTCGCTTATATCAAATTTATAAGGTGAACCTTCGACTTGGCGCGCTCATACGCGATGAGCAGAATTTTTTGATAGATTTTAAAGATGGCAATTTTGTAGCTTGGAATTTTCCCTTCGAAACGGATTTTTTTTTTTTTTTAATTTTGTCTCACATTTGTTCTTGCAAAGTTATTCAATATCATATTCGAAAAACTTTGATCCCAGATAAAATGTAAAAAAAAAAAAACTTGAGTAATGCTGAATCGGAGATAAGAGTGCTACAATATAAGTGAACTACAATATCTTTTTTGAAAATTAAAATTCAGGATTTCAAAGGGAAATCTCTATTCTTCAAAACATGATCACTAGGTATTTTTACGGAAGCTGTGTCGCGGTAGAGTTTGATGTTCGATCACTAAATTTTAAGGATCATCTTTGGAAAGTTTTCAAGTTTGCCAGTGATGTTGTGGATGGTTTTTTAAAGATTCAAAGAGGCTACGTATCGAGGCTCAATTTCCTTTTTGTTAATTTCTATACAATAGTTTTTTCACTTGTTACGATAGGATCAAAGTTTTTCGGACACTATTTCTTTTGATATTGGATAACTTGGGGTGAAAAAAATCACAGACATAATTTCAAAAGAACCATTTTCTATTTCATGTTCTTGACAATTATTTAATATGCAGTATTATACCTCAAGAAAATCGTAAAAAACGAAAATCAAGATCGTACACTATAGTTTACAAACAGGCAAATGGTCAAAAATAAGATTACTCTCAAGAAAAATGCGTATAGACTAAATATGGGAAATGGAGCTTGAAGCCAAGATTTTCAGCTTAAAAATCGTTTTTGATTCAACTTTCCACTTTTTAAAGTCGGAGCTTTTCTCAACCAAAAACCCGGTGCGGGGGTGCGAGTGGGGGTTTATTTTTTTCCGCGAGTGTATTTGCGTTTTTGTCACCTTCTTTTTTTCTTTAACTTCTGGGTTGAATTGATGTTATCGACGGAATATAATTATAACTATGTATAATCGTGTAGAATGAATCTGCAGAGATCGACACATGCAATTTCGATCAGAAAATCTGTCCTCTTTCTTGCTTCCAGTTTCTAGCGGTGGTTAGAGATTCCTGTACAACGTGCAAAAGCCACCTTCCTTAGATATTCTAGTGCAAGCAGCAGCAATCTTAGCGTCACGGTCTGTAAACCACGAGCAGCACGACAACGACGACGACGACGACGAGAAGAAGTTTTTATACTTTTACTAAATTCCTATTCTCTCCTACACGTTCATTGTACGTATATACTGCGTAACACATACATTTAAATATGTAATATTCCCGTCTAATATAATATAATGCGGTGTGCGGTGTTTAATTAACCCTTTGAGTCATAGTACCAGGTATTCTTACCACCTATTTCATATGCATTTTCAAAATATTGAGTAAACTTTTTCTAAGTTGATGAGATTGCTATTTCTGAGACTATTCTAATATGTCTTAAAAACTCAAAAGTAAGTATGCCGATATATTGTATTGTACATACATATTGTTATTGCTTTAAATAAATTGATTGAAAAGTTCATTAAAATTGCAGAAATGATTCATTTGCTGAATAATTTCCCTTCAAAGTATACTAAAGATAGATCAATTATATGTTTTCGGGGTCATTGAATCATGATCTGAAGTACGGAGGGTAGAGAGCAGGAGGCTCAACTCGGCGCCTCTTATACGAAGCCAGCTGCGGCTGAAATTTCGGCAAATAATAGTTCTAATTCTTGTCGACAGCAGCGCTGGCGCAGATTATTCTCAGGTTTGTAATTCGAAGTGGAGGTAACACTGTGTTCTTTCATATACATATATACATCGAGAAACAGCGTTGTGGGCGCCACTTAGCGGCGAAAAGAGGAGTTACTATTTTCTCGAGTTTTGGCATCACGTGTAGCTCCGGGTTGAGCCTCCCCTCTCTACCCTCCATAATCTGAGGTTAAATTGTCAAAAGTCAAGATGGCGCATCCAATATGGCGGACTAGAGGTTGAAATTTGAACGAACTTGGACCAAAAATTGTTAATTGGGGTTTTGGGGACGCTACTTATGAATCTGAAGACAGATTTCGATAATTCACAACGGCAGACCTAATATGGAATGCGTAATTTTCTAAATTCAGGACATGGACTGGATAAATTTTGAAAAATCGTGTCAACTACTGGATCTATTATTTTCAATTTTGATCATTCGGATTCTCGTCATAAGCGACCCAAAAAACTCCTGCACTGAGATATTTATCGAAGTTTAATTAATTTTCCAAACTTATGTTCTCCATATTGGATCAGCCATCTTGAATTTTCAAAATCTGATCTCAGATTCGTGAACAGTGACCCCGAAAAGCCGTTTGTCTACGATATTGGATCTAGATTTACAATTAGATGATTTCCTTGACCGTGTTGGATCCGCCGTCATCAATGTTCAAAATGTAATTTTAGATTTGTTAGCAGCAATCCTGAGAACTTCAGGGGAAGTATATTCTTATAAAAGTTGTTTCAGAACAATGTGTGATTAAAAGAGTTAAAACGCAAGAGAACGCGCGTTAATAATTCATTAATCATGAGGCGTGTGAAAAATTTGTAAAATCATAATCCCTTCGACACTCCGCCCGTCGGATCAGCGTTTCATTTGGGTAATATAGACGCTACGTGTAATTAAATTGTCAACCCCGCAGTAACTAGATCGCCTTTCCTTCTTCTTGTTCTCCCTCTTCTCCGGCAACCAAGAAAGCGGACATGAAGGATGAAATTTAAAACCTTCAACCGCCGCTATACATATACCATATACCTTATTATTATTTACTACGCTCGACCATCTCTCGACTGTTTTCGTACACCTGGCGGGTTGCGTTGTTGTTGTTTTGTGAGAGTGCGGATTCTACTAATACACAGCCATACACAGCAAGAACAACCCGTATACCTAGTGCGATGTAAGACTAAAAGGGGCACAATAAAAAAAAAAGAAGACGAGCTTGATGGCTACGAACATGATTCTCACAAGAAATCGAGAAAAACAGTGCACCGCCTTACAATTTTATTATACAACACGCTAAAAATCATAAATTCGCATAATCTAACGGTTCATCGCGATAAGAATCCTCATTAAATTTCTCTCATTTCTCATTTATCGTTAGAATAATATTGTATATCTCGATTTGTCACAGTCGACGACGGTAGAACAGCTCGAGAGAGTCGGATTATTGCCGTAGTTGATCTCTCTCTTTCCTCCCGACCCGACGGGGCAAATCTTCTTATTAAAGCGAGGCAATTATTTCTCTATTGGCGCACAATGGAGACGCAACGACGACGATGATGACAATTTTTATCCCCAAATAGACTTGAACTCTGGGGGGGGGATAAAAATTACAGTATACTAGCAATTCCCAACGTATTCGCAACGAGGGTGCAACGAGAAGAATAAAAGAGTGCCGGGCGATTGGCAACCCTGCACGAGTCCTCCCCCGCCCGCCTCTTCGGCCTATACGCAACTTGATAACTTCTCTCTCTCTCTCTCTCTCTCTCTCGCTCTCCCTCCCTCTTTCAGCTCACTCACGCCCCTATATATACGTGCAGTTTATACTGCTATAACCCCCGAACGACCCACCCTCTCCCTTCTTCTGTTTCACGAATCTGCGCGAAAGCGATGATCCTGGTTTATCTGCATCATTCTCTCTTTGTACTTTCCTGATATTTGCATTGATTCGAAATTTGAACAGGTTCTAGCTTGAGGACACACAATATGATGATAACGACTCGAAGATTCCACGTTTTAATTGGTCATTTTAAACGGTGAACATTAGATGCCATAATAATGGAAAACTTCTGCAGGTATGTCGGGGTGAAAACGAGCGTCGACTGGTAGAGAAGTCTGTAGAAGATATTTTCAGGGATCCTCGCGAGGCTTATTACACCTGTATGTGTATCTTCTCCTCTCCGTGCTCCGTGTAGTCTTACGGTAAATATTTACCCGGGCAAACAAGACTGCATGTATGGAAATTCATGCCTAAGCATGTATGTATGTATGTAGATATCGAGAACGTGAAATTTGAGGCAGTTGTATGTCAAACAAGAGAAATACACACACATATGCAACAAGAACGCTTCACACCGAGTATTTGAGAAAAAAATGAATATATTGACAGTTAGAAGATTCTCTCTCTAGCCGATCTTTGAGCAGAAAATACAATCAATTCATGCGCGTTGTATCATCAGGTAAATTTACACTAGGTGATTATACCCAAGACAAATTCGCGTTGCGTAAATCGACACGCAAGTTGTATGTATGTACATGCGAAACCGTATGTATGCATGCGTAGATACTGTATATATACAATTTTTGTTTGTAAACTGATATTCGAACGTTCTATTTGCCGTTTTTTTCATCCCTGTTACACAAGATTGTTACGAAATAAGATAATAAAATCTCGAGATCCTAGATTACGCTAGGAGTAATCAGAAGTTTTATTTGTAATTGTATTTTTATTTATAATCGACAATAAAATAGGAGAAAACAGTTGAAGTGGGGAGCGATTTGATTGATGATTAGCGAATCGACTTAATTAGCGCGAATTTTAGACAAAATTCGAACGCTGCAATGGAATAAACGTACGTTGAACATATTAAATTTGATCCAGCGATGGAATTACCTTGGCCGACGAACGTCAACAAAGCCAGCGAGATCAGCGCTACCCTCAACTCCATCGAAGGTACGTGTGTATAGCTTGGTCTTCTCCGATATTTTAATCCTGAAAAGATCTCACCAGCCTGCCCACCCACAATTACCTACACTTCTTCATCCGATCACTGAAAGGTAGCACGACTTATGTTCGACACACACATATCTAATTAAGCGTGAAATCACTGATATCTGTCACCACACTGCTGCTTGTCAGGTTGGTGTAATGATTCATTTTCATAATCGTGGTAAACAACAATTTTGATTACCAAACATCACTAGTCAGCGATATACTCCTCTGCACCATCCCGAGTTTCTTGGCTATCTGACGCGACGCCATTTTGGTAGAATATGGAGGCTCGCGCCAACACGGAAAAACGATGAACTAGAGTCGCATCCGAAATTCAGTCATCGACTACCCCGCGAATACAGATGAGTTACGATACAGACGAGCGACCCAGTGGTGAAAATGTAGTTAGACGAATCCAAGTTCCTCGAGTAGTTTCGAAAACTTATTGATCAAGTTGATGAGAATTTCATCCTCATTGTTTCGACACATCATTTATTTATTCTATTTCTTTACGTTTTTCCGTGTTTCACTATTACATTCACCCGAATTACGAGGCAACAATTCTACCTCCGGAACTTCCTGCTTGAACCAGCTATACCCATTTGGCAACCGTAGTTGCATTTCTATCGGTAATTGTTAGTTCGTGACGACGACAATGGGGGATTGACATCTTGATTGACTGTATCCAAATGAAATAAAACGGAGAGCGAGAGCGAGTGAACGAAAGGGAGGAGGAGCAAGAGAGCGAGAAAAAAGAACGAGTGGAGGGACCAGAAAAAAATTGGGAGAGAAAAAAATTGAAGACAATATGGCCGCGCCTGGGTGTTGTGGGTAGTGTGTGATATTCGGAAGGCCTGAACTTCGCAACTGGTAAACAATAATGTGCCCGGAGTTGTGTTAATATTGCCGTAGCCACTCTGTCGCATAAAATAACGAATGGGCGGGGAAGTTTGTACGTAACGTTGGAAGGATGCTAGGCGTCGGGAGCGTGGTAAGTGCCGAGCGTTACCTCCTCTCCCACAAGTTTTACTACACATATCTATACTTACCACATACACACATCTATTTTTACGCATATTTCATCGATTTTATTTCCCCATTCAATCGAATAACTGACTGAAAATGCATGAAATTGGAGAGAAAAAAAAAACAACAAATCACCGAACGAATAAATACAGCCTCATATCACGCTCTGTTAGATAACGCCAAGGCAATAAAAGTTTCGACTAAAGTTATCCGTAATTTCTCAGGCGATATATGTATGTCATAGGTACATGCATTACTTTTTCCTTGTGAATTTGCCGAATGTTCTCTTATTATTATTATCATCCACATCACTGTTATTACTATTTTTATTATCATTATTTTACAACGTAGTTGAACAAATTCCATCTTTGCTCTCACCTAGGTCACCGTTTACCGTTTTTTTCCTCCACAATAACCCATTGAGATAAATCTACCTCAGGAGGATATTCTAATCCTTCATTGTTCGCCGATACTACTAGTCTAATAGTCGTGCAATTAAATGAATCCGTGACACTCCGCTGATCCCCGCAAATGATGCATTGGCATGGCTACTAGAGGTATGTAGATCCAGAAATTCTTCTCATACCCTTTTGCTAATTACTAATTGTTATGCAAATACCACAGATACCTTTCACATATTGCTATTTACAGCACGCCAATAGAAGAAATTACAAACTTTTAACCACAAAGCTTTCTTGTTACCTTTCCCCAATTTTTTGCAGAGTTAATCACTACAAATGAGTTGAAAATTTTTCACTTTGAAATCTTTGATGAACTGTCTCAAATCTCATAAAATCCTTTGTTACTAGTCTTATTGTCAGATTTGTTATTTATTGTCGATTTATCTGCATGGAACTTACTTCTGGGCTTAAGAGAAGGCATCCAATTATTAGCCACTCCGTTTTATAGCTATTCAGAGTCCTCGTCGATATTATATATCCAATAAGATATTCAAAATGCATTGAGGAATATACGCGAAATATATTTCTCGCTAACTATGATGTAAAATTAACCAACACTTTGCTTTGGTTTAATTGCGTCGAGCTAATGCTAACTTTCCATTTCATTATTTCATTTTCGCGATAATGTAGTAGTCGAGCATGTGTAGTGTTGAAATTCTATTCTTTCTTGCTGAATTCTCAGAATAACTTTTGAACCGCTCTAACTATCCGAGTAACAAATATAATTTGCATCCTAACGGAAGGGTAAATCCTAACAACAATACTTGATTTTCCATCGAAACGTTGACGTTGACTCAAAACCAGTACCTGTCAAATTGCGATATCACGCTTTTGAAAACTTATTCATTTCCATACATGTTGGCGATCATGTTTGACTTTAAATTCAAAATATACGTAGTTTGATCTATGTCTTTATATATCGTCTGTTGTCAATAAATGGCAAATCTGATCGTTCGCCTACAGATTTATATTGTTTAATGTTACACGTAAAAATATTGTGCCAAATGTATTATACGCCCAACTAATTCCTAGGGGTGGAAGGTAGCACTTTACTGAGACTTGGAGACTGACAGTGGTTAAAACACTGGAGAAAGACGGTGGAGCTTTGGAGGAGGGGGAGATGTCTGCTGGTACCCAAGGCGAGATTCGGGTCGGTCCATCCCACCAGGTTTGCCCGATTCTTTGGAAAAACCTCACTGCTTCGTAGCTACCTTGCAAATATGGGATTTTATTCAGGCTTGTTCATTTTAAGACTAATATAATTCAACGCATAACATCTAATAACTAATGAATGTACAAAGGATAATAATTTTGTATAAGTTAACGGGGATAACCAATTTTTTTTTGTTATTTAATAATACACAATCGCTTTAGCATCGCACTGACAATAGAACAATGCGAGTAAACTTGTATCGGCTGAATAAGACGAAAATTAAACTTAGCAAAGTTTCAACAAATTCTGTTGAGCCGTTTTTGCCTTATGAAATTCAGCTTAGCACTTTGAATAAGCAAGCCAGTATACATGTGTGCATGACTAACTCGCTTTGGCAGTGGTGCTAACCGCGCGCTACCCTGAATTTTGGGTACAGGAGTTGGTTTCTTGCCAGGCCCGGTTGCCTGAGTACAGGCCGGGCATCCCTCCTGGAGATCTTCATCCGGATCCTGAGTTCTCCAAAGAACGTGAGGAACTACGATGGGTCCCGGCCATGGCTTTGGACGGAGATCTGTTGATGTACTTAAGAGCTGCCCGATCTATGGCTGCCTTTGCAGGAATGTGTGACGGCGGATCTCCCGATGATGGTTGTGTAGCTGCCTCTCGCGACGACACCACGATCAACGCTCTGGACATTTTACATGACTCTGGCTATGACCCTGGCAGGGCACTTCAAGCACTAGTCAAATGTCCCGTACCCAAAGGGATCGACAAAAAGTGGTCCGAGGAAGAAACTGTGAGTATATTGTCGAGGCGTGATTATGTAGAACAGAATAATCGAAGATCGATACTTGATAAATAACGCAATGTTCTCCATTACAGAAACGTTTTGTAAAGGGTCTTCGTCAGTTTGGAAAGAATTTCTTCCGCATCAGGAAGGATTTACTGCCTCACAAAGATACGGTGATTATGAAAATGTGGACTAGTAATTTGAGACGCGTACAATAGTTGGTAAAAAGAAATGAAAAACAAATTGTGAAAACTGTTTTATGTTGGGAATTTTTTGGTCCATTTAGCCTGAACTAGTTGAGTTCTACTACCTGTGGAAGAAGACGCCTGGCGCGAATAATAATCGACCCCACAGGCGACGCAGGCAGGGTTCATTGCGCAGAATTCGCAACACCCGTAACTCTCGGGCTGGTACTCCCAAAGAGGAGATACCAACCCCGACAAAAGACACTTCTCCCGCAGCGCCGAACCCCAAGGAGCCGGCGTCCGAACCAGAGACAGCACCTGTCGGCACGCCAGCCAGCAATAATCCAGGTGGTGAAGTCAGCTCGGTTACGGAAGATGATAATTCGGAAGAGGACAGTGATTCCAGGGACACGAATACAAACGGAACTGCGCAATCCTGTCAACATTGCTTTTCGACCAGTTCAAAAGACTACCAAATCGCCGGTAAGGACAGGCTATTACTCTGCGCCGAATGTCGCGCGCATTTAAAGAAAACCGGAGAACTTCCACCTGCTCCTCCGTACCTCTTTCGCCCAGTGCCGGCCGAATCTCCTGACAGTCCAGGCAGGATGAGAACTCGCAACAAGGCCAAAGAGACGCCCAGACCCGCACGATCAAGGAGAGCCGGTGGAACTGACACACCTGATCAGGAGAAACAGCAGCAGCAACAGACTCCGGACAAGACGAAGAAAAAATCATCTGGTAAATCAGAGACGCCGAGGAAGGGACAGAAACGTCCGCAAGCCGATGATCCTGAGGAGGACAAGGAATTGCAAAAGCGTAAACGCGGCGAGAGGCCGGAAAGTCCGTCCGAATCTCTTACTACAGACAGTAACTCGTTAATGGATGAACCCGAGCGGGAGACCGAGGGTGAAACGAACGATAATCATTCGGTTCCGGTTACCGTCCAAGTCGACGAACCTCCCAGTCCCGTTTTAACCACGCCGGAAGAACCACTGGAGCCGACTCCAGTTTCGACGCCGGTTCCGGCACCCATTCAAAGTTTACCGATATCGGTTCCGGTTATTCACGCAATAGAAAAGAAACCGATCATAGAAGAATTGCCAGAGACCAAAGAACAGTTGGAGGAAATGCCGATGATGATGAACCAGCCTTTGAAATTGGTCGAGGTGCTTCCTCAAATAGAGAGAAACATGTCGCCGGTCGTCGAAGATTCCAAGGAAATGATTCAGCCCATGAATGCTGGCAACCAGCAGCCAATGAACAACGTCAGCGATATCGGTCCAAGTATACGAAATTTATCGCAAACCAGTATGGTGAGCACGCAGAATTGTGCGCAAAACTTGCAGACACTTCAGGTACCTCCTCAACCTCCGCAAGTCATGCCCCTAAACATGCAGCATCCCCCGCCGAATATACTGGCAAGCCAAAACGTGCCGCAGAATTTATCCCAAAATCTACACGTACCGTCAAATTTACCTCAAAACATGGGAAACCCACAGAACATGGTCGGCCCGCCAAGCATGGGAAATCCCCACAGCATGCAGCAGAACATGTCTGCGTCCTCGCTTAATCTTAGCATACCTCAAAACCTCTCCACCAACATTTCGCAGATACCGCAACTGTCGAATTCGCCGCAGCCCTTAGGCCTGCCCGTTTTACCTCCCGACATCAGAATGCCGGAGAGAATACCAGAGGATAGAATGCCTCAGGAGAGACACAGGGACAGCAGAATGCTTGACAGAATGTCAGATAGGCTGCAGGAGCAGCGACAGGACGGAAACGGAGAACTGGATAGACCCGAGCCTCAGAATTTATTCCAATCAATTCCTCCACCCCAGGGTATGATGCCCTTGGAGAAGCCTCCGACCATCGCGCCTTACTCATTGGTACCCACGCCCCCCATGGAGCCACAGAATTTGAAGATAAAGCAGGAAATCATTCCGCCCGAACCCGACCCGTTGCAGAGCTTGAAGGAGGTGAAAGTCCCTGGATTTCAAACTGGATTCCCCGGCCCAAGTTTGGACAACATCAAGAAAGATCCAGACAGTTCCAGCAAGCCTCCGACGCCCAGCAAACACCCTCTGGTGCAAAATAGCCAACAGGTTGCTCAGATTCAGTCGGTCGCCGCTTCCCCGACTCCGAGTTTGCCACCGCCACCGACGTCCATTCCGCAGCCAGTGATGCATCCCTCTCAGCAGCCGAGTCCACACATGGCTCACCCCTTCCATCCTCACCACCCGTTCATTCATCACTCGTTGTTAGCAGCCATGCATCCCTACCATCACGGAGGAATGGCTTACCCCGGTTATCCGCCCGTTGGATCGTATCCCCCATTTCCCACCTATCCATACGGCCCAGTTCCTCACGCTATTCCGCCGCCTTCTCCACAACGAAGCCAAGAGAGCACTACAATGATGACTGCTCATCACTCGAGCACCAGCTCCAGTGTTACTAGAGACGAGGGCGATAATTTGATCGCCACGCATCATCACTCGTCCAGCATGCATCAGGCAACGACATTGCATCACGACAAACTTCTGACTATATCCTCACACAGTTCGCACAGCCATTCGCATAGCCAATCTTCGCACAGTTCTCACAACCAACAACGCAAGCCCGCTCTAGTGTCGGCCTGTCTAACGTCCAGCAGCTCTGTCCACCATCATCATCGTCCACCTCAACTGCAGCCTCCCATTCCGCCGGAGCCGAAACCCGAGCCGGAAATGGTGGAGCCTGAGCCTGAGGAGCCTCCGAGTCCTCGAGGACCATCACCAGAGCCACAGATGGAGGATTCCGAGTGTCACAGATCTCAGTCGGCTATTTTTCTCCGGCATTGGAATCGAGGTGAAAATAATTCTTGCACTAGGACCGATCTCACATTCAAACCAGTGCCGGATTCAAAATTGGCAAGAAAACGTGAGGAGAGAACAAGGAAGGAAAGAGAACGTGAGGCGGAGAGGGAGCGAGACAGAGCAGCTGCTCAACAGGTTAGAAAAATGTCGACTCCTGAGAAACAGCCGGAGCCTTGCAAGCCACCAAGTCGAGGGCCTCTAGAACCTGTCGTATCTCCTTACGACCGCTATGCGGCTAGGCCAGGATCTTACGTCGACACCCCGGCGCTCAGGCAGTTGTCCGAATACGCGAGACCACACGCTGCGTTTTCCCCGGCAAGGCATCCTGGTCCACCTGATCCGATGCTGCACTACATGTACGGTCCAGTAGCAAGAGAGCGCCTCGAATTGGAACATCTGGAGCGGGAAAAGAGAGAGCGGGAAATCAGGGAACTCAGAGATCGCGAACTAAACGACAGGTTCAAGGAGGAACTGCTCAAGGGAGGCCCCAGGTCCATACCTGGCAGCGTGGATCCGCACTGGCTCGAAATGCATCGACGATACGCCGCTGCTGCTGGTCTCGCTGGTCCCGGTCCCTCTGGTCCTCCCCAAGCGTTGCATCAGTTCAGTCTCTACGGCGCTCCTCCAGGTCCTAGCCAGCTGGAGAGGGAACGTCTAGAACGATTAGGTACGAAACATTTTTCTTATCATTCTGTTTCTAACTCAGTGGCTCTTTGAAGTGGCGGAAACAATATCTTGCGACGTTTACTGCGCCAATGATCAATCAGAGAGGTGTATCCATGATCGATTTTCATTAAAGTCCACATAACTTTGCTTCCAAATCTCAATAAAGTGCATGAAAAAATGCAATGTAATCAATTAGTTACCTATGCTGAAAAAAGACACTGAGGTTTGAAATTGATTTGCCGTTGTTGAAGAATCAGTCAAGATATAAACATCTCGTTAGAAATTGTGTTTGGAAGACTCGTGTGCCTCAAAGGAATATTTTGCAATGAGATTTCCATAGATTTTATGCGTTATCAAACTTCGTTATTACCACATTCACTTTGGACACGCTTGTTGTGAAACATATATCCTTTCGAGACGTATATACCCCCTTGGATGTGATGTATGTACATACATAATAATTTCCAGTAGTAGTAGTAGTACAATAGTCTACATGTGTAGTAGATAAGGTTTCAGGTTTCAGGCAGTTAAATAATATTCAAATCACGTTTTTGAAGGAAATTAATATTTTATTAGCAATTGCTACCGTTGCCTTGATTCATGTTGTTTCAATCGAAGCAATCGATATATTATCAACAATTATCAGTTTTAGTAGTCTTTGGAAAAATACTTTATTGATAATTAAAGCTTGAATCTGTAAATGTTTATGCATACGTATTATAAAGTCTTGTGAAAAGTCTGTTTCACTTGTCTTTTTACATCTATAGCTTTGTAGAGATCCGGGTTGTTGATAGCTATGTGATGTGACTTGAAACCGACATGCCGCATTTGAAGGGAAACTAACTCTTTTGGCGTAATCGAGTTACCAATTAAGTCTCAAAGAAATGTGTTTCCTTGAAGTATCTGTAAATGAAATTCCCACCCTTGTATCGAATTGTGATAAACACACAGAATTGGATCAGAAATTGATGATCAATATTGGAAATATGACGATGAGTTGGAATTTCCGAGCTCCCTTATTTCCACCCCCATAAAACCAGTGAGTAGGGTTATTTCACGGAGGCGCTGTCGGGTTTAGGGATACCGACGGCAGCCGGCGGGGGGCCAGCAGGGGGAGGGGGTGGTCATCCAGCTCACCACCACGGCCAGCTGGACGAGCGGCTGGCTCTGGCTGCTGACCCGATGGTCCGGTTGCAGATGGCTGGCATCTCGCCCGAGTATCACGCTCACACTCACGCGCATACGCACGCGCACACTCACTTGCACCTACATCCGGGACAGCAGCAGGCCGCTCAGCAACAGGCTCAGCAACAGCAGGAAGCAGCTGCTGCTGCCGCTGGATTCCCCCTGCCTGGTAGGTGATAGGATCTTCGACGTTAGTTAACAAACAAATCTCTATCCCGTGTCGAATTTCTCAAAATTTCAGCCCGCGTCTTAATCCTAATCATGTAATATTATCATTAGTATTTATTCAAATTGTACAACAACATTCACAGAACAGAAACGACCTACCCTCGCCAACTCCCCCCTCATGTCGTCGAATTATTAATCGTAACATATTTCTTCCTGAATTTGGTCCTCGCTCTACAATCGAATTATTTCATTTTTGTTTCACGCAGCCGCCGCTGGCGCCAATTACCCCAGGCCAGGACTGATGTCTCGCGATCCCTCGCTAGGCCTGCATCCTGCCGATCTCCTTGGTCGACCCTACGCGGAAATGGCTGTGCATCAGGAACAGCTTCAGCGTCACTTGATGATGGAGCGTGAACGTTATCCTCATCATCCTTCATTTGTTGCCCATCATGAAGACTACCTAAGGTTTGTGTTGTAAGAAAAAATCGTACCTCTTATTCCTATTAATAATTAGCGATCAATCCTTGACGCAAGAAACAAAATGTTATTCTCCTGATTCCAAATTAATAAAATACGTTTTTTTTGTTCGCTTTTTTTTTTTTTTTTTTTTCCCATCTCTTTCTAGGCAACAACGCGAACGTGAGTTAAAGGTACGCGCTTTGGAAGAAGCTGCGCGAGGATCACGGCCTTGAGTAAATCTCTATTTCTATTATAATTGTCTTGAAAAGTTAGGGACGCAAGTAGCATAGTTATAAGAAAGTATGCATGTCATTATGCTAGTACAATGCAAAGATTTTTTACGAACTTTTGTACATTTATTTCTTTTTATTTCTTTTTTTTTCTACAAATAACTCAAAGCTACGTACGGTTGTATAGCACACGAGCTGGGATAGCGATATTCGTTAGTTGTCTTCACCACTGCCTCCTTTTATCTTTATACCATAAGAATTTTACACATTCCCGAATAGATTATTATCTTCGTTGGACGAATCATGGCAGTTTTTGTCTTCTGTTTTTCTTTCACAATGTAACTGTTCAAGTTAAAATGTGACGATTGAGACTTGCTAACAAACTCTCACCACAGGGTTAAATTCTTTTTTTAGGAATTCGCAGAAATTCAAGTGATACATTTTTTTTGCAATACTTCCCTAATGTTATCACTTTTTAATAATTTTTTTTTTCTTGGTACTCCAAGAAAAGAAATTTTGTAACCGAGCTTGATTAAATTTTTTATTTATTCAAGCACTATGCAAATGGCATTCGGTAATGTTAAACAATCATGTGTAAAGTATTATTTTGTTCAGTTTCAAGTTTTCAAGATGAGAACTAGCACAGTGACATAATACCGTATAATAATTATTACCTAGTAATATGAAATAATGAATATATATAGAAATAATCATAATAATGTTTAAACGAAACAAAATGATTGAGCAATGTTATTTATTTTTTTATTTACAAACGATGCAGATAGCAGAATAAGGATTGCCGGACTATTTTTTAATTAGCAAAAAGGAAAAACTAATAAAACTTCAGTACTGCTCTGTACCGTATACAACACAATAATAGGAATAATAATAAGAATAATAGTATCGATAAGGATAATGATAGTGAGTATAATCACACAGAAATTTACATATACATACATATTATTATATCATAATAGTAAAAAATTACTTGACATAAACATAAATACCTACATACAAACATACATGATTATACATATACATAGACTAAAAGCAACATAAAAAAGTGGAGATGAAAAACACAATTTAAATTACCTAAGTAAAATTATTTGATAGAAAAAACAGCTGATGCGTGTGCATAAATGATCGCAGTAATTATAGTCATTGAGTGAAAAAATACCAACAAATCATAGGAGGGAAAAAATTTTATTAAAAGAAAGAAACAAAACAAGGAAAAAAGAAGCTATAATACTGTATTGTGTGTACCGAATGGTTTAACTTTAAATTTTATAAAAATACATGAATACTTCGACCGAAGAGCCACTATTCTCTAATTAGTTTAGCAGATGCTTTTTTTTGGAGCCGCTGCCGCCAGCGGTGCTGGTTGGTCCCTTGTTTTTATTGAGTGTAATGTGAGATGCAGACTCTGACCACTTGTTGTGGGAGTCTCACCCACACCCCATGGCCCACCATCAACGTATTACCAACGTTTCCGTGTGTGCGTCTATGCGTATATGGATATTACACACATCAACATGTGGTACACACATGTCAGCGTGGCTTGCCGAGGGGGTGGGGGAGGGGAAAGAACCAAAGAGAACGAGGATAGCGCATAGTAGATGCCTTACTCATTCATAAATCAGTCTTCCTGAAGTAAAGAGCATCTCGTAACAATTCATTCGACGTATTCCGCCGAGTCTTAAACCAACTGAACTATCTAATAACCAAGTTTATTAATTTGGTCATCATTATTGAGAGGGAGAGGGAAGAAAAACGTAGCTAGGAATGGCTGCTAGGAAAAAAGATGAACCTGGTAAACAACGGTATCAAGCTAACGCTAGAGAACGGGATCGGACACATAGGTAATAATTGATTTCAATTATGTAAATTTGCTCGTATTTACAAGCATGCTGATTACGTTAAGTACACCGTGGATTAATTTTTTTTCGATTATGACCGCTTTTTTGTTTCCTTGTACTGTGAGGAAATTTATTCAACGGAATAGAGGTCTTTCTTTTTCCCTTAGATTTTACGAGAATCTTTGTGTGTAAATGGTTTTTTGATGATTCTTTTCGACGAAAGAACTTAAAAATAAGTATGTAGAAAGGGATCATATTGTTCGTGGTTTTTTCTTATGTATTTATAGTTGCCGTGCATATATTGCGACGGTGAAATAATTCAATGTGACTGGAACTGAACGTGCATATGTATGCTTTAAGGCATACGTGATATTTATGATACAATAACGTATGTGTGGAGCACACCTACGTGCAGTATCTACACGTGAATAATGCGGTGAAATAACTGGGGTGGGAGGTGTAAGATGAATAAATATCATGATCTCGATTGCTCTTAATCAATGATTCGCCATAATCGGAAATAAATAATCCAGTCTTAGAATTGCAACATTAAACATGCAAAACGTGTACGCCGCATGCACGCATATTTAAAAACTTTTCTATCGTCGGTATAATATTTGATAGACGAAAAAGATCTCTGCTCTGTCGATTTATAGAATTTTGAGAGGACCTGCAGCTATCGACCTCATTGTTTTTCAAATTATCTAAAATTTAAATGAAAAAATAGTCTAATTGCGCTTGTTAGTATAGAAACGTATTTCAAGTGAAAACAAATGCAGGTTCGCAACTCAAGAATCGCAATCTTCACTGTGCAGCGTAAATACAGCGTTCACCGCTCTTAGGACATTGATACCCACTGAACCCGCTGATAGAAAATTATCTAAAATCGAAACATTGCGACTGGCAAGCAGCTACATCAGCCACTTAGGAGCTGTGCTAATTGTCGGTGCTGCTGATCAACCCTGCTTACGCTTGGAGGAAAATCATTTACGATCGTCAACGTTGAACAATTCGTGGGGTAATAATGAAACTCATACAGGCAGACCTCAGGTCTGTACTTTTTGCCTCGCAACGCATAAAAAATACGTGAGTATAGTTTTTCTATGAAAATATAACTATAATCGCGATATGAATAGAATGTGTAAAGATGTGTTTGTATTTGTTGTTTGACAACGTGAAATTTCCCGGTTTATGCGATGATCCATAGAAACTTGATGATTGGAACCGGAATAAATAAGTTTTGTGTTTTTCAGAACTTGAACGTCGCTTCTCAAACAATCGCGGACTGTCAAAGTCAAGAAGGCTCGCAATACATTATACTTCCGTCGAGTTCGTCGTCATATTTCGACTTGGATCCGATATATTAAATATAAGTTTTTATAGAAATGCACGATAGATATCCGAGCTTATGTATATTAATTGTAAATACGATTACTAATGTAACGAAAGTAAAAAATCTACCCTAATGTTGACTTAGTTTGCGTAAAAGAAAAGACAGTCGGAGAGGAAAAATGCACCAACGCACTTTCGGCAGTATTTGTTTTGGTCTCTCGCATAGCCGACAATGCAGTGAGGAAAGACGTTTTGGTGTTACTCCCCGTTCTCGTTTGCCGTTCCACATTTCAGTGTTTTTATTTGGTTATTTATCACCTGTAGCAAGAAATTGGAATCATGTTTGTCACAGAAAATAACCTTCGTTCATGGTTGGAACTTCATTAGGTGAGATGAGATATATTTTTTCAAACTTATGCCATTTTTACGGTTTCATAGCAACCGCGATAAAACGAACTGGGCTCAACCATTATACGAAAGATTTTGCCACAGAGGTAATAAATAGATGTTACAAAAAATAATCCAGCAATCCATCTTTTCTACTGTTTATCTTTTATCATACTTAATATAATCAATTTATAAGCAATATTTAACTGTTCGTCAGTTTTCTTATTCCTTTATTTTTATTCATTTTGCATATACATCGCATTGCAAGATAATATTATTCTTGAATTAGAAATTTTTCAATCTGTATTGTATATTTTCTATTTCATTGTGTGCAATCAGAAATAATACGAACCAATTAGGTATGCATACCCTACGTCAGGGTGTCATTGACCCTTCAAGAGACCATTAAATAATAAGAATGGTTGAAAGTACGTAATCGGTTCAGAAGTTGCTCGCATATTTATGACCGAAAAATGACTATCGTATTTTGAAAATTCGGAAATCATCGCTGCCACTGCGCGCTTGCTAGCTTGGTCACATCCGATTTCTGTATAGTTAGACGCTAGCTACCGAACTGAAGCGCAGATGGATCTTTTTAGAACTACAGTTTCGTCGAGTTTCACATCCTTAGCGCTGCACGATTCATGATTAAGAAATATTTCGAAACGCGCGTAATTCCTAACTATTTGACAGTGGGATAATTGCAAGGAAATTTAAATGCTGACAAACAGGTATTTACTTGGTGTTATGTAATTGTTTACTTTGAGAAAACTAACGATACGATTATTTCCATTTTTTCTCTGCGCGATAACAATCAACTCGTCCTACCCACTCGATATAATCTCATTAACCAGCGCTCCATAACCTTAATACAATAGTGATTGGATTGTCCGGGGATCGATCGTACGTAACGCCAAAGAGGATTAGATTAGGCGTAACGCGTCATTTTACTGATCGTCTAGGCACGACCATTAACTTGTATCCTGATCATTGATCATTATACACTTCTTTCAGCATACTCTTGTGCCGTTATTGTATTATGTCACGGACTTAGGAAATAAAGGGACGGAGCATAAGCTAATAATGTGGGCGATGGAGTGACGCGCGGGACGGAAGGGGGGAATAGCACACAGACGATATGCAACCACGCATGGCAGCCATGCCCTGTGAGCAGTTCGCGCGCTATATTCAAAGATGTGTCAATGGGTGCCTGACTACTGAAATATAGGATAAAAGAACGGTAGCGAAAAATGATGAGTCCGTGGAGAGAGTCTCAACTGTATCTGTTCAATTCAAACTCATAGGTCAATAGATGCATAAATAATATGAAATCAATTATATTCGTGGTTGGCAAAATATTATTTTAACCTGAGGAATACTGCCTGGTTTCAATTGAATCATATTGACTGATGTCCTATCAAATGCTTCTTCTGAAAAGTGAGTCAAACGCAGAAATAGAGTGGGTGGTAATAAAGCTTCAAATAATCTCATATTATTGAGCCACATCTGTCGAATTGTAACATCTTTCGGGAATCTAAAAGATCGATTAGAGTAATATCTAGGTAGTACAGTAATACATTATACATTTATTACATGATATTTAATTTTCAACTGAACTGAATGGTCAACATCCAACTTGTGGGATGTAATTTTTTTTTATTGTTTTCGATTTTATTTTGGAGTACCGATTTATGCGATGATCTGTTGAAACAATTTTTCGCTACCCATAGCACCATTTTCACTATTCTATTCGTGTTCGAGAGGTTAGAAATTCGCTCGACACGGTGGTTTTTATTGTTTTGATGGATAGTTCATGCTCACAGTAGGCGGCGCTACGTGAGTTCCCCCCTTACGTCTAACGCTTCAACCCACAAGCGTTATGCTCCGTCTCTCTATTTCCTAAGTCCGTGTGTATTATGTCAAGCAATCGAAAAATTTATTTACAAATTGGAACAAGAGCGTAGGATCTAGCGGAGTTGCTGCCGTGTTGAATTTTCGAAATTTCATCAATGACACTACCTATTTTTTGTTTTCTTCTATTCGTAGATTTTATAACTTCGTACATGACAGTATTTCGGTAGCAATTACTAGCGTATAATTATCTCACGTCGAACGTAACCAATTAATTTTCTCCTCTATACACCCGCGTGCTCTACTGTCGACGTAAAATCGAATATTCTATTTTTCTTAAAGTGGCGTGTGCGCGTTTACGTTCGTACGACATACGTGTAGATGACTTACGCACGCATCGACGATAATACACATTCGCGCAGGCCAGTACAGTAAAGGCTGACACAAAAACAAATCGAAGAGAAAAAAGATATCTAAGAAAAAAATAATCATAATAAAGAAGATAATATCCCAAATTAATCGATCTGAATATTTATCGACGGTATGAGGATGAATTCAGTTTCAATCGTGCAACAGGGTGGTTCAAGTTTCCGAATATTTCACACGATTTAGTACACCACCGCTTATATTGTTTTGCGCATTTGATTCAAATTGATCAAAAGTGGGCGCGCGGGTCGCCATCTTGTAAAAGTGGTTCTGTGTGGTGTTTGGAGGTTCTGCGAAGAACAGGAGCTTCGCCAGAGGCTGGGAGTCCTTTTGAAATCCTCCTAGCGGTCCTTGGCAGTCCCTGGGCATCCAGGTGACATCCCGCGAAGCCAGGGGACCTCCCGATAATCTCGGACTTCTGCCTACCAACACAAACACTGCTGAATCCTCGGGAAGATGGTGAGACGAGTTTTTCAACATTTTCTCTCGGGGATTTTTATTATTTGACGTTGAAAAGTATTGTTTCATCACCGAAACCTATTTTCCATTGATTGACTGGCTTAAGATATGTTTTTGTATTATTTTTTTTTCCTCCACATTTCTTCACATTTCTTCACAATTGATTGATAGAATTATCGAATGTTTCTTTATCCTCCTTTTTTTTCCGTGCCGTCACACCAAATTTATGCCCTTCGAAAAAAAGGAAAACAAGAAACTCGTGCTACCGCGATTGTGTCAATATTTTTTTTTATACAGATATATCTATGTGCAATGTGTGGGAATTGTGTATTTTTACAATCACTTGATATCCACTTACTTTGGCTAGCGTCAGTTTCTTTGAGGTAACAATGTTATGGCAAGTCGAATAACGAAATTCCTGTACAGACCCCGACTATTGATGTTGACTCGTTAATTATCGTTTGGCTGATTTTTATTTTTCCCCTCTATAGTGTCTTCACTCGAAAATTGAGGGCTGAACATATTGTGATGACATAGGTCAGACAAGGGCGAGACATAATTTTAAATCGGATCATTAATCCATCTTGCTTTTCTATTCTCAACGGCTTCAATGACTTCACTTAATTTTCTTATTCCATTTCTTTCGTTTTTATTCAGAGTTCAGCATCGACTGGGGGTACAGAGGGGTCTAGTCCAGCCTCCAGCCCTGCGTCCGCAGCAAGTCTTGCAATGGCAGCACCTAAGTACGGCACACTAGTCCCAAACCGAATTTTCGTCGGCGGTATCTCGGCAAACACAAGCGAAGCAGAACTTGCCCAGTTATTCTCAACCTATGGCAATGTCAAGGCAACTAAAATAATTTCGGACAGAGCTGGTGTCTCCAAGGGATATGGTTTCGTCACCTTTGAAACGGAGGAGGAGGCTAAACGACTTCAACAGGAGGTAGATTCGCAGCGATAGAGCATATTTCGATTGCGAATTTTTTCTTTTTCCCAATGTCACGTGCACAAATCCGTCCGTTTTACAGTCGGAATGCATCGTGCTGAGGGAAAGAAAGCTCAACATTGCTCCCGCAATAAAGAAACAGCCTTTCAATCGATCTTACGACGGTAGTTCCGGCTCTCCCCCTGCAGTACCGACAAACACCTATTACTACACAAACGGTAAATCAAATCGGTAGTTCCACGTTTTTCCGATCTCTTGGGAGATATTTTTCATGATTTGGAAATCCTGAAAACGTTTTTGCTTTCAGGCATGGGTCTAACGTACCAAAACGGCATGACTTTCTACAATGCCGGAGCTCCAGCCCCTGCAACTCCAGTGGCACCTCCCGCCGATCCTGCAACCATATATCAAGCTACCAGTGTATTTGGTAAGTGTTTGTAACTCGCGAAACCAGATCGATGTGAAACAAGTTTCACCTTCTTTGGCCACATCCCGAAGTTTATAAGTTGAGAATATTCCAGAGGGAAGTTAAATTAGAACCCAAGCACTTGTTTCATTTTTTTAGGGCCGCAAGCAACCGCTGGACACCAAACATTCGCTCCGGTTATGTACCCGTGCCCAGCACCTTCTTTGTACGTCCCGCAGCAATACCAGTACACGCCGATGTCGGTAAGCCAGTTTTCCATGAAATAACAGAATTTTCTAGTTTCTTGTGGTAAATCAGGGTGGCCACTTATCAGGCAATTCTGGAAAAGCTGTAAATGTCATAGAATTCTGAAATTATGTATAGTCAGGGTAATGTCATAGATTTTTGCGGAAATTCAGAATGGTTCGCTATATTCTTTTTTCATACAAATACGTCCACCATTTTTTTTAAGCTTTAGATAAATCAGATCGAACATAAATTTTTTACCATCACCAAAAGGTTCTCTTCAAATTTTGAATATTTCTAAATATTACCTCACAAATGATTGAGTGCATCGGCTAGATGGGACAATGACAGTTCATACTTTCATAGAAAAAAATTATATGGAAAATACCTAATTTTTTCAATTTGAATGGGTCAGTCAAAATTACAAGATTTTTATCTGGAAAAACTGGAAAAGCCAAGGGATTTTGAGATGGAGATTTAGTGGCCACCCTGTGAATGAAAATCTGTACTTAGAGTACCTGACTCGATAAAACCATAAAAACGAGAGAACAAAAAATAACATCAAAGATATTTTGGCTGCACATTGTCTCTTTTGAAGATTGTACTCTATTACCATACCCATCTTTCTCTCTGTCTCCCTTTCTCTCCTTTCTCTCTCTCTTTCTCTCTCTTTCTTTCTTTCTCCCTCCCTCTCTCTCTCTCTATCTCTCTCGGAAGATTAAAAGAAGAAGAAAGAGATATATTTTGGTATACGAAAATTTTTTTCTCTACTTTCGTCCGCACTACACTCAATATGTATATATATATATATATATACATATGCATATATATGTATGGTATATCGGTTACGGTTGACAGACAAACGGTCTGATGGGCGAAGGCATCCCACCAGCGTTTCTACCCAACCCTCAACAACTGCCCACTTACGTCCTTCTCGACGCTATACAGTATTGAGGTCTGAAGGTATATGGTCTATGCTACGTGTCAAGCATGCATTGCAATCTCTCAGCATATTCTTTACTGAATTCATTGTGTCACAGGGTGCGGCATTGCACGTATTTTTAATCAGCATGTCCCGCTTAATCGATTTTTTTCAATAACATTGCTGTACCGCTTCTTTCTTTCGTGTGTGTTATCACTAGTTTACACTCGCTGCATCACTTTGTGTGAATATGTTAATTTCGCAAATTCTATCCTTTTTTTGCGTGTATAATCATTGATTTTTCGTGTTTGTCGACGTCTTTGCATCGGTAGGTCGTACTCACTTTTTTTTTTTTTTATTCCTAAATCATCTTCGAAATGCAATATTTCAGTATTTTCGCATTATTCCTAACACCCGAACTCTTGTTAACACTGCTTCGTCTTGAAACTATCAAATTTTTTTTTTTTTTCTTCTCGTTACACATCGTTTTTTACTCTCACTTCAACATTTCACTATTCCTCCAATGTCAAATAACAAATCTTGCAAAGATTCGAGCTACGATTTCTTATGTTTCGTTTTAGATATTCCGACCACTATCGTACATCAACTTAACTGCCTTGACTCAATATTTTTTTGTTTCCTTCGCATTCAATTAACGATCAAGCAAGATTTAAATGTTTTTTGGGGGGGGGTGTTAATTTGATCAATCTTGCAAAACTATGCATATTAGCTACAATTACAATATTTTATTTGTTATTATTTTAATACATTATTTGCCATTGTACACTTCTACTTTATCTCACGTTGCATGTGACCAAAGCAAACGACAGTTTGATATCTTTTTTCAAATTAACTGTCTCAAAAACTTAATAGAATAAATAATGGGATAAATGAACAAGGAAATCTGGGTCGCTACGAAGTTGAAAAATTTCAAGTGTTCAATGCCATGTACAGAACTCATTGAAGGTTCGTAGCGATCCTTGTGATGCTTGTGTATATTCCTCAAGTACTTCTATTGTGTTCCCCCGAGAAATACATTTATTTATACTTACAGTACGAGCCATATTACACAGGGGCAACGGCGGCCGGCGCGCCTCAGTACCTGTACACGGCTAGTAGCTCTCAGAGCACTACTAATGGCGGGGGAACGGGTTCCGGGGGCGGTACAAACGGAGCTACCAGTCCACCGGCTGGCCCTCCGCCTGCTCTCACGTCTCTTCCAGCCCCGCCGCAGCCGCAACATTTTTACACCTCAGCAGCCCCGCCGCCTCATCATCATCCCCAGATACCCGCCGGCCCTCCGCAGTCACAGTTTGATCACGTGTACTACTCGTGCACTGCTGGACCTCCGCCTCTGCCGCCGTCACACGCTTCGATAGGCCTCACCGATCAGCAGTTACTGTTGTACGCGACGGACGGTTCATGTCAATCTCAACAATCAAACGACACTCAGGCACAGCCGCAGGAGGTAAGATAACCGTTCAAGATTTGTAGCAGATTGAACAAGATAGTGTTTTAGAATTGCCTCACGCGTCATTTCCTTGTCTATACACTTTTGCAAGTTTTTACTATTTTACTGTTTACCTTTAGTATTCCCTGATGATTGGACAGTTTTTTTTTTCTTGAGCATGTTGGACCTTGATGACGAATGAAATGAGAGGTCATTTCTATAGCGCTAGATGAATTGTATTAATGAGAACAAAACTGATGTGAGTTAACGAAAAAATTGAATAAAAACGTAGGATTCTCGGTCGACGTCAAGCCACTCTGAACAGCCGCAGCACGGCGATACGTCTGGTTCAGTGACACCGCTGGTTCCTTTGGTGCCCATTAAATTCCCAATTACTAATAGATATCCAGGCAGCTATCACCATCCAGTCGCGATTCATACCACCAATTTACACGGTTCGCAGACATGCTTAAGCGATAACGCAGACGCGGGCGACGCCGGTAGCGTAGCTCAGATGCACTGTAGAACGATTGTCTATCATCCAGCAGCCGTCTACATTCCTCACACCCATTCGTCATCTCAATATCATCCGTCTTCGTCGAGAGGTCCTAGCCTTCTGCCGACGCCGACGTCTGCATCATCCCATCATCATCACCACCACCACCATCATCGCTCCGTTCAGTCCACCGTTAATCCAAAATTGCAAAGCATCGTCTCGCATCAGCGCGACTATTCGAAGGCGGTCGTAGCCGGGGCGCAGGGCAGCTATAACGTCAAGTCACAAAATTTGAGCATCGCATTGATCTCCTCATCCTCCGGTGTTCACAATCACGGTAAGCTTCACGGTTCGTCGACGCAGGGTCAGAAGTACGCGAACGCGTCGGACTTTCACAAACTCACAAGCAACGTTTTGTCAACGACTCATTTTCCTCCTCAACATCAACTCGCCAAGCGATCATTGTGCGCCAACGCCGGCCAAGCGGCTTACTTCTCAGGTCAAAGGTCGGGATACGGCTCTTTCAAGTCAATGGTGTTTGGTCCGACGACGGGTGTGGTTTTGAACGGTCTGAATTATCCGGGATCTCAAAAGTTGACCGTCGGTCATCAGAACTACGGTACCGATCAGTATTTCGAGGGCGGCGGTAACAATTCGAGGTCGTCGAGAAATTATTCGCATAAAAATCAAGCCGCCGCGGGTCGGACTAGTGGCACGGCTAAACGGGTGATCTTGGACAATAACAACTGTAGCAACGGTCAGACCGGGGAAAAGTACGGTGCGCAATCGGATTCGCAAAACGTTGATAACTCCACAGAAACTACAACGACCTCGAGCACGACGATCGTTTCCGAAAAGTCGTCCAGTCCACCACCCGCCCCTTACTCACCCATGACTCGTCCTCTCCCAAACCTTTCGCCTCCCGTTCCTCAGGTCCAGTTCTACGCTCCGGCTCAAAACCGTTACCAGACGACTGTGCCGTCCAGCAACACGCCTGGACATCAGCAGCAGCAGCAACAACAACAACAACATCAACATCAACATCAACAACAACCGGCGCAGCGGCGGTACACAGTTGCACCGCCTCTGCCAGCGGGGAGGAAGCCTTCAGAAAAATATTCAACCGCTCCGGCACAGAGCTCGATGCTGCGACAGCACAAGTATAAGCCTAACGGCATGATGCAGTCGGGCAGTAAATCTGGTGACGATAGCTTGGGGGGAGCAGGTGACGCGCCGCCTGGTGTCGGTCGCATGCCGATTACCCCGCCTGGTACCCCGAGGAACACTCACACTGGGGGACATTCCGGTGGTGATCAAAACCAAATCAGCGATTGCACTCATCAAATGCAGGCATTGAGCCTTTAGCACTTTCCCGACTCAGATCTGCCCCTCGATTGTACCAGTGGTATGATAGTGTTTAATCAAGAGCAAGTAATTAACCGACTAAATAAAGTAAGTGAATAAAATACGTTAGCCAGCTAGTTAGTTGGACACTTAGTTATCTAGATATAATAATTATATAAAAATTCAGCTGGTTAAAGACAACATAAATATACACACACACACACACGCATGTGTATATATATAAAAAATCTATATTAATTAACAGAAGAATAATAATAACATCAATAACTAGACCGATAATAGCGATAATAAGAAATATTTAATAAAAACTATAAGAGATGTATGTGTGTGTGTGGGTGCGTACGCGCGCATACATAAATTATGTATTCTGTATATCTAATCATTCAGCAATCTCAAAAGCTGATGACAAACTTTGTGGTTTGAAAGAAACAAAGACGCGCGGGCGTGAACCATATTTTGTTTTTTTCATTTTCGTTATCTCATTCCTCGAACCGTTGTAGAAAAGATTCAGGGGGATTAAATTTTTCTCGAACGTCGAGGCGGTGCATGTTATTTTTTACAAATATTGTTTCTTTTGCATTTTTTTCTAAAGTGCTGCATGTTGCGTGTTCATGGTTGAAATTTGAAAAAAAATTCGAACGCTCTTGATGTATCGTGTAGATATGTTCGTCATCCTCTCAACGGTCTCTTTGCTCATTCCTTATAGGAAAGCACGAGTGTGAGACAACGAAATTCCAAATTTATTTTCAACGATTCCTTGCAACGATATATATCTATGCGCGCACGCGCGGACACACACACACACACAAAGCAGCTCCCACTCAGTATAAGTTGTTGAATATTTATAATTACGAAAAATTATTAATAACGAACCGTTGGCAGAAAAAAAAACGAAAGGAATAAAATGATATATAGAAGTATATGCATATATATAAGAAATGAAAGATATGGATGTAATAAAGGTCCTAGATATATAAGATACAATAATACAAATAGTTATGCTAATTTAATATATTATTATTTAAAATGCAATATTCAGAGATGCGATATATTACACATATATACGATATACACGAGATAATATATATACATATGTATATGTGTACGTATGCATGTATATGTATATGATATATGATATATGATATATTAGATAGCATATTATTACATATTATACGAAAATACGAATAGGTATAAATACTTATGAATCACCGCTGTAAAATCAGCTAAATACATACCCTAATATTTCATCACTTGCAAACCATGAAAGAAATGTTTTGACATGTAATAATTGCAGTAAAAAGTTCGATTACACACACACACACACTATGTATTGTGAGTTTAGTATTCGTATATATTGTGTGTGCGTGTGTGTATGTGCGCACAGGCAATCGATGCGATTGATTTGTTCAATGTTATAAAGAAATTCTTCAACGCGAAGAAGTAAGAAAGAAACGTCATATAGCTTGTCCTCATGTCTCCATGTCATCGATAGCCGTATTATTTGCGTATTGAATTAATGGAATCAATCGTCCCGATTATGTTACACCCTATATACATGTCTCTATACGTACATTAGGGTAGTCCCCTGTTTGAGGGTCGGAAATTTTTTTTATTGGGATGCCTCCCATGTCTGTTTTGAATCATTAAAAAAAATCTGTGTGTAGTTTTAAGCCACCACATCGACTGGACAAAGTGCCCATAATATCCGAAAGTTTTAAATGTAACATACATGTAGTTTTTATAACCAGTTATTTCGTTTTGTATTGACTTTGGTATAAATTAAGGGACCAATTTGAACCTTGGCAGACTTGTTGCTTATAATGACAGAAACAAATCCTGAAAATTTAAAAAATTTATAGTTATTGATCACTTATATAGTATAAGCCTAATAAAAGTGAGGATTCTATATAAAAAGAGATATATTACAAAATTATGACAAAATTTTGATATTTTCAAGGTTTGTTCGTATCATTATAAAGAACAACTTATAACAACAACAAATAATTCATATCACAGTCATACAAAACTAAATAACTGTTTATAAAATCTACATGTATTTTACATTTTAAACTTTTACAGATTAGGGGCACGTGTTCCAGTCGAAGTGGAGGCTTCAAACTTTGTACAGATTTTTTTTTCTAATGATTTGGAAAAGATCTGGGAGGTATCTCAATAAAAAAAAATTTCGAACCGCAAATAAAGACCAGTCTAACGTACATACATACATTCATAAATACATTCGTACATTTACTTACCTAAAAGTAAATGTTAGTTAGAATACCACAGTGTTGTATGGTATCTGATAAATCGAAGCATGCATGATAGGCTCGAAAGACAGATGAAGAAGAATATAAAAAAATCTAAAAACATCTTTAAAAACAAGACAGCAATTCCGAATCTCACGAGCAAGGCTAGACTAGTTGTAGTAGACAGATAAAACGAAGAACGGTAGTATGATCTAAGTAAGTAATATTTGTAATCGTACAAAACGAGCGATCGGTCATGTGTTCAAAAAAAAAAAAAAAAAAAAAAAGGAAGAAAAAAAATGATTGTAACGATAATAATAAGAAAATTAAATAGAGATACCTTTGAAGTAATAATAGAAAAAAAAAAAAAACGAATATAAAGAAGGATACAGAAAAAGCATTAAGAGGGAAAAAAAGCGATAATAAATAAATGTGTAATAAGGATATTAATTAATGGTGTAACGATAATAATAATAACAATAATAATAATTACTCATTATTACACGCATACATACATTATACACAAACACGGACAGATAATTAACAACAGACACAGATGGTGGAGTTAGTATTCGTATAACGGTTGCTCAAGGCACTGCCACATATTTTTCTTTTCCCATCATGAAGAGAATTAAAGCTGTATTTGCAGTCTAGCTGGAATTATTATTATTATTTTCAGCCCTATCCCAGGTCTTGTTGCACATCTCTCACATCACCTCACATCGAAGCGAACATGAATTTCATTATCTTATGAGTATTAATAATATTTTACAATAATTTTTGACGGTTACAGCGTTAATGATGATAATGAAGGTAATGGTAATGGTAATGATATATAAAGCCGGAAGGAATGATAGAAAAAAATAGTAAATAAACGTGCTATGTATCATCTCTTAATTCCGAGTGACTAAATTATACAATGAAATGTAGGAATGAAAGATAAGGGAAAAAGAAATAATAATTCGAAGACAGATAAACAAAAATATATACATGAATAATGAAATTACCTAAGGGGAAAAAAAAACATGAAAAAAAAACACAAAAAAAAATACCATAAAAAATGTGTCGGCTGTGAGCTTCCAAGCAAATAACAATAATTAAATTATTATAATGATATTATGAAGAAAAGTTGACCGATATTCTACTCCTAATCTCTTACGGTTATGAGAATGAATTTCTACAAACTGTATTGAGAAATTTGTTATTATCTACTATTGTCGCGTATGAACTGTTACTCTCTGTTTACGAAAAAAATGTTGAGAAAAATAACTAGTAACATAAAATATTATATGGTAAGGTAATAAATGAGTCGATCGATCGATCGATCTACTTGATGTGTAGATTCAAGCGTTTATAAGATAAGGAAAACGGGGGGAAAAAAAAAATGAAAACAATGGAAAAAAAAATAGCACTGACAACGCGACAAACGATCGATCATAATGCAACGTGTCGAAGGCCTAAAAGTCGTTAGGTCGTTTCGAAGAAATTGATAATTTGTTAAAAATAAGAGTGCCTTCTATTTGTTTTCGTGGTTGTATTGTTATACATTAGTTGCGTTACGTTCCCAAGAGACTCTAATAATGTTGTTATAGATGCGAGAAAGAAAGAGAAAAAAAAATGTTTGAATATTGTTGTTCCTCTATTTATTTATTAATTTATGGGCTGCTGTGACAGCCTAGTAATAAAAGCCCAGCGAATTTTTGGATGTATAAATTTAAAATGAAGAAAAAAAAATCAAAAAACGATAAAAGACAGAAAATTTTTGCGTTGGCAATTTGGTAATATACGATACTAAGGTGACTATGGCGGATATATAAAGTAGAATAGAATATGAGAAAACAAAATGAAGAGACAGAAGTAACGAGGAAGAATGAGTGAAATAAGAAAAAAAATGTATACATATTATATGCGTATAAAGTATAAAATATAAGTTAAACTCTATAAATTATTATTATTATTATATATTATACATTTATTCACCGAGTCATGCTAGCGTGGCGCTAAACAAACAGCAGCTCATTTCGACACCTATTTCTATATGTATAATACACACGAGAAACCCAACATACTCAGCAATATTCAAATAATATTAATTAACGATATTCAGATATATTTGCATATGTGTATCGGGGATTCCACGTCAAATCGGCAGCTCATGTCCCACACCTAGTTCGATTTTAATTTTTTTTTTTTTTTAGTATGATGTTGTTACTGATCCAAAGGGGTTTCGAAATTCTTTTCAGATTTTTTTAACCACCAGAATTTAAGAAAAATCGAGAAATCAATTCCGAAAACGCCATTTGTCAAACTCCGAAAAAATTCACAACTGATTGTATGATTCAAAATATGATTTTGAGTCACCAGAAGATAATGGGATCTAAATAGTCGCTATTTTTTTCTTCGTTTTTTTGTTGTTTTTTTTTTCAGTTTTTCCATGTCGAAATTGGAGTTGTGTTTTTATGATCCGATAATTTGCGGAAAAAAATTTAATGGCACTAACTGTATTCAGACCTTCCTGTTGGTTTTCCAAATTTCACATAAATTTAAATCCATCAATATTTGAGAATGTTATGAACGGTCAATAAAATAAAAACTTCAATACCTTCATTGAAAAACGGAAAACTTACGAAAAACATAGCCAATATTGAGATCTCATTATCGTGTGCTGTTTAAAAATCATATTTTAAATCATAGAATCGGTGTGAATTTTTTTCAGATTTATAAAAATCGTGTTGGATTTTTTTTTTTTTTTTTTTTTTTTCAAATATCACCTGTCAAAAAAATTTGTAAAAAATTCAAAACCCGTTTCGGTCGATAACAACATCATTCTAAGAAATTATCAAAATCGAAGGAGGTGCGGGATACGGTATGCTGATTTGACGTGGAATGCCACGTATGCATATCGATGAATCGCTTGATCCTGCATTCAATACAGTCTTGTTAATAACTTGTTCATTATTTTCACCCTTTTTAAAATCACGCAGACAGAATAATTATAAATGAAAGCAGCATAACGTGATCCTAAATATGATTTCACAGAACGCAGAGGCCAACTCGTTTAGAACTCAACCGGGCAAACGAAATGCTGTTCTGATGCGACTACTAAATTGCATTTTTCGCTGTCAGGTTTGAAGTTGAATTCTGAATACGGGCTCAGTCGAGGCAATATAAAGTATATTTGTGCGTGTGCGTGTAGGTGTGCACACACATATATGTATATATACAGACACACACACAAATATACATATATAAATACGCGTCATGGTATACATATTATATTAAGATAAAAATATAGTACTATATATACATCATATATTGTAGCGTAGCTGCGGTAAAACAAAATAATATAATATACAATATAATAATGAATAAAAGACGTATATGTACTATAAGCTATATATATATATATATATATATATATATATATATATATATATATATATATACATATATACATACACGCCCACGTACATGAATGCAAGGCATTTTGAAGACTGCCATTGTTGAATATTTTGCGAATGCACTCTGAATAGATCAAAATGACATTCAGAAATCCTAGCATATATCTGTTCTCTGCTTCTATTTTCTGACTAACAAATCATCGGTGATTTTATTTTACATCTCATGTGACGAATTTCCCAAATTATTGAGACACATCGCATAACTCTTATAAATACGGACGTTTAATAGGATTCTCAGATGATTGTAATTTCAGATTCTAGCTGAAAGGAAATTATCTATATATGTATAAAAAAAAATATATAAATAAAAAAAAATAAAAAACGGCCTAATTCACAAAGGTTGGAGAAATCGTTGAATGCAGTCCTCTTATGATGTGACGAGGATTCTCTATGCGAATAGCCTCTTCTTAAAGCAGTCCTATTTATTGTTCGTTGTTATTGCAAGGATGATATTTTCTGTTTACAACGAATCATGACCCCTACTTGATATTAAAAACATGGTTCATGTTCTAGAAGGGATAGTAGTAATGCTATAGGTATCTTCTCTTTAAAATGCCTTGTGTTTAAGAATAAATTCATGTAATAACATAAAACAAAATAAATTATATACAATGATTCATAAAAGAAGAAAAAAATGACATTTAGAATGCATCACGAAGCATGTATAATATACATACATATATTATACACATATTATATTGGATAACAGAATGAGAAACGAACCATTATTGTAAAGTGATACACGAATACATTATAAATTATATGCATATAATGCCTAAAATAGACTTCGCAACTATATACATATGCGTATGTATATATGTTACCATACATGATCATATTTATATATTATGTATGAAAAGAGAACTTGAAAACAGGAAAATAAAATGAACAATCGATACTAGAATTATATGCATAAAATAGTGTACACAATACACATATCCATACGCATAATAAACTTTAGCAGGCAAAAACAAACTCGGTGAACAAGATATGTTAAAGACGCTGTAAAACTGCATTGCGTATGGTAAAAATAAACATGTAGGAAATTAATTTACATGTGTCTTATCAAAATTATCCCATTCTCGTCAAAAAAAAATCTCTCCTATCACGTGCACTTTTTCAGACCACAGTTTTACGCGGGAACGCGTATGGATATTTTTCATGAAATTCCGAAATTTCAGTTGGGGTTTTATCAAGGTTTTTTTGTACCGAGCGAAACATTTTTTATCACAGAAAGTGTTACGAAGTTTTACCAAATAAGATCTATTTAAAAGTAATGGTCTTCTATATTTTATGGGGGAAAACTTCTTTTGTCTTGCCATTTCCTTTGCTATACATATATCTGTTGAAAATTAAAAGTCACATGTCATTTAAGCTGAAGAAAAACAATGAAGTCCAAACGATAATTTTATATAAAGTTATTAATATATATTATTGCATAAATTATTTCCTCGAATTCTAACAAAAGCTACAGAAAACACTGGCACATTACCTCAAATTGCTTTAGCATTTTGTGTATTTGTGTGCATTTTACTGCCCGAAACGCATTAAAAAAAAATTAAAACATGCACATATACTAGGGTGCTTCGTTTGAGACGACGGTTTTTTTCCACTCCTGTCCTAAAATTTTATCGAACATGTGGAAATAAAAATTCCCTGAAAGTTATAGCTCTCATTTCACTTAGCCTGAAAAGATTCACCATCTAAAATACATGTAAATTGAGAATTTTTTTTTCCAAATTCTATATCTTTGTGGCATTGTATACTATCATATAGAACCAGATCGTAATATGCACAGAATTAAACGATCTAGAAAAGTGTTCATTGCGACGTAAGTATAACATACAGCCTGTTTCATTCCAAGTGTCGAGAATAGGAGGAGCTTAGTCGGAGCTAAACTACGCCCCGTCAGCCAATCAACAACTAGGAAAATATCGACAGTCGGAATACAACGACAATAGACAATACATCATCTTAGCGTAGGAAGAAAATGTCAACAACGGCTAATCCGATTGTTATTCATTCACAGGTATTTATTGAGTTCAATGCTCTCTCGCGTTTGTTAGGGGCGTAGTTTCGCTCCGACTAAGCTCCTCCTATTCTCGACACTTGGAATGAAACAGGCTGTATACACTGGTGAGTTGGTACAAATCACTAAAGTTGATTTTTATCCAAAAATTTGCCGAAAATAAGTAAATGACAAATTTGTAGGAAATTAAAGGGCATAGCCGAATAAGCATGCCAAAAGTGCCCTTTCACCAAATGGATTCTTTTGATGACCAACTGTTTCCTCTTCGTAAATGTCTGACCCATACCAAATTTTAGCCTTCTACCTCCATTTTGTTCGAAGTTATCGCAAAAAACGTGATTTTCAGCCGTTTTGCGATAACTCCGCTATTTTTCTTATTACAGTATAAACATCTGCAATTATGGGATTTTTCGTGATTTTTTCAAATTTTTACGTTTGGTGCGTCATTGTCAAAAAAATCAAAAACTGACATTCTTAACTATTTTATGGGCACGACTTCAAGATAAGGGCACAGCTAGATAGGCCGGTCAAAAGTGCCTTTTCACCACACGATTCGCGGACTAAATTTCGTTCCGAAGCAAGTGAAATACATATTTTCACATGAAAGTTGATGACCCCTTCTTCTCGTTTTTTTTTCGATGCGACACCTATCATTAGAAAAAATCGGCCAGAATAAAAATGTTCCTGTTTGTGGAAAAAGTGAATGAGTGAATGGAATTGTGCATACGTGATTCACTAATTTTACAAAACCACACTATGCAAATCGGCATAGCAAATGCCTCTAGAGGGCGATAGCCATGATGGCGTTCGCCATGATTTTCTGGAGGAAAATTGGTCGAAGTGTAGCTCCTCCAGATGGATGAGTTTCTGAAGGAGAATTGGTCAAATTGCAGCTCCTCCAGATAGATGATTTACTGGAGGAAAATTGGTCAAAGTGTAGCTCCTCCAGATAGCATGTCGAACGCCATCATGGCTATCGCCCTCCAAGGGCATGTGCTATGCCGATTTGCATAGTGTGGTTTTGTAAAATTAGTGAATCACGTATTCACAATTCCATTCACTCATTCACTTTTTCCACAAACAGGAACATTTTTATTCTGGCCGATTTTTTCTAATGATAGGTGTCGCATCGAAAAAAAAAACGAGAAGAAGGGGTCATCAACTTTCATGTGAAAATATGTATTTCACTTGCTTCGGAACGAAATTTAGTCCGCGAATCGTGTGGTGAAAAGGCACTTTTGACCGGCCTATCTAGCTGTGCCCTTATCTTGAAGTCGTGCCCATAAAATAGTTAAGAATGTCAGTTTTTGATTTTTTTGACAATGACGCACCAAACGTAAAAATTTGAAAAAATCACGAAAAATCCATGGTTTTATTTCACGCAACATGTATGTAAAATTGATTATCCATTTTATGTATTTGTCGTAGAGCAATAAAAGCTTTGACATACAATCACCACTCATTTTCTAATATTTTAGCAATATTTAACCAATAATAATATTGTTGTATTTGGGATAACAGCATTTTTATCATTGTTCTCGGACCGAGAGACAAGGCGAGGGAATGATTTTTGGAGTAATAAATTGACCAAATTCTTTTCCGTATGACGATATCTCGGTTTTTGTTTTTAACAATCTTATATTGACAATAACTTGCATATTGATAGAAATGTTACATCGATAATAAATGCATGTGACTCTCAGCACTACTGTGCGTCAGGACTTAAATTTCGGAATTTGATGTGACACAAGTCTATGTGATTGTGGAAATTCTTTTGCTCCTTGATATTGTACTCCTTTTCTAGATTATAAGTTTCGAATATCATGTTAGAAAGACATTTTATTGGGTGACGTAGGATCCGATTGTGAGTAAATTGATTTTAGTCTTCTTGCAAATCTGCCAAAATTTCACGATACAGACCCAAAGGGTTGGCCTTCCTTTTTTGCGACTTTTGGAACTAAAATTCTATTCATCTCAGAATCAATTTGCTAGATTCCAGAATATTTAGACCACCAAGAAACAAAAAATGGTATCTCGAACATCGTAGGATCAGCAGCCGAGAAATTACGAAAAAAAATTTTCGCTCTATCGCTGTAACTCTTGATTCGTTTCTCGCAGCGTATTCAGACACGACTTTGACGAATCGATTCCAGCATTATTCAAAACCGTCAAATAATTCAGCGAAAATCTAGAGGTTAGCCTCACTTTTTTCAGCAAACAATCTCGTCTCAGAATCGATTTGCCTTATCCTTTTCAGACTAATTAAAACCCGAGAAACGTGTATCGTAAACGTATAATTGTAAAATTTATAGCCGAGTTATAGAAAATATAAGAAGTACGCTCGGCGAGCGTGATCCAGGTGCAGCTGCGGCTCCTGTCGAGATGAGCCGCGCGTGTCCCTAATATATTCCGTCATCGGAATCATCATCACTCCGCTTCGAGACACAAAAACAGCCATTTATGGACCGGCTAATTGGATGACTACCAGTGTGTATCAATAATTTCATTCAACCCTTGAAACGCGTTTTCCTCGAACCTACGTTTTTCGGCAGCCATTGCACGTGCACAACTCTTCAGATGATAAACGGTACCAATCTCGCGATTGATAACACCGGTACACAAAGAAAAAAAAGTGCTCTGTACCAAAGAATAGACCTATGAATATTTATGTATTTTGACATGTTGAATCCGAATCCGGGGTTAAAAATGACTCCACCCTTAAAAATGGAAAATTTGCCATAAAGGGGATCAGCATTAGGAAACCGACTGAAAATGAATGTAATATCTAATCTGTATGTAATTAGATGCGCTGACTCCAGTTTTTTTTTTTTACTTTTTAATATTAAAAAAAAGGCGTGCTTGAAGCATTCCTTACTCCGGATTCGGTCTTAGTGCGTCATTTTACATAAAGATTGGATCTTGCAGGAATTTTCAGTCGGCTTCCTAATGTTGATACCCTTGATGGTGAATTTTCCGTTTTTAAGGGTGGCTTTTTAATGTTTAAAAAAATGATGTGTCTAAAATCATTTTTAACCTCGGAATCGTATTCAGCACGTCAAAATAAATAGAAATTCATGGGTCTAGTCTTTGGTACAGACCACGTTTTTTTGTGTGCATGCCGATGTAATCAAAGTCAGTTCCCCTACTACATTTTGATGAGTCTGATCGAAAGCTCTTGCGATCAGCAGAGATCCGCGCAACGTTTATTCAGAGATCTATTAATAATAAACACGTTAGCCTGATTAGTCATTGTTGATACTTCTTCCCTGTGACAAAAAATTGAGTATCCTTCTCTCGTCACGATCACAGATTGACGCAATTGCTCTGACCGTCGATTAGCTGAAGGGATATGCCTTCGTGTCGACTAAGACCCTCCCACTCTCGATACTCACCCTATATATTATAACAATGAATGTAGGCATGAGCAAATAAAATATACAATAATTATTGCAGTCATTATAGTTAATCGTTTTTACACTTTATTGCTATTTTACAAATAGAATAAATAACATCCGAACATTAGCCACTACATCAGCATTATACGGTGCATATCGTAATATACACACATGTAAGTATATACATATATATATATGTATGCATACATATACTTTGTTGTTACTATTATCCATATTCAGTTCACGATTACAAAATTGTAATAAATCTCTTCAACTCTGATATATCCAAGTATCCATTGAAAAAATATCTAATCAACTTCTCTGCCATAACTTGAATAATTCAAATATGACAACTTTACATAATAAATTACGACGAAACAATCATGAATACAAATTGATATGCTCGTAGAATACTAAGAATGAAATACCAACTTTATCTCGCACCGTATCGTAAACATTTAAGACTATTCATTCGTATTGTCCTAAGACATGATGATGATATTAATCTTTGATGAAAATATTAAGAATATATTCGTTCTTAATATAGTGACGTGGTAGTCTTTGTTTAAGCATCTATGTTTGCTACAGCAACCTGAGCCATCAATTCAAGGATCTTTTTTTTCGAGAGAAAAAAGAAATTGGAAAATAATTTTCTAAGATAAACCTTGAATCCTCTTGAGATTCGATAGATAAGTAGAACAGCGTTTTATTTATATTCAAATTGGACTAGGAAATTGTGTTTTTGCGTTAAATCTTGTACACAACGCATTGTTGTTTTTTGTCAAAATTTACCTTTTATCAACTCAGAATTAAACGCGCTCCCTAATCGTCATCATGGTCAATTTTTAATACTATCCTGGCTTCCTTCCACATCACAGGAATAACGGTCGATTCTTAATAAACGATCCGTTATACGCTTCTTATTATGCCTTGAACACGCATCTAAGATCGCATATAGTTGTAGTCGTAGGTCGTCTGAGGCACGAACGTTTCCTTTATGGCCTGCGGAGAAGCCCAACGTAGGGCGTAATGAGGCCCGCCAGCTTTGTCATTTGTACCAGACATCCGACTTCCGCCGAACGGTTGCTGACCTACCACAGATCCTGTCGATTTGTCGTTTATGTAGAAGTTTCCTGCCGTATACTTTAGTTCGTCTAAAGCATATCGAGCCCACTTTCTGCAAACATTGATCTACGATTGGAATATGTTACGGGAGAAAGCTCGATAACTGACACAGTGATCGGGGGATTAGAATGTTGTGCAAGATTACTGATTTCAGTATTACACAATATCCAAAAAAAAACCTGCCCAAACATCACTCACAGGTCTTTGGAAAATATTGCTCCTGTCAGTGCATACGGTGTTGAAGTCTCAATCAATTTCAGGGTTGTCTCAAGATCCGCATCTTTGTATACGTAAATTGTTAGAACAGGGCCGAAGATTTCCTCAGTCATCAGCTTGTCCTTAGGATCCTTAGACACAATGATCGTTGGTTGGACAAAGTAACCTTGTCTGAAAATAATGAGAACAATGATGCATCTGGGTGGAACATAATAATAACGGTGAAAACGATCAAATATCTGGCAATAACAACTTACGAATCATCATAAGTACCACCTCCAATTATTTCGGTGGTATTTGAGGATTTCGCATGCTCGATGTAAGAAGTTATTCTCTTAAATGCATTTTTGTCTATTACAGCCGAGGTAAACGAAGTGAAGTCTTGAACGTCCCCAATTTTCAATTTGTCACGGGTTTCGAGAAGACCTTCCTTGATCTAGATATGTTCAATACTTTCGTAAGAGATAATGTACATAATAATCTAACGTAGCATCACAAATATAATAAATTACAATTTAAGTACTAAAATCCTCAAAAGATCAGAGTATAAAATAATGATCTGCAAAATGTTTGAATCCAAACATGTAATTGAATTAATAATAAGTAAAGAATTATACTTTGATATCTCACCTTTCCCCATAGAGATTGAGGAACATACATCCTACTACATGCCGAACACTTCTGTCCGTTATATTCAAATGCGCTTTTGATAGTGCCATTAACGACGGTGGTAATATCAGCGCTTGGGTGAACAAAGTGATAGTTTTTTCCACCGCATTCACCGATCATTTTTGGATAATTCTTATATTTGTTTATGTTATTTCCGACCTGGGTCCAAAGCCTGTTGAATGTCGGCACGGAGCCAGTGAAATTAATACCGGAAAGGTATGGGGACGCAGTTATCGTATCTCCAAATACCGGGCCATCGCACGGAATGAAATTTACAACTCCTGGAGGCACCCCAGCTTCTTTGCAGATCTTGAATATCCACCAATTGGAGAGTAGCGCAGTGTCGGATGGCTTCCACAAAACGCCATTACCCTAAGCAAAGAATAGAATAATTGGAAAACATGTATTTCTCTTAAGAATATGCCAACAGCTATTTCCAATGGAGTTCACTCGTATTTACACTATTTGTGACGTGAAACGCCATCTTTTATGGGATTGGACCAAAATAAAAATGCTTACCATAAGTGCCGGTGTGTAACTAAGATTACCCCCAATAGCGGTGAAGTTGAAGGGAGAAATTGCAGCGACGAATCCATCCATACCTCTATACCTCATTGAGTTCAGAGTTTCCTTGGGATCTGGTGAAATCGGTTTGTACTTTATAGCCTCTTTGGCAAAGTATCCATTTATTTTAAAGAAGTCTATCAGCTCAGCGCTGCTGTCAATTTCGGCTTGGATAACGGTTTTGCTCTGTCCAAGCATAGTAGCTGCATTTAAATTCTGTCTGTACTTATTCTGCATTAGTTCGGCAGCCTTTAGCCAAATTTCAAGCCGTTTTTCAATTGGACATCTTTCCCATTCCCGCTGAGTTTTCACAGCCACATCGATCGCTTTCTGGACCAGCTCAGGAGTCGCGTAATAGAACTTAGCTATTTTGTGCTTGTGATCATGAGGCTGAAAACCCAAAATGACAATTGATTTCGTAACTTCTTCTAATATGAAAATATTCCAAACTTCATAGATGATGTAATTACATTCAATACAATATTGTATTAGACATTAAACAAAGTTTGATTGGTACTCCTCTTACTCACCATGACTTGATACTTGTAATTATCAGTCCTAAATTCCTCTGAGCCGATGACAATGGGGACATCTTCAACTTCGCTGCTCATAACCTTCAGAGCAGCCTGGAGATTTGCCCGCTCTTTACTGTTTTTTTCATATCCAAGGACAGGTTCATTCTCCAATGGGAATTCCGGGGGACATACCACCGGCACGACACTCGACAATGACCGTATTCCAGCTCTAAGAAGAAACAGTAAAATAATGAGATCGAGCCATTTGAAAATGGGTAAAAACAGCGAGAAATATCTTCCAAAATCAATTATCCATCAAAGCTGTCACTGTCTATTACATCAACCTTATACGTGAATATGTGCTTAATACAATGAAACTGTTTACAGTGCATACTACTTGAACTACTTGAACTTTGATACATGGAGTTTCAAGATAGCAATGAGTTTTATCTGCCAACCATTGCGGGCTTATCAATCGGCTTTGACTGTTCATTAGTAGAATTTCACACTTTGGAGACCACTGCCGAATGCTCAAGCTGCTGCTACTCTCTCAATAAATTTCACAGACATGATATTGGATAGAACAGGTGAGCTATAAATTCTTCACTTAAGTTCAAATTACTTTAAAAAACAATATTTAGAAAAACCTCAAGGATAAATTTTCCAAATAAGACTTGAAAATAAATTGCTCGATAAGTATTCATATAGGATATTCTACCTACAAAGAATTTGGAATGAAAAGTGCATAGTATATATATAATATGTTGGTAATATGGCAAATAAAATGAACAATAATCCTTTACAGATTCAAAATTATAAGAGTAATCAGAAGAAAAATATGTATATTTGATATATTTTAAAATAGTGCGTTGCAAATTATTTGCAGATGCAGCAAGTGTGGGTTGCAGCATTGGATGCATCAGTGTTTATCTTGGTAGCTGGTACGTGGTATTTTAAAACGCTTCAGCATATGTGTGTCAGCAGAACCAGTGTACCAAGCTGTGTAATGTATTTACAACAGGCATTGCATAACTAGCCTTTTTAACACCTGAGGATCAAGTTATCATGGTGATGGGAAATCTGCATTTATGATAGCCAAAGTATGGTATGGTTAGTAAAATTTAAAAAGAATAAATAAAGCATAACAAAAAAGGGACAGTAATCAGTCGTAGTGAAATAGCATCGGTATTTCACGGTATTATCTGAATATGTGCAATCGGGCTACATCTATTACACTTCAAGCCAATTATGCACTTCTGCATGCATATACCTATACCTATGCATGTAGTACGCATGTACGTGCGAATGTATAAGCTATGGGTAAATCGAATGCAGGTACCGAACAGGTATGTGAGTGTGACGGCATTGAAACAATCGAGAATATACCGACGACGAACCTGAATTGATAAGAATTGCTAAACGGGCTATCGATAGTTCAAATTTCTTTTGCTATTTTTTGTAATAGTTAAGACTCACTTTTGTCCGCCGGAGATGACAGCTTGTCGACATACGCTTAGCATTGTTACGTGTTATGCCTTTATACCCCACCCAAGGATGTAGGATTTTCTGTGGCTGGTGGCACAAGTGTTGGTGCTGGGATTATATATCTGTATCTTCGTCCGGATGTCGCGGAACTGTTGAGTCGGCTCTAGACCATCAAATGAATGGCTAACCAACTACCGCCGAATCCTCTGCACTCTCCTATAATGTATATCGAAATTCTTGGTACTTGGTAGCGCACCGCGCAGGCGGGGTATAACGAAAAGCCTTCCCCCTCCAAAATGCACCTTTCACGATTGTCACGATCAACAATATTTTCCGTCCTTACAGTTTATATTTAGGACGTTTTGGTCCCTCCTCGCCCCTCGAGTAATTTTCCTGAAGGCTACGTGATCATAGTCAGGTTATATCTATGTACTACAATTCAATTCACGTGAACGTATGTACGCCAAAAAAAGAATATACCATAGAAAAACAGGCCGTTGGCTTTGTGGCAATAATTTCTTAAATATATATTTTTTTTTTTACAGAATTACGATCGTTCAGGAACTTTAATTTTATTCTGCATTTGTAACGATCAAAGGATGCATATACTATGTTTGACATTGCAGCATATCGGGTGGAGGGATTGGGGTTTAGCGCTTTAGAGATTTTCAGGAGATAAATATAGAATGAGAAATTCATCGAATTTAAGTTTTTGTTCAAGGACGCTTGTCCGTCGGATGCAGTCAGTTGATCGGTTGAAAATTGTCCATTACCTACCCGATCCACCTTCACAGAAAGAAATTTAAAAAGTGGTTTCAACCTATGTGTGTAGCAGTATTGTGGTCGGTAACTTTCATCTGTTTCACGCACGGTCTTCTGTACACGTATATCATTATTAGTTCAGTATTACATATATGATTAGTTCTCAAGCCATTAAATTGATGGCGGCTGATGCGCGGAAAAATTCAAACGTGTTTGATCATTTTTTCGTGGATAGGCAGTCCAACGCTGGAACTGCTGGAATGTCTTTGTAAAAAGCCGGCAAATATCGGTTGGCTGCAGCTTTAGATGTTGATTGTTTAATGATTAAATAAATCCCTGTAGAAGTACGGAACATCACCCGTGGAAACTAGTTCATGAACCAATGTAACTTCAAACGAATACAGTGAAATATCTACATATATATCACATACATTATATCTATTGAAAATATTCACATGAAACAAGGTTTATTGTAAAATATTATTGACGGACTCAATTATATGAAAAAGATTGAATCGAATAGTAAACATTAAAGAACAAAAAGCAATACATTTAAGCAAATATTTTCTCCTCCCGTCTCTTCTTGGTCACCACAGTACCAGGCTTATGCTGAGCGTCCGGATGGTTGAGTAGTTCCGGTGGGCATGTAGAGATAGGACTGCCCAGGATTGTTTGTTTCAAATCGTAGAACAAGTGACTGTCATCCTTTGTGCAGAAAGATATGGCAAGACCGGCTTTTCCTGCACGTCCGGTTCTACCGATACGATGAGTGTAATCTGGAGAAAAAATGAGAGGTCGTTAACGATGTTAAAAATTTGTAATTTTCATAAAAAGGATTTGGTAATATATAATAATTTACCTTCGATCGTTTTAGCCATGTCGTAATTTATAACCATTGATACATCTTTGATGTCGATACCACGACCAGCGACATCTGTGGCAACTAAAATATCCTTGCTGCCACCTTTGAGAGATGCAAGGGCGTATTCTCTTTGTTCCTGACCTTTGCCACCATGCAAAGTACAGGCGTTGTACTGTGAACAAAAAATATTGTATAATGAAAGTATTCTATTAAACATTTTTTTGTACACATGTAGTATGGGTTTCCAGTTTCCCTTACCCCGAGTTTCTCAAGTCCTCTCGCCAGAACGTCCGCACCCTTCTTTTGGTTTACAAATATAATGACAGGCGGCTCGACACCACGGCTCAGTATTTCCATCAGCTTTCTTCTCTTGTCGGCCTCTCCCATTATATGAACTATTTGCTCTGTTCTTTCCGTTGGTTTTCCAACACTGCCGATATAGACGACGGCAGGTCTCCTAAGATACGTTCTGGCAAGTCGTTCAACAGCTGCGGGCATTGTAGCCGTGAACATGACAGTCTGAAAAATGAAAGTTTTCGTAATCTATAATTTCTTTTCCAGCAATGATAAAAATCTAAAAGACTGATTCTAGTTATTATCAAAGGAAGGGAATTGAAAAATATTTGCCACCCACCTGTCGGTATTTTTTCTTGGTATTGTAATTGGCCAACAATTTTTCTTCGTTCTCAGCATCTTCGTTATCTGGTTTCAAATTTGTCACCGGCATGTATTCTAGGATCTTTTGAACGTCTGAGTAGGACAAAAAAGACAAGGTAAGTATGTATTTTATATTCCTTTTGGAGTTAAGCAGAGTCGATTTTTGCTTACCTGGTTCAAATCCCATGTCTATCATTCTGTCAGCTTCGTCGAGAACGATGTATGTGCACTGATTCAAAACTAAATATCGATTCTCCAAAACATCTATCAATCTACCAGGGGTAGCGATGACTATCTGAAACAGTGTAATATCAAAAGACGAGTTAATTACAAGTTAAAAATTAGCTTTAATTTTCATAAACAGGCAAAAACGTTTTATTTTATTATACCTCACAACCCATTCGAAGTCTGAACCCTTGCTCTTCTCTTGATAGACCACCAACAACAACGACAACCCTGATACCAAGAGGTTGTCCAAATTTGTTGGTTTCCTCTTCAATCTGCTGCGCCAATTCACTATGGGATTTATACAAGTTGGATCATATTCGCGAATAATTTAACAACAGCCACCGATCTACTTAACTTACCGAACAAAAATATTTATCATCAAAAACTACTGTTGAAAAAAGGCATTTACTCTGTCGTTTAACTTACCGAGTTGGGGCTAGAATTATGCTGTAAGGTCCTTGGTCGGCTTCTTCGAGTCTCTCAATTTTCGGAAGGCTTGTGATCCAAAGGAGCAGGGGTATTAGGAAAGCCAAGGTTTTACCAGACCCAGTTTCCGCAACACCAATAATGTCTCTATTTTGTAGCCCGATAGGAATAGCCTGTCTTTGAATTGGCGTGAGGTCTTTGTAGCCAACTTTGTCAATGATGTCCAAAATTTCTTTCGGAAAACCAGACTCTTTCCAAGATCGTATGGGATCAGGAATGCGGCCACCTTTTATCGTTATATTATAATCCTCACGAAATATTCGCCAATCTCTCTCTGTCATTTCCTCAATTGATTTTTCAGACCAGTGACGATCATCCCATTTTTGCTTCTCTTCCTTCTTCTTCACTTTCTTCAGCCGCATTCTTAAAGAGCACAAATAAGTGAATTATTCATTTTTAAATAAAAAGAATTAGCTACTTTATAAATTTTGTAAGTATAATATAACTAGCATCTTACTTTTCTTGTTCTTTTTCAGCATCAGTACGTCTTTTCTCCAACAATTCACCATAGAATTTGCTTTGATCTCGTTTCTGCGCCTTTATATCAATACCAGCAAGATTTCCTCGACCAAAAAATTGCACCTGGTGACGTTCCTTGTATATGTTATTATAATCCACCGAAGTATCTTCGGAAATGTCCCAATCAAACACAAACTTTCGATCGTTTAACCTTCTCACTCTACGTTTCTTTTTAATCAATCCCAAGTAGCGTTCTTTGATTGCCTCTACCTCCTTTTCTTTGTCTTTGTCTTTGACCTCATCATCTCTGGATCGTGCTGCCTCTCTACGCCTGAAAATGATTTATATCAGACATTGTAGTGTATATCGAATATCGTAGCGTATATCAAACATTGTAGTGAATATCACAACACAACTTTAATAAAATTCACAGTCTACTGAAATAAGATGACTATGAAGCTGTCCTTACTTGTCTCGATCATCCCATTCACGGTCCCTATCTTTGCCAGAGCTAGGACCATCGTTTTTGAAAGAATTTTTCCTTTCTTCTTCCTGTCGTTTCCTAATGGCATCAACTTCCTCCTGCCTTTTTTTTAGAGCTAGTGCAGCACGCTCTTCTTTACTCAAAAACTTTGGCTTAGCCCTTGCTTCTTCTGCAGCCTTCTTTTTTGCCAGCAACTCCTCTAAGCTGAGAGGCTCAGCCTTGGCAGGCAACTTTGGTTTCTCCTCTGTTTCATCCTCGCTTTTTTTAACATCACTTCTGCTTTCCTTTCTAGCATCATCTTCCACAAAAAATATCAAACTGAGTTCACGTTTCTTCTCATCTTTACCTCGATCCTTACCATCTTTACGTTCCTTCGACTTCTCTCTCTCCCTGGACCGCTCTCGTTCTCTCGTTCTGTCTGGATCTCTGTCCCGAGATCTGTCTCGCTCGCGTGAACGATCTCGAGACTTTGAACGCTTCCTGTCCTTCTTCCGATCCTTGGATCGACTTCTCGATCTCCGTCGTTCTCTAGTTTCTCGTCGGTCCCGTTCTCTCTCACGTTCTCTATCCCTTTCTCTAGATCTACTCCGCCTGACAGGTTTTTTCTCGTGAACCATGGCAGAGAACTCACCCTAAAAGAATGTTCAAAGGCAATAACTAAGACAATATTATTATTGGCCCAGATTGTTTTATACGTCAATTTGGTGAACAAGTGGAGAGAAGAAAACTGTTCATAACCTGTCTACTGTCACCATTGCCGCTTAGGTGCGCAGATACACATTAATTGTACTTTGAATCGTGAAGAAAGTATGAAAGAAATACCTTGTTCCTTGGGTTGGAATGATCAGAGACAGTTATCGCACATGAAACAACTTTCTTTATTTCATCGTGAAATTGTAAAGCAGATATTTAACCTAATCAATGAATAAATAAAACAACGTTTACTCGGTTTACTCGACGTCCTGGAGCACAGAATAAATAATCGTAGAAAGAAGATGAACGCGATATACCCTTAGAGCCCTTAGAGTAGTCGGTGCGTTCCGAAATTAGCTGGCAGCGCCAAAAATTCCCTAGAACAGAGGCAGAGCTATTCACTAACTAGGGAGTGCGAAAGAGATAAAAGATTGTTGCCAGCACGGGAGTCAATATCGGAACGCACCCAGTGTATGCTCCAAGGCCGAGGACTTACCTCTCAAAATATATCCATAGAGCATAAAACGTTGCATAGAGCGCTAAGTGAGAATGGCCGGTTATCTAGAGGCGAGTCTCCTCTCGGGTGGAGGAAGCAACGATCACGGGTTAAAGTTAGCAGTAAATCGCAGCTGACTGTGACAAAATGGTAGGGCATTCTCGGTTAACGAGAGGTGATCAAATTGTATATATTACCGCGTAAGGAACAATGAACGTTGATAGCCATGGTCAAGTACAACAGCCGGCATTAAAAAGCTCGAAATCTGTAAATATAGTAGATGATAGCTTGATCGGCAGTAAGAAAATAAAACGAGAAAGACCTGACGTTTACAGTGACAATGGGGGGCAGCCGCCGATCGGTGACAGTAGTGGCTCTCAACAGAACAGAATATTCAGCTACAACAATGCCTCCTCCGCATGCGTTAACAATGGTCCTCATCAAGCCGGTGAACTCGTCAAAGATATTCTCGCCGGGAAAATGACAAGCATCGCCCACAGTCCCATCGATAAACATGATAAAATTAAACAAATGCTAGAAGATGCCATCAGGTCAGTTTCATTCGAACATTTCAAATATTTCTCTCCATCCACTCCCCGCCTATGCCGGTATTACTTATACGTTCCGTAATTTTTATCAACACGGTGTGCCGGTGTATGTATGCTTATACAATTTCCAGCATATTCTCGCTGTATCGATCAATCGTTATTTCCATTTTTTGTTCACCTGAATCCCGATTCTTTGACAAATTTCGATTTATTACACCGAATTATTTACTCAATTGAATAACTCATCATCGCCCTCTGTCATTACGTTCTTCCCTTACAGACGATTTTCATATCACTTATCAATATTTTGGGCCGAGAAATGCATTCCTGTAATATTTTCAATCAATGTTATTTGCTTTTTTAACTAACTTTTACTTTGGAAAAAAATCAATGGCAATTCATGAAGCAAATTTATAAATACAATTATGTACAGTATTCATTCATGTATGGATAGGTATGTGTGTACACATACACACACGCACGCACATGTGCATTAGAAAATTATTTGTTGTGTTGCATGTGTCAGAAAAAAACTTACTCCTCATCTTGTGTACTCATAGTTTTATTTATCTATCCAACAGCGACGACTCGAAATGTAGAGTACAAGGAATTTACTTACAAGTAGAACAATTGCGGATAGAGGAAAAACTCCTGTTGTACTTGAAACTACCTGCTTCATTGACCAAGTCTGGCGAGAATGTGGATCCTTTGAGGCAGCCTTTAAATCCACTAGGAAACCGTTATGAAATTCACCAGACCATAATGTGGATAAAAACTCATCTTGAAGAAGACCCAGATGTCTCTTTACCCAAGCAAGAAGTTTACGACGAGTACAAGTGGGTCCCTAGTTGAATATTTTTTGGAGTGCAGTTAAGCCCTAATTTTTGTTCAAAGGACGACTGGTAATTGCGAAGAATAAGCTGTAATAAACTGATCCGCACTACCTGTTATTTTAGCATGTTCTGCATAAAGAATTCTATGAAGCCTTTATCTACCGCTGACTTTGGAAAAGTCATGAAACAAGTTTACCCCCGAGTCAGGCCACGGCGCCTCGGAACACGTGGTAACTCTCGTTACTGTTACGCAGGAATGAGGAAGAAGATTAAACTGGATCCGCCGATGCTGCCTCCTATAACCGGAGAACAGCCGGTGAATTAGCTATATAATATATATACACAGATTTGGATAATGCATTACTTCTTAGGGGGAAAAAAAAAAAAAGAAAGTATAGCATTACAAAAAGCGTAATCTCATATGTATTCAGTTCTCCATTCTTCAAAATTCACTAACATCACTCCTGTTTCTCACTTAGCTCGAGGAGGAAGATGAGATCACCGAAGAGATGCTGGGTGCTGCTTCAACGCTGATAAGGGAATGGGCGGAGAGTTTACTTGGCTCGAAGTTCCCTTCGCTGAGTGCTTTAGCTCGGCATCTGGTGAACAATCTTTGCGTAGACACACGGTCACTCGCCGCAGTATGCATTTTGTGTGCTGCCCCTGATCCCCAGCCTGTAGGTAACAAAGGTTAGTCTAGAACTATCTAGCGATACGGACATATTTTAGGTATCTTGAATAGTGTTCGTTTTTCTGAAACACATGTGAAGCAAGAAGCAACAGAAATCCCAATTTTACAAATTAATGCAAATTCGTTTCAATTTGACAGAAGCTCCGTCACCGTCACCAACAATATTGAGCAGTGACAAACCGGGAAAACTTAGGGAAGCACAGTTGCAGCTACAACGGAAATTGCAACTTCGTGAGCATATAAGGGAGCAAAAACATCGTAATCATGACGCAATTACGCAGGTAATGTGAACTGATGATGACACTATCCATGAATTTGCCGGCTTAAATAATGCAAGAAATGAACCCAAATGTTGACATGTATAAGTTGAGCGCAAGTGTTTTGTCGATAGTAAAAATAATTTTCGACTGAATTTCAGAACCAGAACAAAGAGAAGACTGTAGATATTAAGGGAGCAGGGGGAAAGAGCGGCAAGAAGAGTAAAGCGAGTCAGTCATTACAAGGTACAGGAGGAGGTCCGTTAGCGGTACGAACCATACCAACCAAGTGTAATTTATCTGTTGTAACGACGAGTCGGCACAAAAAGGTTCTTAAATCATCTAGCAACAACTACGCGTGCAACAGCATCTCCCTGCAATCTAACTGTGATAATATAGTGGTAAAAACGAGCGAAGTTGCGTCTCGTAACAATGAGGCAAAGGCGGTTGCTACTAGTACAGCAATATCGTCAAAGGATCCTAAAATAAGAAATCCTCGGAAGCGTGCCAATTTGAACGTAGGATCTATCAAATCTGAATCAGTTGTAGAAAAGCAACCAAAATTATTAAACTCACCGGATAACGTACAAACGGCGAATGACAACCAGCTGCCAAGACTTGCATCGATTCAGAGGACTGGTAGTAGGAAATCCGCGGTGTCTACAAACAGCGTGAAATTGACAAAATTCAAAGTGATACAGGCTTTTAATCAGCCTGAGCAAAACTGTGATATCCAATCTTCTAATCGGTCTAACAATTGCGCCAAGCTGAACGGCTGCCAGAATGTCTCCGATACAACTAACGTCTCAACAAGAGTTAACAAACAGGCTCAGCAATTACAAGAGAGTTCTAAAACTTTGAATAAAACCAGCAAAACCTGCACCCTCGACTCCGATGCTCTAGACGACTATTTAAACGGAGGAAATAACTCTCAAGAGCAGGAAGAAGAGCTTTTACAGTATTTTCAACAGAGTAGCTCCTCCAGCTCTGACACGGAGGTAAACAGCTTATCGACGGATGTCGATCTTGTATCAAGATCTGACAAAGTTTCCCAGTTACGATTAATCCTCCAGCAAAATTTGAAAGTTAACGCAACTGGGCATCCAGCAGCGGAAGATCCCATCACCGCTCTCAGTCCAGGAATAAACTTGGTGTCGGAAAAAACTGGCATCGCTTCTAAATCCAATGCAATATTGTCTTCGCTCCTCAACTATCCAAGCCAATCGGGCACCAGGCGTCGAGTAAGTTTTGAAACGAACGTGGTGGAACACTTCCAAGATCACAGTAGCCAGGTTTCGACCGTCCCTCAAAGTCCGAACACACGCCGCAGGATATTCAACTTCACCCCAATTTCCCCTGGTCCCTTATCCCCGATCAACGGACGCGCCTCCAAGCCCAACTCCGCCAACGGAAGTCCGTTCGTCTCTCCTAGAAACACGCCCGTTCCTCGTTCGCGGAGTAACGTTCAGTCGAGTGTCTCCAGATCCCGTACCTCCCAAAAATCGTTCTCTAGATCGATGTCCTGCAGCACGCCTTACACGAACAGAAACGACACATTTGTCGTGCCTACGGAAGTAACCAGGCCCATATCAGCCTCTCAGTCACCCCCGAGTGGCAGTAAACTGAGTGACCTGCAAACGGCCGCCAACACTCTGAGCATCCTTGCTAAAGTAGACGAGCCGCAGAGACCAGCGTCTTCTAGCATTTTGCCGACCGATTTTACGCCTCAAAAACAATTGCTAATCAATTATCCGAGCCAGGAAAACCTGCAAGAAATAAAGAATTCGTATCAAAAAACCACCAAGGCACCTGACCAAGAGATAAGTGAGCTCTTTCACGACGAAAAGAACTTTACAACAGAGCAATTGTTTTACAGGTCGCAATCCGTTCCTCTGCGAAGGATGGTCAACCCCACACTCATGTCTCCGTTATCATCCCAACACTATCCGATATGTTTCCAAAGTCATAGTTTCAATCCTTCCACAAGCAGCTCTGTGGCTCCTACTCCCGTTCCCAGTGAATTCAATGACTTTGGTCCTATCGGCCACATAGATGGCGGTAGCTTTTTGCTTAATGACGCAGATGGAAACATCATGCCGAATGACGACAACTTCATAATAGGCGACAAGGATATAAGCAATGAAAATTTGACAAACATTTTCAACATTTTGGATAGCCAGAGCTCTCAGAGCCTAGAAATTTTGCCTGAGCATAACACCAGTGATGAGCCAATAGTGTCAAATAGCCTAATCCTGAATAGTTTACCGAGTACGCATTTAAACCTCAATGTTGGGGATATATTGGAATCGGAAACAGCTTTGGACTCGTCGGAATCTTCTACTTTGCAGCGAATGATGCAATCTCGATCTTATCCTAACACTCCATTGCCTATGGCTCTGTCGTACGCTTCTCCTTACGCTGACGAAATTACCAGTGGATCAAAATCGTACCCCTCAACACCGTTGCATCCCATCGAATTGAAGGAAGTATACACAGAGTCAAGCGAACCAATGCTTTCGAGTCTAAACCTAAATTCGTTGCAGCTTCATGGGGAAACGGTGAATTCTGATTCTTCGTCAAATAACGTTTGTCGCAACGTTACAGACCTGTTAGAAAGTAGCTTTCTTGCTGATAACGAAGGTGAAACTGACAGCCTAGATCCGTTGGGTAATTTCGACGGCCTGCAAGACGTCGACTCGTTGGCACCCCTCTTCAACGATGTATCAGAGACAAACCACTGAAGCGAATAAATCGTCAAGTGTTATCTGAATATTAAGTATGTTTCTTAATATTTGCGAATGCGTGCATATATTTACATAAAAATAGGTGCAAAGATCTCACGAGTATAATGGAAGTACGAAGATGCCGTCAACTCGAAATTTCAATTAGCAAATTCAACCGTCGTATACACACACACAATCTAGAATATAAAATATTGTTTCATTTTTGGAACATTCCAAGTTCACAAGTAGCAATAGAATTGCATAATTTATAAGATATTCGATGGAATCAATTATTTGTACATACAACTATAAATCACAATCAATTTACACAGCTCGAGGCTGAAGAAATATTTACTTTTTTTTTTCGTTCATATTTCTGGAAGTGAAATAGAATGGTCAGAAATTTTAGAGCCTGCAGAGTGCTTAGACAAAGTAATATACATACAAAGTTTTATGTAGACCTGGAATCGTCACAATTTTGTGTCTTAATAAGCACTGCCTAATATAGTGATATACTAATAACTGTCGAGAATAGTTCATATTATCCAACTATGAATATACCATAGCAATCCGATAATTTTTATCTTTTAGCCAAACGTTTGGTACTGTATACGTAGTAAACAGAACCAAAAAATCACACGACAAGAGTAAAAACTAAAAGGAAAAATAAAGAGCGAATAGTTATTTTATTTCATTCCGTAGCATGAAACTATTCTTATTTTCCAGATAGTAGGAAGAGTGCATAGCAATAAAAATGTGAATGCCGTTATAACGGATCGTTTAACGCAATTTTCATAAATAATTAATTTACATAGTTTGTATTCAGACGAGATATTAACTGCCCACAGAGTAGTACAAAAGTTAATGTACTATAATTCAAGAGGTTTGCAGGTTTCACAGTGCTCAAGCCAGGTAATTTTAGGGAAAACAGGGGAAAGCTTTGTGAAAATAAGGGGGTATTAGGGTTCCAATACTTTTTTCATAATACTGACATAATAGAGCAAAATTAGACGCACACTAGGGTGTCCGTTATTTTGGTCGTTGTGGAAATTTTTCGATGGCACTCCAAAAATATGTTCATACTAAAAAAATCCCCTGTATGTATTAAAATTTTCCGGATAATACTGAAAACGTACGAGAGGGGGATTTTGAATGTAAAATACATTGAAACTTTCAATGTTTTTTAAATTTTTTTTTATACACTAAAATAGAGTGAAAATATCAACTTAATGCTTGAGAACAATGTTTATATTTCTAACTAAATGTAGGAATAAATTAATTTGGAATTGTATTCCGTGGATAACGACCTCAATTAAGCTGTACAAATTGTGGGCTTTTGAAATATAAGAGAGTTTTGAGATTCGGTGTTTTTTTTTTTTTTTTTTTTTTTTTTGTTACTATGTTAAGTCAGAAGTATGAACACTGTTCTCAAACATCAAATTGATTTTTTCAGTCAATTTTAGCATAAGAAAAAAAATGGACTGATGTGAATAGGGGAGTTTTAAGGTGAAATTGACTGCTTTAGGATACATTTAGGGGAAACTTTCAGTTTTAGAGAGCTTATAGAGGAAGGAAACAAACCAGGGTACTTTTAGGGAAATAGGGGACCCACTGTGTAGTCTGAGCTTGACATCGAATGTCGGTAGTACCAGTTATTCTAATTGAAAATTGTAGATAATAGTAGATACTGAGTTTTTCTTCCTGTATCACAACCCTAAAAAATATACCAAGTAATATTCCAGGGTTTAAATTTTCATTTTACTTCATCTGATGAACTAAATAAACCTTTTGCTTTCAGGGACTAGAAATTTTTCAATCAATTTTAATCTCACTTAAATTATAAAATATACAAATAGAGGACGGAGAGATCTTTCGTTTCCATTATACTCGAAAACCCTGTAAAATTTATCTTTAAAAGATGCAAAGTATTAAATTAACAAGGAATGGTGCTGGATATAGTTTTGAAAATGAATATCCATTGAAGAAAGCGTATCTTTGAGATAGTGAGAAATTATATGACTATTGGGATCAATTACGGTTGTTACGAAGAATAATTAACGAATGTATGTACGTGCGTTTACTTGCATATTTTGTTTACATGGTCGCAATAGTGGTTTGTATCAGTCGCAATAACGTTAAAACGACAACGATGATCCATTTTCTAGACCAATATTTGTCCACGTGGTACTAAAAAATTGTAGAAGTGAAAATCTTTTACAAATAATTGTCAACCTCAGGCATTAATATATTGTTATTATGGTCATAGAATATTGCATAAAATAATTAAACCATCAAGGTACAGGAAATGTATTTATGACATGCTTTCGATAATGATATCTACTCTCTCTTTGTTAATGTGAACATGAGAATGAATCGATTTGAGTTAGTAAAAAAAAAAAAACCATTTTTGGTAAGAAATCAGTATTTCAATGATTATTAAAAGTTCATTCGTTATTGTTACTCCTCATGTCGCTATTATGTTTCGTTGAGAAAATTTATTAGTTAGTTGAGATTAATATTGCACATCTTTGAAATTCAAAGTGGAACGATTTGAAAGTAGGATTTAGAGCAGTTCTTTTTTCAAAATGTTTCGCATCGCCTTTGGATCCAATAATAATGAAGATTGCAGCAATCATTAGCACACATGTACATGTTAAGCACAAAGTGCTGAATATATAATTTCGTAAAAGGCATCGATACTCTGTTTTGGTAAACACCCGTGTGAGACTTGAAAACAATTATGCTAGACATAATTATCAGATCTTGCTTTCTGGTTTACGTTCTCTTTCTTTCAGTTCGAGCACGCTGTTTATCTCTCTGCACACGCAAATGCACATACTGAAACACACACATACACGAAGTATCATGTATCACATTGTAGATAATTCAAGGATAATTTTCCAGGATATTCGTAACTGTACAACTGCGTTGTCATATATTTCATTTTCTCCAGTAATCTAGATCGCAAATATATAATTGTTGCGAGATACAAACTCCCCTCCATTACCTATCATCAACATAATAATTGTTAAAACACAACCGCGGAAGAAACGCTTCATAAATATTGTTTACAATAGAATTAATCTGATAGATTGAACAAGCAAAGCAGCTATTTTTGTTTGGTTGTTTCTTCCGTTTGAATGAATTGAGCAGAGTTGAATGTATCAAACCGTACTATGAAACATACCTTAATGTTACTAGCGATAGAAATAAAAATTAAAATTAAAATTGAAAGAAAATAAAACAAATTGAATCGAGATATATAGCTAACAAGTGAAAAGATGATGAAACTAGGTAAACGTCTTGTACGCATAAAATGCGAAGGATGATGTATTGAAATGTTTGGATTTACATAATCCAAAGAAAAATTGTTTAGTAAATATTATAACTCAACAAAATGCGTGAAACGATTTAAAAATCACTTTAAAAATAAAACGAGTGAAAGTTTAACTGCTTCTTTACAAATGTTAATTGTTGAACTTTCATCGTCATTATCGAGTGCACGTGTGACACTAGATTTGAACTCAATTGATGGTCAAGAGCGAGAATCTAATCAGCACGCTTCTTCATCTTTTTACTTTCTTATTTTCATATTTTGAATTAAATATTTTTTCTTGCTAAAGTCTCGGAAGCTATGTATATTTCAATTCTCTCATCATGCTTCTAAAATTTAAAAATTGAATTTAGCTGAATTGAGAATATTATTATTATAAAGAAGTGATCGATCATTATATATGTACAAATTATTTAATAGGACTGAATTTTTTTTCTTTTCAAGTTGTAGGTTTTTATTCTGTCATATTCTCGTTATTACGTTTAATTCTTCTGAAGCAAGTATTTTTAGCTTCTACTATTCTTTTTAAATAATTATAGCATGATGCCAATAATTCATTGACGTCTCAATGCCGGTACCTTCTTTTTCATCGTGTCTGACGATTTTTAGCTATCGATAGTTAAATCGATTTATTATTATTATTATTACTGTATTTTAATTCAACGACCTAGCTTTAACCAGAGGTAATTTTTAATATTTTCGACTAAATATACAGTTATAAGAAAAAAAAAAAAGGAGAAACTTAAATTTAAAAAACTAAACAAAAGAAAAAATATATAAAAAAAATGTGAGGGCAACAAATTCTATAAAATATAATAATGTGATTCCTCCTACAATTAGTTACTTATAAATTTATAATAACTATTTTAATTCGTTAAATTTACAAATTGTATATTTTTTTTCATAAGAGTTGCAAATTTTTACTCGTCCGTCATCATAGATTACAACATTATATTGTTTCTAAGTATAATGAAAAATGTTTCAATATTAGAAGACAGGGTATACTACCTATAATTGCGGCACGCAGTACGTCTGCCAGGGATTGAAAATATATATCTCTTTAATTCAGGGTGTGCTTTTAATTGATATTTGGAATAAACAATTAGTTGCACTTTCAACAATTACCCTCCCCCCCGCTCAGACCACAATTATTTTACACATTTATCTTTAGAAAACGAAAATTCCCCTAAAGACGATCATATGTTCCTTAATTCTTAAGCAAATCAATCCTTTGCGATGAAACAACAGTGAAAATAAACCTTAATAAAACAATAAATTTAGATATATATATCAAAAATTTCTAAATCGAGAGTCTCTTCATTTCTCTGCCTAACCCTTTTTATTTTCCAAAAGTTCAGAATACTCGTGAAGGTAATGAAAAGTTTTGGAATATCATGGAAAAATTTCATTCACAGATCAAAAAATCCGATTCTATAAATATTGAATTCTATGAGGAAGAGTTTGTCAGTTAAAAAAAAATTGTATTCAACGCGTCACAACAACGTACTATCTCACGAAAGTGCCAAAGCTGCTTGGCACCGAGTAAAAAAACTCTAAGATTATTCATGCTTACTATCTGTCTACTTCTTCGGTAACGTACTACAAATATATATTGGTTAAAATTCTTCTCTTCCTGAAAATAACATTCTGTAAAAGTAAGGTAAAGCGCATTTCAAACAGACTCAATGAACTTGGCTCCACTTGGTTTCTATAGATTTACCAAATCCATGTGGTTTTCAACATATTTTATGTACAATATAATACCATACTTTCTAGGATACGTTTATTTGTTTATTGACGGACAACGCTCGAAACGTTGCTTAGTCCGGTAACAATTGTTCATGATACAAGTTCAAAAATTCCCTCAAAGATATTGACAGAGCGTAAGTGAATGACTAACGAATCATGAAAAATACAGTAAAGATCTAGCACGTTGGAGCTGAGTGAAGAAAAAAAAGAAATAAAAATTCAATTTCTGTACAATATTTTTGTGTACTATTATCCTTTAATATTACTTAACGTTTTTGGGTGACTCAGTTTTAGGTTTTTTGGGCGGTCTTTCTGGACCGTTTTGCCCCTCCATAATGGCCTTTACTTCAGCTGCATCCAACGTTTCGTATTCAAGTAAAGCCTCCGCCAGCTGTTTATGCTCTTTTGCGTGAGCCTTCAGTATCGCTTTGGCACGACCATATGAGTCCTGAAACATGTTTTACAGATGATATGAAGAGAGCAAGAAAGAGAGAGATATTATGACAAGAACAATAAGGAAACATTAAACTCTACCTGCATTATTTTTTTAATCTCCAGATCGATCAATTCTTGTGAATACTCGCTAAATTCGTTGACTGTTATACGAGGTGAATCGTTTCCGGAATACGTTCTTAGTCCAACTTTCTCTGACATCCCCAATTTTTTTACCATACTTACAGCTATGCTCGTGGCCCTCTGAAAAATATATGCAAAATACTTCACTGCGATAACGTACTAAGGAAATCGAAGAACGGAAAACGTCTACTGACTTCCAAATCATTTGATGCACCCGAGGTAACTTTTTCCGCTCCGAAAATTAACTCCTCTGCAGCTCGTCCCCCCATACATGTGTCCATAATAGCGAGCAAATTTTGTTTCGTGGTGTAATACATTTCTTTTTCTGGCAGGTAAGCGGTCTGCAAAATGAAATGAGAAAAGGTAGCGTACAGGATATTTTTTTTGCAAAATGATCAGTTAGCAAAACTTGTAATAGATATCGCGTCAACGCACGTGTCCCAAACTTTCTCCACGGGGAAGAATCGTCACTTTATGCAATGGATAAGCACCCTCGGTGTAATAGGAAACAATCGTGTGACCGGCTTCGTGATAAGCCGTTATGAGGTTACTTTGCTCGTCCGGTATCCTCGTTTTCCGCTCTGATCCCATTAGAATTTTGTCTCTGGCTTGTTCCATGTGTTTCATGCTAACAGAGGTTTCGCCGTCTATAGTTGCGCGCAGAGCAGCCTGGTTTACCTACGAAGAAAAACAGTATATTACTATTATCAGAAATTGGGCTTAACTTTGAAGCAGGGATTTTTTCAAGCAAAACCTACCATGTTTTCTAAGTCGGCCCCAGTAAAGCCAGTCGTTCCTCTTGCCAGTACCTCGACATTGATATCGTGACACAATATTCGCCCAAGATATAGATTGAGAATCTCCACTCGGCCAGTGAAATCAGGAGTTCGGACTGAAACCTCGACATCAAATCGACCCGGGCGCAACAGAGCGGTGTCCAAATCCTCTCGTCGATTTGTGGCTCCCAGAACTATGACTCCTGCATTCTGATGGAAGCTACGTCAGTTTAAAATAGAATGTAATTAATTGTTGTGGACGTCGTTTAGTATCGGGAATTATTAATTCATCAAGAAGCGCTTACCCATCCATTTCTGTAAGCAACTGATTAATGGTCTGGTTTGCGTAAGGGTGAAGGAAGGAACTCGTCCTCTTTGCTCCTACCGAATCGATCTCGTCAATGAACACAACACAGGGAGCCCTTTCTTTCGCCGCCTCTGAAATATTTAATTGGTGGCACTGAACAGTAATGAATGGTCAGTTCTAAGTACTTGGTTTGAATCTCCATTTCATTACTCACTGAATAAGTCTCTGACTCTCTTGGCACCTTGACCAACAAGAAGTTCATCAAACTCGGGACCGGCTGCATGAAAAAAGGGAACTCCAGCTTCTCCAGCAACTGCGCGAGCCAGCAGAGTTTTTCCTGTGCCCGGGGGTCCAACGAGCAGAACTCCTTTGGGCAGTTTGCCTCCGAGTGCCGAGAACTTGTCAGGAGATTTTACGAACTCGACAACATCTTTGAGTTCTTGTTTAGCTTCGTCAGCCTGGTAAAATAGTAGGGAAAACCGATCAGAATAGCAAATAAATAGATCATCAAACGTTGTCTCAATGAAAACTTTTGTTTTTAACCAAGCTACTAAATTACCACATTATTTTAATGATTCGAAAGCTTATTCACGAGTACCTTACCCCCTTGACGTCGTTAAAAGTGACGTTGATGTCATCGGCACTGACTTCGATCTGATTTCCCAGTGGAAATCTAAACATGCTACCGCTGGTACTTACTGAAATGACAAATACGTCATTCATGTTCATGACAATGAATTCAAATCTTTTCAATAGAGGTAAATATGAGGAATAAATACACATTTGTGCATTCCAATATACCGATTCTCAGATGTTTCAGTCAAAAATTCGAGACTTATCATTACATAAAAATATAAGACAACAGATAACATAGAGGAAAATAAGCAATAAATTTTAAACAATATATGTAATTACTGCAGCAAAATCAATGATTAATTCTGTGAAATAAATATTACGCACCCTGAAGTAGCAATCCAGCCGTAAGAATAAATGTAATCAATGTCAAATATTGTAATACTTTGATCCATTTTTTAGGACGCGTAGGATGGATTCGCAAATTTTTTGCCAAGTAGCCTTCGACGAATGCGACTTTAATACGCTGTTGTTCGCTTGTAGTAAGCGGTGTATCATTAAGCAAAGTTCGCAGGTTATCCACCTGCGATAACTCAATCGTGCCACCAGGTACTTGGACCTTCTCAACCTGAGGTATGAAAATAAAATATTGCAAGTTTTCATGATTCTAAAAATTCCATACTCGTCATATTTAATCACGAGAATTTTTATTCTATCTAGATAGACAAAAGTGTCAATCTCAAACCTGATAATCCACTGTAGACCTTCCCATCCATCGTCTGATTCTGGCTGAAAGACCAGGATTGCGGTCCAATTCAGCCTTGATATTATGTTCAGTTTTAAATCCTCGAGTAATGGTATTTAAGCAGAATGGCGCCGTTGTACACAGATTATGCTTATACTGGTATGGATTTTGTTGATAGTTGAAGCTTATCCTTTTGTTTTCGTCAAAACTGTTGCCCGATGTATAAGAGATCCTCCATTTATTACTATCGCTTTTAAATCTGGCACTAGTGCCGTTTGAAATTTTTGATAAAATTTCCAATAATTCATTTCTATTTACTTGGAGAACAGTGCCCAAATGTTGCGGGTTTATTTTCTTCACTGGGAATTCGGTGCAGTTCGTAGCCGCCTGATAGAAGAATGAATCCATTTGAAAAATAAACAATTCCTTGACATCGTTAACAATGACATCATGTCACCCACGATAAGCATAATAACGACACATAGCTTTACCTCGACGAGGCTCTCATAGCAAATGGCGTTTCTCTCATTGTTGCGCTTTTCATTGCCCTTAGCTCCAACCGCTAGGCCACGACGTCGAGGAGTACAAGCCGCTGTCAATTGAGTGAGGTGAAAGAGCACCTGGAAGTAATTTAAGATAATACATAGGTTAGGAACGAAGGTTGAGATCCGATGAATAGAGAAGACGATGGTATCTCATTAAACTGTTAATAATTTTGGAAGCGGGGAACTGGCAAGATAGTGAGGTAGGAATGGTTACCTGGTTGTGAGACTGTAGCGAAATCATGGAAGACCTTTTGGTGTTATTCTTCTTTTTAAAGATAAAAAATGTGAGTAGGGGGTATAACGTAGTAGACGAGTGACAGGGAGAACGATCTCAAAAGTATCTTGTGCTACTTCTGCCCTCCTCTTCTTGATATATCTATTATATAGTTATGTGTCGTTTATTTTCGTACGACTATCTAGGTTCTTTCCGGAGCGAAACTGCCACAATGTCAAATCTAAGGCAATTTTTACAGCTGGTATTCTGTGCATGAAACGTTGAGGGACTGAGGCATCGAAGATCAACTTTTCGTCGGTTTCGACTCCACGATGTTGTGATAGCGACGTACCGCAGTGCCACCATTACGTGTGCACGAACTACTCCCGCGATTCAAATCTAATCAGGGGTTGAATGTGGGTAACATACGCTCACGTAGGTTACAGACCGATCGAAACATCGGTTTTCGTTAATCGATTACTTTTCCACGTATTTTTTTGTTCAATTTTGTTTCCATGCTAAATTTCAGCCATATTTTTTTTTCCAATTTGACATTGCAAAGTTCATTTCATTAAAACAATTACCGATCGACCAGAAATTCTGATTTTAACAAAATGACCGCCAATTAGCCTCACTGACGTACGTGCACCGACGTCAAGCATAAACTATGAAGGGTACATAGAGGGTACCTCTACCATACATAACCTATATAGCGAGTATATGATTCTTAGAGCATATACAGTATGCTCTAAGATATGATTGCGTTGTTTTATTAGTAGCGTTAACGTACGACCTGGCGTTAGCACATACAATTAGAGCAACTTAGAGCATATACAGTAATATGCTCTGAGGCGTTTGCACAACGTCGATCGAAATTCAAATCAATTTAAGTCATGGACATAGGAATTCCTATATCAATGATCTAAGTGTAGAAACATGAAATAAGTTTTTCGAGGCAGGCATAAAATATTCAGCCGTCGTGGATACATTTATAGTATTATTTATTTCCTAAAGCTCTCATGTTTTGGTTTATATAGGTACATGTATGTATGATATGTATACATACATAAGCACACATATTATATACATACACATGTATACACACATATGTGTGTGTGTATGTATATTATGTTTTGACGTTCAGCAATATTTTTCTTCACCTCACGTAATAAAAATATAGCTGTTATTTGAAAATATATTTCTCTTAATAAAATATGGAATGGAAATTATAATATATTAAGCAACATTATATTATACTATACATTATGTAGGACTTTGACTCCGAATCATATTCTCATCGTTACTCAGGTACACAAGAAGCGGAGCTACTGAAGTAACGATTTTGTAATCACGTCAAATTTTCAATAATATATGAATCAATTATTATTTATTGTGCGCGGCGATGATTTACTTGAATGATTGGTCTCGTCAAAAAGTCTGACCCTAAAATTTTCCATTTGAAATAAATTTTGAAGTCGGAGACTAAGACTCTCGCTTCTTTCGAAATTGAATCATCTTTTGAATACTTTTTTACTGTACATACATACTGATAGTCTTACGCAATCGATTCAAAATCATAGCTAGTCGTAGAATGGTATTATAGTTTTTATATACTCGTTTAAAACACGGAAAGAGATAACTATTTACAAACAATATACGTATATATACGTACAGGTGTTACTATACATGCAATCATCAAACTATGTAGTAGAAAGATTTACGGAGATATTAACAAGAAATTCTTTTGTTAAATTCTATTCGAAATATGCCTTTTTCCACGTGAGTATTAATTTTTGTTTATATGTAATATTTTCCTCCGTTCCTTTGATCTAATTCGATAACGGTTTTCTAAGTTGTTTTTCTTTTTACATAAATAACGCAAGCTATATTATCAAACTTTATACTTTAGAATATTGAAAACTTAACAAATGATTGTTTCACGGTATAAATGAACCGGACGTCTTTTTATCTTACAACATGATCCGCAAGAATTATAGTTAATTTATTATTGCAGATTCTTCTGTCGACCATCTGTCATTTGAATATTTTATCGTACTCTGACAGCAGACATTCGATGACCAAATTTTGCTGCATAAGATCTAATGCCATATTTGCACTTTCAACTCTAGGCCACATCAATGTTGGCCCAAATACTATTGCCAAATTTGGTATATGCATGCGGTTATACTTCTGGTACGAAGTCACCCTAGAAAGAAAGATAGAATAGATACAGTAAAATAAAATGTAGCCGTACAGCATTTTGTTATGTACTCATGATATGTAGAAAACAAATTAAAAGTTTTTCACTCACTTCAATAAATGTTGCAGCAATAGTTGTAAGGTGTCGTAATGCGGCTGAGAAAGCGCCTGAGCAATCTCCCTAAAGACTTGAATTTTTTCTGATTTCTTCTTAGACACTGAAGTAAAGAATTGATGAATTACAATTTAAAAAATTTTGATAAAAATCATTCCGTGATTATCAAGTTACTTACTACTTGCCCTCAGAGCTCTTTCAAAAAATTCATAGGGAATAAGCGGCTCTTTCAATTCACGGAAAAATAATTTCAAAGCTCCTGTCAGTACGTGGACGTCTTCCTCCTGTGCCAAGATATCGAAATTGTTTTGGTCTACTTGCAAACGAATTTTTTGAATTTGACTTAAATTCCCGCTTGCTCTGTATAATCCGTCAGCTTTCATATTTTCCAGATTGCTTTCCAATATTTCGATGCAAGATTTCACAAATCTAGGCACCATTGGCGGCTCCCGCGAGCAAACGTCTTTCAAATATGAGCCAAACGCCGGTTCGTCTGAAGAAAACAATTATCATGTATGCATAAAAAGAAAGTGAGAGCAGAAGATGATGCTTTTTTAACAATTATTTGTCAAGCGTAGAGAACTAGGTAATTTAAATACCTTTGTATATACCGTTCTTGACGAGAGAATCCATTGTTGGTCTCCTTTGAAAGAAGCGTTTTAACTTTGCTTTTATTTTTGTTTGACGTTCAGCTGAGGATCCACTGAGATCTTCAGTCGAGCCATCGATCTTTTTAACTGTGTGTACGAAATTATACATTGTGGATAAGGGTGTTCAGGTTGTTATTAATAATCTGAATACATGCATCGGACCAATTTTCAATCGCGATAACCAATTCAATCACCGCATCAATGTCTTTGTTTCGTTTTCTTATTGTAATACTTACAAACGCTAGCGATATTGCCAATTGCTGCGTGCACAATACAATTGTTAAATTTAGATCTTTTTGTATTTATTTTTTGTCAAATAATGCGAAACAAATATTTACTTACTTTTAACAGATCTTGCTCGTCCAATTTTTGGGACAACTTTACTCTCATCGATAGAATTAACGCTCAGAAATTGTTTACTCTTGGTATCTCGCGGTCGCTCTAAGCTGGGAGGCAACAGTATTTGAGCTTCAAGACCAGAGGGCTGAAATAATAAGATGGAAAACTAGTCGAACAGTCATTTTTTTTCATTCTAACGAATAACAATACTTTACATATTTGATTTGATAAGCTGTTGCGATCAAAAAAATAAAAAATGTTTCAGACAAGTAAGGATAAGGGAAATGCACCGAGCAATTAGGAGAATAAGTGTCAGAACTTACGAGATTGTGGATCACGTCATATATTTCTTTGTACCATTCGTTTGCGACTGTGGCATTGTCGCTTTGAATTAAAACTTGTAGACCAAGTATAGTGCTGATAATGTAAACATTTTTTCTACTGCTCACTTTGTCATCAGGTTCTATAATGGCGCCGTTAAGGTCCACAGATATATCTGGCTTTGCTGCTGCCGATTGCCCTGATTTCTGTGACGTGATTTTAATCGAAATGATTAATCTTTTCATCAAAATTTAACTTTATTTTCCTTACCATAGCAGAAAAGCTTTTAGCATCTTTGAAGAACAACAAGAACAATTCCGACAACACAACGTATGATGTGCTCCAATGTTTCCTCAACTTTTTACCATTTTCAGTTATCTTTGTTCTCTGTAACGTTCCCTCCTTAAGAATGCACTGAAAACGAATCACAGTATATATAGAAATAAATTACGCACTATAAAAAAGTTTTGCATCAAAAATTTTTCATCAATATTATTATCATTGTTATTATTGTCAATATTATTTGTTTATCAAAATCAATGTGCTGCTGAATTTGTTTGCACTGTTCAAACTTTACCATATTTCCATCGAATAACTGCGGCCAATCATGTGAAAGTGATCCCGACCGACGTGCGGCATGTTCTTTTTTCGTTGGTCTTTGATTTCCCACGAGCAAACTGCGAGCTTTTCCAATTCGGAGTTTTTCACTGGCTGAATTGTTCCTGAGCTCAATATTGTCATGATTTCCCTCCGCATTTCTTAAGGTTGGCTCGGTAGCTGGCATGCTGGGAAGTATCCACGATGATTCGTTGCTGTTTTCTTCAAAAAAGTATATTTTACCTTCTGCGTCATTGGATGAGAACCACTGGGGACACAAAATTGCGTTATGTTTAAATCATTGCTCGTTGTATAATACCGAATGAAAGGAAAGTTTGCATAAGCAGAACAATGGTTACTTGGGTGGAAACCAAGCAGAAAGTTCATATAATTGAAAAGTTTTCCTCATGGAAAACTGCAGAGGGATTTATAACTAACTTATGGTCAAAGGTGGAAGTTCCCTCTCCTCTATAATTACCTCAGTCATATTGTACTCGAGATTCGAATGCACAAGATCGCAGTAATCACTGGCACACTGAAATCTAATTTCTCTTAACCAATCGAAAGTAGAGAACATCGTTTTCATACAGACGCGTTCAAAGTTTGCAAACATTTTATTCTCTAACTTAGTCGGCATCCATTTGTAACTTGGCCGATTTGTTTCATTCGAAGTAAGTTCTACTTTTAACTGAACACCACTAGACCTGTCTTTTTCAGTACCCTGAATCATTCTACTACAAAACACGCAAAATTCCCCGTCAATTCTAACAACGCCACATGCCATTTACTCTTTGACTGTAATTTGACTTCTTCTACTTTACTGTCTTATCATTATCATCATTACATATGCAGCGTTTCTTGTCTGTGTGACCACATCCTTTCGTGGTCGAGTTCTTATACCTAAGCACGTCAGCGGTATGTTTTACGTCTTCCACATAATTATGACCAAGTTATGAATTGAGGAAGAATGAACATTTAATGAATCTGATTACCGAACTTGTTCGTTAATTTCGAACATTCAGAAAAATTTCAACCTGGCCCAACCCCATCAATAAAAGTATACAATCTCTTTACAAGTTTGAAAACTAAGAAAATTTTACTGTATAAGTTTACTATCGTCGAGAGTGAATAAACATAGAAATACTGCAAAATTCTCACCTTCTCTCCCCGTGTATTAACAAAGCACATTTGTTTTGACTGTTGATCGTATTCTTGGGTCCATCCTGGCGGTAGATTAACAAAATTTTCTCTTTCACGATCTATGGTAACAGGACTCGAGGTGTTGGAAACTTCAGACAAAGCGTAAACCTCGGATTCTGATTGACTAAAAAGTGCTTCCGAACTAATATTCGAGCTAAGTATTTGCTCGTCGGATATGCTTCTATCAATGACGGGCAAGCTCTCGGAGCTGACGACAAGTTTGGAGTTGATTTTGCTATCCGAGCTAAATGCCGAGCGTTCGTTCCTGTTTATGGAACTCTTTGGAAATGCTTTGTAATGGAGATACTCATCCGAGCCGCTGTCAGATGTGCATAACAAATTTTTAAAGCTTACAGCGGTGCTCTTGTTGGCGTCAAACACTTTTAGATTGGTAAAATCTTCGTTCAAATTTTCATAACTCCTTGATATCGACGGTGGCAGGACTTGAACACTAGGTTGCACGCCTTGATGCGATTGAGGCGATTCATCTCTGACACTTTCTCGGACATCTTTTATCAGCTGGATTTTGCGACGACTGGGGATTGGCTTTGCAATGGACTTGTGCAAGGCATTTTGAGCCGCATCTGCTCTGTTTGAAGCTGCCAACGTGTGCTTTAGTTCCCTGTTTACCAACAGTTTAATATTCTCAAGACTCCGGCTTCTTCGTTTAGTCCGCAGTGTCGGTGAAACGCGAGGACGGTATTCGGAACCTTCATGTCTTTGAAAGTGTTTGTAATACTCAGGCACAGCGACACAATTGAAAGTTGCCGACTTTTTTATTTTTCTTCCACCAGGCTTCGTGAAACTTTCCGAGCGCTCATCGTCGAAATTCACATCTTTGGTAACGACTTGACTCTTCTGTTCTTGTTTTGACTTAAAGCTGCCTCTGTAATTCAATTTCGATTTGAAATTTTTCCACATTTCACTATCTTGGTCAACATTTATTAAGTTGTCTTTATTTTCCAATATATCTATCGCTGCGGGTTCGATTGTTTCCGTCTTCGTCGTTACCTCCTTTTGATCAGCATTGCTCTGAGGCAATTTATTTTCGGTTGGCGTAGATTGTTGTGTGTCCCTATCTACAACGGAAGTTCTACTGGCAGGTAAAAATTGGATCTCACTGGCCAGTTTTTCCAGTGATGGCGTCAGCTTTATCTTTGTATCCACGTTTTTTATCTTCAAGTTTAACTGCGGCCGTACCTTAGTTTCGTTTTTCAATTTGTTCAAAACATTCGAATAACTTGGCTTCTCAAATTTATCCAAATTATCACTACTCTCCGATTTAAACAGCTGTGAATTCTGCTGATAAGACAATACGTAATGCTCTTTATCAGCAGATAAAGTTGCTTTCCTATCACTCCCTTCATCCCTGACATCAATCCGCATTCTTGATTCATCGTTCAGTATGTTTGCTTCCTCGTATTCGTCCCGCCGTTTGGTAAATTTACAAGAGTTATTGATATCAGCTGAACTTGAACAGGCTTCGCTATTTGTTAGTGAAATTGTACTCTTTGGTAATTTTGATTTGTTGAATATAAATTCAGTTTGTGCCAGGTTCTTTGGATTTTTTAAAGGTGGTGTCATGGTTTCTTTCTCTTTACATATTGAAATTTCTTCTAGTTCCCTATGATCTTGAGTTTTGAAGTCTGCTTTCTGGGAATTGAAACCTGCAGAATTCTCGTTTTGGGATGTATGAAGGTCATGAAGTTCTTGAGTGAGCTTTTCAAGTGGATCAAACCCATCTTTAATTTCTATGCTTCTCAACACAAAATTAGAGGCATTATCATCTACTCGTTCTTTGCGAATCTGGGTCAATTCGCTCATCAGCTCTTCAACAGCCCATGACTTCCGTTTGTCATTCAAAATTCTCATTGCATTCTCAGAATAATCAAATGTGCTGCCACTGCCCTGCAGGGACGGAGAAATTGAAGACGTTGTCACTTTATTACCAGCAGAAATCGGTGAGCTGGGCTTCTTCTCAGTATTTGGTTTCACCAGGCGACGATCAGTGTTGTTATTATTGGATCTTTTCATCACAAAGTTCTTCTGTACAGATAAATTTGACTCTTCTGTAGAAGGTCTTGATCTTGGACCATGTTTATTCAACGAAAAATCTGAATTAACACTGCTGCAGTCAGCAATAGACTCCGTGCAACTTGTAGAATCTGTAGGATTCATCGCAGACTTTTGGCAATAGGAAATACTGTGGAGAATTTGCTGTTGGGGTGGATTTTGGTACTCAAATAAAGTGCGGTCAGATTCTTTAACTTTTTTTGGTGAATATATAGGATTATTTGAAGCTGGTGACGATTTTCCATCAACATTTTCCATCACCGTGCGTACAACATCTCTTGTTTGAGAGTTTCTAGCTGATATATTATGTGAAGATGTATCTTGTGACACATGAATACTGCTGGAAATCTTTCTGACGACATTTCTGAAGCGTTCCAAACTTTTCTTTTCATTTTTAATTTCATTGCTTTTCTCACTTCCTCGAAGGTTCAACTTCTGTTGTACAATTCGATTTCTGATCTCCTTCATCCCTGCATCCTCCAAATTGTCCAATCTATTATACTCTTCTAAATTTTCGGGACTTCCCGACGTATCTGGCATCATCTTAACGGTAGTCGAAAGCCAATTCTCCACATTTCTTCGTCTGGCTAAATGATCTCTCGGAGTGGTTTGGAATATTGTTTCATGTTTACCAGGGTCTGTATTTTGATTGGGCGACGGAGCACTGCCCAATTCAGTAACGTATGTCACCGGAACATAAAATGACCGCTGTTCCTTATTCCGTATGACTTTCCACCAATCGTTGTTGGTTTTTTGTATAAGATAAAGCTTCTCATCTTTTTTTATAGCAATTTGACGACCGTCGTTAGTTCTGTACTCAAAGTCGTGCTCCACTTTTAGATAGGAAGATTCTTCAACCTTTGCGCCACTCATTTCAATGCAAATTTACATTTTTCCAAGACCCGGTGAGACGCTGTCGAATAAAAGTAGACATAGATCTGAATAAACCATAAATCAATCAATAGAGAATAAATGTTATCATCAGAAAGATATTAATGTATAGAATGTGTTTACATGAGTCTTATATGCATCATTTGAATTTGAGGTTATGCTACACAAAACCTTGGCTATAGGGAGGTGGGGAGTAATTAAGGTATAAAGTCTAAAAATATATACATCGTTTCGAAAATCGAAACGATCGAATAAATGAACAAGAGATAAACGGATAATTACTCGTTTCTAAAGCCAGTGCCATATGTTTGGTAAAATGAGCAGATTTCATCGAATATAAAAAACAAAAAAAATGTATTCATACGTATGCGACAGCTATATTCAAGCTCACCTTGGTGAACATTTTTCGGACAGACGAACGGTGTTTATTATGTTTAATAATTACGTTGGACACCTGCAGTTCATTATTACTTTGTTATCGCTTGACAGGCTCTTATCGCGTAATCATACCTGTCCTCTATCCCGATGCACGCACAACATACGAAATCCGATCGATATGTGCCATTTTCACCGTATGTATGCTGATACTATGTATAATGGCATTTAACACTACTGCACAACAAGTTGGTTAAGGAAGGCCACGCCCCTTTCTCTCCTATGGCATTCACTCGCGTGACGTATCTGTACACATGCAACCGCATCAAACTTTATTGACTTCGTTAATCACATTTGCAACGCCGAAGCAAAGACTATTTTTATCACGATGAGGTATATAGGAAGGAAAGGTATGCGTCATTTGTGACTGACATTTGAAATGTTTAGATTAATGCTTAAGTTTCCCTTCGACTTTCCAATAAGTCATTTGGTTACTCGAAATAAACGCAGCTGCAACTAATCAACAACTGTCCGTGGACGTTTTTCGTCGGACATACATACGATCCCTACGCGCATAGTGTACATTGGTGTACAGTTCTGCGTGTCTACTATGCAAGGTAGAGGTCAAGACAAATATCTGTTTTCAACTGTAAAAGTGTCCGCTAAAAAGCAGCAAATAGTGGTTCAATAAGTCACCAGAATGGCGCTGACAAGTAATAAGGGTTCAATCTGAACCACGGTCTTACATACTTACTTACATACAACTTAGCCATTATAGATGAGGTGAAGTATGTAGAAGAGAAGTAGTTCTAACGGTTCTAATATAGTTGACAGAAGTGCCCTATACATGGTTAACTGCTAGCGTAGTGCAAAGAGATAAAAATATACTCAAATAACCTGAAAACTTACCATAAAACGTTGATGTATGTATGTATAAATAATTATTTGCAAAATTTTTCTGTCGCGATAATTTTTTGATTAAAAATTTTAATACAAACTTTACTCTTTGAATAAATATTTCAATCATAACTATCAAATTTTTTAGCATAAGATTTGATAAATTGGAAAAATAACTTTCTTTGAAAATGTCATTAAAATAAGTTTTTTGAAAACAGCGCCGTCACAAAGCGGATATCTATGTTTTTTCACCATGGTTTATCCGTTTAATTCCGTCCTGTTCTAACAATTCTTGGCGCTTTCTTTTAAATGTGTCCCTTCTGCTACAGCAGCACCATCGCATACACATAGGTTGACCAAAGTCTACTCTCCATAAATGTCTACTACTAGATCAATTTAAACCAGTAAAAATAAAATACAAAGCCAATGGCTGTCTGCGGTCATCGAATAACAAAATCAATAGTATCGAAACCCCATGGTCTATCGGTTAATTTTGCTCTGACGTCATTGACAAATTATCTAACAATATTAGTTATTCTAACTATTCGAGAACGACTAATTCAAATTCTTAAAATTTCGGGTCAATAACTTGCAAAATGCAAAACACTCGACACAGTATATTACATGATTGAATTTATCGAAGCATTGTGTAGTGCATCTGCAATCATCACTGCAAGGTTTTTGGAATAATTACAACGGTTTAAATTGGAGAATACGAGATTCCATATTTAAGTTATATCATGTTGTGATTGTGAATCAGTAATAAGAAGTAAATGTTTATTTAGTTCCTAATTCAGTAATTTATTTCTTCTTCTTGAACTTTGTTGGCACTTCAGGTTGAGGCTTCTGCCAATCTAGAGGCTTGCGACGATACATTGGCCATGGCGGAATTGTGACTATGCCAGCTAAGACAAAACCTGCCCCCAAAATGTAAATAGTTTGGGAAAATTGCTGTATTGCATAACCCCAGACAAGCCCAACCACCTGTAAAAACGAAAATAAATGTATTGGTTATGGTAATTTCAGTTATATGATAAGAGATCAATTTAATAAATCAACTCACTCCGAACAACGTGACAATTACCCTGGAGAGTTTTTCTGCCCTGGCTTGGCCGTCATAGTCCTTTAAAAAGTCGTAAAGATACACACACAGTTAATTACGGTTCATTATTCTTTCCAAGAAGGGAAGGTTAAAAAAATTAATGCTGTAACGAGAAACTGAATCATTCCCAGTCGAACCACTGATAAAGAAGAGCTTAGGATTTTCTGAATGGTTTTTTCAGCATAAGCATGTAATACAAGTATCGTGAAGTCGAAGGGGAACAGCAAAATTTCAAGGAATTATCAGTTTAATTTGATCTTGAAGCTTTTTCTCAGGTTATGAACAACGGCATATATGATCGATATTCGACACGTTTGATTTCAACAATCTACGTCAATTATGAGATGAGAAACTTACCATGTGTGTTGGCAGTGAGTCAAAGAAATCCATTTTTACAGAATTATAAAATAATTCACTGCTTCTTTACCAATATTTAAAACCCACAGATGGTTACTCACATCTGACGTTGCACGGGAAACCCTTACCTGAATTAAATCACAAACTTACGCAATGTTATAGAAAGTACAGCCGATGTAAATTACATTGCATGGAGAACAGTGATAATAAAAATGTAGGTGGCAAAACTCGGGGAAAAATTTCAATATTTTTGGACAAAAATTTGAGGTCGCCTGCGGCGGTTGAAAGAACCTCATTCAGTAGTTCGAATTTGAAACAAATTTTTTTATTCAAAGATATCGTGATGTTTGTGACAATGCTTTTCGTAAATTATGAGTTGCGAATGACAATAAAACAACGTGCTTATGTACGTGCAACAACATGTTTATGTAATTTTTTTGTATATGTTTTACGCGCAAATTATTGCTTAAATAACGAATCGGGGATAAGAAGAATAATAATGGTCCGTAAAAGAAGGGTCTGTCCGCTCATTCGCCGAATGGTTAATCACAATGGCGACACCCTTGGCAACTGTCGAACGTGAAATATAGGTTATTAAGAGTATAGTCCTTTCGAAGGTATTGTTTATTTGAATAAACTATTATTGTCACAATTGCAATAGTATGTCGTATATAATTCCGCTCATATAACACACATATACGACGACGACGACTACGACGACGACGACAAGGACGACGATTTTCGCTGAATGAAAGGAGCGATTTTCTTTCGGAAACACTTATAATGGCTGGTAATTTAGCTAACGACACAGACCTCGTTCAAGAAATTAAAACACTGCTATGGGGTCCTTCTGTCAAATGCGACGTCTTCAAACAGTGGTCTCAAGGTTAGATAAATAATCTCACATCAACCTCTCACATCATGTCTTTCGACATCATCCTTGCCGCATTTTTTGATCATACTTTTCCCCTAGACGGTCGAAATTTTGATGCGAAACAACTAGCTTCATTTGATTGTAACACACCTTTTCCATATTTAGCCAGATCAGATTCTTTTCCTCACTGTGAATAACTAAAGGAAGCGGTATAAAAAAAGAAAATAAGAAACAACACATTCAACATCTCAGAACCAACAATTTGTTTTACAGGATTTTTTTTTAGTAATGACGAGCCAACAGCTTTGGTCCAAGCAGAGGGGGGTCCGTGTGCGGTAATAGCACCGGTTCAAGCTTTCATACTGAAAGAATTGCTATTAGAAAGCGATATCAATAGTTGGAAAGAGATTGGAACCGAACAATGTAACTTCTTGCTGGTAAAGGCAATGACGGAAATAATAGCACGTGCCGCGGACAGCCAGCAACCTAGATACTGCATAGTTCAAGCAATGGGCACGCAGGGGCACGGCTCGACATCTATGAATTGTGAAAACATTTCAAACAAGGTACCAGACCCGAAGTCTTCTGAGGAGAATAAGCAGAATGACGAAAACAACCAGGAGACAACAAACTCGATGGAAAATAGACTGGAGCTAGAACCTGACATTTTTCATTCGCAATTGAGGTGGCTATTCAGACTTACATGTTTAGAAAATTTCAAATAATGACTATATCAGATGTCGCGTGATCTAATAATGTTAGTCAACATTTTTTTTCAGGATATTCACCATTGATAACATGGATGAGTTGAAAAAATACTTCTCTGACCAAATTGAAATGCTGAAAAATCAGTTTGGCATTCTGTTATTCCTGTACACTGTAGTATGTACAAAAGGTCTTGCAGGAATGCAATCAGAAATGTCTGATCCCATGGAGCCACTTATAGACTCGACTTATGGTTACGGCAGTCAAAGTTTGATCAATTTAATGCTTACTGGGCGCGCGGTCAGCCACGTATGGGACCATGACCAAGATGTTGGAGGGCTCAGTTAGTTTCAAATAACCTATTATTACATGACTTATGAATGAGTTGTGAGAAATAACAAAATTAAAAAATTCGTTCTTCGTCGTAATTCAATCAAATAAAACTTGATCTTCTTTGTTTCTGATTTCAGAACTTCAAGGTATAGACAAGCAGAACTCTGTTGGTTTTTTAGCCTTTTTAGAGCATCTGAGATATTGTGAAGTTGGAACATTTCTAAAGGCCCCTTCGCATCCGATCTGGGTTCTTGGTTCTGACACACATCTAACCGTACTATTTTCCCCTGAAAGAAGGCTGGTGAGCCCTGAAACACCTGCCGATCAGGCTCGAAGGGTATTCAAGAAATTTGACCCCGAAGGAAATAATTTTATATCGTCCAATCTGTTGCAAGATGTCCTTGCCGAACTCGATCTCGTAGCAGACACAGAGTAGTAAGTATAGCATGAGAAAATTTATGGTGTAAATCTTCATAATCCCTGGAGTGCTCATTTGACTAAATTGAAATTTTAACTCAAAATAAAAAAAATAAAAAAACTTACAGTGTTGAGATAATGAGGAAAAAATTGGACAGCGAATCTCTAGGAATTATTCTGCTAGCAGCTTTCATGGACGAATTTTTTCCCGAAGATCCTCGTACTTGTCCTGACACATTTCTGTTGTTCCACTACAACGGTTTGCCACGAAGCAACCTAGAAAACAAAGTCACATATCGGAGAGGACAAGCTGTGCTGCTAGAATGTACAGTTAAATGTATTTTAGATAGCAATCCGATGTTAACAGTATTGCAAACTAAATGGCCGAGCATCGAGGTACAGTGGGACAAAGGACAGACACCCAGTGTCAACTAGAACAACAAAATTTTTTTTTTGTTTTATACGAAAGTGTAGAGACTCGGCATAATCTCTATGACTGAGTCTAGACTGTGTGCAAAAAAAGTAAAACGAAAATAATAAATCAGAGCACCTTAGGCATTGAGGTAAAGACATGTTAAAAAATACGACCAGTTACGTATTCTAAATCTATAATAATAAAACTACCTTAAGTAATATCTAAGGTACCAATTGTCTGGGGTCGTGACGGTTTTATTTATATGTATAAAAATTAATGATATTAAATTAACGAAAAACAGCACATTCCGGAAGCAACCTTGACTTCTCGAGTTAGGACGAACAGCGGGATTGTACATAGCTCTGGTCACATCTGGTAGTTTTCTTTAATTTGCTAACAGACGTTTCAATGTTTCAAAAGATCTGGGGGCCATAAGTTTGTAACGATTATTGTGAAAATATAGTCAATTGCTTCTGCTGCAAAATTTTAAAACAGTAGTAGTAGTAGTAGTAATAACAATAAAAATAACAATAATAATAATGATGATGATGATGACAATGATTATGATGATGACGATGATGATTATGACGATACTAAAGTGCTGAAAGCTTTTGTGATTCCGATGAAAACGAAAGTTAGACATTATTTTGCTAAGATGTACGGATTTTTTTGCACATAAGCATGGAGATAACAGGGAAAATTATGCACACAAATACGACTGATACAATGAAAAAATCTCAGCGGAATTAAAACAACAATTGTCTTAATTTAAAGCAGATTCCCCCTCTGCCATAGTTACGTTTTGTAGTACGCTTGCTGTGGTATTCTTGATTTGCCTTGTTAATTTGGAAAGCCGGTAGTATAATATAGAATCAACAATAATGACAACAATAAATTCGTTGCTTTATGCAAATGCTCTGAAGACTGAGTATAATATAGGAATCAATGTTTAGAGTATAACTACCGCGTTACGTTTGTAATAAGGTTGCGTACCAAAAGGGAAAGAAGTGTCTTTGAGGAAAAATATAATAATGATAACATTGAATAAAAAGAAATACAAAGTTACGCTAATAACGATTATAAATGAAATTAAATAATAATAATAATAATAATAACTGATGTAAAGAGATGTTTTCAAACATTAGGTATAGATGATGTTTCTGAATGAATATTGATACAGGAATAAGGTAGCGCATACTAGAATCTTCTTAATATATTCAGTCAAGAGAGTGAGAAAGAAATATAGCTATTCATCTTATTGTATAAGTTGATTTTTTTTTTATTTGCACAGTTTAGACAACTAGCAACATATGTATTTAATCTGACTATCATAGTGTACATGAGTACATGGGATTAATAGTGAATTATTTATGACGCTCTTCTAAAATTGTTGAAAAAGGAAAACTAATAATGAAATAAAGAACAATAACACCTCTCATGATATAGTTATTCGTCTGAATCCAAATCACTCATTGTTACATTTTATGCGTATGTAATCTGTGCCCGTGCGATTTTTCAAATTTTTTACGGACTTAACCGAAACCGCCGATTGGCAAGAACGGGTCAAGAGATCGATTGATTGAGAATTTTCGCCAATCAGAGCTGGGCTCTGTGAAATTTTTCTACTGTCAAATAGGAGAAACATCACGAAATGTCAGTTGCTCACGATTTTTATAGTAATAAAGTAGTGGCTGAGCTGTAGGTTTTTTTTAAACCAACAATCAAGTTGCATGTAGTACAGTGATTTGCTAATACGAGTGTCGAGGACGAAGGATAACTTGGAAATTTGTGACAATCGGAAACATATTCGAGGTTATGTTTCGCTTGCGTATTTTCCCGTTCTACGGAGTGACGTCACTTGTTACTCATGCGAAAATATGTAACAACCGAAGCTGCCAGCACTTATGATTTTTCCTCGCGATTTGCAAAAGAGCGCAACAAGTTCCGATGATCGCGACGACTTCCGTCTGCTGTAAGATTGCCGGGCCCAGATTTTAGAATTTATATCACAGCTGACAAAGTCGACGAAGGTCGTTGTAACCAATCAGGAGGCAGATTTGATCGGGAAACTTCTTTTATCACCAGTGACAAAAATTTCAGAATCCCAGGTCCCCGGATGCCATTTTGACGCTATCCAGTATTCATTCCCCTTCCTTCAATTTGTACATACATACTTGTCACGCCATGAGTGCGAGAGTTGCAGCCCGAGACTAAAAATTGGGTCAATGGAATATGTAGCGTAAATTTCGAGGCAAGTTTTCACCATTATTTTACACAACTTTTCAACAATATTACAACCGTTTTGACCGACTCTATTCCAATTCTTTCTAAACTCGTATCTAATCTATCCAGCTGGTTTTTACCCGAGCAAACATTACGCTTTTCTCCCTTCATTTTTTTCTTCCTTTTTTCCGCTCTAATCTTCCAGAAACGAAAAAATATCCAAAAAGTCAAGTATATGAAGGAAATATATATCTTACTTCTAATACAAGAAACAGCCTGATCTTCCAACCTTTATCCACAATCCTAGCATGTTTTCTTACTCGACAATGTGGTAGCAGTGTTAATGGGGAAAAAGTGGTTAGATAAATAATGTAGAGTATGAACAATAATTTCAGTTCCTTGCAAAAGTTGCAAAAACGATCACTTCTATTTGTCTGCATTCTTCTAACTTATTAATGCATTTGAAACAATGTTTCATCGTGTTATTAAATCAATACAGATATTTGTGAGACGCTATTTCCTCTGAGATGGCCGAGAAGCTTGGCCTCGGCCCTGAGGTACGGGAGCTTAAGCTGGGTCCCAGTTTTACCAACAAGAAGTCGACCGCGTTCCATACACTCAAGTGTAAGTATCGACACGCTAACATTTGTAGTCTGTGTTAAGAACTCAAATAACCCAGCTAATTTTTTTAATCGTAGATGACTTCAAACCGGCCAGTGTGGATGTATCTAAGATGGCACAAGTTGACGTTGGATCGAATAATACCATGACTGTAACTGTGCCACATTTAGATGGTGCTGGAACACCTCATACTGTCTTCAAGGGCTCCCAGCGACCGTATCACAAGGAGTGTGTATTGATAATCGATCGTGTCACAGGGGAAATAACACTCGAGAAGTTGTCATCGAATATACAAGTGAAAAAGACGCGGTAAGTATTGTTAGAATCTATCGATTCCTAGTTTTGCAGAACACTACATTTTCAAGATAGTGAAATAATGACAAATGCTTGCGTCGCAGAACCGAGCCTAAGAGTCAATCATTCCTGAGTATCCCCGGGCAAAACAGCAACAACCGACCTTTCACGCCAGTTGAAAACAAGAAAAGCCCGACTCACGGTAGGGCCAATGGAAGAACCAAAGTGGCTACTGGGAGAAAGAAGGAACCTATGGTTCAGCTACATCCAAAACAACACAGCCCTCTTCAGGCGTCACCTTATCATGGAAAAAGCCCCCCAAACATACCTAGTAACAGGTATCAAACGATCGGTTGATATTTACTAGTCCCCAGTGCCTATACATTGTATTCTCTCATGCAACATATCATTTCAGTTCTCCTGTACCACCTTCCATGGCACAGTCAACCTTGGCTAGTCTTCCAATGATCGGTTTAGACAACGACGACTTTGCTTTGTCTTCTATGATGACGCCCGCTCAACCTTCGCACGGTTCGGCACCACCCAGGACTGAAACTCCGGTTATTCAGGAAATAACTCTGGAGGAAAGCGCTCCTGCTACCGAAAGTGATGAACGAGCTCTCAGTGACTCAAGTTCTAGTAGCTCCAGCTCTGATAGCTCTGACAGTGATTCCGACACTGAAAATATACCAGTTCCGATGACAACTAATGGTAAGTATAGTTATTTATACATGTTAATTGGTTATGCCTGCTAAAAGTATTTTTCTTTCTTATTTCATTGATTTGGATTTACACAGGTTTTTTTCATCTTATTCAATCTCGTTATTGATCTACTTTCAGGACATCTAAACAGTATGTCCGCATCTCCCTCGTTGTCAATGCCCGATAATTTGCTTAACGATGATCTACAATTGTCTGAATCTGGATCGGAGAGTGACTAAAAATGTTATCTCGCTTATTTATCATCTCTTGACTTGAATTGGGGAGAGAGGGCAGTAAAGACGCGAGTTTCACTATATCGGTCATTGTGGAAGCCAGCAGTTCAAATTTTTGAGTTCAAATTTTTGTAGCTGACAACCACAACATAATATTGGATGAAAGAAATTACTTTATAAATATGTACAAAGCCTCATGTAATGAATGAATTAAATGAATTGTTCATTATAGCTTTCTTCTTTACATCAGAGTATTCAAACTCAAACCTTCTTTTTTCAGGGAGAGTCAAATTTTTAACTAGCATACCTATACGACTTTATACGAACTTCAATCCCATAAATTATAAATAAGCCACGAGATGACATCAATGCGCAATTGCATAGCATAGACTTATAAAGATAGACTGCACGGTCCGCGCACCGAGCTGTAGCCCTTATTAGAGAAAGAAACCAACAGCGGCAGTTCGATCTCTCGCTCTAATCGATGTCTGGCTTATAAGCATGGTCAAAGAGCTCGGCTCCCGCTATTTCCCTTTTTAATTAGGGCTTCAGCTCGGTGCATGGACCGCACTATGGAGGGTAGAGACAAGGAGGCTCAACTTATATCCTCAGTCAACGCATAAAGCTAGCTGCGGCTAAAATTTCGGCAAATATAGCCTCCGTGGTTCTAATTATTGTCGACGGCAGCGCTGGTGCAGATTATTCTCGGATTTGTAATTTCAAGTGTGATCAACATTGTAGTACGATTACTTATTCAGAATTTCTATGATGACTTTTGACCTCGTCAGGCTTCTGCATTCTACTTATGGGCTCTGTAATTTTATGTGCTCCGGCCTTCACATTTGGATTAATGGTTTTTGTTGTTACATTCCATCTAGGGATATTTTGAATAGTTAGGCGGTCCTTTGAGTGATCTGGTGACAATTTGTGACTTAGAATAGCGATGAGGAATAAATTATACGAGCGTTCCGATCGAATGTTACAAAAGTAAAAGTGTAGCTAGCATGAACGAACGCTATCTTTGCCTAACTCACTTCTGATTGCACGTCTCGGGTTTTTCGTCGCCTCACTAACTATATTAATACTATCCTTATGGGGTGCGTTCCAAAATTAGTTGCCAGTGCTGTCAACCCTTTATGCTTTAAGTGTCAACCATCTTTTATCTCCTTTGCATTGCCGAGTTTGTGACTAGCTCTGCCTCTGTCTTGAGAAGTTTTCAGCGCTACCCGCTAGTTTCGGAACGCACCCGTAGTCATCGTTGTTTTACGAACTAGTTTCGCCTACGAATTACTACAATCTCAATCTAGAATTTATTATCAACTTATCGGTCGATTTTTAGACGCGGTCAGTGTTCAATAATCAAGATTTTCAATGACAGCTTATAAATTGTCGGCGAAAAAATAAGTTTCAAGATCACTCACTGTATTAGGGCTGTTTTTATCATTGTCTAATTTACTTGAAACTCTGGACAAGACTGACGATGAGTGTTTGGTGGAAAAATGGGTGCCACGGGAGAAGCGCATGTGACAGTCGTCACCATGTAAACGGGGCATAAGTGATCAGTGATCTCATTCCACGTAAACATTCCAGTACAGAGTTAATACACGACCCGAACTATTATTGTCAGAGTTTAATCGGAAAAAATCTGATATTTCAATAATAATGTTCAAAAAATTTAAGGACAAATTGGCCGAAGAAATGAAACAATCCCCGTCCCGGCTGCAAGCTGGCATGCATCAACTAGCCCAGGTTCAATATCATCTCTATTAATCCCTTGAAATTTTAAACAGCCCATATTAAAACATATCACCATCCCCGATAGTTTTTAATCATTGTATCTACCCGCTCCGTACTTTTTTCGCCACAATTCAAGATTGATTCGATTCACACGAATGTCTGCAATTTTTTTAACAGGCAGTTATTTCTCCGGCTGCCACCAACAATCTCATTCAAGACATAACGACGTCTGTTGATGACCTGAATTTAACCACGGAACAAGCTGGTAAGCAGTTTGAACATTTCTGATCACAGACAACGGTTGAAAATTCATTTTGTTTATCGCATATTGCAGAAACACTCCCCAACAATTCTACGTCAAGTCAATTTCAGAGCATAGATTTACAGTCCTCAAATTCAATGGAACGCTCGCGGCGATCATCCTTCAGTAGCGTAACAAGTGAGAATTTTTTTCCCACGTATGAAAGTTCAGGAAACTTGTATCACCTGCAGGTAAAAATTATTATTTTACCAATTTGTACTCTACGTTTCTATGTCCAATACTTAAATTACATAGCAGCAATATATTGCAGTCAGACATGGAACAGTCAGCGAGCGAATTTGAGGACGGTTCATCTTCACTGATTGACCTTATGACAAAAGATCAAGTGTATGACAAGTACAATAAACTGAGGACCAAATACACAAAATATCGCACTGTCTATCGAGAGTTGTACAAAGAGAATATGAAGATGAAATCAGTTCTAGTAGAGACACAAGACAAAGCGCTGAGAAGAATAGCTAATCTCAAGGAACAATGCCAGCTTGAACAGGAGGCCAAAGCGCACCTGGAAGAAGCTTTGAGAAACGATATAGAGGAAAAGGATCATCTCATAAACACCCTGAACACAAAAGTGGGTAAATGGTTTGTAATTACAAAACACGTGATTTGAAATACTATGTGAATTTAATCTAATTTTATTTCCTGCCAGATCAAACTGTTGCAGAGCAATGAAACGAGTGATGAATATTTGTCGACCTCAAATGCTGAAATGCTCAGCGAAAAAAGTAACGTTGATCTCCTTACCGAATCAATAACTATGCCGTCAAATGCAAATGAAAGTTTGATGTCTGAGAATGCATCGTTGAAGGAGAGGATAAAGAAATTTGAAACTCTGCTTGCCAAGTGCAATGAGTCTCTCAAGAAAAACAAGGAGAAAATTGCTCAGCTAACGGAAAATCGAGATATATTAGAAAGGGATTTGAACATATTGAGAAATACCAACGAGGAACGAACGGATATGCTTGAAAGCGAAATATACAAGTCTAAACACGAGATATTATCGCTGAATGAACAGATCGAAGAGCTTAAGAAACGGGAAGAAGATTCGGCCCTTTCCTTGGCTGAAAATAAGTTGTTTATACACAGGGAACTCGAAGTGAAAGAAGAGCAGAACAAACGGCTGGAGCAAGAATTGAAAAAAATCACAGAGTACAAAGATATTCTCGCCGAAGCCGTTGTCAAATATGATCACGAATTCAGACAGTTTGGCGCAGTTATAAATGATCGCAATGTGGAGCCTGATAAGAAATTAACACAGCTCAAAGATTTATTCACGAGTACATCTGATGCCGTGAAACTTGTACAGCAAGATGTTAAACAAAAGTTCATAGGGGCTGAACAAGATATAAGGTCTAAACATGATAAGGAAATTAAACCGATTAAAGAGAATTCAACCCCTGTTGAACGCGGTGTAAATGAAATTGCTGCTAGAACCGAGGAGATCAGTAGATCAAGAGACGAAATTGAAATTCAAAATGCACAACTTTTGGGACTAACAACAGAACTGAAATCGTGTAAATCCACAATAAACGACCTGAAAGAAATGCTTCGAGAATTGACAATGGATGGGGAGCAAGTTAAGAAAGAAAAAGAATGCCTGATCGCCAATATATTGGATTATAAAAAAACTCTTGGCAAACTAAAACATGATTGCAACTCCATAAAGGTTGAAGCGAAAAAGAATTATTCTGAGCAAGAAATGATGATAGACTCCGTCAACAAAGAATTTTCAAAAATATATCAATTTGCTCACACAGTGGTGAAGAAAGAGGACACAAAAACATTACAAGAAGAGGATGATACGGCATCGAGGGTAGAACTGAAAACGATTATAAACGACAATAACGCTCTGAGAAAAAAGTGTGAGCAGCTAATGGAACACAATGAGGAAATGTTGACCAAAGTAAATGAGTTTGACGTTATAAGTTCGAAAAATATTAAACTTATCGCCGAAATTGATGAGCTCAATTTCAAAATGCGAGATATCGCAGAGCTACAAGAAGCTCAAGACAAAATGCAGCAGGAAATGGAGAGTTTGAGGAGTAAAATGCCGTTTAGTAACAATATTGCAGATAATAATGAGCACTTTTCTAATGAAGTTGCTTCATTGAAAGAGAAATTAAATAACTACGACGCTTTAACTCAAGACAACACAGTTTTGAAACAGCAATTGGTCGATTTGAAAAATGAATTAGCTGCAGCTTTGAATAACATAGAAGTAATCAAGTCCACACATGTAAAAAACTTGGATCTAGGCGTAGAAAATTTCTCTAAAAAGTGCGAAGTCTATGAGAGTACGATAACAAATCTGACAAGTAAATTTTCAGAGCAGACTCAGCAGCTTGAAAAGTTGCACGAAGAATTGAGAAAGCAAAAAGATAATTTCCGCGAAATAAACGATAAATACGAAATTCGAAATTCAGAGTTCAAGGAGGCAAATAAGACGTCTGCAAAACAGGTTCTCGAACTAAAAGACTTGAACAAAAAGCACAAAATGCAGTGCGAGGAGATTGAAGCCCTTCGCGAAAGGGAAACAGAGATCTTGAGACAGCTGGATGAAACAATTAAAGTTAGACAAGATATGGTTATTAAATTTAACGAACTTGAATCATGCAAGAATAACATTATTGATGCAAAAAACAAGGAATTTGAGGAGCTTAAATCGAGATACGAAAGATTGCTAATAGACTTAGAATCGTCTGAGGAAACTAAAAACGAATCTGTGATCATGAAAACGAACGAAATTGAAGCCCTGACTAGAGATAAACTAGAATTGGTCAAAAAAATTGATCAATTAAACAGTCAAAACAAAGAAATCCCGATTCTTAGAAGTGCTAATGACACTCAGCAGCAGGAATTGGAAAAATCGAAAACAAACTATGTGGAACTAGCGGAACAGAACAAAGAACTGAAGGAGGAACAAAGCAATTTGTTGAACACAATTTCTGAATTGAAACTCTCCGAAAATAAATTGAAGCAGCAAAATGACGAGTTGCAAGTCAACGTTTCAAAATTGGAGAATGATCTCAAATACCTGCAAGAAAAACTTGAAGAAAGTAAATTGCAGTTACAGGTAGAATTAGAAGATGCTAAATCGCAAATTCAAGAAACTCAGTTACAGAATGCTGAATTACGTGATACTCTTGCTGCGATTCAAACAGAAGAAAATTCACAAGCAGCTCTGAAAAGCGAACTTGACACCAGTAATAAATTGTTAACCTCTCAAGTAAATGATTTTAAGTCCCAATTACAGGAGTTTGAAAATCTACAACAAGTAAACGTTGAACTAGAGAAAGTAATAGAAAATTGTAATTCCCGAATTCAAATACTCAATAATGTAAAAACAGAAAATGTGGAACTCCAGAGAGAAATTGAACAACTGAATGGAAAGCTGAAAAGGCTATCAGATTTTGAAATGGAGAACCGAAATTTGAACATCCAAATTGAAAACTTGAGGTGTAACATATCTGAACTGGAGATTTGCAAGTCAGAGAACCAGCAATTGAATGGAGAGTTGGAGATTTTGCACGTAGCAAAGGCTGAAACTTCGAAGGAGATTCAAGAATTACTAGAAGAGAATGAAAAGTTAAATTCACAGGTCAAAAATTTACAATCCTCACTATCTCAAAAAGAAACAGAGTTGAAGTCATCAGAAAGCAAAAATGCAGAGCTGCTGTGTGAACTGACAACAATAAATTCTGATCAACTGAAGAGCTTGGAAGATAAATCGAAAATGATTAGTGAATTAGAAAATAGGGCTAAGGATTTTGAAAACAAGTTCATCGATCATCAAAAAGAAGTTGAAGCATTAAAAATTATCAATGAAGACCTCGCGGATCAATTGGTAAAAATAAGTGCCGATCAATCTAAGACTTTGAATAATGAAACAGAAAAAACTACCAAACTAGAGAAAGCCGTAAGCGAATTTGAGAATAAGGTTGTTAAATATCAGCAAGAAGTTCAGGCATTGAAAATGACGATCACAGAGCTAAAAGATAATTTGGAGAAAATAAATGCTGATCATTCCAAGGCTTTGGAAGCCAAGACGTTAGAAATATCTGAACTAGAAAAAACAGTAAATGACTTTGAAATAAAATCTATCAAAGAACAGCAAGAAATAGATGCATTAGAAACATCCAACAAAGAGCTACATAATCAACTGGAACAAAAAAATGCCAATCATTCAAAGGATTTAGAAAATAATTTTAAAACAATTACCGAACTAGAGAAAGCGGTAAAAGATTTTGAGAACAAATTAATAGGTAGACAAGAAGAAGTAGAGGCACTGCAAACTGCGAATAAAAATTTAAGGGATCAACTGACGAGTCTTAACCAAAACAAAAATGCCGATGAAGTTTTAACAATGAATTACAATAGATTACAGGATGAAAATATAAAACTGCAAACTCGGGTGGACGAGGCGGTCTTGCTGTATGAAACCAAAGAGTCCCAAATACAAATGTTGTCCAATGAATTGAAACAGCAGACGGAAAAGATGTCAGAAAAGTTCAAAACAAATGAAGAAGAACAGTCAATGAGGATAAAACAATTGGTCAAAGAATTCCAAGCACAAATACACGATAAGGACGATCAGATTCAGGCGGCGTTGGAGAAACGTTTTGGTACAGATTACTTGATTGGAAAAGTCTGATCGCTACGATGTATAAAATAATTTTTCATTGTTACATTTTTCTTTCCAGAACGCCAGCAAAATTATGAATCTGAATTGATTCAACAATACAAGGAACAACTGAAGGACTTTCAAGTTGAGCTTACAGCGAAGTCAGAACAAATTGAAAATCTAATTATGGAAAACAAGGAAACGATCCAGGCTTACAGCGGACAGATAGAGGAACTTACTCAAAAGATAGGCGAAGTTAAGAAGGAGCACACAAATGAGCTACAGAACATTGAACGAAATTGGAAAAGTTTATTACAACAAAGAACGGACCAGCTCGAGAGTAAGCACATGGATGAAGTTAACGAACTGACAAAAGAATGGTCTAATGAAAGAAAGGTAAAAAGAATTAAAAATTTCATTTACAGGTATATTATAATTAATACTTTCACTCAACCCTACGTTTCAGCACTTAATTTAAACCACAGCGATGATAATTGAGAGAACAAACTGATTTTACCCAGGGAAATTCATCATCGATACAACACACTCTATTTGTTCAATTTTGATTTTGTTTCACCAAAATTTTATCCTTCATTTACTATGTTTTTTGCTTTCTTTTCAGGCCGCTGAAAACAGTGATACTTCTCCAGGGGTACATATAATTTATTTCAATATCATTTCACTGCTAACTGAAGATGACTCTGACATTTCACATTTTTAGCAGTACTGTTATTACTAACGGTGTTGAAAAAAGTGTGAAAAACATAATTTAGCCATTTGAGTTCTTTTCATTTTTACATTTCGTTACAATATCTAGGTTCTTACTGTGCCACGAGAAATTCAATATGAACATTCATTACTACTGATGATGTAGAAATACAGAATTAATTTTAATCGCTATAAATTGTAGGAGCTGGAGAGCACGTCGCACGTTGCAATGGCTACCATACAGTCTAATACAGGATCCCTTCACTCGTTGCAACAAACGTTAATATCGCAAAAGCGGGAGCTTGCGGAGCTTCGGAAATTGTTGAGGATACGAAATGACAGCTTGGAAGGATCTACGGAAATCGAATATCTCAGAAATATCCTTTTCGAGTATATGATGGGGAGGGAAACACTAGTTCTTACGAGAGTGATATCTGCCGTTGTTAAGTTTGACCAGGAACAAACTTCAAAAGTACTTAAAAAAGAAGAAGACAAATTGACATTGGTGAGTGAAGAAATTTAATTCCTATGCGCCGTTCCTATAAAAATTATTTCAAAATTCCTAATTTTTTGTTGCAGCTTGGTTCGCTCGGTTTGTTATAACTCAAGGTGAATAAAATCTCAATTTCATTCCCACTGAGTGATTGCATGTAAGATAGTGATGCATTATGTGATTATTTATTTAACTACCTTACGAGAATTTTACTTCCAACTAATCTGTTACTGGCTGAATGAGCGTAATTTGTTTAAAATGAATTGTGCAATGATCATTAACAGCACAGTAATTCTGTGCTGGGTATTTTAACGTTATACGTTCGTTTAGTTGTTCGCAAGAGCAAAATATAATAGGATAATGTGCAGTGCTATATCACTGCTACAATGAAAATTGGCACTAGAACAATTAATATATGAAGAAATGGAAAATCCATTACAAATAATAGATAATTAGATATACGCGACTCTAACGCAAAGCTTTGTACAAATAATTTACGTAATCGAATGTAAGATTTACATGTATGTATGTTAATACCTGATGTATAGTTTCTAAATTAAAACAAATATAAGACGTAGATGCTGTGTGAAGATCAAAACCAAGATATTTTAGAGACTCAGTGTATTTTATATAGAGTTTTCAATTAGTCAACTACTAGCAACAATTGTATTATTTATTAAATAGGAAATAAATTTAATAACATTTTAATGAAATCTACTACCATTTACAAACATCTTTCATCTAAGACTTTTCATCTGTTCGTCAAAATATAGCTTTCTATGTACGAGCGGCATACGTTTTTGTCTCAATAGAAATTGTTCGTTACCCTTAACTGAATACAATTTAGCGCCATAATCGCCCAATAAGCTTCTCAGTGCAACATTGCGCTGTAAAATTTTACCATAGTATTCTTGACCACCTTTTATGTAATCTTTACCTAATTTGCATAATTCTTCGTCACATTCACTGTCATATTGCATTGCGGCAAAATCCTTCAAGGCTGCCCAGGTAGCGATGCTAAACATACCGACGAAGGTGTACAAACAAATCCTGAAGATTGGAGGATGATGAAAACTGTCTAGCAAGACATTGGCCCTGTGCGCGATCGTATAAGCAAATGCAGTAGACACCATTGGAAATATGCAGTTCATCCAGATTTCGTGTGATTGACACCTCCAAACTTTCTGTGCAATAGCAAATTTCTTTGCTTCTTCCGATAGCAACATAGATGAAAGTAAATTTTGACCCTCCGCCGATTTCCAATCGACATTTTTGGCTTCGAGTACCAACGTCGATTCGTCGATATCCTTCAGTTCCTCATAGTTGAAGCTTAACGGAATACCGATGATCACTCCAGAGCGCAGGTTCGTTGATCCAGCATGAATTAAGTCGAATCCGTTAACTATAAACGGTTTTATGAGTCCCCGGATGTGGTCAGGCACTTCAAGGTCGTCCAAGACTGCATTGAACTGTTTTTTTATTTTTGCCGTTACTCGTACCGGATAAGATTTGCTGAAATTTGTTCATTTGATTCACCTTAAAGTAATGAGAGATAATTTTTGCAAGCACTTGTTAAGTGAGGTTAGGATTTCTCTAATTTTCACTAATTCCAATATTGTTGAGAACAGAGTTTGTTCGATACTTGCTACCGAAGTAGTCGATTAACAATTAGATAGAAACAAAAAAAACCGACAATGGAGTGGGGCTACAACATATCATAACCTAACGCGTCGCATACGTACTTGTATCTCTGATAGACTTCTCTGTATGTATCCAAGAACAGACTGTGCGGTAGACAATTCGCGAAAAACGTGCCAAAACCGAAGGTGATAACACATCCTTTGCTGAATTTTCGACCGCTTTCCGTGGCAAACCAAGCCAAACGGCTGGTTTTTCTAACCACTTTGAACTTTACATTCATTGTTTTTGAACGAATGCCATGGAGTAATATTATCGCTTGCTTGCACGCGTCATCTGCTACCCGTGAAAATCTAGCTCAATGAATCGATTGGTTGGACAAGATCCGAGTCAAGTAGAGTCAGAAAGTCAGCGGGTATTTTGAAACTTGTTAATGAGAGAAATGCGTTGGGATTTATTTGCCGGATTAATGATACTGTTGATCAGTTCATTTGAATTTAGTAACACGTTTTGATTTATTTATTATTTTACAGCGGATAACACGATCTAACATAACAAAAAAATTCATCTATCTCACAATTGTGCATGAATATCTGTATAAGTGGTACCATAATAAATATGGAATACTAGTTATGTAGTACATTTCTTGAATAACGTCTGAGTTACTTTGCCTTTATCTGAACTAAGTGGAGATTTGAGACACTTCGCTTTGACGTAATTAAGGTCACGACAATTTTTTCAGGGAAAATAAATTATGTAACAGGACACACAATTATGCTAGTTTAAAATCACAGATGAATCTTAGGCGCTGTAATATATTTCCGATTGTCTACCAACGAAGATAATATAAATACTTAGCCGCAATTGAAAATATAGTTAAGTAATTTCGTAATTTTTGCTGTACAGCGATACAGGTTTAGGTAATTATTATGGCAATAATGAAATTAATACATTACATTAAAAATTACAAATCAGCGTAGATACGCTAATTAAATGAAGTCTATTTATACATATTTTCAAGTTGCGGAGTTTACTCCGATTTGTTAACTGTTCAATAAACTTTCTAACTAAAACAACTTTACATTCATATTTCCATCAATCATAAGGATTATCGGTCTCTAATCATTACGTTCATGGTGACCTAGGTACATAAATTAACGTGATTTCGTCACGATAGCAAGGAAGTTGAACAGTTTCACATATAGGTTTTGTTTTCTAATGCATATATCGTGCAGTTGGTTGTTCAATCTATTATTGTTGACAGTATGATTAAAATACTTTGAGATGAATTGTCAATCATAGTCAGGTTCCAAATACAGCCATCTAGAGATGGACATCAGTTATCTTGTTCTGAATAACGCTTCGTTTAATTATGACTAAACACCACAAATTGCACTTCAAGATCAATGGATTAATCATGATCTATCTATTAGGCAAAGTTATTTGACGTCGAGCGTGATAGAAATGAGAAATTCTATGGAAAACGAGGTTCTGTGAAAAGTAAGTGTGGTAAGATCGTTGGTAGTAATACTAAAGCGATTTCCCTATTTACCATCAACTCAATGAACAACCCTAACAAGCGTCTTTAGAAAAGTATTATTTCTCTGCTTTAACTTGGCTTGTTATTATCAACGTCAAAACCAACCCTGACATTTGTACCGTCATTAAGACTACTTGCTAGTGTAAGTAAAGGTTCCGACGGTTGGTTAATTCTCGCTCCATTGATGGGTATTGGATGGGTAAGGATCACCTCCAAGTTTCCTGTATTGTCGAGATTATCCGAAGTAGAAGGTTCCCTTTCAATTGGAGTAAAGCTCCGATAATCGGAGTCAAGTTCTACATTTGAATGTAGCGGTGCAATAGGAACGGTTTCAGATTTTGAATAATTGCTCTTGGAGATTGCCGATATTTTAGTAGTTTGTTGTAAATCAACATCACTCTCATTACTGCACAATGGTTTTGACATTTTTCTACCACCTTCGGCACTTGCCTCTTTGACTACCCCAGACTGGATCACAGTTTTCAGATTGTTGGTACACACTGTGACGTGATCTTTCAGCCTAACGTCATCATCCGCAACTTCCATACTTTCCACGCGGAACCTAGCGTGAAGAAATATTTTGCTTATCTGTATCTGACCAGCTCGGTAAATGTGATGCTTAACAATCAAAATTGAACACATAAAGAAAGATATAGTAATTAATATCATAAAGCCACAAAACTGTTATCCAATTTCAAAATAATCGAATAGATGAAAAAAAAAGTTGGTATTAAACAATTGTTTGTACTAAATTTGATATTATTTTTGAACTGACTTACCTTCCAATTTTTTTATAACTACAACTTGGTTGTACTGGATTGGAATTTTCCTGTTGTTCAAAAACAAATTTGATGTCTTGTTTTTTCTGCACCTTGCTCTGTCTCAATGTTAAAGTATGGTCCTCGTCTTCATCGATATTATCAATAATTGTAGCGTCATCGACACATACTGATTTCTTGACGAGCTTACAGCTATCGTCTTTGCAAATCTTCAAAATTTGGCCATCTTCGTTACTGTAGTAATCTGTAAAAGATATACTTCCACGGCTTTCTCGGCAGCTTTGATCTATTCCCATACAGATGTTATTTAGATCTAGGTTCAAATCTGGCATTCTGGCCAATTCGTGCGCCGTGTTGAACATGCGCATTCTGTGAATGAAAGACAATTATTAACTGTCAATAAATAAAGTGGTCATAACAGAAAACGAATTAATAAAGGAAAAATGCAATTACTAGAATTCTGCAAAATTTACCCATCATTGCTGCCGAGGCTGGTAGACATGCTGCATTCACCCGCCGATGTGGGAGCTGGAGACGATGGCTCTGATGACAAAAAAGATGGGGCTTCACTGCTCCACCCTGCGCCTACAATAGATAGAGTAACACAGTTTTAACAGACCTTCAACCATGGGCTTCTAGAGGCTAAAAACTTCGAAAATACTCACTGTTTGGACTGGTTGGTGACAGCTGATTTCTATAATCAGATTCATTGGGTAATTTGTAATTAATCAGAATGAGCATTACATGCCTGATAAAAATTGAAAATTATTCGTACACGCATCTAGAGGATCGCTCACCGTTCAGAGGTAATTGAAATGCCTTGATAAATGTTGAAACGGGTAAGAATGAAATCTCCAAATTGTGTATCAAGTACCGTGGTGACTTCAGGCAAGTTTATAGAATAAAATACGTACTCTGATCTTACCTAATAGCTTCGTTATCGGAGGAATGATAATCGCGATTGATGCCGCCTATGCTTAAATTCTGGAGGAATGACCCGTGAACAGATCCACCGGGAGATGGATATTTAGGCGGCGAGGATGCAGGAGTGCGGAAGAAAGACAGGCTAGTCATCATTTCTAGAAACGAGTCCAACTGTCTCAGAGACAGCGCATTGTGCAGAGTTTCCAGTGGCCTGATTGGTGGGACGCCTCCGAATCCATCTATAGCTGTGAAAAAACGAATGCATTTCAGTTTTGATAATGGGGGGGGGGGGGGGGGGGGGGGGGGTTGCACTGCCATTTTCTAGCGCTTTTTTGGGGCTTGTAAAGTGCAGCTATTTACCAGCAACAGCAGAGGCGTGCTGTGGCACCATATCCTTGAGGTCCGGGGCGCTGGATGATCCGCTGATAACAGCTGTGCTGAATAGGCTGTTTGTAGAACCAGTAAGCTTCTTGCTAACGTTGTATCCGAACATCTTGAAGTAAGTCATCTGTCCAGAGACGCTGTGGCGATAGCGTCTTGCTGTGCAGGTAGGGTAAGGTTGAATGACTCTAGGTAGTGTGCCGGGATCAGAGTTTTGGAGAGAATATAGGTATTACGGGCCATAGGGACTATTCGATCTATCTTGCGATTGCACCAGGATAAATGTATTAACTATATTAAAGACAAATGTTCTACTGAGCTTCCTAATCAAGCAAACATGTAACTAAATATGATTCTGAAGCAATGAGTTATTTAAAGCTTTACCAAGATGAGGGAATACCTTAAATGATGAAACGGATTAATTTTATTTAATTACACAAACGTAACGCATGTTAATCGATGATTGTAGAATCAAGCTGTCTCTGTCTGAATTTTGTGTGCCGTTAGTTTCAGCTGAGAAAAGAGCGGAAGATTAGGCTGCGAACGCTACTTATTTGACAGACAATTTCTTGTATTACAAACAGTTTGTTATTTGTACAAACATGATTTCCTCAATCATTAATTACAATGTGGATATATGCATAGAGTGTTGTTAACTTAGGCCATGATAAGGATGTAGATCTGATTGTGAGAAAAGCTTTGTAACTAACGTATAAGAAAGTGATTCATCTCTATGTTGTACAAGGGCAAAAAACAGTCAAATGTGGATATCCGGGCTGACTAACGTCAGTGTAAACTCACCGCACACTTTAAAGTTAGACAAAGTTGCTTCGGTGTAAGATCTGCCATACTTCTTAAATTGCGTTGACAATTGTGGTTTGGCTATGGTATAAGAAGAATTTGTCTCGTCTATGGGAGCACAGACTGTACCGGGAGAGGCAAGAGGTACTCGGTGAAAAGTTATTAATGGAGACGAAGATGAATTGGAATTGAAAATCATGGTTACAGGCATATTGGGTGAACTGAGCGAGTGCGCTAGAGTAAATGATCGCCTCAATGACTTTTGCACCCTTGATAATTTACTGATATTCTCGCAATGATTGGCAACATTCAGGTCAGTTTCTTGCTTCAGTGACTTTTGAAAGCACTCGGCTGATTATAAGTTAGGCGTTATAAAGTGAGATGGCACAAGGAAATTAATAAGTTGTAATAAAGTCGTATGACAGAATAGAGGACAAGGCGAGGGAAGGATGAAAAGAGAAACAAAATATTCTATTAAAAACCCGACACCAGATAATCCCGTCGAAAATATAATTCTCCTGTTGCGACGACGAGTTTCAACTTCTACTTCGACAATTTTGAAACTCTTCAACTGCAAAGAACACTATTGAAATAAATGAATATACAAGTAAATAATAACATCAATAATGAACTTTCAATTAATATAAAAAGAAAAATGATGATTGAAACTGTCTCGTTGTTTTCTGGAAGGCTATGAAGTCGATAATTTAAGACTACATGTTAGTAGTTCACTGTTCAATAAATATGAAAGTATAATTCTCGACGAAAATCATGTAACTAAAAGAAAATTTCTACAATTTTTTAGTAACCTTGTAACGATTCGATTCTTTTTCTGAACAAACTGATACGCATAATATGGTTGAGCATATCAGAAATCATTCTGGTCTAATTGTGGTGCCTTTTTATCAAATTAACAATTTGAATCATAGATAGAAACTGTTTGTATAAAGAAATAGAGATAGAAAGCGAAGAGAGAAAGGTAGAGAGTATCGCATTAAAAGGAATAGAAATCATAAAAAAAAGCACTTCATGTAGGGCAAATAATATAAAGACGAAATATAGAAATTTGAAGAATTAAGTACAGTTGTGTAAAAAGCTTGAAAATGGTTTTAAAATTTGCAGTGATCTTCATATCATAGAACAATAAAGTAAGAAATCGAATCTACAGAAAAAAAATTTAACTTCGCTTTTCTATATAGACGAAAATTTCTAATGATATAGGCTGAAAAATTCTGAACATAGCATGATCTACGATACAAAGCTTAGAATAGTGGATGTCGAGCCAATTTACATATATCGGCATAGCTGATAGAAAAGCAGTCAATAAGCAGATAGTGAACCATTAATGACCTGATTTGAAGAAAAAAAAAGACAACATTTTTAAAAATTATTTTAGGTCTTTTTGATGTGCAATACTTTATGGTATGTCGTTGATATTTGCCAAATGTGTGCAAAGGTTACCGTACAAATATGAAACGTAAATTTATATCAATAAAATCAGTTATTAATTACTTATCGTGATTATTTGCTAAACGATGGACTGAACCCTGATCGATAAAATTACGACAACTCCGAGATCCCTACACATGTTGGTGATTAACTCTGTCAAGTGATTGTACTATAGAGTGAACCACATACCTTCCTTATTGACTGCGTCCAAGCTTTGATATTGCACTTTCTCAGCAGCTATGAAAAAAATCCAATTGTTACAAATTCGTTATTACATATAAGAATAACGATTTTGCCGGTATTATTCTACTCTCAGTAGTATGACAAAGATTCAAGAATCTCCGTACACGCTTCACTTGGCTACTGCAAGTGTAGGACTTATCTTATAAAAGTCAATGTAAAGATCACATAAATTTTTGCTTTTACTGTTACTAGATCTTATTAGTGGCTTGGGCAAGGATAGGGAGTTCAATAATCCTTCAGGCTTGGTAGAATGAGGGAAGATAAAAGGTTAGAAGAAGTTCAACAAGCAAATCAAGAAAGCAGAATTTGTACAAACGTTTCACAGGCTTTTCTTGTCTCTGGTGATCATAGCTTCTGGCTCTCGGTTCATTTATACCCGCTGCCTCCAGTTCTCGACGTTGACGTTGACTCGCCGCTAACTGGCTGCCAAGTCTAGCTGCTTCGTGACCCGCCACTGTTCTTGCGCTGTGAAAAATTACCCAGCTCAAATATCTGTGCTCGTTGATCCTGTTCCTTATCCAATAGCTATCTATATCGATACAAGTTTCCTCACCTGATTGGAATTGGCGCCGAGCTTTGTAGAAAGCCACTATCGAAAGGTTCATCGATTATGGGATCCAGGTCCATCATATCTATAGTTCGACTGGCCTTCGGGCTCTCGCTGTCCAAGGGCAGGTTGCCTTCGTCCGTTTCCATCGGTGAAATATTCTACGATTACAAAAAAATTTCATAACAACACATCACTGGAAATATTTCCCAGAAGCTCAAGGTTGCGAACGTTGCTAATGCGTGTTGCTAAAACATGTCAATTTCTCCACTTACCGAATTTGTAGCAGGGCTATTTGTGTTGTCATCCAGGATACTCAATTCGGAATCTTCCTCTTCGATTCTCGTACTGCACTGAGAGCTACCTTCCGCACCTGATCCTGCCTCACCCTGGGCAGAAATAAATATAACGTATTTTTAGAAATCGACAGCATTAGATAAACGTATCCCGATAAATTGCCAATATCGAAACGTACAAGATTATGATTACTCTCGTTCCGCGAATGCGGCCGGAAACCCGGTCCTGGGGGAAGATTTTTCTGCACACAACAGTTCACTCCGGGACTAAAGTGAAGCTCAACATGGAAGCGTTCTTCACTGCTTGGATCCTTTGTTGGATCTTCGTACAACATGACGACGATTTGCGACATGTAATTCAATTCTGATACCATGCTTACGTACTCCATTGCGCGTCGCCATTGTTCATCCTTGACCACCTATTGGAGTAACGGATGAAATAAGTAATGAAAAATTGTGACACAGTTTGAATTCGACAGCTTATTTGACGTAAAAACGAAAAATGATCAGTACATCAAGTAATCCCCCGTATCGCAATACAGTGAGTAGGGAGTGAACATGGCTTTCGCTTGTGAAGTATAATCTCGTTCTGACGTGTCGTCCAGGACTTGAAACTCCGTGCGAGTATCTGAAATGAAAGATACGACTGAATACAAAATAAATATTCAGCTTTTCGATTCTGAAGGAAATCAATATTCTACAAAATTCTATGAAACAAATTTTTGTGTGAGAAAAGTGACATATCAACAAGCTCAAATTGCTGAAATTCGATTACATAATTAAAGACGAAATGACCTTGCAACGATCCAATAAAAATATTATACTTGCCGTGGATTTAATCTATTGACAGTCTCCTCACCGGTCTCCTCGATATTTCGCTGAAGATCTGCTCGAATCTTTTTCAGTAGAGGTGTGCAAATACCTTGGCCTATGGTAAGTTTTTCCTGAACGGTTAGCCCGTATTCCTGATATTCGAAAGGTAGGAATTAGACCAACAATATCTCAAATTGTTTTGCTTCAATACCATTAAAAATTGTTAATATTACCTGCGGTATGACAATGTCAGCTAAATATTTTGAGTATATGTAGAGCTCTTCTGCGTAATCGAACTGAAGCGTATGATTGTTGTGCTGCAGGTCGTACTTAATGCAATCATAAATGTCAGGGATTTTCGATATGTCGAACCTCTTCTTTTTGGTGCAGAAATCTTTTTCAATTTTACCCCACCGGCGGCCCATTAATTCCCATGTTTCCCCATGGTACAGAATCGCATCTGGAAGTGCACCCCGTAACAAGACGTGTTAAAAACTGTACCAAAAACTTGAGCATTTCGACAAAACGACGTAGTTAATTTTCACGGTCACCTTTGGTCTTGGGATCGTCTTTCTTGATCCTGACAATGTCCATTAGTTTCTGTATAAGAACGTGAACGTGCTGACAACATCTTACAGGATTTTTTACGAAATTCATCGCCGCATTTATGCTCAGAGCATTACCCGGATTTATCTGCTCGCGATCTTCGCGGGTAAATTCTCTATCTTGTTGCAGTAGTTCATGCAGTCGCGTTTTTACCCTGAGAATGTAAATGCACGAATTACGAATCACGAAACGCAGCAAGAATCATTCAAAAGATTTTTTGTTTAGTAAAATAAGAAAGAAAACGGAGAGATTACTTACATGTTTTGGTACTTACTGCTGTCGCAATCATTGTCCAAAAGTCCATTGGTATTGGCGCTTTTGACCATCTGTACCAAAATGGGAGTTAGTTCGCCCTCCAAAGCAAGTAGACCCTTGGCGAAAGCTGCAGCCGTCATTTGGACTCTACCTTCATCGCTGGCATAAATTTTCAAGTCATGACGAAAAGTTGAGTGCAGTCGAAGGAGACCCAAACCTTGGGCGCCGGCGTATTCTCCTGCATGATACGAATCGAATTATTCATACGCAGACACTCGTCGATTTGCTCATGAACAAGAGATTTAGGGTTGTTGGGAAAGGAAGGAGTAAACAGAATAAAAAATAATGGCGAGAGATACGAACCACTAAGGTGTCTACCTTGACCTCCTGGATACATGCACCGAAATATACGGCCAAGTTCTTCGGCTTGGATTCGGCCAGCTGGCGTCAACTCTCCGCCCCACTTTAGAATCAGTACCAAAGATGGCTCGCCAAATCTGTCTAAAATAAGAAAAGATAAAGATGCATATTTTGAGGACAAGTATTCGATAGCCTGAATCATGAGCGATAGAATGACAATGAATTTGCATGATAAAATGGCAAATCGAAGTGCTCTGGTAGAACGAAACGCACACTTGGTGAACGAATGTTGAAGGAAAATGAAATCGAAAATAAATAATGGTATAATCAATCATGCATACTGTTGGTTTTACCGTCATCTGAGGAGCTGCCTCTAGGTCTGCCTTTAGGCTGATATTTCATCTGAACCTTACGATTAATTCCTGAAAAATGGCCATACCTGAATAACAACAATAAGTTAGATTTAGAGCTGACTTTGTTCCTGTTCGAAAAGAATAAATGAAAAATTAACAACAATCAGACAGTAGCAAAAAAATACGTAGACAAGGCGGATATCCAGCATTTTTCTTGTAAAAGTATCGACTTCACTCTCACTGCTCACATTTCTAGGACACTTTTCAGCTGCTCCAGTTTTCCTTGTTTCTCTTCTAACTCTGGTCCAGCAGCACGATGTTGAATCTCTGTTAACAAGCTACGCGCAGTGTCCAAAATCTCCTGAAGCTGTTTGGGCCGCTTCAGTTTGACGTGACCATGTTTGTAACCGTCGTACTTCGCGAAGATCTCAAAAAATCTGAATAAAATAACGGAAATAAATTCGTAGGTAGATTTCGAACGGCGTTAAATTAACTGTCAGAATTGATCGAGATAAAACAGTTATTTTCAGTGAAGTATAAAGTTACAGGAAGTTGCAAGCTTACTTGGGATGACGAACCTCGACCTTCATTTTTTGCTTGGGAGTTCTATCGCCATGTCTGATAACTGCGACGACACATCTTAGCTCCATCCTAAAAGGAAGAGCTTAATGAATGATCTAATCGTATTATTTACATTGATAAAAGGAATCTTGTTATCAGAATAACAGACAGTCTGCAATTCCTGATGCTCACATTTTTCCAAATGTAGTGGGGACAATGGGTGGATCGTCCAGTTGAAACGGAACGCTCCAGGGAATGTGAAGAGTAGGTGCCAATTCTCTAAGAATCATGTTTCCCAAAATTTTCGCGCAATCGTCGTAATACTTGTTCGAATTTTTAACAAAACTGAATCCATTAACGTCACAGACAAACGATTGACCATTGGCTCTGTAACCCACATAAGAGGCTTGAAGAAATTCGAATAAAAAATTCCAGACAGTGAAATTGTGGATGAAAATTGAGGCGAGATCTATGGTTACCTGAGCAAATCAAACCCGCAAACGGTTTGCTTAAAGGCGAGGCATACTTTTCTGCTTATCAGTTTTTCAGCATTGCTAAGAATGACAGGATAGCGTATTTCCTTTCCCTCTGAGTCCCGTTCCACTTTGCCGTCCAGAGCCGGGCTCTTTCTCGCTTCGGCGTGAGCATAATCAGGCCCAACTGTGTAAACTTTAACATCAGTGCCGTCGGTTGGCATGAAATCTTCATATATGTAAGACCCAGTTTTCCGCACCCGAGACTCTGGTGAGTAAACGCTGCTGCGGCTGCCAATCTGTACAGCAATGTATAATTGGCTCTAATTGGAATCGACAAGCATGAGGTTCATTTTTCTTATAGTTTTAAAGGATGTTCGATATTTTTTATCTCACATAAATATTGAATCATCGTTAGATCTACCTTTCTAAATAATCTTTGACTTCCTCCGCCTGCGGATGTTGGATAATATATGTAAATGTTATGATCTTCAGCGGATACTGGCTTCTCAACGAACGGTTTATTAAACGTTATACCGTTCACCTCTACGTGATCCTCCGATTCAACCAGTTCATGATCTGCAATGAATAAATCGTTACTAATTTTCGTTGTGGATAAATGCGTTGGTGTGGAATTATTCAAGTTTACGCTTTGGATCTGCAGAATCTCTGTCCAGGACTGCGTATCGCGGTATTTCTATGCCCTCTCCGTTGAGTATTGCATAAACTCGTCTGCGATCCTGTAAGCCCAAAATAAAGGAAGAAACAAAAAAACGAATTGACACCCAAAACATTTTCGACCTAAGTCTAAGTGTAAAACAAATTGTAGCTGTTTCAAATGCTATTTAACTTACCTGAATATCGTATTGCATACGCAGATTGTTAATTATAAATGGATTTCGTAGACTGGCATACTGTATAGCTTTATCCAACGGAAAGCCTTTGCTGTGAAAACTTATCAAACAATCGACTATCGGCCAGTCTTCCACAGGTTCCTAAAAACGTTAACGAATAATTGACAATTTATTGTTGAGTTTTTCAGTGTGTGTGATTCGATAGATAGAGATTAGATAAAACGACTCTCTCACTTTAAGTATGACTTCTTCCGGGAAAACGATGATTTTCAAATATTCGAATTCTTCAAGCCTTGTCAAGATCTCCTTCATGGGTTTACTCTGAGACTTCTTGGCCATTGCGCAAACGCCAACCAAAACTTGCTTTCCCTCGCCATCCAGAGAAGTTGTACTTCCCATGCATCCATCTTCGCTTAAGCATCCTTTCGGCAGATCCTGGATGTACATGCGTGTAACAGTGTTAGCTAAATAATAATTATCTTCCACAAGATTTCGCGAACAAAATGAAACTGCGCAAACAATTATCATCGAAAGTTTCATTTCAGACTTTCAAGAAGATACGATCTTTACTTTACATTGCCTTCTTAGTGGGATTTTTTGGAATAGGATTCTCGATTCCGAATTTTTTTCGTATCATCTCGCCTTGACATATTCTTGAATTGTTAGATATTAAATGGTGGAATTTGAACACAATCGATCTGATTGGTTGAGGGATGTCAGATGAATGATTTTTAGTGAAAGAAATAATAATTTGTCTAGTACTTACAAAACAAGCATCGCAATAACAAAACTCTGGTGAATTATCTGCATTCTCGAATGAAAATGTCAGAAATGGATCCATCGAACAATTTAACGATAATAACTAATAACAATTTCAACACATAAGTGATTTCACTAACACTGATAATCGCAGTACAACCGTTACTCTGCATATAAAAAGATCAATGATCTCTCAAATTATGAGAATAGTGAAAGAAAAGAATTGAAAAATTATACAGCTCAAGATTACTGAATATTGGGCAAATAAATAGCGGTGTCTACATACTAAAAACCCTGGCACAGATATTTCTAAAGATTATCAGAAATATTCTGCAGTAAAACAGAAAGGCGATATTTTTTAATAATTATTTACGAACAATAAAATCAATAAAGATAAAAAAAAGAAAACAGTAAACGAAAGCTAAAATAAGCTAATAAAAAGATATGCTTCTGGTTCCTGGATATCTGAACAATCACTTAACTATATTAAAGTAGTTGCCCAATTTGTCAGCTTTTATCAGCATTGTAAAAAGAGAATACACCAAGTCGTGTTTGCTTCAGCTTTTACCATATGTATTTAAAGAGCGATAGAGTAGCTCTGGCTTTTACTACGTTATAACTTCAAGATTATCCGATTATAAATCTGCAGATTAGGGTATGGAAAAACTAAGGTTGGTGTACATGGATTGCGCGAATGCAAATAAAAGTTTCAAGGTTGCAGAGATAGAATCTGATAATGCCTTGACTTGCAATTAACCCAAAACATTCTGTTGCATAATGTCGCGTGAAATTGCTTTCAAGGTACTGCATAAAAGAAAAATTGTTTAATAAATAACAGGGGTGAGAAAACGAGAGGATTTGACGGAAATACTAGAGGAAAGGAAAGTCAAGTCCTAGATTTGTTCAAACTAGTATTAAAATGTTGAACTCACTCGTGCCGAGGAATGGTAGATCGAAGATGAGGACTGACCGACGAGGGAGGATTGCCCTGGGTTAATATCTCCTACGTAGAAGACTGGTCTTGTTGCATTCTTCAGATCCTGTTCGAAGAATGCAAACTAGGTAAGATATTCTTCGGTCGCTTTGTCAGTAGCAAATCGATGTGTAGCTTGTGATTATTGTTGTATATAATTCAATTCTGCTGTTTTCTATATTTTTTTCCCTCTTCCCAGGACGATGAGAAAAATTTATGATAAATTCAGATCCAAGAAACCAGAACCGAAATTATATTAATTATTAAGAAATAATAACAAGCTGGTGCTATTGGTAGTCCATGGCTACGCGTAAAAGCATCTAGACGAGTATCGTGACAATAAACTTATGTTAGGCAAAGAAGGCAAAGACTGCGACCTTTGGCTAAAGGTCAACATAGTCATAAATATTCGTAGATTACAAATGAAAGAGCGCCAAGCACAAAGAAAAAAAAGGGAGGACTAAAAGCAAACCACAAGCTAATGGGATCAAGAGTTCAATTCAAAATTTACCACTTTTATGGCACAAAAATAATAATAAAACCAAATTATGATAAAGCTCAAGAGTCCATCAACAAATGCTTAGTTCAGAATTTTTTATTATACCCAAACGATTGTATGATCTTCGAATATTTTATCTGGGCTTGATTGTTGATTACAAAAAAAAAAAAGAAAAAAAGCAGCATAAATTTATAGAAAAAAAAAAATTGGCCACACAGCGTCGATAATGAATAAACTTACCTGGTAGCCGTACTCTAATTCCGTATAAGACATATCAGAGAAGTTTCTGTCTTTTCTCTCTGCAATTATATGGCATATGACAGGTGGTCAAGTGTTTTGATAATATTGAACACACATTCTTAATTCTCTGATTTTTGCAACACAAGTAGTCAGTCTGGGAATTTGTTACCAGGTAATCAAATATTTGCATTGACCTCGATCATTGGAACAATTGTCAGTTAAAATATAAAAAAGCCATAACATTACAGACTGTAGTTAAAATTCACTGAAGTGGGTTGCGCGCAGTGACAATAACTGCAATTCTGAAAAATAGATTATTCCTAAGGTCGAATTATGTTGGTAAAGAAAATCTGGCTGAAACATAAAATACTGATTTCTAAATTGGAGGAAATGATGGCAGAGCTGGAATATCGAAAAAGTAGTAGATAACACCGTGTTTGTACCTAAAATGTGAAAAAAACGAGAATATTCCTCATCTGATAATGTGGAGCGTAACAGGCAATGCGCGGTGTAATTCGAAGTTTTCGGTTTCTACCTAGTACGCAGTTAGCAATAATCTGATCATTTTATGTCAGGCTGACAGCCACATCACGTGTCATACTTCGGTCTAGACCAGCTGGATTTTGTTTATTTCGTTATATTTTACTGATCAGCATTTCAGAGTTGCCAGTTCGGGTTACGAAGCATCGATGTATGTACACAATTATTTGATTAGCAGAAGTATTTCATCACCTACTTCTTCCCTCTTCTCTCGACGCGACCAACGAACCAAAATCACTGCAATAACGTCGCAAACAACAAACGCAGTAGAAGGCGAAGTCTGTGCCGAAAACTAATCGGAGTCGGTTATTTTTCGTTTGAGAGTTGTCACACCTGTCTCTGAATTGTACGGACCGGAGTTTCCGAGCTGCGTTCGCATCACTTCAAGCAAAACTCACTTGCGTCTTGCTGTTGCAGATGCGAGTGAATAGGTCGAGGGGGTTTATTTGCGACATTGGGGTTGTTGCGCGAATTCTCGAGGATTCTGAAAATAAGTTAATTAGGTTCTATTGAAAAGCGGCCGCCTACCGATACGAAGGTACAAAATGGTTATCACGAGTTCAACGTACCTGCCTACCGAGGAGGAACTGACGGTTGAAGAGGTTAACGTTGGTACAGCATCTCTGCGCGCCGCATCCTTTCATTTGGGCAAACACTGCGAGCACCATAATAACGTAAATGAATATTCAATCACAAGTAGCTCGGCTGATCTATTGACCCATCGATGCTTCGAAATTTCAATCTCCGATACAAGCTCAGTCTGTTTTTTGGATCCCAAATAACTTTCAACCCAACGTCACTAGAGTTATTATGTAATTTATGGAGCATAGAAACAGAGTCTATGACCCATTATTCTCAAATAAAACAAATTTTTGTTTGGCTTCTTGTTTTCGATGATGATTTGTATCTTCTGGACCAGATATTGATGATTGTAAACATGGAATTTGTGGATGGTAAGCTTGATTTTCAACGCTCTTCGTTCTGTCTAGGAGTTTATATTGTGCCGAGAAGAAGAGGATGATCCTAGACGTTGTTTGAACGAAGGCAAGGCAGTGACGGCGTGTGCCCTGGATTTTTTTCGAAAAATAAAGAAAACTTGTTACGATGAATTTACTCAGTACGCCACGTGCCTTGACAAGAGCAGTGGGGACATGTCATTTAATCGGTAATCTATCTAGATGTCATTGGCTGCCGTAGCAATTACAAGCTTTTTTTTTTTTAACAAAGCAATTGAAATTGTCCCTGTTTCTGACTTTTCAGTTGTCGATTGACACAAGCCGTCTATGACAAATGTGTCTTGGATAATCTGAATATAGAGCGTCCATCGTTTGGATATTTCTGCGAAGTAAAGGTCCACGATTCGCCTAGACCCAAACCACCAGCTGAGCCGAAGGCGGTTTACCCCGATGCTGCGCCAAAGTTACCGGACGACGCCCCACGCCCACCAGCACGTTACGGCGCAAGATCCATATTTGGAAACTAAATACACATAGCGTGGAATCAATTTCTTATTAACTATTTATAGAACATAGTGTGCAGATTGTGTACTATATTATATTGTAGTGCTCAACTCTTGTGTACAGGTAATGTGTAAATACAATCTATACCTGTGCTATAATTTTATTTTCAATTTATTTGTTACGACACATAAAAAAAAAATCTGCCAAGTTCCCTACAGGGGGGGGAGAGGGTCTAAATGAAGTGGAAACGCTAATCTAGTTTTGTAAATTTGAGATACATTCTAAAGTCTGGATTAAAAACTTCCATATACCTAGTTGAATTTTAGTGGATCGTTGGACAATTGGTGACGTATTCAAAATTTGAAAAAACTAGAATGATTAGTGGTAAGTACACACACGTCTTCTTCAATTAAAATTGGCTTTGTATGAATAGAGAATATGCTATTTAAATTATTGATTATTTTATGGCTGACCGTCGTATTAAATATGGAAAATGTTCCGTTACATGCCCTAACAACGGAATTGCAATGAATTCGTCTTCAGCTGCTGTTCTAATATTCTGAAACTTGTTAATATGATTAACCACCAGTTACAAGCATACTAAAAATTATTTTATAGCTAATCATTGCTGATTCCATATAGTGTAGCATGTTTCAAACAATCTAAATTCGAAGTCAATGCTCTCAAGGTCAAATAGAATATATACAAATTCGTTGTTCCAGAATTATTGATATTTGACCTGCAACATATATCAATCTAACTTTATCAATAATTACCTCATTCTTTCTTGATTGTATAATTACTGCCTTACCATTCACATTCATTCAATTTGAGAATTGAGAATTGCCTGTGTTATTTGACACTGAACGAGCTCCATGCCTATCTTGGTCGTAATCCCGGTCAAATCTGTCGTCGTGACCCCAACTCTTACTGGAATTGTGTTGCTTGGATGACCAGACTTGCTCGTCGGTAAGCTTGTCCTTTTTACCTTTTACTTTTCTGTCCCCTGTGTTTTCTTTTCTGTTCTCTCTTATGCCTAATCCTCGGATCGCCCTCGGCAAAGACGGTTGAGATTGGTGAGACGAGTTGACGAGCTGAGAATTTATCATCCCAGATGAATTCTGCTCATAAGACTTCGGAGAAATCTCGAATTTTGCACTTTCTTCCACATTCAATGATTTCGCCAAGGTTCCAACACCGCTGCCCGCGTTACTCAATCGTTCTTTGCGATTACTATCATACTCGGTGTTTCTCGCAGTATCTGCAAGTTCATATGATATGTCTATACAAATCAACTTCCAGTGAATTACAATTCCGATTTGCTCGCAATTATTTTACTGCAGTACATGTCTGAATACAAAATAATAGTGCATCTACACCGTAGCAATTATTTGTTAGTACTTTTCTTCAATGTCAAAATTTTACAAGCATTTCTTAACAGAAGTTTAACTTTTTCCAATAATTCTTTTGATACCTTGGTCCGCAGATCCTTCCACCGATTTTTCACTATGTTTTGTCAAACTTATAGGCTGGCCTTTTCTTTTTACTTCAACTCAGGTGAACATATTTCACGTGATCCAGTGAATTTACGTTAGTCAGTCGTTTAATAGGTATGTTATTTTTTCATGAAGAGAAACAAAGGTAAGAAAATAATTTACGAAATACAAAGATTTTTTTTGCCAAATTAGAAATTATCTTGTTCTCTTTTCCTCCTGTATAGTTCAGTAAAGACGATAATCGGAGGATATATGTATAAAGTAGTAATTTCAACATATTTTATATAAATATATATATATATATATGTTTATCACATGAACGTTTCATTACCATTCACTTGGTCCTTTGGTTTAACGATATTCTTAATATTCTGGTAACGTTGTAGCTGCATCATTGCTTCCTCACCAAGTTGAGCTAAATAAAATGCTTGCAGATCACCCGACAGCGGCTCGTATGATTGATTAGCCAAATCAACTGCGAGCAGTAACATCCCGCGAGATTGAGAACTCAGATTACGATTTACCAAAACTGTTCTTACATGTATAAGAAATCGCTCGAGTTCTGCTTGATTTGACGATCGGATTTTTTTCCCATTCAATGACAGCTGTGTGATCAACATATCAATTAAACATCAGCTACTAGTCCTAATATTTCATTTTCATAAGAGTTTAGAAACTATTCTGCTTGTACCTGAGTGGCAACGAGTTCAATGTCTTCTTCAGACGCGGACTGGAGCAGAGCCTTCATATATTCAAGCAAAGGCACTCCGATCAACGGCAATGGCTCTCCAGTCGTTAGTCGCACTTGATAATAAACTTCGCCTAAGAGAGACATGGCATTCAAGTAATGCATCACACATTTCTCTCTAGTTTCATCCTTTTCTGAGAAAAAATTTCAATATGAATTCAATGAAATTGAATTGATACTAATGCAAACACATTCTTCAAATATTTACCCTTCAACACTCACTTTCGTAATCCTGCTGCAATGTAGACAACAAAATACTTCTCAGTTTTGTACCATTTTCGTCCTGCTGGTCGCTAATTTTGTTGTAACTAAAGAGCATGGCCAGCTTAATTCCAAATTGTCTATCCTCCAACGCCTGCGAATGCAGTGCATCGAATACAGACCTGAGAAGTTCATAGCATAAAAGGTTTGTAATTTATAAAAATACAAGTTCGAATAAGTCCACCATTTTTCTGAATGATTTGATTACAAATCGGTAGCACGTAGTAGAGTCACTTGTGTACCTCAGTCCTTTCTGCCTTGCCGCATCCTGGATCAACGTATCGATTTCGTCTATCTTGGACATCGGAGTGGCACTATAGATGCTGAGACTGTCGATTTGGCCAATGAGCTTGAGGTGGTCAGGAGGTTTTTGGGATTCAACTGGTCCTGGCCTCCGCAATACAGCCTCGCGATTTTTTGCCGTTGCCCATCCTCTGCCTCGTGATACAGACGTCATGTTCGCTATACAAAAGGAGTTTCAATAAAAGTTTTCGCAGAATTTCGGCGATGTTAAAATACATTTAAATTTCGCATGAACTAGCAGTCGTTTGACATCGCAAAAGGTTAAGCCGTATGTTTTCCCCATCAGCAATTTTTCACTCTCACTAGCTGTGGAAATTGATTCTGTCTATCAGTAAAGCACGCTTTCAACTTACTTTATGTAGATTTTTATCAATAAGACGCAACCCTCGTGTGTAAAGCGATCGCGTAGTTACTTGATCAAGTCCATCAAGTCATATACAACCATCAAAAGTTAGGAAGCTGCCATTTTTGAAAGCTATTCGAACTTCGAAGGTGTGAATAGATCGCAGACGAGGCGCCACTGTACTATTTGAAAATAAAACCAAGCCTGTCTATCTTCAGTAATGTTATTCGGTCTATAAATAAGTGTGTATTCCATGTTTGAAAATAGTAGTCAACACCTTACGGTGCGTTCCGAAACTAGCTAGCGGCGCTAAAAACTCCCTAGGATAGAGGCAACGCTACCCAAGAACTAGGCAGTGCAAAAGAGATAAAAGATTATTGACAGTACTGAGAGCTCATTTCGGAACGCATCTGTAAAATGTGCGCTAAATTCTAATGCGATTGGTTAAAATCCAAGATAGCCTTGATGTGGTCGGCGCACGTGATTTGTTCTTAGAGATGGTTGCGCAGAAACACATTTTCATGCATCTCTGCGTCTTCTTACATGCGCCGATAACCTTTGGTGAAAAATTTCTGTCTACTGCTGCCGGCGTTCATTATCGTCACTGACAATTGTTAAGTTCTGTAAATTTGTAACTGTAGAAATGAATGATTGATGGACAGTTTGTGATTTCAGGAAATCTATTTGATGTTATCGAGTGAATGCACTTATGTTTAGTCCATGGTCCTTTAGCCGGCCCAATCCAAAATGACCGCAGATTGATCCTCCTTTTATAGACGTTACAAAATTTATTTGTGAAGAACTTTTGAGTTCGAGAGAGATTTTTGCGTTTCGAATCTTTCGACGAAGAGGAATATTTTCAAAGTTTTAACTTACTTCATTCACCCGTGAGACGCGTTGCAATGTTGAGAACTTTGAATAAAACAATAATCACCGCTCAACCGGCGCGTAAATTTTTCAAAAATTTTTTCAAACGAGAGTCGAAGGTACAGATACGAAATCCAGATCAAACCTTTTTGCTCTCAGTTCTTAACTCGCAGCAATTTGCAATAAATTGACAGATTATATCACAGAAGAAAGGCGTGAAAACATCTTTTGGAAAGTACGACGTTGTCGAGCCATGGCCAACTGTCTCTGAAAGAAAGAATGTACCCTCTTACATCCCGAAACCGTCTTACGCAGAATCGTCAGTTCCTTGTAACGGACCGAAGGAAGCAGAAATCAAAGATAAAAATCAAATAGAATGCATGAGGCACAGCTGTATTTTAGCTAAGCAAATATTAGGCGAAGTTCGACATTTCTTAAAGGTAAAATCAGCAAAAATTCATTAGTCCCCGCCTGTAGTTATTCAAGTTTGCCATTGACAAACCTTCTCAAACATTAATTTCATTTTTTCAGGTTGGTTTTACAACCGATCAGTTGGACACTAAGCTTCATCAATTGATTATTGACAATGGAGCTTATCCCAGTCCTTTGAATTATCGAGGTTTCCCAAAGTCAATTTGTACAAGCATAAATAACGTTGCTTGTCACGGAATCCCGGACAGTAGACCTTTGCACAATGGCGATATACTTAACGTCGATATAACGGTACAAGTAGATCGCTCGGAAACAAAATGCTTTGACCCTAGTACACTACACTGGGTGTGGCACACCTCGCTGGTTTTATTCATCTCGCACTCTTCTTAGCCGCCAGACTCCAACAGCAACGATTTATTTATACCTAATTTTTGCAAAATTCGACTTCATCCTATTTCCTTGCATTCTAGATTGTTTAACATACAATTCTGTACTAGATTCATGAAGAAGTCTTCATTGCACCAAAAACTACTGTTTCTTGATGTTGGCCAGGTGGCAAACACCCAAGTGTGCAGTTAGTAATCGACTGCGGAAGTGTATCAATTTAGGGTTAAAGCGACAGATTACTGTGATCTTCATTCGAGCCCTTTCGATTATAGGTATTTCTCAACGGGTACCATGGCGATTGTTCTGCAATGTTCAAGGTAGGCGAAGTTGATGAAGCAGCTTGCCAATTGATCGATGCAACAGAAACATGCCTGGCTAAAGCTATTTCTATATGTAAACCGAATGAGAATTTCTCTTCCATTGGTAATTATTCATAAATTGACACTATCTGGTGAACTCGGTAATTTAGATAATAATTAGTTTAATTAAATTTTTACTGTACAATCATCAGGTCAGATTATTGAAGAAACAGCAGAAAAACATGGCTTCGGAATTGTTCCCGCTTTTGCAGGCCATGGAATCGGCAACTACTTCCATGGACCTCCAGACATTTGCCACTTCAGTAAGTTTGAATCGTGACAACAAGACTAGAGATGTGAATTGTGGGTTAAAAATGACCAACTCCTGCAATATCTTCAGCTTGAGAAAATTGCCACCAAATTGAACAATATTGCACAAGTTTTGAACATTGTTTCCAATCATGTGTACGCATTTAATTTTCCTACAACTTAATAACTCTTTAACTTTCCATTTTTCCAGAAAACCATGAACCTGGAAAGATGCAGACTGGAATGACATTTACAATTGAACCTGTACTAACACAAGGTGGACCTGACGTAGAAATTCTGGAGGATGGTTGGACGGCAGTAACCACAGACAATGCGCGTACTGCTCAAGCAGAACACACCATTCTTATTACTGATAGAGGGTGTGAAATTCTGACTCAATAGATATATGAGAGTTTGTAAATAATATTAAAATTAAATACATCATGTGCGTGTGTAAATAGATGTGAACCATATAAATAAACAAATTTTGAATTTTATTTTATTACTGATACAAAAGAATCAATTTTCACGGAGCTGCGCTAATAGTTCAATTCTGTGATAGAACGTTTGAAAACACATTCGACACTATTACCACATTCACCGCAGTGTTATGCAATTATTTGTTATTCTCTCATATTCTGCACCATGTTTAACCAATCATGTGAGCAAGCTCCCAGTTGCTCTCCAGTGTTAGCGGTCCCCTAATCTCTATTCCTTCTGTACTTATGATTCCAATTTGGTACTGTAACATAAATGAAATTCAGGTGCTTTATACCCAATTGTCTGCTCACTTTTTAACCACATTGAAAATTTGCATGCTGTTTCAAGAGGTTTTACTGACCTTTGGAAATGATCTAGCATCCCTGTAGAAGAGCACTTGCATAGCTTTGGTCAGGATCTCTATAGCTTCTTCTTTATTCAAATCTGGTTTCGATTCTAGCGCCTTTCGTAACAGAGGTGTAGCCATGTAGGCTCCGTAACCAGTTGCAATCACAGGATCAATGTAAGCTGTTCCAAGCTTATCTACCGTCCCCATGAACCTGTGAATAGGTGTTTTATTTACAAGCCATGAATAAACTCGTGAAATTCAAGGAAAAAAATGAGATTTGAAGAGACGATTGGCATTTACCAAATTATTAGCTGTAGCATGTACTACTCAAATTGGCGTATCAATGTTCCGAGGTGATGAGTTTACTTACGGCTGTCCATATTCCAGTCCAGCGATGATAAAATTGTTCCAAAACGGATCAAATTTCGAGCGCCTGTTGTACATTACTCTAGTTAACCAACAGTGCAGTGATTTAGGTTTTAAGGAGAATCCATCATCTAGGCATTCTTCTTCAAGTCTAGAATAATTGTTGATAATACAGTCTCTTTAACAATTATTTATCCGATCAGAATAACGTGCACTACATTCAAATTAACGCAGCTTACATCTTTTGCTCAATGATGTTCTTTAGGTACTGAAAATCTGCATAATCTCCACCGGCTCCCAAGATGATATTGTCGTTGACCTTCATTATACGCTGACAATTTCGGAAGCGGGCTAACGACCCGTACGACCCGAGTACGTCAGCTGCTATCACAACTCCGTCTTTAAATTGGAGTCCGACTACAGACGTTGCAGTAGTCAATGGTGCCCTATATTGTTGCAAAGAATTAATAATCGTACAATTTAATTTTGAATTAGAAGAAGAAGTAACAACTCATTTACGTATTGCGACAAGCGATTTTTTTTTTTTAAAGCTCTACGTGTTGCGGTTCAATCAACTCTACCGGGGCTTCGGGGGCAAATCATCAGGTACAACGATTGGTGAGAATGAAACTTGGGACGATTGTTCTTCGTCGACTTTCAAATCACATGATATAACTGACGAACAATATTTGACAGAGCGAGTATAGGTTACGTACCAGACAGTGGAGGAGAGAACAATTAGAAGGAAGTAAAGACTTACTGGGATCGTTGTGAACCGTAAATGTCTGGGACCGAAGTATTGCTTGACAAATCATGCAAAGCGCTATGAAACGGGGTATTTTGCACTCCCGAAAACGAAGAATAAAGATTAGCTTCGCCTAAAAACGCCATGTTGTGACTGACTTGTGATTTCAGTGTGTTCTGCGCAATCATCGCACGCAGAGTCAACTCCGTAAAGTCACGAACCTTACGAAATAATCACAAACGAAACGTTAATATCAATCGTGGTGCATATAAAGACCCGTTGTACACCTCGAAAACGCGGGGATCAAGCGATCAGAGTGAAACTTGGGCAATTAATGCCTTATTTTGGCAAAAGGTGGAGCGTCTTTTTACTTTTTCAAAATTTGAAAAAAAATTTACAGATTAGTTACCACCCACAGAAATTGGCCAAATTTTCACAGTTACACTGAACTGGTCGAACTATCCGGTATGATGCCACTCGGCGGTGATGAAACACACATTTTGAGCCCAGTCCTATGAGATTTGATGGTGCATTGACGAAATGGCAGCTAATCTGGTTTTCGATTACAAAGAACACCGAAATCTCATTTTGGCGACATTTGTTACCAGCCTTTCATGCATGCCGGTAATTTTTTATCGACATTACACGCATACATTACCGACATGCGCGTAATATCGGTAACGAATGTCGCCAAAATGAGATTTCGGTGTACTTCGTAATCGAAAACCAGATCAGCTGCCATTTCGTCATTTCACCATCAAATCTGATGGGACTGGGCTCAAAATGTGCGTTTCATCACCGCCGAATGGCATCATACCGGATAGTTAGATCAGTTCAGTGTAACTGTGAAAATTTGGCCAATTTCTGTGGGTGGTAACTAATCTGTAAATTTTTTTTCAAAATTTTGAAAAAGTAAAAAGACACTCCACTTTTTGCCAAAATAAGGCATTAACTGCCCAAGTTTCACTCTGATCACTTGAGCGGTATAAGAGTTTTGCATCCCCGCGTTTTGCGATATCAGCGCTGTTCAGCGTCGGTTAGCGCAAGCTATATTGTACGCACTTGCGACTCATTTATTGTGGTCTTCATGGTGGTGATTTTGACGCGTCGCTTGCCGCCATTTTGTTATGTGTTTCGGAACGCATACTCGAGACTAATATTAATTGCACGGTGATCGAGCAAACAGTTAAAAGATTATTTTAATCTCAATAGCGTTAGTAGCCACGGTAAAAGAGAATACGATTTAGATATTACCGTTGCTTATCGTACAACGAATAGCTTTAATTTCACTACTTAAATCACTCGATTCTCAGTGATTCCGTGCATCTGAAATCGCGATCCAAATCGTTCCGAGTACGTGACCCAAGCATTCGCACATCGTGTCGTCGTTCGCGTTGTATGGTACAAATAGTGTTGCGGGTAAATTAGATACTACGAAATTGTTTAGGATGGGTACCCAAAAAGAAAAGGAAAAGGAAAAAGAAAAGGACAAGGATAAGGAAAAGGAGAACTCAAACCAGTCAGCCGCAGGAAAAAACGCCAAGTCATATGGGAAAATAGTGCTTACCCTTCAAAATTGCCTCTTGCCTGAAGAGAAATTAAACTCTACTCCGTCCTACTCAGATGGCTTGGATACGGAGACAGAAACTGATCTGCGCATCCTAGGATGCGAACTGATACAAACCGCTGGGATACTTTTAAAACTTCCTCAGGTGCGTATCGTCAGATAGAGTTAATTACGCTGATACATTTTAAAAGTTTGAGTATGAAAAAATTGAGGAAAGCAAATAAATAAACAAATACTGAAGGTACGTCGGTTGGTATTGCTAGATCAGAGTTGCGGAAACTGCTACTTTGTTGCCCCGCGGTATCATTGAGCGTTTAAGGCTTATTGAATTAGTTGTGAATCCACATTACATGGCGCAATAGTCACGGTAACAATGTTATGTTGTTTTACAGGCGTCATTCGTTGACGAAAGGATCATTGTCTAAGGAATGATCCATGGACTACGCCAAATCGATGCATCAATGAAGCAACCGATCTTGGATACAGACTTGGTTCAAAAAGCATCAAGCCGGCGATACCCAAATTGAGCATCGGTTGAACCCTTGATAAAAAAAATTCTCAATCGACACTTCGGTGTACTGTCAATATTGTCCCATGTAGAAACCTGTGCGCTTTCAGTGAATAATCTTATACAGAATTAAAAACAGTCAACAAAGCGTAAGATATTAATTCCAGATGCGTCCAGATTTATGGCCAGAAATATGGCATCGATATCACGCTGTCAAGACTTGTGTTCATAGTACAAAAACTCTTGAGACTGCAATTTTGAATAGCAGAAATACGGGGAAAGTAGTCTATTTCCAAAACTTCAAATCTTGTTTCAAACGTTCATTCCGACGCCCGTAGAATCTAACACAACCACTAATTTAATGGGATATAACCAGCAAGTCAGAGAAGAGTCACTGCAAGAGTGCCTAGCATTGTTTTGAATGCTCGTTGTTTATAAAAAAAAAAAAAAAGAATTCACTCCCTAGCTACACAAAAGTAGAGTCTGAATATCTTTAAACGGTATGTGTAACTGGCACTGAATTACGGTTGATTGGGGATTAATCGATATGAGAAATTCATTGCTCCGCACAGGCTACTATATGCGCTAAATAACTCTCCAGGCAGTGATCCTCTAACGAATGACGTCGAAGTTTGGAAAGCATATTGCCTAGTGTTGATTTGTAACGATGTTTCTCATGTTTTCTTCCAGGTTGCTATGGCCACTGGACAAGTGATATTCCAGCGGTTCTATTACAGTAAATCACTGGTCAGGCACAATATGGAGACAACGGCGATGGGATGCGTTTGTCTGGCGAGTAAAATTGAAGAGGCTCCAAGGCGCATCAGAGATGTCATTAATGTGTTCAATCATATTAAACAAGTTTCAAGTCAGAAGTAAGTGCTGCAAAATTGAAGAGTAGGAACATTACCAATGAGAGATATTTCCAGCTTTTGTATCACTAAACTTGAATGCCAACTAAAGTAAAAGATTGCTCTGCGGTCAAAGAACTTGATCCATAATTTTTTTCTATTTCTATTCATAGGACTATCCAGCCCGTCGTACTGGACCAGAGTTATGTGACGCTAAAGAACCAGGTAATCAAGGCAGAGAGGCGTGTCCTGAAGGAGCTAGGTTTTTGCGTTCACGTTAAGCATCCGCACAAGATAATCGTCATGTACCTTCAAGTTCTGGGATATGAGAAGAACCGTGCGCTGATGCAACAGTGTTGGAACTACATGAATGATTCGCTTCGCTCAGATGTATTTCTGAGGCATCAGCCAGAAACTGTTGCTTGTGCATGCGTTTATTTAGGTGCACGCCAGCTGCAACTTCCACTGCCCGCGACACCCGCCTGGTTCAGGCTATTCAAGGTCAGTGAGTCGTCCATCAGAGACGTTTGCCGACGAGTTTTACGTCTCTATGCTCGACCCAGCGTCAGTGCCGAACAACTGGAGAAACGCGTGGATGAACTTCGCAGGCGGTACGAAGAAGCTAGAGCCAAGGCAAGGGGTGGCGAGGTTGACGGTCACACGCCCAGCCCTCCACTACCAAAGCATCACAATGCTTGGGGAGGATTCATCAGTCGCAGCGGGACACATGCTGCCCCTGAAAGAGCAAAATCGCCCAGGTACGATGGAATGACGAAGTCATTAGATTTATTTTCATTCACAATTAATCAATCCCTTGCATGCAGTTATTGAGACGCGAATTCACCTGTCGAAACAGCTGCAATAAAGCTGTACTTCTATGTAAGCATCATTGTTTTATTCTTTTGTCATTTTCAGGCATTCCAGATCTACCAGCCTCTCCCCTTCCCGAAATGACATTGCAAAACATGGGAAGCGAAAGAAACACTCAAGTAGAAGTAGATCGCGGAGTCACAGCCACAGCAGATCGCGCAAACCGAAAAAGACCCAGCGGCGAAGATCAGGAAGCCACAAGTCGTCGCGGAGCCACTACAGATCTCGTAGTAGATCGAGGGACAGAGGAGGGGATCCAGATAAAACAGCGAAGCATCGAAACAAGCATAGACGCCATTGATCAGACAGAATTTTTGTAAGAAAGAACAATTTCATTTCCTATGTGACCATGAACATGTAATTTAGTCGAATTATTATCTTAGGTATATTTACTTAAGAGTAATCGCGGCTCCATTAACAAATGATATGAATGTATTTTATTAAGTAACAATCAAATAAAAGTTATATTTCGAATGAGAGATGCTTAGGCGTTCATCATTTTAGAAAAACCAGCCGGAGGGGCTTTTTTCCTTTCAGCGGCTACTACTGGAGCAAAGTCCAAGTTTATCAACTGCGGCAAAACTGTCAAAATGAATGATCTGTACGAGGGCACGGATTCTATGGGATTTCCGTGCAGCGTTAGGTTTCTTAGCTTGCACAATTTTCGCAGCTTTGGAACACTGTTCAAATTCGAAATTGCATTTCCATGAATGTAGAGTATCTTGAGATTCGGGAACTTCGTTATTTCATCGTCGATCTCGGTTATGTTATTGAATGAGAGATCTAGCCAAGCCAGACTGCTCGGCTCTGCCAGTATTCTGTTGACCAGATTTTCCAGTCCGCTCATCGAACTCAACAAATTGTTGCTAAGCCAGAGGGAACTCGTAAGGAAACGTTGATTGGAAGTGTGCAATGGCACTTTGCCCACACGGATAGATCGAGCCCGTTGGAAGTCAAAATCTGAAAAAAATCTATGACTACGTTTACCAGTTAAAAAATTTGTATCAGTCAAGTTTTGCTCTTGATCTTTCACAAATTGTCGAACTCCTTTGCAGTAAATCGATTAAAAATGTCGTGTGTAGTACCGTTCATATTTGTTGCTTTTTTGAAAGAAAGGTCCATCGGAGGCCCGGCTTGCATTTCCTCGTGATCGTCACGACGATAAGCTGATAATCCATTTCCCAGGCCATTTGCATTCGCCATTTCAGAGGTGATATAATTTAATCTGCGGATATTTTCATCGATTGCAAGCAGATGATGAAAAATTTAATTCATATGTTTAAAAAAATTAATCTGTCTTGAATTCGTTTAATTTATAGCATAGTGGAGGATTATATCGATCCAATGAAATCTCCACAACACTCCGCAGTTACCATGATTCTGAAATCTGGCAGACCATTTGGCATTGCACATTTCATGTTCTGATAAACAAACAATCTTTGCTTGCTAACTTCATGCTCCAAATACGGAGTAACTTCATCTGAGCATGCCTTGAAAATCGAAATTAATTACAACATGATTATAACATTGATATGTTAACGGAAATACACTTTATTTCAATCAACGTACATACAAATTGAGAATATATTATCCTTTACCATTTCTCTCTGTTTTCAATTCATGCAAAATAGATATTCTAGGATTAATTGCTATGCTGATACTGCAGTATGAGTTTGGCAAGTTGCCCACGATTACCAAGATTCAAACTACGAGCTTTCATACAATCTGTATATATTGCGTCACTTTTAGTTCCTCTGCAATTAATTTCTTTGTACCGAATCTTCAATGCTGGTTCCAGTGCACGAAACGGGTGCAAATCTCCAAACAAAATGAATAGTTCAAATGCAGAATTGATTAAATTCTGTTCAGGCAGCTTTAAAACTGTCGCTATATCTCGATCGGCTCGGACAGGTGGAATTATACTTTCTGCCAATTTCCGTACTAGAATATAAATTGATATAGATATCACTTGTGGATTTCAAAATTAGTCGTATAGGTCGTGAGAAAAACTTGCGACAAGATTGTCATCGATTACTCACTCGATGTGTAATCTTTGGCGTAAAATGCAATGTGGTTGAAATTATACTCGTCGTATCTTCCATAGTTTCTGTTTACATCCAATTCGTTCTCTTTGGCTTTTGAATCCGTGTACGCAATGTCTGGGTGATATTCAGCAAAAGGCATTGGGCTGAATACTTGCCATTGGCTAATGGTATTCATTCGTACCTGTGATCATTTTGTAAAAAAGAGGTATAGAATTGCTAGAGCAAAAATAGATGTCGATAGTTTCGATTGACTTACTCTGTTCAAGTAATCGACCTTCAGCTCCATTTCAGTTTCAACAAATAAAATTAAACTCTCAGGGGAAAACTTTCTGACTACCAAGTCTGTTACAGCAATTTTTAATAATGGCTCCAGTTCAATCGAACTCACGGTCGTTGGCAAGCGGATCGAAAGCCAGGTGACCTTAGACTGATCCTTTTTATATTTCTCTGTCAATGACAAAGCATGCTGTTTTACATCGAAAAACACATCGTCCTTGTCTTTCGATGGTGAGTTTATATCATAAAGAAGCACCTGCAGTGTAGAATGCATTTTAAATTTGAGTATTACAACTTTAGTGATTAAGTAAATTATTTTACACAAAGTATCCTATACGTACCACCATTAAAAACGTTTTGTCTTTTTTCTCCATGCAGGTTTGAGCATAGTGTGACAGAAATTTGATAGTTTCATTCTTTTGAAACTTGTTAACGGTTAAAATCAAATTAACTCTGGCATTCTCAGTTACATACGGAACTGGCAAAATCTCTACTTTGCCAAGCGGCTTGCAGATCTCGATCCTCTTCACTAACTCCTCCTTGGTTTCTACTTCATCAAAGACCAAGTCCAAAATATAATCCATGCCCCTCGAAGCGTCGTACTTTTTATAGCCATTTAAGAACTTTTTGAACTTCATCTTCCCCTTATAATTTCCTTCGATTCTGTCGATAGCTGCTTTTATCACATAATCTACATCTACTTTGACGCTTCCTTCAAACTCCTGCATATTTTTCAAACTCTTATCCAAAGCCATGTGTGTTTCATTGAAGTAAGTCCATTTGACGATGTCAAATCGCCCAGGAGGCTTGTTCCCTGGTTGATTGCCAATGGGCCAAGTCACGCTGTGATCCTTCTCCGGTCCCAACTTAGCAGTCTTCAATATCTCTTGGCGCAAAGTGGATATTTGATCTCTGACCGCTGCCAGCTCCAGCTGAAATTAATTTTTATATCAATTCACAGTGCGGACCAAAAGACAAAACTTGATTAACCACTAGGCGGCTGGGATAATACCAATCGGCATCACCTCAAGGTCGAGTCATATTACTGATCAATTTGGAATGTTTTTGAGAGAAAAAATTTTCAAAATATGAATTGCGCACATTCATAAATGCCAGCCGCCTGGACGTTAACATGTAAAATTACCCTGGCAATATAGGCGTTGAGTTTGTAAATGGTTGAGTGGTGAAGAACAGGATAAACACTGACTGGAGATTCGGAGTAATTCTTAGCTATAGGTGCGTAAAGATTAGGCTCTAGGGTAGAGCTTTCATTAAGCACTGTGGATTTGATTGTTTGTCCTTGAATAGTGTTGGTGCAAGGCAGGGACGAAGAGTGAACGATACATCTACCAAAGTTAACATCGTCAGAGTCCGAATATGTGTTTCTGACGCACCAATCCAAGTTATTTTTCATCTTTCGGACCACCGAATTACTCATCAAGATACCTGAATCTGAAAAGTGAGTGAAGCTTAGTCACGATGTTTGTTGAAAGAATAAGTGTTTTGTGTTACTCCGTCTTATGAAAAGCACCCACCCAGAGAGCAATAGGTATCAAAACTGGTGGCAATACCCAGGTGAACGTCCTGACTGATGCTGATTTTGTTTACAAGTCTTGTCAATTTTCTAACATCTACATAGGTCAAATCTTTGATCAAATAGTAGTAATCGTAATCTTCGAGGTAATTGTCCATTATGTATTTGAGTACATGGAACGGTTTCAGAATGCTTCTGGTATCGGTGAAGCCAACAATCCCAGGTAGCGAAACATTTGGTTTAGCTCCCTCCGGTATCGATATAAAGTATCTGATTTTGTCTACGAGGTGAGCAATGGTTTTGTTCTGAGCTACACCTCGGCTGTAAAGATATTCCCGACTCGTCAGTACACCGACAAATAATTTCTCCCTTATGCCAAGCTCTGTTGAATAGTATCTAGGGCGCATGAAAACCTTGGGAGTTTTCTTCGCTCGCAGTGGCTTTCCTTCAAGGTTCACCTTTGGCTCGTAAATGTCGCTGAATTTCGGCATGCTTAAAGGAAGTGCAAGATCTCCTGCCGTCTCTAGACAATCGCCGTCGTCGGTTGGTGTAAAAAACGAGCTTATGCATAGTCCGAAGCACATGCCGAAGATTAAATATACGTTGCTTCGACAGTACGAAAGAGAGAGTTTTGTTATGGTATTCATGATTTTATTATTAGATACTGTATTGCAATACAATTTATACAGTCCTAATTAGTTGCTTATATCTGACTGAATTGAATTATCACATAATGTACATACATGCTACATACTTTGTTATGATCACATTTCAAGACAGTGACTAATGCAAGCTGTTATCAGTGATTGATGATCAGTGATCGTAACAACTCGTTAATAGTTAATTCAACGAATGGAACAACGGTAATTGTTTGGGGATAGAAAAAGAAGAGAGGAAAAAATGAAACTAGTGGAGATGGAAGGTTAGGAATACATGGCGGGAAATTTGAACATGGAATAAATCACAGCCGATTATGCGTAGCTCCCGTTATTTGCCGAGGTATTAATTAACAGGCTATATTGTATCCTCTATTAACAAATAAAGCAGTTTTGGTTAACCAGTCGACAATACTGCTGGATGACACTTGGTATTTTTCCTGTCAGCGGCGACCATTTTAAAAATGAACGCAGTAAGCGTGCGTACGCTGACTGATGTACGCTGCTAGATGGCTGCTAGAACCCGGAGCCGGATGTTTTCAGCAAGGTCAATCGCGTGATTGTTTATCCGCCATTTTGTATTACTGTTCAGGGTCCAGTTTTCCTTGAAATTTTTGTCTCGCAGTGGTGTGAATTTTGGAAAATGAAAAGCGTCAAACAATCTCGTAACAAAGTTTGAAACCCATGCCAAACGGATTCGTTGAAAATCGTTGTTTCCCAACTGTACAAACATTCAGCGCATTTTTAAACCACCCTCTATCCCCATACGCAAAAAAAAACTATAATAATGACGATCTGTGACAAGTTGGCTTTGACTCGTAACCCAACTTTCTTTACATTATTTTGAGCTCTAATGGCGATTACCAAATAAATCGCAGGGTTTTCGCTCGCTCCTACAACGCAAGGTACATTTCAAGTAATTATTTCATATTATCAAACATTCTTCAAATCGCCCGTTCGGAATTTCACACAGAATAATTCAGAATTTACTTTCTAATTTCATTATCTATACACACACTTCGCCTTCACATATGATACAATACACAGCAATACGTCTACCGACGCAATCATTTCGGACCTGTCCTATTTTTTTCCGTTCTTGACTTTGGTTTTTCCCTCTTGCAAAAATCCGCCATCTGTTTTCACCGCTATCAAAACAAGCACATCTCACAATCTGTGCTGCAACAACATTCAAAGCGATTCTGTTTAGGTTACATAATTCTACACCTGCTATGCCTTCTTGTCTATTGTATCATTCGTCCCGCTCTAATTGTCCATCAATGATGAAAATTTTCTATAAATGTTTGTTATCTGATATTTTGCAGAATGTCGGGACAGAGCGGAGGATATCGACTGCATTTATCTACCCTTAACGAGCAGTTGACTTGCAAGCTATGCAGAGGATATTTTATAGATGCCACTACGATCATCGAGTGTCTTCACTCATGTAATTATCTTTATATCACAACTGTTATTGTATAAGAAGCGTAGGAAAAAAATGATTTTTTAGAGACTATACTTGAAAAACCTAACTAATGTCCGTTCGCCTCATGTGTTATTCACTTTCCTTTTTTTAACTCCACAGTCTGCCGTAGCTGCATCATCAAATATTTGGAGAGTAACAAGTATTGCCCGATATGCGAAGTACAGGTTCACAAGAGTAAACCGCTCCTGAACATCCGACCAGATCACACACTCCAAGACATTGTTTACAAACTAGTTCCTGGCTGCTATCAGAGTTAGATTTATTTCCAAGTGGTTCACTATCATTTCACCTTTCATATCACAAGGTTGCCGAATTGACATTCCTTGCATTTTCCAGATGAAATGCGATGCCGCCGTGAATTCTACAGCAAGCATCCCGATGCGAGGTCGCAAGCCAGCTCCCCGGAGTCTAGGGGCGAGCCGATCGAGTCTCACATTTACTCTCTGGACGAGTCGCTGAGTTTGTCTTTGGAATATTACATCCCAAGCTCAAAGGATCAAGGCGAAGGTGATAAAGAATCGGCAGCCAAGACATTGCCCCGAAGATATTTGAGATGTCCAGCTGCAGTGACTATCTTTCATCTGCAAAAATTGATACGTGCTAAATACGGGCTGAGTGAAGCTCACAGAGTGGACATTATGTACAAAGAAGAACCCCTGTGTGGCAACTATACACTTATGGATGTCATGTACATTTATCACTGGAGACGAGTAAGTAGAATTTTTCAAATATAGCATAAAAAGCGAGATATAATATTTTTGATAATGTTTTCTGTAATTTTACAAAATCGTATTTATGTTTATGAGGTGAACTGACTACAAAATAATAATTGGAGTGTCAAATGTTGAATTTTCAATATGCAGAAAACTCTGAACTTGAATGACACCTTATATTTAGATCTTAACTTGTTAGACGATTGAGATATGTAATCAAAATTCTTTTTTGCATTTTTTCATGCCTGTGCGTATTTATGTCATGTTTTTACACACGGCTGTTGCAGAAAGTACCGTTGCATCTTAGCTACAGGATATTTGAGTCTTCGCCGAAGCGTTTAAAGCTGTCCGAAGATAATCACATGTACGAAAAGATACTTTCTAATACCAGGGTAGATTCGATCGAAGTAAAGCGTGAGCAGAGCGAAAAGCGCGAGTGGAAAGAGGTGCAATTAAAGATTTCCGAAACTGGTGTCATGAGCGTAACGAACATATCTAGTTTTGAAAAGAAAAGTGCTAGCAATGGCGATGGTAACTCAGAGGAACTGATTACTATCGATAAAAACGTTGACAAAGTCGAAAAAATGCCTGAAGTTGAAAAAGAGGAGAAAAATGAAGCTCCGATACTGGAGAGTTTGATCAAAAAAGAAGAGCCTGATAAATCTAACGTTGAAACGTTACTAAGTACAACCATTCCTCATACCGAAGTAACTGAGAGTAGCAAAAACTTTTCGTTCACACAGGAAACAAGAATGGTCTCGTCTAAGTCTGAGGGCAGCAAAAATACCGATTGTTCAGAGTCACAGAAACCTGTGCCAATGCTGGTAGAAAATTCCTCAAAGGTGGTAACAAGGTTCGACACCGAAGGTGAGAGTCTTGTGAGTCAGACGCCGAAGGCCAACAACCAAAGCAAAGTGAAAAATAGTTCGACTCAGGATTCAAGTCAGGTGAAAAATAGGCAGGAATGCACCACCTCGAGTACAAAAAAGGCCGATAGCCGGCTAGTGAATACGAATAATAATTTAATAAGCACAGAGACGAAGGGTAATCCGAATCAGAAAGAGAATTCTAAAAACTCTGGAAAGGAGATAAAAAGTGCCTCGACGAGTATCGAGACCAAACAAATCGTTCCCAATTCTATACTTTCCTTTCAACCCAAAGTGGGACAGGTGAACAATACGTATTCTAAGAAGATTCCGAAAGAAAAAAAGACAATGCTGCTTAACTCGAGGAAATTGGATTCCAAAACAGCTCCAGAGCAATCGAAGAGCGATGTTAAGCCCTTGGCGTATTTTCCCATCACAAAATCTCAAGCAACGGCCACCGTTTCGTTAACCAAACTGGCTACCACTGTTGTCTCATCACCTCACTCCACAACTATGGCTACACAGGCGGTAAATACATTTGTGAGCATGCCACAGGGTGGTTGTCTCTTTGTTTCAGCCCCTCAAATGACGACGTGTGTTTTATCAACTACTACCACAATGTCGAGCATTCGAAGTCCACCGACTGTGAACAAAAGTATCCTGCCGTCGCCTCAGAGGTTGGATTGCCAATCCACAAAGCCAGTAGATTCTAAGGCAGATTCTACGGCAACATTGAAATCGGATTCGACTGGCCAGAAAGTCTTCCTGGTCAAGAATAATAACAATAACCCGCCGACCACCAGTCAGAGCTTAGCTTCCATCGGTCTTAACATTTCCACAACCCTACCTGACTCGGTGGCAATGAGTCCAAGCGTATCGCATGCCGTGCAGAATCTTGTGAGCGTTTCCCAGACAAAAAGCACTGAGTCTAAAGGTGAAAATAGCTTGAAAATCGGTAGTTCAAGTGGACGGCAAGGCCCCGCTCCCTCGGACATACAAATGGTGGCCCAGAGTCTGAGTGCTCACTCTGGTTCGTCACCCATCAGTAATAGTCCCCGTTTGTCCTCGTCACAAACTTTGACCGGTACCAAGAGAACGAGCTCGCAATCCGGCATCGAGATAACCAGCATCTATACAGTACCGCCGTGCCCGGATGCCATTCCTATATCTTTGATGCCGATGAAGCCAACGGTGCGAAAGAACGAGATAATAGCCAAGGGGACTAATTTGAACGAGATATGCGCCAAAATTGGGGAAAGTTCTAAGGAGAAAATCAAAGCAGCGACAAGATCGAAGCCGGAGTTACCGAATCTATTGAAAATAACGAAAAAAACTTCGGTAGATTCCAGCAAATGTATTCCCAACGTACCTAACATCCCCGTCTACACATCTAGCCAAAATTTAATCCCGTCGGAAGAAAAGCCGAACGCTTCCGTTGCTAAAGAAACACCCAAGATCGGCTCTGTTGTTTCAACTTCTCAGTCAGTCCCGACATCCGTGTCATTGCAGAAGGGTTGTTCCATCAAGAAACAGTCGCAGCCTGTTGGCTATAAAACACTAAGAGATCCGCCAAAATCTTGGAATCCGACATTGTCGAAAAACAACTACGTTGCTGCCAGGAATCAGGCCAAAGAAATGCAGACCCAAAGTCAGGGGATCTCGGCGTCGGATGGCAACCATACCAAGCCAATAACTTCCAAGCCTGCCAAGATATTCAAGATGCGGAACATGCCGCGATATCTGGGCAATCCGTCGTCTGGCGTTAAGCGAATGTACGGAGTATCGAATGAGAGCAAAGACAAGGATCAAACTGTGCAGAATCCTCCAAAGAACAGCTCTCTCAGCATGATGACCATCGACCCTAAAACTCTGTCACCAATTGTGTCCAGCGCCAATGCACCCATCGTCACACCGCCCCCTTATTCCCCAACTGCGAGGAGCTACCAAAACACCCAATTCTCCAGAGATATGTGCCGCAATCCAGGTTCGCCCATATCGCCAAGGAATTCGCCAATCAACATGCTCTCGACGAATCCCTTCATACCATCGCCCACGTTGACCACAAACCCTAAACTAATATACACCCACTTTCCGCCGCCGTATCCCGACACGAGCCGCTTTCCGAACCCCCTCATAAGATCGCCGATCGGAATCCCCTCACACAGTGCCTTTCACAGCAGCCTGCCTGCTTCCATCAACAAATACCAACGCTGCAACTATCTTCCGGCAGCCGCAGGCTACACGACCGCGCCTCCTCCTCCGACGATTCAGAAAATTTTACCTAGCATGCACTCTTCCCCCAAGTCACCAAAATCCACTTCAATCAATAACAGTCCCATGTTTCCCGTGGGCAAAAGCGAAGCGCAGCTTCCAACGAGGGTGGAGAACATTGCTTTGCATTTGGCTAAAAACGCAGCTCAACAAGAGCTCAATATATTTAATCTTTCGAAGACAGGAAATCCGGCATCGAATAATTTCCCAAACCTGTTGACGACCACCACCGTTACACTTGTCACGTCTGCTGGGTTCGCATCGACGGACACTTTGCCAAATGTCACAACCCAGACAACCGCGAGATCCAAGCCTCAGCTGGAGGTAAAAGTATCCGAGACGGAGAGTCCTAAACTAAAGTCCAAAGAACCAGAAACTGTGGTTCTTGAAAGCACCCAAGGATCTCCTTTGACGCCGAAGGTGAAAAGTTGCGAGGATGACTCGGAAGCGAAGGAAGAAAAAGATGTTGAAAAGAAGAAAAAAACGCTTACAAAAGTTAATGGCGACGTAGCTACCCAAAATACAAGTCCTGCGGAAAAAACTGAGAAGGAACAAAAGCTGTCAAAAAATACCGAGGCAAGTTCAGTTTCTACAGAGATAAAACAATCGAACCTGAAAGAGCTTGAAAAACCAGAAAAGCAGGTAGAAATAAATACTGAAAAGATGTCTACTGAAGCTAAAAGCGAGGATGCAGTTCGCAAAATGGCTGAACCGATTCAGGGGAAGAAATCGGATGTACAAAGAAACAAGCCGGAATCGTAATTGAAAGACGCAGGTGGTAATATTTGTATACTGTAGTTCTGAGTTTAATGATTTCGCCGGTTGCATACTGAGTAGCACCCTGTATATTACTGTAAATAGTCGATGGAAATATTGTTATTTACTATATTATGTGTTGAGCACAGATCTTACAAGAATAAGTTGGTTTTATCGAACGGGCGATTAAATTCGAAGATACTGTTATGTCATTTTTTTTTTTTTTTTTTTTTTTCACAGTTTGGCACGTTAAATGAACTAATCGTTCTTCTCTTTTTTAATTTCTCTTTAAGCTCATTAGAATCTTATTGCCGGCTAATTCGATCGATTCGTAGGCAATTTTATTTTATCCTCGTGTATGGTCAGTTGTAGTTTTACATTATACTTATTTCATCCTTTCTGACTAAAACCAATCAGCCTTCGATAGTACTGTCAAATATTTAATAAAAATTTATCATGTACTACCCACTACACGTAACTATATTACACAATTTAATGTATTTATAAAGAAAGTTGATTAGTCGCATAAAGAGATCATCAAATTGTACATTATTTTTTATTTAAAGAGTTTATCACACTCGCGAATCTGTAAGTTTAAAAAAAAAAAATTTATATTCAACTATTAATAAAGTTATAATAACTATTATTATTACGATCATTATATAATTATAATTTTAAAATATACATATTATATATACGTATATCACTTAAATTGTATAAGCGATAACAAAAACGGTTACGGACTATAAATGTTAACGCGTAGGCATGTAATTAACGATTAAATTAATATGTTATTTAAAAGAATTCATTTTTATGTTTGTTGATTAACAAATAATTAATTTAATAGAACAGAGGCCTGAATATTTTTAATACATGCGATTACTATTATTATTATTATTCATGCATTCGCTCCCTATAGGTGAAAACAATAAGCAGATTAATTAACGAATTAATACATAATTAATTCATTAATTAATTCAAAGGAGAAAAAAAATACTAGAATTATCCGGTACCGTAATTTTTGGTAAAAAATATAGACAAATAAGAAAAAGACTTGTATCTCACAATGGAATAGTCAAGTGCAATTTTTTCATTGATACGGCGAGCTCTTCTCATGAAATGTGTATAAGCAAAGTGTCAAGAAATGAGAAGATTAATTGATTAATCAATTTTAAGTGTAAATAGATCTGGTTGCTCTGATGTATAATCCAGAGAATTAATAAAAGTAAGAGAAGAACAGATAAGGTAAACGTGGATGTAGCGAATAGAAGAGGATTATTTAAAAGAAAAAAATAAATAAATAAGATTTATCTACCTATAGAGTTTTATGAAATTTTATCAACTTTAATATACGGATACTATTATAGGTTTAACGTAATTTTATACGATTGTAACATATATATATATTATCGAATTTCGATCCCTTTCTTTTTTTTTTTGTAAGAGTTAATAATATCGAAGCGGTGAATGTTTCTCTTAATCGCAGAGCTAAGAGCAAGAAGATGCAGCCTGCTAGCACTAATTGAGAATCGTGTATATTAAGAAAGAGTAGAAATAGAAATGTTTTCACAAACCACAGGATCTTTTGCCAAGAGTAAATTTTTCAAGTCAATCATTATCATCACCTGTTGTTGATATATCCCAAATGAATTCAAACGATTATCACAATTGTGCAATTGCAAATTAATTGTAAATTATTAATAACATGTTATTTTTGTGCGTAAGTAAATAGAATGATAGACAATGAAAGAATATGATTAAACGGTTGCGAAACATATCACATTTCAGTTAAGTCCCTTGATTATTAAATCGTATCTGTCGATTCTTAACACACCAAAATGGATTAAAGGTACTAGAAACAGTAGTTTTACTTTGAAGTAAAAATTTCTGTTAAACCTGATACTTGATAATAATCCATCGTTTCACTACTGGAAAATATTTAACAAGTGCCTACAGGAAATAATCGATGTTGAAGAGCATAGCGATTGATAGGAGAGAAATTTTTCAAATATCCAAGTCTGTGCTGAAATATTGTACAAACGTATTCTTCAATGTCTATTCGGCGAGTGAGGAATACCAGTTGTTTGAATGAAAATGAATTTCTTTAAGCATTGAGTAATCAACCGTTGAATTTTTATATACATGCAAATTAAAGCTACGTCGAGACTTGTGTGCGAGTGCATTTCCTGGCTCTGATTTCTATTGATAATTTTTAACAAAAACTAATCCTATTAATATTATTATTAATATTATTTTACCGTACTTTGATAAAATGTAAAAATGATGTTGGAGAAAGCGAAAATCTTTCGTAATCTGTTGCAAGTATTATACATAGGACGGTTTTATAGTAATATATTTCTGTTAGTTTTTAATAATTAATCATAGTCGCGTTCACGCATACAGGAATTCGTTCTTCAACTGTGTTTCTTTCCTTTTTACAGAAATTTTCACAAACAATTCGCTCCCTTTTTATTAAATAAATGTTTTAAAAATATTCAAGCCGTAGTTGTACGAGGCCTTACCGTATTTTAAATCGCATACTTAGTGTATAAAATAATGTAAATCTATAAATATATTTAGTGAAAATAAATAAAATGAGTAACTCTATAAGTAACAATGCGTTATTATATAAACGATTTAAGAAATAACACTGTGATTGTTACCCGTTTGTGCACAGACATGATAATATGTTATCATGCATAGATGTTATTAATGATTCGATTACAATATTTCGATAAAAAATAAAAATGAACAAGGTAAATTAGAAGGAAGGGATATATATTCAGATTTTTTTCATTGTCAATAAACTTGAATAATAAAAAAAGAATATAGTAGATAGGTACATTATATTATATTACAGATTTTGAAAGGTTTGTAATGATTCCGTGGGAAATTTACACGCGCTAACAAAAAAAAAATGTTTGGGAGTAAACTATACAAAATTTATAACGATAATAAACAGGAAATCAATTTTAGATCGGAGTATACTCCATATTATTTGTATATATGTATGTATTAAGGTTGCAAATTTATATTATTATTATTATTATTACGTGGTAGTATTTTAGTAACGGTAAAATTTAATTATTAATACAATTCTATATATAATAATGTACGTAATAATTATTATAAAATATCTGAATAAACCTTAATCTTTTTTTTCGATGTATACACTTTTAGAGATATTTAGACAAGAAATATATATTTGATTGACTATTGCAATTTATTTTTCACAAAATCAACCCGCGGTTCTTTGGTTTTTCGTTTTACATACCTGCAAAATTTTTACAGCATTCCTGTATTCCAGAGTCTCATTCTCCACAAATATTCGATTATCTTCGCCGCTGCTGGTATCAATTTAATCGCAAAGATAATGAGGCATGATGGAATTATTTTGTTTGAGGCCTTTAATGTTTATTATTATGATTATTATTTTATCTTCACCATTTTGCACGGACACAATTGTTTCTATAATTCTCATTGGAATGAACTTTTCGATGTACAAAAATGTTGTAGTCTTCTATAATGTATTATTGTTACACATATCGATATATTGTATACAGCTTGTGTGTTACATCTAGCTGTGCGATAAAAGTATTTTGTTTTACATTGGAATATATTCTTATTATTATTATTACTATTATTATGAACAATATAACAATATTCTTTTAGGGAACTTTGAACAAAGCAGTCGTGCATACTATAATGTATAAATCAACAGATACTTTTTTATTCTGCATTCCTAATTATTAATCATATAAGTTTGAAAATTTGAAAAGATAGCTCAAAAGCAAGCGATAAGAATTAAACAATATTATATGAAGCAAGAAAACACAGTACAGTCGCAATAAAGTTTGAATTTGAACAACGATAAATTTTCAAATACGCAGATAGAAAGGGAAATGATTCTGATAACGATAAAAATATTCATTAGGAAAGTGTTGGTATTCTGTATGTACTCAAAATTGACGAAAGCTTTCAAAGATGCCGGTTTTTTGCAAGGCTCTGGATATTTCTAAACGTAATTGCTACAACGCAGCCTGGATTTACCTAGTCATAAGGAGAGATGAATTGAATCATCTTACTTCAAGCTTGACAAGTTCCGGGTAATATCGTAAAAGTTTTTATTCAAATACAAGGTTTTAAAGTAACTTCTTTCAAAAAAATTTTTGGAAATTTTCTTTGTCCAATTGTTTTTCCCTTCTTCTCACACTTTTCTTATTACTCATCATATTAATGAATAACGAACATATAAAAGCTGATTAAATAATGATTACGTAGCAAGATTTTGGAATCCTGGTTACTTTCACTCAACATCGATAACCAAGATGGACATGAGGATATATTTGTTCATAAAAATTACCTATTATGTACACGTCCTTTTTTTTCCACACAACGATTGAGGTGTACCTATGCATTTATCAATATTTTTTTCAACTTATGTTTATTCTACAAGTTTTGGAGGGTATATTGATTTCAGAAAGCATCGCTTTCCTGATATCTGCAGTTCTGAAATTATAACAGTAAATCATAAACAACGAAGTTTTTGGCGATACATATAATATGTTCATTAAAATTAATAATACTATTTTACAAGTCTCGCTACTTTTTTTTCTTTTTTTTTGCTGATCTTATCTACATTTAAATGCCAATGTCAACAGAGTTTTTCCAATTACTCAATCAGTTTACACTGTGAAAATAATTTGGCATATCTGTGCAACTTGCATAGACCTGCATAGCTCGACATTTCTGATAAAGAATTCTCAAAATAAAAATATAGAATTACGAGTATTGGATTCAAATTGTTCAATTTTAACGCAAGTAATTAATTTTCAACCTGTCTTTCATGCTTAACTATACATGCATATACGTAAGTATAGTAAGAAATGGTGAATTTGATTTTAAATGCCTGTCAAAGTTGATTGAAAGAGTGAAAAAAATGTCGAAGTTTTCCTTGACAGGGATAGTTTATACTTTACTTTTTAGCTGGTTATTTTTTGTACTTTGAGGTAAATTGAATTTGGAACGTTTGGAAAGAGAAAAATTATGTGATTAGAGAGTTAAGAACTGTGTTACGCCATTTTTTAACATTCAAAATAAAATATTTCGTATTGAAAAAGAAGCAACATTTTTATTAAAAATTTAAGTAATATAAAATGAGCGAATATTAATTTTCTTTGGGTCAGCTCGTGCCGAGAGTAAATATTTCTTTTGTTTTTGCCTTAAATTTATTAATACAAATAAATAATCTCCGGCTTCTGTAGGCAAAGTGATTGATTTTTTTACGGCATCACTTTGTCATGAACTATGAATACAAAAATTTAGTTAAATTTCACTCTCTCTTTGTACCTAAAAATACAATAAATGCAATGAGATGTAGTTCAAATGCCCCTGCCATTATATGAGCTGGCATTTCTTAAATCTACGTTATCACGAGTTCACGTATTGTATTTTGCATCATTGTAATTTTCAAAAAGTCATACAAACACTCGACTACAACTCCTTTTCTCTATTATCATTAGGTTTGTTCTGTTTAATGCTGCTTTTCCCTTTGATTTACTTTTACTTTTTGAGGCTCGTTTGAGTTGTTCGTGGTGGAGGAATTTACCAGGGAATCTGATATGTCTTCGCTGCTACTGCTCCGTATATCACCTTCCATCTGTATAAAATTCAATAATTACTCTTCAAGAACAAGAAAACTCAGGATTAGAGTAAGCAACGAAAAAAATATCGTAGACTTTTGTAAAATAAAATTTGACAGCTACAAACCTGTCCAGCATAAAACGCGTTGTACGCGATCTTCAGAATCAGCCATGTCCATATCGCGTGCAGTACAAGTAATAAAATTAGCAACGCGTTAAATATGTAATACGCAGGGAACATGGACACGATTTGTGGTGCTTCTATAGTTGTGCTGTAACATAAGTAATATACAACGTATGGTATATTTCGGTGACTTGTGAATGAAAATCAATTGAACAATCGCATAACACTGATGAAACATTTACCTGTAAATAATCCAGAAAGGAAAGACACCCATTCTTGTAACAATCCAGAGAACAGTGAAGATAACAAATATGAAATCGCACAATTTTTGGTAGTTAGCATACTTTGCCATTTTTGCTGCCTGAAATGATTTGTGAAAAGTGAAAAATTAGTCAGTGCTGTCAATATCTGACTTTACTGTTATTAGAAATATTAATATCTTACTTCTAAGAATATGTCAGCGCAGTCGTGCACCAATAGGACTAGAGAACCAATTCTGGTTAAGTTTCCGACCCATGAAAAGCACATTAGGATTATGGTGGCGATATGATGAATGAACATTTGCCAGAAATCTTTTCGTTTGACATCAAAGAACTGAGAGAAGCTTAGCGACCAGTAAAACGCCATCGAGACCATGTAGTACCACCATACATCGTGAGTGACTGAATGAAACGGGTAATTGTAATAGCAATTCTTTATATCCCAGAGCCACGGCTTGTCCCACAGTATAGTCAGACCGAAAGTAAAAGAATACGTGTAGTACAAGCATCTCCAGCTAGAAAACAAAAGTTCACATATCTGTAAAATAATTAAAAATCAACCATTTTTTTCTTCATTCAACTATAGTGCCAATCCGTAATAGGTGTTAAGCTCTGATGAACAAAAATAAATACTTCCTACCTATTTTCGCAGAATTTCGTCAAGGTCGAAGGCTTGTCTTGGGATCTGCGGAGTCTCAACCACCTTTCAACTTGTCGCTCAGACCAATCCAGCTGTTTTGCCAAGGCGAGTACCTTGAAATCCACACATTATTACTCATTAAAAATTTCCTCAAGTCACCCTCCGCGGTCACTGGGGCACAGAGGGTTAAGAAACAACATTACAGATGGAACAAGAAAATGCAAGTGATTATCTTACCTGCTTGTGCTTTATTTTCTTTCCAGTATATGCTTTTTCTAATATTAGATTCGGTGAAGCCTTCTTTGGTCTTGTATTTTTTATGCCTAGTGATTTGCCAAACGGAGCAAACCAGAACCTGTAACGAAACGAGAATTGATAGATTAAAATAGTGGTAGCCACCAATTTCTCGTTTGCCGGATCAGCACGAGTTAAAATTGGCAATTTCTTTTCGGATACTGAATCCACGTGAACGAATAAATAAAATAAAGTGAAATCATCAATTAATATCTCAACTTTAATTTCATTGAAACCGAGATCATTTGGATGAATGAACATACAATTGTGGGGGGAGATTAGAACTGGCATTGTCTACATTCTTACATAACTGCTATCCTGTTAATTTTTACCTTGAAAGAAGGTAATTAAGCATGGATTTATTAGTATGGAATGTTTATAATATTTATGGGATATTATCAAGACAAATGAAATTCTCTGTAACATACGTAGCATCGAGAATAAATACGATCAGTAAACCAAGGACTCAAGGAATGCCTCATCTAAATGGCAAATATTTGAAAAACTCTCAAAGTACGAAAAATACTTTAGAAAATTTACCCACTATGAAAAAAATCGCCAGTATCGTTTTTATGATATCAGGAGCTAAAAGACTGTGTGATGTAACGGAGTTTTCTTCCTCTGCTTTCTATGCTGCACCTGATAGCAGTGTGTACATTAGTTGCATACTAATTACTCAACTCAAGGCTTATAACTGTTTTTTGTCTTTTACAAGTAGATGTGTATAGCCAATGCAACAGAGAAAACAGCATATTGAAACTGTTGTGTTACCACATTAGCAGTCATTGTGTAATGCTACATAATTGCTCTCGAATAGTTGTTTTCCATAGTTAATAGTTGATATTGGGTTTTATGAAATTTCAAATGGCTTAAAGTGGAAGAAAAATTGAAAATGTAGGAAAATCTGAAAACTAATTAGTAGCGGATTAATCTAACTGGAATATCATAAAAGTCCTTAATGTGTTTCTACATGTCAAACTCGAGACGTTAAGTTCTAATGAATGTCGAGAGATTAAATACAATGGAAATGTGACGGAAAAAGATTGGATTAAAAACCAATTATACGTAATAATATAGGCAGCAGTAAAGATAAAAAATAACTGATAAATACGTAAGTCCTTGGATCCTGTTAGGAAAAATCGAATTTCTCATTTGAGATGCATGTTGCAGGTCATAGTTGACAGATAAATCAAACTTGATAGATGAGGAGTCAACCAAAGAAGTGTGATATGCTCAAGGAAAAATGTTACACTGATAAGAGAATCGGTGTGACGAAGATAAAAGGATATGGAAGAAAAAAAAGGGGGTAAATTGGGTTTTGTGAGGTAAATATTATTGTAGAGATATTTCACGTATCTCTGAGAGTTTACGGATTAACCTTACTGTTGTTTGATGACTTCAAATAGGCGGGACGGTAAGTAGGATAAAAAATTAGGGCAACTTTGTTAGATAATTAATATTGTACGTATTGTCAAGAGCACGATCACCGGCCGTAAATCGAAGCCAATAATTGCGAGCGTGATACACGTGTTGGGCAGACAATGTAACCGTCAAGGCATCGATAATGATCATCGACCTGAGCCAAGAATCCGACGGTTTTGCCGACGTAGGGAAAACAGACTCGATCTAATAACCATGATTACGTTGATAAATGCATACCGTTCAAGGACATATCGTAGTCCCAGCATACCGATGGACATTGGTATGGGGAAAATCAAGTGTCTGTAATCTAGGAACTTGTTATCTGCGGTGGGCGCGAGATCGGCCCACGTCGTGTTCGGCGGCAACCAAATGTCAGGGGACCAAAATCCCGCTGAAATATTTCGCAGGATTTCCATCGTGTTGTGTGAAAAACGTTTTTGCACTTATACCGACTACGAGGGACGAGGTTAAATGCGCGCCGGTGAGTATCGCTGCTTTATAGTGTACTTATGCGGCATTGAACGATAAGCGAAGTGTATTTTTACGTGCGGCGAGTCGCTCCTTGTTGCAACACACTCTTGCTGCCTAGCTCTACGACGCCCAGAAACGTTAGAGCCACTACTTCACAACATTTCACACTGACGCACACCCAACTTGTAGGGTGGCGACGGCCGTTACCTTGGACCATATAGTCCGTTACATATAGCCGTTCGACGTCCACGACTTGAGTCAATCATCTAGACACCGTTGAATCCAAAAATATCGCGGCCCTGTATTCTTTGATATAGCCGACAGAGTGCAACACCATGCACGTTTCTTTAAACGATTCAAAATTTCCACCAGAAATACACAACCGTTTAACATCCGACCGCCCGGCTATAATTTTTTCCGTTTCTATTTCATAACTAGAGTCAAAGTTACTACATATTAGTAATATTACAGTTATTTTTTGAACCATTAGAAGTATTACTTAGCGCTAATCAAGGCTACGAGAAACCCCTAGAGTAAAACTACCAAGCGAGCAAAGATAAAACGCCGTATTATAGGCAACCATGTCTTACACGAAGTAGTTCGGTCGGTAATGATACCGTAGACATAACCAGCATTTATACTCGCTATACATATACACAAATGGATAAATATATATACGCATTTCTTTGATGATATAATATCAGAATATTAATACTTAGATATCATCAATTCATATCTCAATATCTCAAGGTATTTAAACCAAAACATTCTTGCTAATTGTTCAATAATTATCTTACCTGCGTTATTACTAATATCGTTATATTTGAATTATTACCATTAATCCATTATCACTACAATACCTAAATATCTGGGTTATTACACTTATTCCCATATTAAATAGATACCACAAACTAAAACTAAGTTCCTAAAACAAATTTGAATCTAAATAATATTATAAGCTTGTATGTTATACTGCAGGTGAATCTAGTTCATGCCATGTCGCACCACCGCCAAACTAAAGCTAGGTGACGCAAGCCAAATTCTCAAAATTGGTACGCTGCACTGGCAAAGTTGCGGACCCTGAAGGGATATATTCAATCGTAGATGAAAAAGCCTATCGGCCAATATTACGTTACCTTGAATATTAAATATTAAATATTAAGAATAAACCCTGAAGGTGAAGCAACCCCGTAAAACATATACAACGCCCCAAACACCTGTTCAAGCTCGCACACCTGTGCGACCCTTTCAGACAATTACTAAATTTAGGTTATCATTATAATAATCAACTACTTAACCATTACTTATCTAGTATTAAGAATATTCTTAAGTGTAGGATAATTTCGAGTCTTTACATGAAGCCACCAGTGAAAACACCCAAATTTAAAATTATTGAATATTGTAAAGCCTAACAAAGGGAGCTTTAGTAGCAAGCTAGAAGTTAGCCGGGCTACAGAAAGCATACCATATAAGGTCATAACCGAAACCATAATTAGGTCACCTTGATCGGAACCAATTATGGTCCAGCTACCCCCCAAAATCTTCGCTAGTGACTCAATGTCATAAATCTGTCACCCAAAATTGTACAGGAACATAGGAGATCGTGCCCTATATAAACGGGTGCAGATTGGACTCGGAGAGCATTATTTTTTATAAGTTTGGAACTGTTAGTCTTTCGCTCCCCCCCAGAGCATTTTTTCACCTAAGTTGTTGCCCCGTTACTTTGCTACTTTGAAGCATCATTTTTTTTACAAGTTTTAAGTGTTACCCTGTCGCTCCGCCCGAGAGCATTATTTCAAATAAGTTTACCACTGTTACTCTGTTACTTTGAGAGTTTTCCTATTGTACTATTGATTAAAACGAGTGACTAAACATTTAATACATTTAAAAATCAAGAACCTTCGTTTAAACTTTAATTTAAATAGTTCAGTGGTCCTTCACCGCTCCCTGAAGTTTCTTGTTGGAGTTCACATCGGTTCGAGCAACAAAGGTAAGTTGACTTCTAAATTACCATTATAACGAATTCCTTAAAATCATCAATCCCATCACGCGAATTTATTAACGTTCTCCATTTCACCTTAGTGATTAATCAATATTACGTCCCAGTTCATTTCGCGACTCCATTTCGAGTCTAACTCTTAGTTGTCCGGAATTGACCATTAAGACGTCACACTGTTGACGTTGCTATCTATGTGTGGCTTTATATTTTTTATTGTTAGCCTTACTTTTAGCGGAACACTTGCGAAGTGAGCGTGGCGGGAAGGTTTTAACATGCCACGTGAGAAAGTTGAAAAATCAGAAAAATAAAACTTGATAGCCGATAACGTTACTGCAATTTATACAGATTTCTATAGCCTACTTATAGAAATCTGTGACAATTTACATGAAAGTAATTATGTGTGTAGCGCCCCGGTCGCAAAATAAACTCGTTGAATTGAAGGTACTTAATGACGTAATACTCGAAAACAGTTTTGTTCATGCGAATAATTCATTATTGTATTAATTCGTTCGATAATCATGTATTGTATGTCTTGTACATTCATATACGTTTTCAAAAAAAAAATTTTTTTCAATTCTTCCGATTTGTTTTTTGGTTTTATTCAAAATAAAATGGAAAAATAAAATAAGGCACCTCTAAATATCAATATTAAGAGCTCGTATTTGGCTGAGATATTCTATTTTATGTGCTCTACCGAAATTTTGATGCGCGTTTGGAAAGGAAATTTTTTTCAGTCGGAGATTATCATCTAATGATAGAATTCCAAATTAGCATGATGTATCTACAAAATATCTGTATATTTTCGTGTATATGTACAGAATATATATAATTTCAGCCTAATAAGTACCTTTATTCAAATATACATTTTTTATATGGACAGAATATATATTTCAAAATTTACTTACAAAAATTACACTTCGCAGAGTATAAAAATACCTAGTAACAAATTATTCATGAGCTGCGTGAATATGGTAACTAAATTTCTGTAGTTTCACTAATTTACAAATTTTCTATGTGATGTATAGCTTCAGAAAATAATTATCAATCTATAATAAATATTAATAACCAATAGTCGGGTGTACCGATCTATGCAAGTTTTTTTCTATTTTCACTGTATCTCATAGAATATATTACATCCTGCTTTCCATGCTAGTTTGTAAGAAATAATTTTACAAATTTCTTAGGCCCTTCGATTTTATTACTAGTGCGAAAGTTGGCAAGTTTTCATCCTTGCATTGTGTAAGGCACTTGACTGGATAACTCGGGATTAAAGTCTCGCGGATGGCCTACATACTTGGCGATAAGCTGCGTAAATAATAAAATTGTTAGCATAATAAGCATACATGAAGTCGATGGTTTTTACTCATGTGAATTTTAAAATAATGCTTTGAGCAGTGAATTGTCAATTGTCTAGTTATACATACCGCGTTGTCAGTCAAACGAGTTGCACCCATGTGGATAGCTGTATGTATAACGAGGTATATACAAAACAGTACATACAAAATGGCATAGACCGCAATCGCAAGTAATATTGCCCAATGCTTTGTAACTCGTTCTTCTACGGTGACAATGACAAAGTAAATATTCACAGCAAAGACTACAACGCCTAAGGTGCAGGAGACGATTTTGTTTGTCCTGTTGAAAGGGAAAAGAAATAATGTAGAAATTTGAATAAAAATAAGCAAGACGTACGACCAGTACAAAATCGCCCCTCTACTCACAATCCGTTTTTGAAGTCTCCCATTATTTGCAAACTACTTGTAAATCCTATGGTCGGCAACACAGCAAATGGCAACTGCAAGCTCATCACAGCATTCAACAATTCGTTCATTGTACTGAGGTTATAGATGCTTGCTCTAAAAGCTACGGCCAGCGTAGGAATGATTGCAATTACACGAGTAACCAAGACTCGCTTCCACCTTGGCCATTGCAGGTTCAAAAATCCTTCCATTGCAAATTGACCAGCATACGTTCCAGTCATCGTCGAGGATTGACCAGATGCCAAAATTCCTATGCCCCAGATATACATAGCGGCAGCACCAAATTGACAACCCAAGTATATCCCACCGTGATAGAGATCAGCTTCGACCTCATCGGTATTGTTCTAAAGACATATTATGATCACAATCAGTATCAATTAATAAGTAATTATCCCATCAGTTGCTTCAAATCGGCACGTACCGATCTCGGAAAATGATAATTTAATAACACGCAAGTAATTATTCTGATAAGAGTAGAGTAAAAAAAAAATAAAACATCAATTTAATCTAGTTAACTCATTCAGGCGGTATTATCATTTCAAGTCCATCAATATCTGAACAACTGCTTAATGTAATGACTTATGAGCACATGACTATCTTCTTGTGAAACTCGATAAAATTTACCAATAATGCGGGAAAAACCTCCCATTATTTCTTAAAAGATTTTCGTTCTTTCTTTCATCCCAACGGCACTTTTCTACGGTCTGAAGACTCACATTTCCATAGCTGCTTTTGCGCTGAGTTTGGAAATTTCATTATCTACAGGATGTGAGGCAAAATGTTATATGGAACCATCGAGTCAATGGCTTGCGAACGAACCCTACAAATTGTAGCTCAATCAAGATGTGTACTTGTAAATTTATTGATCGTCTTCTCACCTCAAATGTTTCTATTCCCAGGGTGAAGTTGTTTTCGTAGCACATGTTATACTGAAAGATAATTAAAATGTTCATTGACGTAAATTTTTCAATTCACTAAATCTTCTGAATATACGAGGGAAAACTATGTTTTACTCGATTGCGAGTTCATATTTATCGAATACATACCACGTCCTCATTTGATTTATCGAAAAGCCCGTACGCGAATACAGAAACGACGAATATGTTTATTATAAATGAAACAAATAATGCAATGCAGGCTTCCGTGAAGAAGTACATGTTTGCATCTTGCACTTGAACTTTTTTTGTCCTGTCGATTTTTCTAGACTGGAAAGAAAACAGGAATTGATATCAATTATCAATGAAAACACGTTTGGGGACATTGAATTCCATTATGTAGATGCCTAATTCATTCACCTTAACAAGAGCGCTGTGAAGATAAAGATTATGAGGCATTATAACTGCTCCAACGATTCCGACTGCCTGTGTTATTGCATCTGTATCACAATTCTTACACCATGGTGTAAACAATCCGGCAACTACTTCACCTTGCGGTGGTGAAGTCACAATGTACTGAAATCAAATAAGGAGGATTTAAAAAGCTGTTGAATCTGCTCTAAGGAATAGAATCGAAAGCGTTTTTCATGTTAACAATCACATTGTATCAAACATACATCATTGTGATGCATTTGTTTTATTTAGATAATTCAAAACACATTGTTGAACAACAACCCCATCGAATGATCTCTATATGAGAGCTGATTGTGTGTGCAAATTTCACAAATAATAATTGTTTTGTGTTTAAATTAAAGCACATACTTTACCTCGTATCCAAACGTGATTCCCATTACGGTAATAAGAAATCCAAAAAAAAACTCTAGCTTTCGCAATCCGTACTTATCTAGAAATAAGAACGTGAAAGTATCCACTATCGTTATCAAGACTCCTCCCCATAGCGGTATCCTGAAATCATATATGACTTTCATCTATTTGACTAGCTGTAAATGGGCATAAGTAAAATTCCTCTACTTTTCAAATCACATTCATTATAATGTCATAAAGGATAAATTTCATGAGATTCTATGTACGGATTGCAGCTTACGCTTTGTTGGAGAGCAGATACAAGGCAATCGCTGTGCCTATAACTTCCTGCATATCGCTACCTACGATGGCGATTTCTACCATAATCCACAGTATGAATCGTGGAACAGTTTTGTATTGCATATAACACATCTCGGCTAGATGTGTTCCAGTTACTACGCCAAGTCTGGCACTCAGTCTTTGCATGATAAGGCTGAGAATGTTCGCACTTAACAAGACCCATAATAGCTGAAAATTAGGGGGTTTAATTGGACATATTTAATGCCATAAATATGTTGCTTGGTAAACGAATCGTTTTTAAATCTGATTGGAAATTGTATGAATCACCTTATAACTTGCTGCAACTCCAGCCTGTAAATCTGATTCTATATTTCCAGGGTCAAGGTACGCAATGGACATTAAAAATCCGGGACCAGTGAATGCCCACAATTTTCTAAAGCTGAAGTGTCCCTGTAATTAAAAGTGAAGGAATATAGAAAGGGTAATGAATATTATATTCGATAACAAACAAAGGGCAGAACTAAAAGACCATTTGCTCTAATTAAGAGCTAATCAAAAATACAAAACCGATGGTCCGCATGGTATACATTTGCCTGACTCATAACTTTCAGATTCTATCAGTTAACATTATTACAATGTGAATGTTCACTTTCATTGTAAGATTTGTATCTTTATCTTACATAGATAAACGAGAATTTACAAATTTATGAAATCCGCACCTGGAGGTTCGATCAAACGATTACATAAAGTATTAAATTATCTGATTCACGTTTTCTGATTTGATAGGAAGTAGATAAGGCTTCCACTTGATTGATTTATTCAACAATGTAACATTTTTATATCTATCATAATTGCCTAATTCAATTATCACTGTTCAATGAGTTGAAATAGTTTTATCTTGCTTTGAAAGTGCCATAACAAGGTGGCTACTAAATCTCCATCACAAAATTCCCTGACGTTTCCAGGTTTGCCAGACAAAATTTAATATTATTCCCTGACCAATTCGTATAAATTGGTTTTAGCAAATTGAAAAAATATACGTATTTCATATTTAAACAAATATTTATTTTGTGGAATTATACTTTAGTAGCATACACTTCTATTTTTTATAATATATCATATATTTTAACACTGTTCATGTTAATGGTAAAAAAATTTGTATTAGGTCTAATTTATCTAAAGCTTTAAACAGTTGTGGAACATATTCGTACGAAAAAGAATTATACTAAAAAAAATTCCCTGACTTTCCGCGAAAATCCCTGACTTTTCCCTGACTTTTCCAGAATTTCAGAATTCCCTGACTTTTCCAGGTTTTCCAGAATTCCCTGACCAGTGGCCACCCTGCATAATTACTGGTTCACACAATTTCTTATACAGTAGAACCTCGATTATCCGAATCTAGACCATCCGAACCCTCAATTATCCAAACGATGACTTAGTTTATCCGAACGCTCAATTATCCGAACATTGGCGCTAAAGATACATTGTTGCTCGCTGCCACCGCCGTGAGCAACAACGCATCTTTGCGAGTATCGCGGACATGCAATGGCGCATATCGAGCATATTAATATAAAAAAAAGCATTCGACTTTTTGCACGTGTTTAAAATAGATATATATATTTCACCGTTAGTATGTATGTCAAATTTTAATATATATGTATGTACTGTTTTTAGGTAAAAAGGTGTTGCTTATGATCTCGTCCCAAAAAACCCATGTTTCGATTATCCAACCTTTTGATTATCCGAACTAGTCTCGATCCCGATTGGTTCGGATAATCAAGGTTCTACTGTACAATATTTCTCCAGACCATTCATAGTAAGTTTTTATACCTGTTTTCCGATAGCATAAAGTTACTACACAAAATAAATATGAATTACTAGCTTTGCTTTTCCTCAATACTTATGTTTTGCTGCTGATCCTTGATAGATACATAAAATAAAACAGGATTGAAAAAAAATTGTAAGTGCCTACGTCAATGAAAAGGGCCACTGATTATTATTTATTAATACATTTTAACATTTACAAGCAAGTCTTCAAGTATAGCAATGAGAGGTTGTTGTATTTTAAGTGCTACGTGCCTGATAACAGTAATTACTATTGATTTTAGTTCTTTGATAAAATTACATACGTGATCATCCTCAGACAGATCGTTATTGTTAATCAACAATGAAGTATTTGCTTGGAGATTCAATTTCTTTTTCTTGATCTTATTATCTTCATAACTTGGACTTTTTGCAAGGCTTGGAATATTGCGACTCTCAAAGTTTAACCATTAGATTTTCGTAAATTCTGTGTAAGGGGCGAATGAGTTCGAATGAAACAAATGTCTCGCTTTCCATAAAGTACTAGGACATTAATAACATTGGTAAGCTTAAACGGATGTTACCTCGGTAATATCTGGTATTTCGATTTGTTCCTCGTCGGTATAAGTCTGTATGTTGTTTTTGGAAAGCATTGTATTTTCCGATGGTTTAATTCCTTCCAGGGAAGTCTTATTCCTTGAGTTTTCAACCGTATTTCGCTCCGGGTAGGAAGAATCCATGTTGGACAGTTCTACTGTCGGATCCATAATTGGCACGGTATCGGACTCTGAAAATATATGAAATGGTAAAGAAAACAATAATAAGTGGCAATATCATGGTCGTAGCCTACATTAAAACGTACGTGGCATTCACATATTACAGTCTGTGATTCAAGTGACCACTTATTTGCGCAACATGGTTTTACGTATTTGAGAAACAGATCTGGTGTCTTGAATGCGTAATTATAACGAAAGAAAAAAATTTGGCTAATTTACGTATTCACAAAGATGCGTAGCAAGCTCAAATAATAACAAGTGACAGAGTCCATTGCTGCAATATATGCCAGTGGGTATTATGCAAAAGAGTGTAATGACAAAAGTAATCAAAGAATGAAAGGTTCGACTTAGAATGTCGTTGACTTACGTTTTAAGTAACAGAATGATATATGTATACCAGCCTAACTCAGTCCTCGAGAGAAATGAACCTAACGAGAGACCGAGGTAAAATGAGGCAGTTATTTGGTATGTCAGGTAATTTATTAGAGAATTCCCCCACACGTTGAGACGAATGTTCAATAATCATAACTACTTTCCGTTCCGGTACAACGTATGTACAATATGGATATGCACGTGTAATGGGCATGTGGTTTGTGTAAAAATAAAACAAGTAACAAATCAGGCCTGTGGACTGATCAAATTATCATCATATCACTCCCACTTCTTTTGCAACATCTCTTTGTCGTCTGCTCCTAATAGTAAGTACGGCCAGAACTTTATGAGAATGCTCGAGGCCCCTTCCAAAGTGTAGAACATGAACAGATTTTACAATTAAAAATCCCTCCCTACTGTTCAGGATAAAAATATGGAAATGTAAATAATAATCCCGATGCAGGATCCTTAGAGGTTAGAAACTACGTCGCGCTATTGTAAACACCGTGAATTTTCACTGCATAAAACAATTTGTGTAGATTCTACAGTATTATAATTATGAAAGATATTGTGACATTTTGAACATAAATGTTGACACCGATTGACAATTGATCGGTGACGGTGATTCATGCTTTCTCTGGATTTGTTGCAGGGTTATGAATGGTGAAACTACAAGGGTGATATAAGGACTCCACAATTCTGATTTCATACTATAAAACGATGAATATAATTTTTACCCATTTTGGATGGAGGCCTTGGAGGTCCTTTCACTTTCAGTAACGTTAATACCAGTTTTCGTGCTGCTGCAACAAGTGATTGAATAGACTGATAAGAAGCATTGTTGTGGTCAGTTCTGACAACTTATCGAGTGGTCAGTGACGCACGAGGAGACGGTAGGGTAGTTGGGACTCAAAATATCTGCATACTTGTCGCGGGGGAAGGTTACCTCTTGACTATTAACGCATCGATGATTAACGCGATGTAGCACTCTTACTCTTACCGACCGAGCGAACTCATCCGTTTTGTTCCTGAACGGAATGGGTTGAAATTTCTTCGGTCATAGCTCTTTTGTAGTGGAATCGAGGAATGATACTCATATTCAGAAAATCATCATAATATATATACATATATATACATATATGATTCGGCAGAAAAAATACTGTATACTTTTCTTTTTAAATTGACAGGAAAACATACATAATAAATTACCCTACATAATAAAATAAATCTACTGTTCGTCACTCGGAGTTTAGACGCATCCTACATGTATATGTTGCATGATGTGCTAGCAACCCGTCGCGGATCCGCCCACGATTATTTTCAATTGCTTCTTGTGGCAAAACTATAAGACATAGCCATATGCCATCGCGGACTTCTTTGCAGAGCTCATCGAGATCTTGATAACTCTTGAACATAACTTTCCTGCATCTGTAAGAACTATAGTCAGCGTCCCATAAGTGTGTCGTCGGTTTCGACTTGTGCAAATATCGTCATATCTCTAAAACTATTTATCTGGTTGTAACAAAATATAGCCCAAAACATGGCCAGATATTGTAGTTATCTAGAAAAAAATAAATCAATATCGGTTCAGTAGTTCTGGAGTTGTAAGCAATCGTACGGCTAGATAGACGGAAAGTCGTACTTTTAATGCAGAGAAGATGTACGCATGCATGTAGTATAACATTTTTAACTCGACTGGTGTCGCTTGTATGTAGTACATAACATGTCGAAGGTCGAAGTAGTCAGATGTTGTTGATATTTGATCTGATATTTGAGAGCGTTTCCATATTATTAAGGTAAAATGTCTCTCCTCGCAACGCTGCCGACTCTCGACGGAGCCAAAATAATTGTTGTCGACGAAGGTAAACAGCAGTCTTACTATTCCGTCTTAAGTCGAACCTAACCTAACCTGATGAGAAACGACCTAAATGTATTGTATGTAGTACGAAAATAGTCGATTGGCTTAATTGACAAACGAATTAATAGGTGGTAATATGTATATTTTCAGATAGCGAAGCCAAGTATGCAGAGTCGTTGATCACAGCTTGGGTATCGATTTGGAAAGAAAAAGACGACAGAGAAATAAATGTTCTTTGTTTTTCCGGGCCAAAAAGTTCCAGCAGAATCTATGCCAACTCTTTGAGACGGGATGAAATCAAATTTCACGACTATTACACTTTTGATTTGGATGAAATTGACCCTTATAGTGATAAAAAGTTGTGGGAAATAGTGAGGATAGATTCCCTTAAGCAAACGTCAACGGTTGTCATTGACAGTCTTAGTTCGCTGCTTCTCTACAAAAGCCTTGCTGAAACGTGTAGGTTTTTATCTAAACTGAGCATGAGAGTAATGCAAGTCGTTTGCATTTATCAGAGGGATTTTGCCTGGCACAAAATACCGAGTATCAAAACTTTGGGAACTAGCTATGTATGTCTGGAATCTGTCGCCAGCTTGAAACTAGGTGGCGATTTGTCGTACAAAGCTTTGACGTCTCACTGTAAGTCTGGTGGCGGTATTTTACAGCAGGCTGAAATTGTTGAGCAAAATATTAGCTCGTATGAGATTCAAACTCAAAAGGTTGGTCACAAAAGTGCCCATAAGACGTCCGTAGTTCAGTCTAAATCTTCGGACAAGATTCAAGCCTCGTTTAGGATTGAGATGAACGATCGAGAGATGGAGCAGAGAAACGCTACTCCTCTGCCATATACATTGCCAGCTGTGTCGTTAAGCGAATCCAAAATCCATTATGAACCTGATGAAATTGACGATCTAGATGAGGAAGACCCTGACGATGATTTAGATTTTTGAACAATGCGAACTTCAGACTTTGCTTAATAAAATCTTTATCCTTAAATAATGTATTTCATGTTGGGTGGGATAGATAGAAAAACTGAAGATTAAATATCTCTTACATCCGTCATATATTTACTATTGATTTGTACAAATTTAAATAAAATAAATTATACAAGCTATAGAATTCTCTATTCATTTGGTGCGTTGATCCATAACTGTAGACTAGGCCATATTTTATATTGGCTAAACAGTTATAATTCTTTTCAGTCATTCTTAATGTACCACATCGATATCACAACTTTTTTCTCCTTGCCGCTAGTATTCAGTTATCATAAGAGAAAGCTGAGAGATCCTAAGATAAAACGATATAACAATACCATCTACATCACTCTCGTGATTTTGAAACAATACATTTACATAGCGTTAATTCGTAAAACGAAAACTAACGAGCTTTATTTTGTTTAAAGATATGCCTTATTAGCATTCTACAAATAACATCAATTGTTAATTATTCTATATTTGATAATAGCTGTGCTGCGGAAGACACATGCAGAGATGGTAAATATTATTCGTCTAATAAATTAGCTACATTAAAAAATGTCTCGTTTCATACAAAATATTTCCATTTCATTCTACTCCATAGAATGGTGGCTATAAAAATTCGTTGACCTGATAAAGAAATCGTATAACGGTATAAATTAAGTAGGATATTCAGACCAACCAATTGTGCGATTCTTTCTTTTTGTAGCTGATTAAAAATTTCATTTAGTAGAGTAAAACTGCTAGTCAGTAAAACTGCTAGTCAGTAAAGCTGCTATAGGATAATAATATATTTGTATGTCAAGTGCATACATGTCACATGAAGATCTTCTCATTTTAAAAGTATTTTATGGAGCTACCAGTAGTTCCAAAGGAACTAGTGTGCGCAAAGAGTAGTTTCTGGCTTCCAAACTATGCTTTGCTTAAGAAAAAGTTGAAAGACTAGGGAATACATCGATCGAAGCAAACGGTAAATTGGGTCACCCTCAATCTCACATTCTCCTAGAACCGGTATAGAATATGACAACACTTAGCATTATACTTTCATTATCCCCCGTCTTTTGTTTCAAAGTACATTAAAGCTGAATTTGATAATTCAACGTTGTATAATAAAACGTAACATTGAAACCACTGACAGACGAGACGCACGTCTGCCTGAGCAATGAACGGTAATATTAGCACCAAAATTACGCGCAGAAGGTATACAATAAATTACGATCGTGAAAATGCTCAGTCCCATCTACATGGCATAGTACCCTGGAATCAAGAAGGCATCTTCCGTACGTTACAGCTGCGACGCGATCGGACACTAGTCCAGCTTCTAATAACCAATCCACAAGATCAGTGCCAGTGAAAACTCCTCTGTAGACGCGCAGCAGCCGTCTTCGGCATACTGCGATCCGCGTACGACATTCTGCTAAGTGAGACCGAGCAAATTGCTCACGTACAGCCCTCACTTCGTCCGTCAAACTCCCCTCATCAGGCAACTGTAGAGTCTCCGCCCTCGGGAACATTTCACAGAGCTTCTTCATCCACTTGCCCAACACGCTTATGCCTGGATCCAAGCCAAATATAACAAAAGCTATCAAAGACTGCCCAAAGTTTAGAGCCACGTCCAAAAACGCGAGCTCTGCATAGACTCCGGATAATTCCTCCATCACCAGTCTACCAATAGACAGAGCCAGGCCCTGAGAGAAAAAACAGAAATCAGTTTTTTTTAGCTATTATCATTAAAATTTTGAAATTTTTCAATTGAGTAGAAAAATGAAGACATTAGCTTACAACAAACATGGAACAGAGCAATAAAATCAACAGGACAAGGTGCCGCAGAATCTGTGTATCCGGTGGTTGCTCAGTTATTAGCTCATCGTCTGAATTTTCATCATAGCCTCCCGCTCCTAATTCTCCTTCACGATTCATCAGACATCCCATACCGTTCGAACATCCGTTGTTTTCAAATTCACACGGGTGCCTGCATTTAGAAAATTGAAATATAATAAATATAACACACAAAAGACTAGGAAAATATGTTGGTAATAATATTCAATCCAATGATAGAATTTCACCTCGATATATTCGCTGATTGGGACATCAAATCCTCAACGTCGACAACGTTTCGCGGCGTGTTCACACGGTTGTTCGTCGATAGAGATGGAGTAAGGCTGGAGTATCCAGGTGGTGTTAATCTCCTCTGATATCTTTGTTGCAGCACCAGGCAGCCCAATGTTACTAAATTGTTACATAGAAGTTGTAGTAAAGTGATTCTGTTTACACATTCGAAATTCTTTTGTGACTTCCCAATGAGATGAAGTACTAACTTACCAACGAAGCAGAAGACGAGCAAGAAAACTGATATTGCAGCCTGAATTTTACCCATCTGGAAGTTTGGACTCCCCATATCGAATTCATCCTTTCCAGACGGGGTTATCAGTGTGGCCATGAGGCTGACGATTAGAATCGACACGCTACAAATTGAATCTCAATATAATTTCACTTTTTCTCGAAGCTGGTAAAAAATTGCTCTTACCCCCAACCGATTGGCAAAATCCATTTCTGCAGTTGTAACACAAAGGACAATGATCTACTGCTCAGAAACAGAAGCGTGGCCGCTAGTACAGCCGTCCAGAATCTACTGGCGTAGACCCCTCCAGTTATCATCAGGAATTGAACGTACCTGGACATTTTACAGAAAGAAAATGGAATTTTAGTAGTGAATTTGACCGATTCTTAAGGAATACATGTGACAACAGTGACTTTTGTCAAATCGTACATGGTACGGTATTTTATTATTACCATAAACAAGATGTTGTGCTCGGTGAACCCATTTGTGACCAGATTATAACTCCGATTGATGTTATCAGCTGAAACAGACACGAAAACAATTTACAGTTGATTTTGTGATCAGCAATGCGACTCTCAAGAGAGAAGAATCAGTTAAAAGCTACCGTGTGAATTGATTAGTGGATTAAAAAATGTTTCGAAACTTTTTCTTTGAATACCTGAGAAATGACAAGGCAGACAGTGATTCTGTGTGTTACACGCTTGTATTTCTTTCCCTCAAAGATAAAGAAGCAGATGAGAAGCCAGCAGCATGCGGCAGTGGAAACTGCACTGACATCCAGAGCAAATGCTCTCAGTTCTCGAACATAGTCTGCAGAAGTATGATCAGCACTGATGGCGTTGATCATTTTTGCAGAGACAAACATCAGTGGAGCCGAGAGAAAAGTGCAAGCTACCATTGCAGAGGCAATCAGGTCAATATCGATGCCGTATCGAAGTGTGAAGACGAATAATGCCGGAGCTGTTGGCAGAGTTCCATATAAAAATCCAAATGTACTCAGATCTAGAGTATCGGTTGCGTTTTCACCAGGACTGAGCAAATTCACGGATTCTCTGATGACCAGTGGTAGCGCCAGCAGTTTGACAGATATCAATATCCCAGGAATAACAAGAGCACGACCCTTAAGTGTGTGGACTTTTCCCACCATCATCAGACCTAGGAGGAAAAGTGCACTGGCTGCAAATGCGTCGCCAAATACTTTCAAAACGACTTGCAGAGGTGACGGGATTTTGTGACTGCACAGGAAATTTCCTAAGATTCCAAGTACAGTCATGAGGAGGACTGGGTTGAAAGCTATTCCTTTTACTGTTGATTTTAGCAAAGACCAACTAAATCTTCGCTCCTCGGGTCGCCGCTTATTTATCTCCAGCAGAATGAAGCCAATTGGATTCAAGATCGCCAGAGATATCGGAGCCATCAGATATAAATACGCGGAATATTCGGAGTGAATTTTTCCGTACAAGGCATTAACTGAAATAAAACGTAGTATTGAATTCATAATTTCTTAAAAATACAGAAAATTGTTTAACATATCCCTTTCAATACTGTGAAATGCGACTTTGAATATGGTAATTGAATGGTATAAACAAGTACATATTGGAAGAAATATTGATTCTACTTTTGAATGTTATTGCATCGAGAGTGTTTTTCTTGTGATAGTGATAGATGATTGTGCAGTAAAACTATCTAAAGAAAAAAGCTGTGTATCTTTGTGACTGTACAAACGAGTAGAGCTTACTATTTTCTTAAATCAGGTTAAAGATTTGCTAACTTACTCATGGGATACCCAATTGCAAAATCGTTACTTTGGGTTGCAAAAATAGCAAAGAGTGCCGCCCTCCCAGGGTTGATCGGTCGAGAAATGAGCAGAGTAATTATAAGGACGGCTGCGAATACACTAGCCTTGGCAAAGGTCACAGCCATCAAGAACTTCCAGTTGACTTGTTCAAGATCTAGCTGAGCCAAAGAAGTAAATATCAGAGCAGGAAGTGAAAATGTTCCAACGAAGGTATTCAACCCCTTCGATTCTGATTTTGTGATTATTTCAGACCTCCCGGCGATGTATCTGGAAAATAGCGAGAATATCATGTGATTTAATTGATATAAATATTAGCGAGTACTTTGATAAATAATCTTACCCGCATAATATGACGGCAAAACATTGTAACAATGCTAGGTACAAATTGTCGGTCGCCGAATTGGTTATTAGTGGATCACTCATTTTATCGAAGTTATTAGAAACTAGCTTTGTACACCGTCAGACGAGCATTGGCATGTAAGCTGCAACTGGGCGGCAACAGCTTATCAAAAATAAATAGCACCTAAAGTAATAATAACACACTTTTATCAAAAAAATATCATCTCTTCTTAAGCAAATATACTAGAATAGTAATAATGTGACAGTCTTCATCACATGGATGATGATTATGTCCAAGTTACATATTTTCTCCTGAGAATCGTCGATGGTATCGAATTAATTACCATCAAACATTCAGTGGTACTCTTAATTAAACAAAAAGTGTAATTAGAATAAAAAATCATTGAAAGCAACTGTCAAAGTTATGTAAAATTCTTGAAATCCACGTTACAAAATTAGAACAAACAATCTAATGAACCGAGAACAAACTACGAAACTGTTTTATTCACCTGGAAAGCGGCTATTTTGTCGTTAAAACTTGTTTGACATTGACATTTCTTTTCTGAGGTCAGGAATAATTGTTACACATTGTGAACGTTTTGAAGGGTATGAAATGGGTGAACGGAGCACCGCCAACTTATGCCGATTCACTTATGGTGGGGGACATTTGAAACTGCGGATTTTCATGCAGCTCTACTTTCCTTCTCGCACAAGTCAAATGATAAGTTAATAACCCGTTGATGGAACATTTTTTTATCACATGTACAACGTGACATTCTCAACATTCGAAACGTGTGGTTAATCCAGGGTTAATCCCCAAAGTCAATTCGTCTGCCTGGGATCTTGTCTGCAGCATTTACGCAGTTGAATTGATGTCAACGCCCTCTTCGTGACGCCATTTAAACTTGCGCGTCATCGTCTACGGTGTATGGTCGCGGGAAACTCAAATGTTCGATTGATTTGTAACGTTTGATTTAACAATAGGCCATTTAAAATAGATGCCATGATAAAAGAATTACTCTCAAAACTGGGTTGATGAGTACAGTAAATACAGTGTATATTCAAATAAACCGATCAAAATACAGCCTAACGAGCAATGCGAGAATCGACGACACGCGATAAATGAATTAATCGTCCAGAGTTGGCAATCAGCATAGGACTCGAGGGTCTCTCCCCATGAGTTTTTACGTTTTTATTTGCATTAATACGCGTTGTTTGGTCGATAAAGGACCGATTTGATTATAAGGAACGGAGCGGTTTGGTGGGGCGTACGCAAAGGCGCAGGTGCGACCCGATAGATTTTTACAGCACTATCGAAATCTTCGTAGTCTCTGGTGCGGTCTTTGGACTTAAACTTCCTGTTTTCGCAGTCGCTGTATCCGCAACGCCGACGAGCAACCCGAAGCTTCCGTCTGAATGTCGGACATAAAACATATTGGGGACCCGGATGAGATAGGGCGATGAAAAATTGATAAGCGTTTCGTGCGTGGATGTGTGTGCTGGAGAATAAGCGTTATAGCATCGGGGTAACCCAACGCGGCGTCATTCGTCTCGCCTTGCCTTGCACATTATACATATACCGCGCTGACACCTATCAAATGAATTGGAACTGCGCGCGTTCAATATAATAATAATAATAATCGTGATAATAATAATAATAAAAAAACCAGATCGCTCGCCGTCGAGAAGAGGGGGGAGTGATCCTAGCGCCATCGGCGAGTAAACCTTCGAACGAAAATTTCTGGCGAATCGATATTCCACTCAAATATTGACTACGCGATTGTAGTGTGCCGCGACTAGAGTGGGGCCGTCGCGATGCGCTTCTAGAAACATATTTAAAAAAAAGTGATATTGCGACCATTCGAACAGAGTGATTGCCGACAATTGCTCGCTAATCAAGTCGTAAATCAACCGACGAAATGTTATTCGGTTCGCTACTCTCTGCGGGTCTGATTCTCCTGGTAGTCGGGAATTCGCGAGCCAGTCTTCTGTTCAACCCGTCGCCGTCATCTTACGGCAATCATGGAGGTGATATTCTCATGTCCTCGATTTCTCTCCCTTGGTGGTCCGCCGAATGTTTCTCTTTCTCTCTCTCTCTCTCGCTCTCTGTCTCGCTCATCCTTATTCCTTTCTGTTGCTGCTTACCTTTCTCGCTTTATTCATAAATACAGATATTGCTTAATTTACGATTGATATCCTTACGATTTAAGCAGGTATCCATCTCGCTACCTGTATTGTCTTACAGCGACGGGCCGCTGTTATAGACGCCGTGAATTTGACACAGCGGGGATAAATCTCCGAATTCTTTTTTCCTCAAATTCGCCAATTACTCTTCGATTATTTCAGATATTCCTCTTTTCATAAACTCGTGATGATTGCGGTGAATTTTTACGCAAATAATAATCCAATATTACTTATTATGCTCATTTAATTTTCGGAGAAAGATTTGTTTCACAACGTTCCAAAACGATCAACGATAGGTTCCAGGTGTAACACGTTCATTTTGAACTTGTAGAATGCTTCTAGCGACACTCTGCCTTGGTCCAATTATATTATCCATAACATTGTTCAGTTTGAAAACTGTTTTATTCAATTCGTTGTTCGATTAGTCACTTCGGAGAGATATTTTTTTTTCAGCTTTATATCCCTTGTCCGATTCGTCAGAGAAATATACACGTACATTTTTCATTCAGTTTCCTAACAAAAAATAGTCGCTTATATGTTATTGAATTTTTTCATCAGTACCTCGACTGGATCTGGAAAATCTGGACAGCGGATACCATGGACTGGTTAAAGAAAATGAAACTCTGGTTGAAGTAACGCCTCAGATTCGTGCAACAGGTGGAAAAGTCTGTTCGTTTCGCATAGCTAACAAACACCATGGAGATGCCCCATTCGAGATTGTCCTTAAGGACAATGGAGTTGCCGAACTCAGAACTCTGAGAGTTTTGAACTGCGAGAAGAGACGCAATTACAAATTCGATATAGCTGCCATTGGATGCACAGGAGCACAATCTGAAAAGTATGATCTGTAAACAAAATGGTATCAATTGGCTATGTCAAATCTGGCAATCTGCTTGTAGAATTTCCATGAAATGAAATTGGGCATGAGTCAAGCACTACTTGTTTCTTCCAATTACTCATCACTAAAAATAAAATCAACTCGTCTTTTTTCAGCTACTATTAGGTCACTTTTCCCTACATTTGCAATGTACGATACTTTGCCAATGATACATGACATGAAATTGAATTAGACAAAATCATGAACATGCTTTATTCAATAAAATATGCAGTTTATTCATCATTTTCTGAGACATGTTTGGAAACAGTGCTGCCCATATTAACGTGTCATACAAGCATAATTTGGAAAAAAAATCCCTTACAAATTTTTCAGTGCCACAGTTCACATAACAGTCGTAGACGTGAACGAGTACGCGCCGCAGTTTCTTCAGCCGGCATACGTAAGCGCAGTTGACGAAGGTCGGCTCTATGAGGAAGTAGTGCGCGTTGAAGCTTCGGATCGTGATTGCACTCCAAAGTTTGGTGATGTGTGCAAGTACGAAATCCTAACCGCAGACCAACCGTTTGTCATCGATAACGAGGGAGCGATCCGTAACACGGAACCATTGGATTATGAAAGATCCCACAATCATATCCTCAGCGTAGTTGCTTATGATTGCGGTATGAAGCAATCCGCTCCAGCCATGGTTACCGTCAAAGTAAACCGTGTCTGCTCACCCGGCTGGAGAGGGATCCCCGAGAGAGTAGATTACGCCGCTGGGGCTGGACCTCAACCCCTTCTTCCATCGGCAAGGCTTGAGCTCTGCGACGCTCCCTGTGTACTGAAAAACTTGCGCGCAACCCTCACTCTGGCAACCGATCATATCGGAAAAGGCTGCGACAGAGACACGTACGGAGTTAGGAGCCAGCGGAAATTATGCGGCGCCGCTAGAGACAGCGTCGACCTTTTGCCTACTCCGGGACCTTCCACACCTTGGACTTCGTCACTCTCCAGAGATGAGGGGAGGGAAGCCGACGAAATATTCGAGTTTGACGGCGCTAGCTCTGCTGCCATCGTTCCCAATGAAGTGCTTGATCACGCCTTGGCTCAAAAATTTAGTGTCGGTGTTTGGGTCAAGCATCGCCCACGTCCCAGACAGGATCCTCACGTTAAGGAACACATTTTATGTGCCGCTGACGATCACAGTAAGAATTTTATGCAAATATGACAAGGAATTAACAAACCTGACCTAATTTCAATTCAGTGCTTCTATTTCACGATTTCATCAATCAGATCGGGCTTTCGTTTTTTAGTCTAAAATTCATTGTACATTACTAATGATAATTATTCCGTTACTTTTTCAGAAATGAACAGGCATCACTACGCACTGTTTGTGAGAAATTGTCGACTGATTTTACTGCTTAGGCGTGACTTTTCCGAAGGAGATCCGAACATCTTTAGACCAGCTGAATGGCGTTGGAAGCTGGAACAGGTGTGCGATGACAGATGGCATCATTATGCCGTCCAAATCGACTTTCCCCGAGTAAGTCTATTCGTGGATGGCGTGGAGCGTCATTCGGATGAAAAGAATCCGGAAGTCATCGACGACTGGCCTCTGCATCCGGCCAAGGGTATAAACACCACTCTTGTAGTCGGAGCCTGCTGGCAAGGCTCTGACAATCGCACAAAGCACCATTTCCGCGGCTACTTGGCCGGGCTTTCCGTGCTAGTAGGTAAGAACGAACAACCAGAAGTATTGTCCTGCCTCCGTCGCTGCCAGGAAGGCCTGCATGTCCCTCCGATGGACCTTTTGCAACCTGGTACTCAACTCCTGGCCAATTCCGACCTGACAGACGTCAGTATCGACGGTGACAACCGGACAAACATCGAGACCCTCTTACGCCGCATAGGATACTCGAATTCCCGCCGCTTCCCGACCCCCGGCCGCCGAAATTTCCGCCTTGACACGACAATCCTCTGCGAGGGCAGCGAAGCTAAGCCTCTTGCTATTCCCTCTGTCCAATCCTATGTAACCGTACTCCCGCCGCCGAGGCCCGGAATAACGGTAAATGGCACAGGATACGTTGCCAGAGAGTACGCAGACTTCCGTCTGGGTGTCAGAGTCTTTCCTGACGCCAGAGTTACCGCCGGGTCAGCCGCGAGGCTCGACGCCTGCGCCGTCAGCGTTTACCCAAGTCTGAACCCGGATCACGAAAGCTTGGGACTGCCGGGTGACGCGTTACGTCGTCTCAACTCTATCACAGCCAGAGTGGATCGTGACGGTGTCGTTCTCTCGGGTGCGGACACGCCCTACGACTATCAGCAGCTGATCAGATTTATTACTTACACAAACCGGAAGCCCGCTTATTATCTTGACAGAGTTTTCAAGCTGACGTGCTCGGAGCTAAGTGGACGCTTCGCCAGCAACGAGTACGTCCAAACTCTGGCAGTAATTCATCCCAAGGAAAAAAGTACCCCTATCCCACCTCCGACCCCAGGGGATCCACCAATGGCCAGAATTCTAGAACCAGCACCTGGACACGCACAGTTATCTCCACATCACGCCGAAATTCCTGAGGAATATGCCACAACGACTCTCAGGGAAGGAGGACGGACAATTTCTGGAGCTGGGGGGAGCCATGCGGTAACTATAGTCGCCGCTGCATGCGTAGGCTTTCTGTTACTGATGGCTGTCGTCGGGGCTGCACGCGTCAGAGGCGCAGCTAAGAGGCGACGATCAGCCGGTGACGAATTGGCTGCTGAAACTGAAATGGCTTGGGACGATTCCGCGCTGGCAATTACCGTCAATCCGATGGACAGATTGGCTGATCATCGCAACTCTTCGCGTCATCCGGCTCAGAGAGACGAGGATGCCGACGAATCTGGCAGCTCAGATTCAGACGACGCGTCGTACAGGGATGAGGACCTTGATAGCAGCGATTGCGAGAACGAATGCGAACCCAGCAACAGTCAACGTCACCGTCACAATTCTCCCCATGATCTAGAATGGGATCATCGTGACGTTTAATTCTTTGCTTTCCATTTCTGTCTCGCTGTTTTACCTTCGTTAAGAGGAGTACGTTGCTGACTGAGATTACGGTCGTTTTTTAACTTTGTTACCGAATTTTTTGTGTCCTGGAGACGCAGAGAATTTACCATTCTATTATTGTTCTTTTTGTTTTGCTCTATTGATCGTCGATATGCTAACCCTTTTTCTTATTTATGTTTTCTTACATCGAATTGTTGCAAATACTTGCAGTAAACGTCAGTCTCTGATCATTAGCCCGAAACATTGATTCCTCTGATAGTCACGATCAATTCGGGCGCGGTGATGTCTTTATAATTTTTTTAGGGGTAAATTATTGCACGGGTAATCAGGAAATTGTTGTACACGCTATCGTCACAGAAGAGCAGAAAACAAAAATTGATGCCCGTCAGAATAGAATCTCCGACACATGTATTAAAATCCGTGAGATTTTTACACACGCACAGTTCCTACAGGGTATGATCGTAATTGATGATCAAAAGCAAAGTTCGCATAATTGAATTGATTTATTGGAATGTTAAATGTCGGTTTGGGAGTCGACTGGCTGGTCGCTCTTTGAATTTTAAAAGAATCGTTGAAGACGCGTATTTCCACATACGCGACAGATGTCCGTCCCGCTAGGTAGCATTTACCGGCGTGTATTTGTCTCGAATTGTTTAACCGAGTTTTCATTCGTCGCAGGTACTCCTTTTACACTTTTTGAAATACGCGAGAGCCTCTTTGGGAGAGCTGATTTTACTAACTCTTAGTATACCTGCAACACAGCGCCGTCGCGCATTAATTAACACACACGCAATCGATACCCAGCTTATTGGGTATAAACACGCATTTAAAAATAGACGATTTATTTTATTAATTGATGGTAATTAGTAGTCGGGATAGGAAGCTTCTTGAAATTTAGATAATTTTTTTTTTATCTATCTTTGGTTTTATACCTTTAACTTTGACGCTTTTGTATAACGTTTTACTACTATCGTCATCGACGTATCCTTTGTTTCTAGTATTACCGCATGAATAGTGACGGGAAGAATTTTTAAACGAACAATCGTTTGTTGCTCTTTTTGTTTAACAGCACTTTCAGTCACTGTGGCGTCTTAACGCTTGCCTGATTTTTGCATTTTAGATTTTTTTTCTACTTTTGATTTCCAAGGTATAAGAATTTATCTCAATCCTGTTTCTTTTTGACTATTAACTTTCAATCTCTTAGTTTTTAGTTACAAGATACTAAACACGACTAAACGTGCTGATCCATAGACGTTGCTGCATTAACAAGCGCGTCAAATATCCTATATAATGTGTCCAAGTCAAGCGGATACTTGGTATGGAAAATCTATTATCTATATTCATAGAAACTATTGATACAATTTATTTTTCCAACGTGCATATCATATCATTTTTATACGAGAATGGCAACAAAAGCAGCAGCCTGTTGTATCAGCTGCTAGGAGAAAGGAATCTTCGTTACGAGATCTCCCATGTAGCAAACATTTATTAATTCATTCCCATAATTTTTAAATACCATGACCGTTAAAAATCGAGAAAATATTTCAAAAAAGAAGCTCCGTCTTATACTTATTCATGCGTTCGTTCAGTATTTTTTTAAAATTATTATTAACTTCATTGAAAAAGACTTTTTCTTTTCATCAAGTTATGTGATTTACGGCAGCTCGATCAAGAAATTACTATTATTAACAACCTATTAATAACTGTCAACCAGTGTTTGTTTTTCTCTTTTTCTTCTCATACACATTGCATAACGAATTGTGCAGCGCTACATCTAAGATCTCCGAAACAAAGCCAGAAATCATTGAAAGAAAACGCAAAAATGAACTGCGCCTTCAATATAATGAAACTATTGTCTGAAGCAATTTGATGTAAAGTGAATCAGAATTACAGTTTATTCCGCCTCTGGTGTCTCGTATCCTCGTAAAATTCACGTTTGTCGATAGTTTTGCAGCTGACGAGAATTCGATACAATAAATTAATTAACTACTTACTTACTACTTGCTAGATAGGTGTCCCCTAAGCACCTATAAGGATGTACTTAATGAATAACTAACTAACTATGATTAACAACAGAGAAACAAACCAACTAGACACTATAATATACACATACATACATATATAAATATATTATATATATTATACATTATAAATATATCTAAGCTATTTGCAGATAACAAAAATAACAAAAAAAAAAAAATGAAAATAAAAATAAAAAATATGAATTTGTATGTATTATTGTATTTTGTAGGGAGCTAATAATATATTGTATTATTATACATGTATATGTATACGTATACATATTATATATATACGTATATGTAAATGAATATTCATACATACATACATGAGACATCGCATGGAAGAAAAGACACGCCATGCAGGCATCTAACACAAACACGTAAACACATGCATACACGAATACGTAAACATAAAAATATGATAATTAAATATTAAAACTAATAATATTATGAATAATCACCGAATAGGTAGGCCGTGTTCGAATATTATCATAGGCCGACTAAAATTCCCTCCCATTACTGATTGTGTGTTAACTAATAAGATAATTAACAATATTAATTGTAAGGAATTTATTATGATTATGATTATCATTATTATTATTATTATTATTATTATTATGGTTATGATAATATTGGTAATATACGCTGAAGTGTTTAATTATAACGTATGACTAGCGCAAATTCTATAAAAATAATAAACCGAAGGTAAGATACTAATCAGAATACACGCGGCTGCTCGATGTTTTGCTACTATACATTGATCATTCGTCGTTTGATCGGTGGCACAGAGAAAATTAAATTTAAATTACCTCGTTATACTGCAATTGATATTGTTTTTATAAAGGACACGATATTAGCAATAGGAGATATTTACACATACACACACATACCTAAATATGCGCATACACGCTGCACAGGCTAGGAAGAGTAAAATAAAATATGGTATACACCTAAACGACATATTATATATAAATGAACAAATAAATAAATATAATGATGTCAACTGTATTTCTTTAAATAAAGATGTACATTCGGACTAATGTGGTCGCATTTCTCTTTTAGAAAAAATCGGAACCCCAGACAAAGTCACGGATACTGATTGTTCGCGGTTGGGATAAAATAAATACAACGATTCTTGTGTATTCGTTCAATGGTATATTTTAGTTTAATATATCGGCGGTATGACATTTCTTTTATATATACTTAAACGTATATTTTATATTTTATCGTATAATATTAATAACGTCCATACAGTTTCAAACTTTTTGATTCCTTGACGCGCTTACAATACAATAGTACACCTTTATTCTATTGTAATAATAAGACAGCATTCGTTTGAATTATACACCCACATAATCTCTCTCTCTCTCTCACACACACACACACGCATACACACTCGCTCATTTTTTCTTTGATAACGTTATTAATCATCATTGCTACCTACCAATCACAATAATTCGTTACAATAATATCAGTTTACAGTATCTATATCAATTTGACAACCTTAAGTGTGTATCATTTCGTTCTGATAACATTAACGAATAACGACAATTGTGTAGTGCAGTGCGCGTTAGCTTTGGCAATACGAATACTTTATACTTTTTTTCAAATTAGGCATCCCCGTAATATTAATATCTTCGATTAAATTCGTAATATACCTCGGCTGGCAGTGTTCTTTATACTAGCTAGATTTATTTTATAATATCAATTACCTGACCATCCTGACTGTGCAATTATTAGCTAACTGGTATTATTGTTGTACATAATAAAACGGTTGACATGCATAATTTTCGTTACATTATATCATAAGAAGTTGATGTTCGAAAACTATTTGTAGAGGAGCGTGTCGCGCAATCACGTCGCTGTACTATACTATCATTAGATTGTTTTTGAATGATCGAAGAAATTTTAAACAATGGGCTTATCATGGGGCGCTGGATTTTTGCAAGCACGAATTTCAATTTAGCTGAAATCTGTTCCAGGATCAACTGTTGACAAGATGAGTGCAATTCGAATAGTATTGATTTCAAATCTGTCAACTATACTGGCAAAAAGCTTAATTTTTAGATTCGTCGAATGTTCCGTAATTCGATTTTAAACAATGTCAATTGAATTACGTTTTACTTTATTTTTAGTTTTCTATTTTTCTCGTATATCTACCATTTCTCATATGGCGATGAGACGTATACTATACGTCGAGGACATACGTATGCCATACGCATACATACAGAGTACACACGTATATGTTCTCCGGGATACAGATCAGAAGTGATATTTGATTATGTAGAGCTAAGTACCTCATTATAATTAGTTAGTTCTAATTGGAATCACTTTGCGCAGGATTTAACTGCTCGTACTTATTTATTATCAATAAAATTCCTAATTATTATTAGTTCGTCCAAGCTGTGTTTCACTTATAAACATCAGTCGTAATAAAGATCAACTATTTCAAATATACCGATTGCCATAACGGTAAAAAAAACTTTTGAATTTTCAACCCATTTACTCTCTAATTACCGCAAAAATTCAACAGTACAAATCTTGCTTCATAACACCTAATGCCTTTCAATTATTGGTGTAACCTTACAGAGATAGTATATTAATTTCCATTTTATAATCTATCATTAAGTCTATCAGAAATGAATCCAATTCTCGAGTTATTCGAACGCCGAGAATTGCGCTTCCAACGCATAATACGATTATAATAGAAAAACTTTGGTATAAGTAATAATCAACGCAGTTTTGGCTGATAAAGTTCGTAAAAAAAATGCCTGACACCAACGGTCGATAGTCAGGTCAAAATTATTAACAATGCGATCATAATGTTTTCTGCGTTTCTATCTCGAAGCCTCTATGCCGCTGTTTATGTTTCTACAGAGGTCAAGATAATGCTAGAACAAATCTTCGATACTTATATACGTGTCCCTTAGAAGAGGTTTCTCTAATTAGTTTTGCTCTTCCGATGATGGCGGTGATGATGATGTTGATGATGCCGCAGCTGTGATCGGGTCTCTTGAACAGCGGCGACTAGCGTGCGGACAGCTTCCTCGTGTCCTTCAAAGCTATCTGCTTTCTTCAGTTGACCAATCTCAGGCTTACTTTCATTTCCTCCCCGCTTGCTCTTGGGTCTCGGAAACGTTTCCCAGGATCGCTGCTTCTGCACCAGGGTTGAAGGAGCGGGCGAAGGACCGATTAATAAAACCAAAGTTTTCCTATCATCCGGCCCGGTTTGACCTGTGGTACCTTCTCCTATGCTAGATCGTCTACTGTTTGCCGATCCGGTTGTGCTTAAACTGTCGCAACTCGCTCTGCGCCGTCTTCTCGCCTCGCTTCCGCTTTTCTCCCCTGTCGCGTAGAAAACGTCTTCGGAGTCGCTAGCTGGGTATATTTTCACACCCTTGTTACGCGGTATTGCGATTTCTTCCGCAGGGACAGCATGGACCTGCGCCTGTACGCGTTTTTTCACCTCTCCGACGGTCGAGGCCTCCGATATTCTTTGATATTCGCTCTCCTCTGCGGCAGCTGTCTGCAACTGTTGTTGCTGTTGGCTCTCCGCAGAGCTGACAACCTGGTCGACCATTTCCGCAGATGAATCTCCGCCTCCGCCTCCTTTCAGGGAACGATATAACGAGCGAACTTTACTTCCTGAGGAATGTCCCGGTGGTGTTTTTGGCTTTGAATTGTCGGGAGATTTTCGAGATCGACGGGTCTGACTTCGATCTCTTCCACCGTCTTCTCGTCCGGGCGACTTTTTCCGATCTTCCTTAGTCCTTGCTTTCTCTATAAGCTGACTCAGTACTCCGCGTTTTGAGTCCGATGATTTTGCATTCCCATAAACCACAATGTTTCCACTTGAATCCAGCACAGCACCAACACCTCCAGATGGAGTACGGCAGCGTGTCGGTATCTCTTTTCCTTCTGTGAAGACATTCGGATTTTCATAAAAAATTCATTCAAAGGAATGAGAAAGTTAACATTCTATGTACTCACCTTTCATGTAGAGTGCATTGTCAGCACTGGTTGAATTGTTTCGCGGATGGCGACAGTCTTTAGTGTGCGTAGCCTGCTGAGACTGAGGTGGCTCTTGTAATTGGAGACGGGCGAGATGATCAAGCAAAACTTGAAGGTGTTGGTGACCAGCTGCTTCGGAGGCAGCGATACTCGCTTCTCCTGCACTCATACCAGCTGAGAATGACTTAACAAAGGGCTCCAGCTGCTGAGCGAGTGTGGAAAGCTGTTTCACCTCACTTTTTAGTGTCAGAATGTCGTTCATCTGAAGAGAAAATAATTTTTTACCATTGTAAATAGATGGTACTTTGCTGTTTCAAATAGGAATTACGAGGCCTTACCTGCGAATGGAAGATCTCTTTTTCTATATGAATTCTGCAAAGCTGCTCTTCCCATAGAGCATCGAAAACATTTCTTAGCCGCTCAAGCTCAAGCTGATGTGATTCCAGCTGCTGTTCCAGTAAGCGACAGTCTCTAGCTACGTGGTCATAGCGTGTACCTAAGGGTGGAGTGTTCGCTCGTCTAAGCAGAGCCACGTCACGATGTAATTCACTCAGACGTTCCTTAACAGCGACTAACTGCTGGCTAAGCTCTTTCAACTGGGAGTCAAAGCTGCGGCAATGATTGGAAAACGGCCCAGTGTCACCGCTTCCTTTCGTTTGAGGCCTTTGCAGACTTTTGTTGCCCTGAAAAAAATCAATATTCGATTGCGGAACTCTCAAAGGGGGGAAGAACCGGCAGTTACCTGCGCATGTTGAGACTCGGCAGGAGTGACGGAATGGGTTTGTTCGTAGACTGAATCCTTGGTATTCGGAACCGAGCCGACATATGGATGAAGAACACGAGCGAACTCTGCACGATAATTTGTCTTCAAATGTCCAGCAAGTAGAGGAGGACGAGTAGGATGGCCGAGCTGAGCGACTCGGCCAAGTCTTTCAAGCATCGAGTGAGCGAGTTCAAGGAATTGATACTTGGTAGCACTGCTGGTGAATGAGGTGCAGAGCATGAGGTGTGTTTGAAGTACAGGAAGAGCACCACCCAAGGAAAGCAGCTGCGCCCTGACGGATCGCTCTTTTGTCTCAAACTGTCTCTGAATCTCGGAGAGAACAGATGAGTGTGTCTTTGCTACCGCCTCTTGCATACCCTGGCAGTAAGAGTTCAAGGATCTTTTTTCTGTCTCCAAGCTGTGTCTTAGCTCGTCCAACTGAGACTTCAGAGCTCTGAGTCCATCGCGTACACCAGCCTGCAATTCACAAATGGAATTTGCTGCACGTTCCATTTTCTTCGAAGCCTGCTGCCATGCTCCATCTATGTCGACGCAGTGGAGCCTTGCATCGGCCGGTGTGTCCCGAAAACATGTCGCGCATAACATGCACTTGGCGCTCTGACTATACATTATGTATTGTTCTCCATGTGTGGCACATTTCCTCTGAGTATCTTTGGCACATTTACTCATATGGACGACATCGTGACTCGAAAACATCTTTGCGCGATGAGTGTGTTCCCTGCAGTGGTTGCACAAGGCCTGACCTATTTGGTGAATTTATTTCATTAAAATATACACTTATCAGAAAGATTACTTTCTACTAATAACGCATCAATTGCCAAAATAGATCAGTAGGTTGAAATTGTTTGTTACGAGAAATTGGTTATACAAACCGCAGGTTGTACAAAAGAACATTGTAGTTTTATCACGCTTATCGCAGTTGGCGCATGGTGGATTTTCTGAATTTGCCAGCTCAACCAGCTGACGCATCAGATGGTCTGGTGGAGGAAACTGTGCCCCTTCGTTCAGCTGGGTTACTTGTCTGTAATAATTATGCAGAAATACGTATCAGACGCTAACAGAACAACAAATGAATCCATGGTTATAGCCCTCGCCATTCAATTACTTACATGCATAATCATATTAAAAATTCATCCCCATAATGTTGAAAAATGAACTAGGATGAATTTTTCTAATTGTACTGTTATATTCTATATGGTAAAATAATGGGTTATTCATAAAACTTTATGTTAAAAAAAAATAATGATAATAGGAATAATAATAATAATAACAAAATTGCCATCGTGTACCAGTTAATTGCTGCAACGTTGGGGTGAGAATATTGACGTTTTGAAAACAATAAAGAAAGGTGAAAGGTCGTCAACCGCAAGGTTGGTCTGTATGGGTAAAGAGAAATGTGAGGTTCCGTTTTCAGGTAGTAGTCACAGGCATCCCATAAATTCGGAATACAATTATTCTTAAAAATCCTCAAAGAGTTTGATGGATGGAAGTTGGGAGTATAAATAATGGTAAGGACGTAACCATATTGACGTATGTAGAACGTGTACGAGTGGGAGCGGTTCTAAATGATGCAATATAAATCAATGCGTATACATATACATAGGTATAATACGTTAGATCAAATGGAAATGTGTACCCGCAAATAGGGCATGAGACTTTGCTGTCGGGATGCGGCCCCCTCAGACATTGGGTGCAGAAGCTGTGAAAGCATGACAGCAGACAGGGCTCGTTGTAATAATTGTGACAGACACCGCAGACCAACGGCCCGTCGGCGTCTCCATCCGCAGCAAGGCTCCCCGTGTTTGCCATCACGTCTCGAATGCCCGTCCTCTCGTTTCCTTCCCCAATTTCTTACTCACTTTAAGCAGAGATTTTTAATCTTAACATTGTATTAAAACGATCCAGGCGCGTGCTCGACGTCAACATCGTAGAATCTGTAGGTCTCTCGGCAATTACGACCCGCGTTTCAAAATTCCGACGAATACGTAATCACTGCGGTATATCTCGACTGACAAGCGCGAAAAATTACGGGCCAATTCATCAGGGTCGACATAGCGGCGGCCGCGGCGGCATCTCTGCAATTCTCAGCCCTGCTTTTTCGCTAAAAGAGCGCGCGCCTCACCCTAGGCAACCCAAATTACATGCGCGCGCGCAACTTGCATACTCATATAGAGATAATTGCATACTACAGATTCGAACGAGGTGAGCATGGGGACTGTACTCTAGGGCGGGTCTAGTTAAGGGTTGCAACGGTTGCAAATGGTCGCGGATTAGCTGAAAGTCGCAGAGAGTCGCGTGCGATGTTGCCGTTTTTGCACGCTTGCCAGTTGGTGTGGAGCAATCTGCCACTAAATTTGAAATGACTTCATTGGAAGCACTTTTTAAACGCTTTTTAGCAAAGGCTGCAGTTGTTGAAGTTGCAATCACCGTCGCCGTTGTGGTAGCGAAGCAAAGACGAAGCTGATCAGTTCGGAAAAATACATCGGATGTGAAGCCAAGCAAATGAAAGTTATTCATTGCCGTTGTATTGAAATTCATACCTCGTAGGCTGTTTCTGATTGTAAGAAAATAAAAAAACCAAGCAAAAATACTACTTACGAACTTGTTCTGGCCCCAGGTAAAAATATCTTCCTCTTTTGTTTGGACCCAAGATCCCGCGCATTGATCTCTAGTCCTGCGCCAATTCTCAATCTTGAAAAATGGCAACATATCACACGACTCTCTGCGGCTTTCAGCTACTCCGCGACCATTTGCAACCATTGCAACCCTTAACTGGACGCGCCCCCATTTCCATCGTGTCCACGAAGGCGAGTTTCCGATTATGGACGATGACTTCCGAGGTTTCACGAGTCCTGCGAGCTATGGACGGTCGATAGTTCTTCATCGAGCTGTCATTATTTTTTTTCCTAGTGAATTGCAGTATAATTCTGTGAAAAGAAGAGCCTGAGAATCTGGAAAAATGCCGTTACGAGCTGAAGAAATTCTCAAGGGGTTTCAAGTGTATCCTTTCAATGTATTTTTACGATCCGTATGGAACAATCGTGCGTAGTTTGAGGTAGGTTATGTTGCCCGTAATTGATTATTTTTGTTTGCTCGTGTCGATCGGTCACAGCAGAAGCCTGAAACCGTACTAAGTATCTTGATGAATATCACGGAAAATCTGGCGTATTTCATTGATTAGTCCTTGACTACTAATTGCTTTCAAACCAGTAATTGGATGAATTTGCGTGACGCTGACAGTGGAAAAATACTTTGGCAAGGGAACGAGGACCTGTAAGTAAAGATTCCACCTGGTTCTCCTAAGAATTAATAACCCATCTTCAAATACCACATTTCTTTATATCAGGTCTGTACCAGAAGTTGAACACGAAGCCCGAGTGCCTAAAAAGATCTTGCGATGCCGGGCAGTTTCGCGTGAGATCAACTTCAGCTCTGCCGAACCAATGGAGCGCTTTAGATTAGAGCAAAAGGTCTTGTTCAAAGGGCGCTGCCTCGAAGAATGGTTCTTTGAATTTGGTTTCGTCATTCCTAGTAGCACAAATACTTGGCAAACTCTGATCGAAGCGGCCCCAGAGAGCCAAATGATGCCAGCTAACATTCTGAAGTATAACTCCTTTCTCTTATTTCCGATCTAATAATTTAATTTAAAAAAAATGATGAGTGAAGTTTTCAACTACTTATTATTGTTACTTTTTGTCATTTTAGTGGAAATTTAGTTATTGAAACAAAGTTCTTCGACGACGATCTCTTGTTGTCTACGAGTCGTGTTCGCCTGTTCTACATCTAGAAAAATGCATTGCAAATGCAAAAAAGCATTTAATTCTACTTTGAAAATTTGAACCACTCTGGGACCAAGGAATACAGAAAGAAGCTCAAAAACAGGGAACGTAGAGCTACTTGTTGAAAAAACCTAGTAGCAGTTAGCATTGAATGTTCATCACGGTAGCTGCAATCCTTGATAAAACAAGAAGAATTGACGTTGATCTCAGGACTTTCTCTAAAAGGAGCTTTTACCCAAACCAAAAATTTTGTTGATACAAGCAACAAAAACAACGATGAAAATAATGGGAAAATAATAACCATGTCATTGACAACATAAGATTTTTTATTCATCTGAACTTCTTTTACAAAAACGCGAATAGAATGAAATTTCAAAATAGTACAAACAATAGAGCATTATTGTCTGTAATAAAATTTGAATATGCTTCTGTATTTATTAATTTACAACTTATAATATTTAATTATTAATTAATTGTATATAAACGTATGTACTTGTAAGCCTTTACTATCAGCAGCACCAGCTATGAGTTATCCAAGCACAAAGCATTTTTAAAAATAACCAAATTACTGGAAACTCTGTTGGCATATTTTTGTAAATACATTGTGATACACTGCACTGAGTAATAAACGGTATTATAACAATAACGTACAATTGCTGTTCTTAAATGTGTTTTTAATAGCTTACTGCAAGGAAACAAAAATTCACCCCGCAATGAAAGAATTTTTCTGTAAGTACAGTAACATTTAGTGAGTGAGTCTTGTATCAAAGCTTCAGACATTTCCTCAAGAGCATTCAATAGCGTCTTTTAGAATATTGCTGGCCTTTTCTTCGATGTAAATATTTAAATATTCAATCAATTGAGAGCTTGTTTCTACCGCAAGGTTCTTTAAAATGGTAATCACTGGTTGGCGAGTGGTGAAATGAACAATTCTTCATCATCGCCCCTTGGCATGCAGGGAAACTGTTTAATCTGTGCGGTAGTATTAATTTATTATCTTGACATGCTTTAAACTGAAGTAAAAGTCAGATATACATTTCGGTCTGTTTGCCTTGTGTATTATTGATTCGTAGAGCTGAAGCAAAGCGATATGCGGGGCACACGTAGGGCTTCGTTACCCCCCTTGGAGTTCCCGTTGAAAATACAATCTCCTGCTCAGTCTACCTTGCACAGGTGTAAGTAAGTAGTGGGAAAAAAATATACATATACACAGAAAATAAAATAAAAGAGAAAACGAAAGGTAGAGCCCCAGAGTTGTTTGAGCGGGGGGTTGAAACGTTGTTCTCAACTCAGGGTGATTCAATTACCGACAGCCTATTCTACTTGGGGCATCGCCTCAGCAAAGTAAAAGTCAGTTGCAAATCAAATTAACTTTAATAAATTCATCGGTATTATACCGTCGAAAAGACTTGGATAAAAATGGATTTGAAGGAAGAAGAATCTGTCGAAGATAACAACAGGCAGTTATTTTTGGTCGGGACTCCTCGAGATCCTCTCGTTTCAGCAGGTTCTATCATCACTGCTGATGGTACAAATGACGATATACATTCTGGTGATCTGCAATCGGCCACTCTAGCTGGACTGATGGGCACTCAATCCTCCTCCGTTTGCTTCCCTGCAAAATTCAGTAAGTGGACACACGTCCCTCTGGGAATGGTAGTTTTATTTAATTAAGTACCACGCTCTTGGGGAAGCGTTCAATTAAATTATTGCTAAGTGCATTAAGCGGCAGGGTACCCTTTTCTTAAATAGAGTTAGCAGTAATCTGTTTAACACTCATAAACAGATTTCCTAATGAAATAAGCATTCCTTATTCACGAAAATGAGTTACGACTTATTACTCGAACATACCCATGTAATCTCACCTTTGAAATCTGTCGATGTTTCCTTTTCAGCATACGACTTTTCCTCGCCAAGTCCCGGAGGCGATGATAGGCCTGTTGCTGGAATGGGAAAGCGAAAACAGCGAAGATATCGCACTACGTTTACTAATTTTCAGTTGGAAGAACTCGAAAGAGCTTTCCAAAAGACTCATTACCCCGACGTGTTCTTCAGAGAGGAGCTCGCTCTTCGAATCCAGCTGACTGAGGCCAGAGTTCAAGTAAGCGTACTTTGTCGAGTTGTGAAATCCTGGAAACTGTAATTGCAGATATAATTGGAGGTCGTTGAATCTTTGCAGGTCTGGTTTCAGAACAGACGAGCCAAGTGGAGGAAGCAGGAGAAGCAGTGTAAGGCTGCTACTCACATGGCCTCCCACATCACGTCTCCGGATTGTCAAGAACATCAGCAACAGCAGCCACAGGATCATCTGCTGTTAGAACCACCGATGGGTAGTCCACCTCCAATTTATCTCGGCATGGAATGGGCTGGATTCTCTCCATATGGAAATGCTGCGACTCCATCTCCGCTCATAGTGAATCACATGAACAAGCCTTTGGAGAACGATGAGAATCCTTTGCTTGACCCTGAGCTGTTACAATTGAAATCACCAAGATCGTAATGATGCGGGTCTAGTACGTTGTACGGTATGTTCAATCCGACAACGAACGCCTTACTGTTGTACAATGGAGAGCAGCTTTTTCGACTCTGATTATAAGAGCGAGATAATAATTGAATTGATCAAAATTTTTCGCTAACCCAAAAGTGTGGAATAATTAGATGATGACTGTAACGGTCACGATGATATTAATCACGATTGGCTGAGATTAAATTAGTAAAATATGTAAAGATTTGAAAAATCTTACATTATTAAATTTGTATACGCGTTAAAATAGCGATTACTAATTTATTTAGTATTATAAGCGTTGTGTGATTTGACTTCTTAAATGTACAGTGAGAAATTTCATTTCGTACGTGCAGCACAAAGTCGCCTTCAATTAATAATTAGAAAACAAATTAAGGAGGTAAAAAACAGATTAACTGATGAATATGAGTATATGAATAGGCGAACGTATGCTCTTCCTCACCGTATATTATTGAATTTTGAAACCAGGCATGGACATTAATATTTTTTCTCTTGGAAAAGCACTTTGCACAGGATCAACAAAAAAAGAATGAATCCAGTACCGAAATTATTAGACCGATGATAAAATAGTAACGGCATCTTTATTGGTTGCATATATATTACATTTTACCTAATCAATTAATTTACTTTTAATCGGTATAAGGAGTAGTTAAGTCTTTTACGTTACTCCCTGGCCCTGTTTCATTGTTACAAATCAGCTGCATTAACAGGGCTGAATTTTATTTTTCTCGGCAGATAACTGACGTGCGATTACTACGCAAGATGATTCTTGTGTAATAGAGAGAGAGAGAAAGAGAGAGAGTGATCGTCGCACAGTTACTTGCTCCTGCTGACAATGAATCGCTTTACGTTGCGCCGCAGTACGCAAGACATACGGGAGGGTCTTATTACTTGAAATAAATTAGCAAAGGTGGACTGGAGCTAGGTTACGCAACGTAAGAATATTCGTCTGAACTGTTCGCTGTACGCTCGATATATTGTTTGTCAATCAGAGCCTCGATGCATTTTTTGATCATTCCAATCGATGGAGCAAAAGTAATTTTAGACTGACCAAGAACCTGTAACAATAAAATATATGTAAATTATTTGCTACTTTGACAAACTTTAATCTTCTGTTCAGTTGTTGGAATGATTTTCCTCGTTACTGATAAGAGTTATTGTCATAGTTGTTGAAAACAAAACATTTCAAGATTGTAACACGTTGTAGCAGCAACGAGTTAGTACAAGTTAGATTTTTCTTTTAATTAGAATACTGTTCTCATAAAAATAATAATTATCAACCAAAGGAAAAAAACGTCAATGATATATTTGTTCTACGAATTATTTTTTAAAGAGACTCTCTTCAATGCGGCAAATCTTACCTCTTGCACAAGTTGATTATGTCGCAGGAGTTTTCGACTTTTCATTATACGGACGATGGCAGCCTGGAGATAAAGCTTACGATCGTGATCGACGCTACGATGGGTGGTTTCTGCATCTTGGGGTCCCTCCCGTTGAAGAGCGGCTGTGACCCGGAACTTCGTCCGTTTGTTCGAGTAATCCAAATTGAGCATGAGTATCGTCTCCTCGCCAAATTCGCCGTCGGGTGATTTTTTCAAAAGTTTACAGTCTACTAAGCTGACTACGTGTTTCTCCAGCTGTTCATGAGAAACGCCAAGGGACATAGCAGCCTCCTTGCAAGGTAACGTGTCACAGTGTTCGAACAGCAGGAGTAACGCCATTTGATAAGTTTGTACAGTAACCAGGTACGGCCGTTTCAAATAATTTAACTTTAGTTCACCCTGACAAAGAGGGTGCAGCCAGGTGAGCTTACGCCCACTGAATTGAGCGTGGTAAAACGTCTCGAAAGCCTGAATGGACTGCTCCAGCTGCTGTGGAACATGAAAAGGACCGGGAGCAGGAGGAAGACCGAGCGGCCAGGCGCCGGCTTGAAGAACATAGACTCCAAATCCGATTCCGAGTTGTTTTTGGCCCTCCTTTTCCCGTTCCCTCAGGCTGGATGAGAACTTGGTATTTAGATCGGCGGAGACGGACATGTCGGTGAACATCCGGTGTAATTTGTTTGTGAATTCATATCCACACGCTTGTTTTAACCGGTCTATCATAGCTTCCTCCGTGTCCATTGACTGCGACTGCTGATGGATTAACCGCTTGGCCAGCATTCGAGCGTAAAACTTCTGAAACACGTCCTTATCATCTACATACTTGAAGACTGTTATCGACCGGGCCAGTTTTTCCTCGACGTCGCCTTCTGTCGTTCCTCGGGATGATTTTTTCAGCAAGGAGTCACAATACTTAGCCAGCTAAAAAAATGACCTATTAGTTTCACATCTAGATAGACAAGACGAGTGTTTGAATCACGTTTCGATGGCGTTAGAAAAATTTACCAGTTCAGCGGCACGCGCTGGCTGACGAGGAGCAGGTTGATGGTTAACGACGGCTGAACAGGCCTTGTCCAAGGCGCTAATGAAAGCTTGATCGCCTTTAAATACAGCCTTGATGAGCTCATAGTACTTGGTGTGGACGTCCAGCATGCTTTCCACGAATTGCATGTGAACCTAAATGATTTAAAATAGAAGGTCTTAGTATCGTAAATTTTGAATAATATTGACTGATGAAAAATTTCACTGTTGATTTTTTATTCGGAATGGATGTCAACCTTTGATCGCTTTGGAAATGCTCACATTGTCACCTTGGAGAGTTCCGATAGCTCGCAGGCCTTGCTGAGTGATGTGCGCTGTAAGTTTTCGAATAAGAGGCGCCAGACCTGATGGCAATGGCCTCAGTAAAGGATAAAGAAAACTGAGATCCCTTGTACGCTCGTTTTCGATCATCACATCGGCTTCGGCGTGTAACCATGACAAGTGCGCGGCAACCATTTTCTCCTGACAGCACTGTCGCACCTTTAGAAATCGTTCCAAATTGAATATTATTTTTTGAAGTAATCTAATGTTATTAAAGTGACGTATTGTGAACATAAATTTTAACTTATTTATCAATAGGTGCTTTACCTTCGGAGCTGAACTACTATGAAGGAATTTTTGGCAGCGTAGTTCTTCCTGACTAAACCTCCAACTCACTTGTTCCATGTAATAAGATACATCGGACTTTTGGAGCAGTTCGGATGCTTCTCTTGCATAAAAATTTCCACTGTTTTCGAGGAAAGGTTCTTCAAAAATTTGCTGATACAACTGCAAGGATACGATACGTAAAAAAAAGAAGAATATTTACTAAATTTATAACTGGTACAAAAAACGGCTAATATTTACTTTGCAAAAATTTGCACCTCATTGAAATATACTTTTGGCGAACTTGTAGAATGAATGAAAATTGCTTTTGCATGAATAATATTGTCGTTAATAATGAGACAGGTAAGAAACATCTTCGACTTTTCGAAGACTAGAACAACACCGGTTATTCTGTATTCTATGCAATAGTACATTATTGCTAGCAGTCGCGAGGGAAAGCTGAAATAAATTTTAATAAGGGAAGAGATGTTCATCGTACGTACATCTAACTGGCCTTTCTTTTTGTATTCTTCCACACGAACAAAACTTTGAATGACCCCGCAGATAACGTCAGTGGTAGCGTGTCGAGCCTTTCCCAATCGATCGCCATGAATTCCTGCTAGTAAGAGTGAAACCAAAGATTCCTTCAAGGGAGTAATCATCTTACGTTTCCAAATATCCAGCCCAAGTTCCCCGATCTCCATTTGCTCTTGGTAATCTGCTGCAGCGGCGCACGATGCCCCGTATATTATTTCTGCCTCTGTTGTCTTTTGCTTTTTAATGTGTTGCTGATTGAGGTAGAGATAGAGTTGGTGAAGGTAATCGATTCCCTGTGAATACATTGTCCACGCACTGTGATATGCTTGCAGAAGACCTGTGTTCCCTTCATTGGAGACCTCTAACAAAAGCTCCGACACATGATCGTCGAGAAAGTGCTTGGTCTCATCATACAGTCGATCGGCAAGTGGTTCAGGGTAAGCGACGCACAGGGAATACACATCGCTGTTGTGGAAAAGATGTGTCAGGCAATATGCGAAACTGAATTGATACTTAGTTCTAAATTTTAGATATAAATGTACATACGTGAATCTGTCATTCCATGTCGATCTGGGGACATCGGCTAACGTGATGACTCCTTTGACAGTTTCTTGGAGAACATTCCAGGTTTGAGAGAAGTCTACCCGTTTTGGTTTCAACGACATTCTTCTTTATTATTTTCGTTTACCCTCTCGTAGGTTGAAAAATATCAGGATGTTCCTCAGGGAAATTCCTTTATGCTAAGTATAGGGATTACAAATGGCAGATGACAGCTTCAGCTGCGAGATATCTAAAAATGAGAATAATTCAGTGTTAGATCAGATAAAACGAGATATTCAAAGGTGAGAATGCAGTTTTACTATTAGCTATTTTGTCAATATTCGGAAAGAAGTATCTAGAATTAAAATATACAACCGGATATGTTTATGAATTCAGACTTCAAGAAAAGCAGAAATACAGAAGATAAAAAAATTGCATAGTATCTTGATGCCGTTCATCTTTAAAAGACCAATGTTTTCATTTCGTGAGCCAAGTTGCGAGGCCGAAACATACTAGCTATAAACTACACGCAAGTGCAGAGTCATCGCTACTTTCCTCCATGTTTCAAACATCAGTGACATATCTCATTTTCTACTTTAAACCATTACAATCGATTACTTTAAATAATCCTGATCTACATCTTTCTTAGCTTGACATTTACGTTAGCTCAACAACAAGTACTGTCATATTAAAACAGATGTATAAATACACAAGCTTTCTATATGTATAAACGATTTTTTATAACTGAAATATTTGAAAAATAGAGCATCTCATTGTGCGACTTATTGTTGTATAAGGATTTTGCAACATTTCTGTTGTGATAAAACTTCCTCTTAGATGAGAGAATAATTTATACTTACAACTGTTATTGAATCAGAATCAATCGAGATGAAAGCAATTCAAGGTTACATACGTCTCAAATAATTTCATGCGTTAGTTTTCCCCATTGTATATAAATGGAAAATTGAAGAAGAAATGAGAATTTTTATCTGTTCTCGTGTGAAAAACAGATTTTCGGAATTTAAAGGTCCTCGGCCGTTGGAAGTTTGCAATATATCCGTATGAGTAATGGATTATCAAGGTAACCAAAAAACATAGTTCTTTGATATAAATAGAAGGGTTTGATCGAAAGGAAAGCTTGAAGCTTCGGGTACGCGAATAGAACAGAATTTCAAGTAACGCGATATAGCAGCGATTATAATTTTGAAAATATCGTGAAATTTCATATGTGTGAACAAGTCATCCCCTTGTTGCAAAATAAATGACATTTGAAACGCGTGATTCTAGATTCTGGGGCGCCAGTTCGTCGAATCTTATAACTTGCGCGTGTTACATACGTATCAATACAGCGTAACGGTGTCGGGTTAATTCCTTAACTTAACGAATCACTCATTCATTTCCAACCAACATATACAGCCAAATAATCTACCTTAAACTTCTCAATAACATTACACGGCCATTTTTTTTTCTTCCCAATTAATCAAGAACTAGGGGTGCGGGGTGTCTAGAAAGTTTTTCCACAAACTACGCGATGCCTGAAATGTAGCGAGGCATTCGTTCTTGAAATCACCACCAGAGTCAAGTACCACAGCTACAAATTACGATCTAAAATGGATCTAACCAGACACGTTAGTTTGAGGTTGAGATTTGGCAAAGCGGCACCGTTGCTCACCAATACAGCGTCC